>NW_022196545.1:0-619934 GCF_008641045.1 Pistacia vera | reverse complement strand
TAAGATATTTAAAGTCAAGAGATCGAGATCGAGATCGATGGAGATATATATAGGTAGCATTACATATCTTGAAATAGCTAGAGCTGAATGATTGAAATGATCAATATTTGATAATTAAAATAATGAAGTTGACATCAAAGTTTACTTGGACTAATTAGCTTTTGTTAAGAAGCAAAAGTTTTCGGAATGTGCAACCGAGAAGACCGACACAGCTAAGTACAAATTGATCGTCAAATTAATATGTTTTTATACACTGTGGATTAGGTAAACTATATCTAAGCTAAAATTGGCTGCTGCAAAAGCAAATCCTGAAGAAAACAACTGTCTTTATGGTGAGCTAACCCTACTTTTCTTTACATTCTTTTTCATTCTTCTCCGGCTTTTTATATGTGAAAAACTATCGTTTGACAAACTGGACTCCACTGTAGCACAACAAGTTGTACAGCTTAATATATGAAAATACTCATGTGGGCGATTTCTATACATAAAAACACTTTTAAACAATAAAAATGCATCAAATTGAATCTCTTCTTCGGTATTATAATATATACAAACACAGATATTTTTAGCTGCAGACGTTATAGATTTAAAAAAATAAAATTTCAATAAAATATCTGGTATAAATCGACGTAGAACGTCTAGCGGATGAATTCATCGAGCGGATTAAACGTTAAAAGTCCGTGCGTAAAGTTCAAAGGCCCTAAATGAGTATGCTATATTCAAATGGTCATAGCTTTTGATCCGGAAAGAGTTACAGAGTTTGTAAGATACCGTTGGAAAGTTTATTTCGAGCCCGTCGACGTGGCAATTGCTTTAGCTGGTTGGAGGTCATTTTTGAGGTCAAAATTCATTATTTTGGCATGTTTCGAGGCTGTTTTAGTTAATTGCGCGTTTTTTCCTATTTTATTTCTGATTTTCTTGTTTTAATAGATTTAGTTTTTGTTTCCTGTTATTATTAAGAGTCTTATTAGGGTTGGTTGTCACCCTATATAAACCTATTTTTCGTTTAGGAGAGGATTCAATAAATTATTTGACTTTTTCGATTTTAAGCTTTAAGTTTCTGGATTGAGACTTGTGTTATCAGTTCTAAAGGCGTAGTCGAGTGCTAGCCTTGTTTTATCACGTTACTCGTTACGTCATAAATATATTGAAAATTTTGTCTATGGAGTTTAAAAGATATAATTTCAATGAAATATCTNTGTAAGAGAAGGTTATGAAATTGAGTTGTAAACGCAGTCTTTTTGAAATATTATCTGTTTGGTTGATTGTGAATTTGAATAGTAACAAAAGTGGAATTCATACTGTGATACATACGCATTTCTTATTATATCAGATAAGCTTTCAACAGGCTGAAGTCTGAACAGAGTTTATAGACAATTTTTAAGCTTAAGTACTTTCCAAAGCAATGCCAAATGGTTAGATAAAATAGTTGCACTTTTTGCAGCTTCTAATACTTCAAAATATTAGAAAGGCATTCATCAAGATAACACCATTCCAAAGGCTCAACAAATATGAAGTACAGCTAGTAGATAATCAGTTTCACTGAGATGTACAATGATTAAGAAGTCTACATAAATCTTGGAGGGTAAAATATCAGGTTGCTACAGTTTCATATCACAGATGAAAAAACCCCCCTTTTCACTTTTAAGGCTTAGCAAGCCTGCCTAAAATTACATCAACAACAAAGCTTAGTCCTCAGCAAGAAGACTACTAAAGTTCCATCATCAGTGAGTAGTTAGTGCCGCACTCATCCTCATCCCGCCATTACCTGCTAGAAACTTGTTCAGGCAATGGTTGAGAACTGAAGTAATGGAAATTAGAAACAACTACTAAAGTTACTTAATTCTTGGACAATCGCTTCCATAGATGGTCTCTCAGTAGGAGACTCGTGGGTGCAAAGCAAAGCGATTCTTGCAAGTTTTGTTGCTTCATGTTCAAAGAACTTTCCATGGAGGTTTGGGTCAATAAAATCTTGGAATTTGCTTGACTCAGCTCCAAGTCGGACCAGGCTAGTGACTTTCCGCTTCCCTGAGAGGACTTGTAAAACAAGCACCCCAAATGCATAAACATCACTTTTCTCTGTGAATCGACCAGTGGTAGTGTACTCAGGAGCCAGGTAACCCATTGCAGCACTGGCCTTCAAGGCTGAGAAGACAATGTCATTGGTAAGAAGGTTAGGCAGGCCAGAATCTGATAGATATGGGTTGTATAGCTGGTCGATGAGCACCTTCTCAGCTGAAATGTTCTGGTGAACAAGAGCAGGTTTGTTCACTTTGTACTTGTGCAAATATGCTATACCTGCTCCAGCAAAAAGAAAAAATAAAAAAGAATGAAAAGAAGAACAAAGCTTAGATAGTAAATAATATGTATGAAATCTTAACTCAGATTATTTGAAGGGGAAACTGACCTTTGGCAATGCCCTTGACAATAGATACTCTAGTGGACCAATCAAGGACATGGCCATCACCATCCTTCACATCAAGATAGCGAAGCAAATTTCCATTGGAAACAAAATCATAAACGAGAAAGCACTCTCCACGGCCCCTTGAACAACAAAATCCTCTCAACCTAACAATATTCTCATGTGTCAAGGATGTCAAAATGCTTAGTCCCTTCAAAAACTCAGAATCATCTGACTTGCAGCTAGTTTTACTGATGCTCTTTACAGCAACAAGGGACCCATTTCTTAAAACCCCTTTATAGGTCGCCGAAAAGTTACTCTTGCCCAACAAATTTACCTCTGAGAAGTACTGAGTAGCTGTCTCAATCTCTTCAAGATTGAACCTAAAGCTCTGGAAGACTTCTTGAGAAAATCCATTGAGATTCCTACCATCGGCCAGCGGGTCCCATCCATTTGCATACTCAAGGCTAATAAGAGGAGAGCCATTCTTCCTATAAAACACCTTGGCCTGGTCAGTACTAAGACGGCTATCAGAAACATCAAATGCATTCCCAAGCTTCTGTTTTCGGCGACGATAATGTGTGAAGGTCAGAATTCCTATAGCTAATAAAGCTATGGTTCCAACGATTACACCAACAACAACAGATGCATGATGAGATTTGGATGGATTTGAGCACTGAGTTTGATTGCAAGGCAACCGCAAATCTGCTGTCTCTGGTATGTCTCTTGTTGTACCCGTTGCAAAGGGTTCAGGTCTACTAGGATTGATGCTACTTGAAGCACTGCAAGCTTTTAACGAGTAAAACCCAACGCCACAAAGTTCCAGATTGTTTTCATATAGGAATCCTTTATTCAGTCTCTTCAGAGCTTCATAAACCACATTAAAATAAAATCAAGTTTCAGTCAATTTTTTCTAGATATAGAGAAATTATCAACAAAAAAATAGAATATATAAAAGGTAAGCTGTAGAAACTTGATTACCAGGAGGCACATTGCCAGAGAGAGTATTGTTTCGAATGTCTAAAACTTTCAGAACAGGAGCATCAGCTAATTTTTGGGGGATTGAACCGAAAAAGTGATTGAAGCTCAAATCTAGCCTCGTTAACATACTCAAATCACCTAAACTTGCAGGAATTGCACCAGTGAGTTGATTAGATTGGAGAGCAAGAACACTAAGCTTCTTTAAGGAACTTAGCTCGGTGGGTATGCTTCCTGTTAACTGGTTATAACAAAGCTGCAACACTACAAAGCATATGCAGAACCCAAAATAAGACTAAGGTTGAATACAAGTTTCAAAGTTTCAAAGTTTTCAGAGAAAGCACACACCACTGAAGTTAACCAAAAAAATGAACGAACATATATGGAACATACAAGTTTCAGTCTTCAGAACTAAGCGTCCAGAGAAAAAAAAAAAAAAACTTACTTAAGTTCTATACTGTTTGACTTTTCAGAAGAAAATATTTTACATTGATTCAAGGCAAAGAGTTTATATTGGTCAGATTTATAGTGGAATAATTTACTTATATGTATACTCATACCTTTTATCAGAATACAAACAGAGAAATTTTTTAGACTGTTTTCAGGTTCATCAAACAGTAAAGGAAACCTTGAAGATTATCAACTTGAGCAAAATAAGAACATCCATTTGAGAGACAGAATAAGAGACTGGCTATTAAAATAAAAGAGACCAAATTGTATCAAAACAAGAAGAAATATATAAAGTTCAAAACTTTTAACAGAATCCAATACTAACCATGAACAAGAGAATAAAACAATATAACTCAGATTATATATTAGACAAAACCAGCAACTAACCTTGCAGGCTGCCCATGTTACTGATCTCAGGAGGAATATCACCGGAGAGATTGTTCACATTCAAGTACAAATCGGTAAGCTCAGTCAAGTTGGCTATTTCACGTGGTATATCTCCATACAAAGAGTTATAATGCAAGTACAGTCCAGTCAAGTGCTTGAGGCCGGCAATAGCTGGAGACACCTTGCCATACAAACCCTTTCCTTGCAAAGAGATGTTGGCTACTTGGCCCTTCTCGTTGCATGCTATTCCTTCAAACGAACCATCACACGGCTCACCATGGATGCTCCATGAAGAGAGATACCTGCCTTCCGGGTCTAAAGATGCTTTCATGTCCATGAGTGCTCTCAGCTCTACGTTTGCAGAAACCACCCATGTTTGGATCATGAGGAGAACAAGCAGAGAGAAGAGAAATAGCTTAGAACCCATGTCTGGTTTTGGTTCAAAAATGGCAAAAGATATCTTGGTGTCTCTCTGGTCAATGTTCTTCCTTAGCTTTTGTTTTGCCTTTCTCTCTCTGTCTCTCTCTCCGTGTTCAGTACTCTTTCTCTGTCTATGACAAAGGGAAAAATAGTGTGGAACAGTGGAAGAGACAAAGATGCAGAGATGTCCATACTTTCTCAGTGGGAGTGTGTACTCACTATATGGGAAAACTCAAAAAGAGAGAAAAGATTTTTGTTCTGATTTTTCTTGTTGGACTGAATTGCAATTTAAGATGGCCGTTGGATTAGTAGACTTCTCTAATGAGCATTGGATTTCTTAGAGGTTCAGTTGCATATTAGTAATGTAGTTCAGTTGATGAAGAGAATGCGGACTTGGGTTGACCATGACTGTGTTTGGCAACTCCTGTAAAGGAAGTTTAAAAAGATATTTGTGCTGCATTTTATAAAATAAAAATAAAATAAATAGATACAAATTCAAATTTTAAATTCTTTGCTAATATAAATATTTCAAAACATATAAATAAATAATATAACATAATTATTTAAATGAAATAATGAGATAAATAGTACAATATTTCAAACAGCATCGGCGCCACGTTGTCGTTTATGGATGGTCACTGACGTAACCAACAGGCGCGTGTTTATAGCCGCCTCAAACCCGAGATGCCAAGAGAGTAGTTTGAATTCAAAACTTGTTGATCCTCTACACACAATCTTACGATAAGCCGTAGCAACCCTTGGATCATTCCGTTAAAAGTGATGAAGGTCAAAAGAAAACTAAAATTGATCATCAAGAACCGTTGATATCCATATAATCGGTGGACATGAGGGTAGGTAATGAATATAAATTCAAATAAAATGCAAAGTAACGAGGATTGTGATTGGGTAACGGTTGGACCATATGCATTTATTGATTTGGATTTTAGAAGGAGGCCGAGCTAGTTTAATGTCAGAGACTGACAATACTGCCACAAGTCTACTGTCTTTGTCTTAATGTCCTCTTTATGAGNAACACTGATTTGTGCACTCGTATCGTATGTCTCTGTTCTTTCTTCCTTTTATTTCTCGAAGGTTTCTGCTGTCTTTATCTTCAATAAAAGATTTGTTATATTATCAGGTTCCATGTTCAAAAATCAAAATAAATAAGAGAAAAATATGTTGAAGATGATGATATCTTGCTGGAAAAGATAAAGTCAACAGACGGTGGGAGTTGCAAGATTTTGGCGCCACGGTTTGAAATGGTGTTGTGCCTGAAGCTGTAGTTTTTGGTCACTGTTTGAAAGACTTTTGTGATGTTCATTAGTGATGTGTTTAGGTGAATTCAGCTTTGATTAAGGAATGTATTTGAAATGCTTGTACTTGTATTACTTGTATGTGTTTAGATTAAATTCAAACTTAAAATATCCACTGCATTAGGTGATACAGTGGACTGACTTTGTGTATAAATTACCCTTATTTTTTGAATGCAAAATAGAGCAAAATTTCAGTTCAGATTTTCTCTCTTTACAGCTCTCTCTCACGTCTGTTTGTTCCTCTTTTCTTAGTACTCTTTAGCTCTAAAAACCAACAATTAGTATCAGAGCTATTGTGATCTTTCAGGACTTGGAAAAACAAAAACCTCTTAACAAAACTCAACACCATACGTAATCATCTTCATGGCAGCAACTCCAGCTTTACTTTCTCCACCCATCTTCAATGGAGATTAGTTCCATGTATGGGTTGTCAAGATGAAGACTTATTTAAGAGGTCATGGGTTGTGGCAATATGTGGAGGAAGAGAGACAAGTCCCACAGCTAGGGGCAAACCCCACACAGAACCAAATCAGGATTCATGAAGAGGAGATGTCTAAAGCACGAAGGGCCCTATTTGAATATTCAGTACTTGTTAGCAACACCATAACCATTAATTGTAATAAGAATAACCCAATTCATGAATTGGGTTAAACGATTTTGACTTAAATTTTGAATTTATCATAATTATCTATCCAATAATTTGAAGTTATATATTGAGTAGATATAAATTAAAAAATATTTCTCTTCATCTTCACTCTTAAAACCATCAGACATACCTAAACCTTGTTGTGTTCAGTTAGATTAATATTTAATTACAATAATCTAATCTTTTTGTTTTGACATTAAGATATATTAGGCCTTTGAGATAATTGTAATGAATTATGCCCTTTTTTTTTTTTTTTAATGACTGGGGGTGTTCAAGCTAGTTTGCGTACACTTTAACTAGTCATCCTGGACCTTGGAACTACTGACTGGGTACATAAGAGCTTCAATGGTCACTTCTATTAAGGGCTGTGAGAACTCAAACTCGGGAAACCCTGTTAGATCATCCTCTTACTTTTTTATCATCAAAGCGATTCGAACTTGGGAGATCATGTTAGATCTTCTTTTGCTTTTTTACCATCAGACCATCCCAATAGTGGTTAAAATTTTATTATGCCGAAATGGTTCTCATTGGCTTTAAAAAATGTTCAATTCCGCCAACAAATGCATCTACAAATTTTCTAGTATTGGGGTCATTGGGCTAATTTCGAAGTTGAACAAAGTTAGGATCAGCCCAACATTTTAAGACTGAATCCAAACAGAAAAAAAAAATAGTGGATAGTTAATCATGAACACTATTGTCATGTAAATGTACTTTTTAGTAATTTCAAGTTTAAATTGTACATATAACTTAAAATAGATGTGACTGAATTGGATTGGATCAAATGAATAATCTAAAAGCCAATATATACTTGGATCGGATTGGATTTAGTAAAAAATATTTGTTTCGAACCGACGAACACCCCTACATCTACCTTTCATAAAGTCCCAACCAAATTGTTGTAGACCCCATACATCTAGTAAAAAGTTCAACAAAATCCCTAATCATTTTATACCAAACTCGGGCCTCAAGCTCGGATTGGCCCGGCCCGGATTTTAGAACCCGAGCTTGCTTTTTTTAAATTGCCCTAGGGCAAGGCCCACCTGGGCCGGGGTGTTACACCGGGAACTATTCGAGATAGGGTTGTGCACTGTGAAGGCTGCAAAATATGCATGGCAAACAAAATAAGAGGGGCTTACATCATATGGGAAGTACCTGACAGTGGTTGTTTGTTCAACCATCTTCTTGCCATATTCACAATAATGATAATACAACTTGGAATGGACTGTACTGTACCCGACTCAAATTGACCCACCAAAGAACAAAATAACTGACAAGTGGAGAAGTAATCATCATCCTGTTTGCATTCATCAAGAGCCACATGAAATTAGGATAGAATCCAAGGTTACATTAATGAACAGTCAATACCTGAGACATCGGTTATTAGAACCCTAATCATACTTGTTTAGTATGATAAAATAATGGGTCCTCAACAAAAAAGATTCTTGATTTGCTTTAGAAATGATTTTGTCTGTCTCTGAATGGATACAGGCTGTTCAAGAATGAAGTGTAACGAAACTCCAGGTGTTCATTGCTCTGAAAAATTATGAAGGGTCAAAAGGGGATGATCTTCCCAACATGTTCATGCCAAAATACTCATCTTTCTACAAAAAATAACATGCTATGCTGCAATTGAACTTTTCTGTGAGTATGTTATAAGCTACATAGAACAAGAAACTCCAGAGACAAGGAACATTTAAGCTGTAAAGCTATAGGAGCCAACTGGGCAATTTACAAATCAGTCAATCGCCATTATTGGTGTCTTTGTTGCTTGTAACTACCGCAAGTCTCAACAACTTTCATTGTTACAATGAAATGTCACATTTTGGTTAAAATAAGCAATACTACGTCCAAAACCCAATCTCACAATCTTTTCTTATAACCCCAACGTAACAGTTGAGTTGACAACTGTCATGTCAGCTCCCACCACACACAAGACACTAACTGACTTTGACTAGACACGAACAATCGTTTCTTACGGATGAACTATCATTCCTTCACAAGGAATGGTTGTTCCTTATGAAAGAACATATTCCTTCAAAAGGAAAATAGAATAGTCATTCCTTATTAATGAACGNTTCATGGATTAGGCTACTTTTGAATATGTTTGTGGTATAAAAAGATTTGTTCTCCACCAACTTAATGCTTGATGATTGGGCAATATATATATCCACCACAAGCAAGATATAAAAATATTTAGGTTTTTGGATGGATATATATATATATATTGTTTGCTTCAAATCTAGGTAATATATGTTTCAAAATCAAATCCAAACAAAAAATGTACTTTGTGATTTTAATATCATAATTTAAGATAGAGAGAAGACAAAGCATTCCTTGATAAATTGCATCAATTTAGTCTTTTACTCTTTTATTTAATGTAGAGGGGACATTCTTTTTCATGCTTTAATTTTACTCTCCCTCATTTTAGGTTCTTTCGTATAAGAAATAAGAGAAAAGGATGCTTGATGACTTTGAAATTAATTTTATATTAATCCCCACTTATCAAGTAAACAAATGAATCAATCAAGCATTTAAAACCAGGGTTAGCCTTCAATGGTTTAATAATCTAATTACGGTAATTTGTATGATTATTGGTGATAATGTTATCGAGTCGATAATCGACTATAGTCTTTTGTTGGTGCATTTGAAGCCCACGAAAAGGCCCATCATTCCATTATGACAAAGAAGAAATGGACTCAAAGGGCTGCAGAGATAAACATCAGCCCACAAAAAAGAAAGCCCATGTGGAAACAAATTGACAAAAATTAGAAAATAATACGCCCACCGTGGGGCTCGAACCCACGACCACAAGGTTAAGAGCCTTGCGCTCTACCAACTGAGCTAGACGGGCTTGTTGTGAGTCCAGCATTGTATTTGCAATAATTAGCATTGAAATCTTCAATTTTAGAAATTTAAAGATCTTGGACCCTTCCTGGATTAAAAATCTAATAGTGTTAGTCTTACAAAGACAAATACAAAGGGGGCATACAAAGATAATTGCTACCATTGATCTTTATGATTTCTCTGTCTCTCTCTCTCTGTCTCTCTCTTTTTCCGTTCTTGCTTTGTTTTTTTCTTCTTATTGACGTCACTTTGTAACCCTCTTTGTATGGGTCTTTGTAAGGATAATATTTTTCTTAAAAATCAGTGGATTTAGTATATTTGTTATCAATTTAAAGAAAGAGAGAAGGTAGAGGAAAAATAAAGACAAGGCTTTAAAAATCAAACTGAAAATAAATTCGAAGACATGTGAAACAGGCCATGTTTACTTATTGGAATTGTATTGGAAATGAAAGAAAAATAGAAATGGATACATATTCAAATAATGAATCAATGTATTATGATTCTATTTTATACTTATAAGATGAAATATTGAGGGAATTGAATCAAATGTGTTGTATGTAGACAAAAATACCCTCACCATTAAAATATTATGCACAAAGTTAAAAATTATTATTGTATTTTAGATTAAAAAAACTAATTATGTAAATAACAATAAAAAAATTAATATATATATATATTCTTTAACAATAGTTATTCTAAGTAAAGAATCAAAATTTAATGGCCAGTCAACCACCGGTCAATGATCGATTAATGGAAGGCCAACACCAGTCAACGATGGTCAAAGGGTGGTCAACGACCAAGTCCTGTAAATTGTTTAACAAATGTCAATATTTATAAAATCACATCTTAATAATCAATAAAATGTAAAATATTAAACGTTGAAATAAGAATCTTTAAAAGAAAAATAAAAGATTTAAATTCAAAATAGGGTCAAAAACAAAAGTGAATTCTGTTGACAAAATAAGAGAAAAGGACAAATAGTTTATGAGACAAAAGACAAGATTTATTTATTGCTTCACTGCAAATTACAATGACTCAAAAGCAAACTGCTCTATTTATAAAGCTAAATGCCAAACAGTTATATGCATAAAGAAAATATCTAGCCACTAACTCCTGTATAAGTGCCCAAAGACTAGGACTTGTAACAGTATCAATTTAAGCATTATTCCACAAATAACAGACTCCAATGGACTCGGTCAAAACAATAGACTCATAATGTAAACAAAGAGACTTAATCAAATAAACCCACGTGACTCAACATTCCTTCCCTTAAACTGAAAGATTTTCAAACAGTCAGTTTAGAAAACATTAGTAACAAAAATCATGCCTGAAACTGGTCATTCCAAAGTGCGTACACTCGGCAATTTCTGTAGCTTCTAAAATAAAGGCACTTTGAGGGGTTTAGTAAATATATCAGCAACTTGGTCTTCACTTTTGCAAAAGGTAAGATCAATGATTCCATCGTTGGTGAGACTTCTCAAGAAGTGATACCTCACATCTATATGTTTACTTCGCCCATGTAAAACAGGATTCTTGGAGAGCTTAATTGCTGAACTGCTGTCACAATTAATTGGGGTCAGTCCTTGTTGCTTGAAATAGAGCTCTTCAAGAACTTTTCTCAACCAAATAGCTTGGCAAGCAGATGAAGTTGCAGCAACGAAATTGGCTTCAGTTGTTGATAGCGTGACAATTGGTTGTTTCTTTGAAGACCATGAGACAACTCCTGAACCTATCATAAAGACATAACCTAAAGTACTCTTTCTATCATCTTGTTCTCTAGCATAATCACTATCAGTAAATCCAATTAAATCTGACGTTTCTCCTTTCTTGTAAAACAACCCATAATCAACAATCCCTTGCAAGTATCGAAAGATTCTTTTTGCAGCTAAAAGATGTATCTCCCTCGGGCATTCCATGTATCTGCTAATAAGACTTACATCACGCATTATGTCAGGTCTCGTAGCTGTTAAATACATCAAAATCTCTACAATTTGCTTGTAAAGAGTGCTATCAATCTTCCTTTCTTCAGGATCTCGAACAAGCTTCAAACCAACTTCAGTAGTTGTGCGAACATAATTGCAATTTTTCATTTGAAACTTGTCCAAAATGTCTTGCACATACTTCTTTTGAGAAATAAAAATCCCAGCTGCAGATTGCACCACTTCAATGCCCAAAAAATAATGCATTGTTCTAAGATCAGACATATCAAATTCAACCATCATAGATTGTTTAAATTTGTCAAACATGGCACTATCATTTCCAGTGAAAATAAGATCATCAACATATAAGCAAACAACGAGCAATTTTCCTCCATCTCCAATCTTTGTACAAAGTGTATGCTCATATGGACATGTAAAACCCCTCCTTAGTCGGGTATTTCCTAAGTATCCCTTGGCCATTGAGAACCTGTAAAACGCACGTCTAAGAAAGAAGTTTATTTAAAATCCTATTTAAAGAATAAACCTGTAGTTTAAAAATATATATATATATTTTAATTTAATTTTTAAACTATAATAAGTTCATTGTGCAAGTCAAAAAATCTAGTTTCCTTTCTTGGAGTAAATTATGAAATCCATAGTAGTACTTACTAGAACGTATACACTTTTACAAAATTTACTAGCAATTTGATTTCCTTTATTAACACAAACATATATACTCCACTATAACATGGACATATTTATTGCATTATGAGATATAAACATAATTACTACACTAAATGCTAGCAAAACCATTCAATAGTCATAATTAAAACACCCCTTCATACTCATAGCGTCCCTCGGAATCCTCTCCCAGCTTCATGCCTTAATCCTTACCTGCAAAACATTTTAAAACATTTCATGGGGTGAGCGCTAATCGCTCAGTAAGGGAAAATGACTATTTATAAACTATTAAGGTTCATTATATAAGTATATTACCTAGGACCTTACCTACCTATAAAACATGACCTTCATTCTTTGACAAAACAAGTTCATAAAACATATCATACATTTTGGACTTTTCTCATAAACATAAGTCAAAACATAACCATACATAATATAACATAGAACATATATGACTTACGAAATATTCATATACATGGCATGCTTATTTCTTTTGTCTTTATACTTGATGTTTTCATTAATCTTTGTTATTCGATCGGATTCATTTGAACCATTACCTTGTTCTTGGTCGTCACCTCAAAGGACTCATGGTTTCCATAAGAATTTCATTTTTCTGATCTTAGTTTATACCTCAAGAGACTCATGGAATTCATTCTTTAACATTTCATAAATTTTTTCATAAGTCAACTAAGTAAGCTATATGCATTACCATTATGAATGCAAACATATGGAACAACATCTCCTATGCTTAATCATACTATTCATTCATTTAACATGTACCCTTGGCCAATTGCATAACTCATCAATCAATTTAGCAAAACTCTATAACATGAATATTCTCCTACTAAATTCCTTAACTTAATTCATTCAATTTCTCATACAATAAAAGGAATTTCAATAGTAAGATTATTCAGGGATTTATTAGAATTAAAAACAAATGGGAATTTCCATTAAGAAGGTGGATGCCATATAGTTCGTCACTTTTCAAGCAATTTTTACCTTATCTTCCAATTCGAATTTATTTTTGGCTAAAACATAAAAGTTTTAGGTCTATTTCTCAAATTTTTAATACTTCAAGAATTAACTCAATCGGATTTTTATAACTTCAGTTATGACCAATTCAGTGAAGCATATAAAGTATAAGTCTTAAAAAGCCAAATCCGAATTCTATTCATTTTAATCATGTCACCTTCATTTGCACATTCATATCATTTGCCATATCATTCTAAGTATAAAATGCCATAAAAACCTCCCTTTTTACAGAACCAAAAAGTGCCCAAATATCGTCCAACTACAAATCTCTTAATTGGCATAATCATCCTCCATATGCACATATACACCAATCAACACACCCATTTAAACAATCCATAACCAAAATATAGCATCACAATCATATTAACATAAATAAATGTAAGTTCCATAGACCCTAGACGTTATCAATTGTAGTCATAAGGGAGATTTTTTTCCTTACCTTAGTATTGAAAGCACAAAGACACTCCTTTTTAACTCCAAAGGTTCACCCTTTCTACCTTACACACATAACCACTTTTGAATTTCTCTTTTAACTAAAAGATCAAAACAACTAGGGTTTTAAAACTCACCTTAAACCCTGAAATTGAAGTTCTTTAAGTGTGGATGGTGATCTCCTTTGAAAATCAACTTGAAATCCTATGAAAATTTTAGAATAAAATGTTTGGATTAGTGGCTTTTATGGTGGATTTGAGAGATGAAGAAAAAGATGATGCATTTGGGGTGTACAAGGCCGACTCCTCTCTCTTAAAACCTTGTAAATATTTATTCCATTGGTACTCTATTATGATTGGTCAATAAAAGTTAGATATAAGGGTTATTTGACATAAATTTTTCATATAAGGGCGTTTTAGTCATTTCTATCTCAACATAATGATTAGCACTCATTTAATGCCATTTGACTTCTTTAAAACACTTAACAATTAAGCAATCCCATTAGGTAAATGACTAATTTACCCTTGGTGCACTTTTATGGATACTTATTTCATATGGATTTGTATGAAAAGACCATTATACCCTTGGTTACCGTTTACGCCATTTAACCATATCAATAAACTTTATGACCATTCTACCCTCATTTCTCTTCAATGACATCACCCCTTACACTTTATAATGGCCACATCTCAAAATACATGTAAATTGTCCATTTTACCCTCCCATTCAAAAAAAAAAAAAATTACTTGAAAAGGTAAATTTCATACCTTAGGGCATCGGAATAATAACGCGGGGTTTACAGGACATTTGTTAAATCTCTCTTTAGAAAAATAAGCATTTATACGACTATACCAAGCGCGTGGAGCTTGTTTTAGCTCATACAAAGCTTTTTTGAGTTTATAAACCTTATTTTCACTTCCAAGCTTCACATAACCTGGAGATTGATCAATAGATACCTGTTCTTCCGAGTCGCCATGTAAAAATGATGATTTCACATCCAACTGGAAAATAGGTCATGTGTTTTGTGTCGCCAATGCAATCACTAGTCTGATTGTGTCATGTCTTGCAACTGAAAACTTCTTTGTATTCGATGTCGAACTCTTGTTTATAGTCCTTAACGACTAAGCGTGCCTTGTACTTGTCAATTTCTCCATTTTCCTTCAATTTCGTCTTGTATACCCACTTCACACCAATGCTTTTTTGCCCTTTTGGAAGCTTCATCAACTCCCAAGTGTTGTTTCTTTCAATGGCTGCTATTTTGGCATCCATAGCCTGCCGCCACTTTGACTCCTTGACAACATCTTTGAAAGCTACATGATCACAATCTAAAAAAAGAGCAAAATGTGTAAGTGGGTCTTCAGATGGATCATCCCAGGTACCTCATAATCAGTCATCCATGCTAGTCTTTTTTTTAACTCGTTGAGGTTATTGTTCATTAGCAATATCAACTCTAGCTAGGCTTTTAAGGTCTTCTACAATTGGTTATTGCTCGTTTTCCACCGGTTGTCCATTCTCCATGGGCTATTGCCTTTCATTTTCTCCATCAAATTCTACCGGTATTTGTTACTTGACATTGTTTTCTTTCCACGTCCAGAATCTTTCTTCATCAAAAATTATGTCACTACTAACGATAATTTTCTTGGTGATAGGATTGTACAATTTGTACACTTTTGACTGCTCACTAACACCAAGAAAAATGCATTTTTCTCCTTTGTCATCAAGTTTTCTTCTCTTTTGATCTGTAATATGTGCATATACTATACAACCGAAAATTGTGAAATGCTCGACAGATGGTTTACGTCCACTCTAAGCTTCTTGCGGCGTTACATTTTAAACTTCAAGGGTGAGACTTCTGTTTAGTACATGAATACTCTAATTGATAGCTTCTGGCCAAAAACTTATTGGAATCCAGCTTCTTGCCAAGATTGACCGCACCATGTTCAAGATTGTACAATTCTTCCTTTCTGCAACGCCATTCTACTGCGGCGTGTAAGTTGCTTTTGAATTCCATGAGTCTCACGGAAATTTGCAAATTTATATGAGTTGTATTCTCTACCACGATCAGTACGAAGAACTTTTATTTGGCTGCCAACTTCTTTTTCAACAAGAACTTTGTAGCTTTTAAAAGCTGTAAAAGCTTCAGACTTTTCCTGAAAAATACACCCATGTTTTTCAGCTAAAATCATCAATAAAGGTGATCATGTATGTTTTACCTCCATTGGAAGGTGGATTTATTAGCCCGCAAAGGTCAGAATGAACCAGCTCCAATTGCTTCTTTGCTCTCCATGATTTTCCTTGCAGAAATTGATTACGGTGTTGTTTGCTAACAACAAATTCTTCACAAACTTCAGATGGAGCAGTAATTTGAGGAAGACTAGTCACCATGTTTTTCTGCTGTAGAGTCTTCAATCCACCAAAACTTAGGTGACCATAGCGAAAATGCCATAGCCATGCTACATTGTTCAGTTTTGCTGAGAAGCATGAATGAGTGGTGTTATGGAGATAAAGCTGAAACATACAATTTGTTGTCATGTTAACTTGAGCAATTAAGCCTCATTTTGCATCTTGAATTTGACATACTCCATCTTTGATAGAAATCTCGTACCCCTTCTCCTACAGCTGACCTACACTAAGCAAGTTGGTCTTTAGATCTAGGACAAAAAGAACATTAGAGATAGTGTGGGTGGAATTTTTCGTAGTTTGAATAGTTACCCTTCCTTTTCCCATAACAGAAACCGTAGAGTTGTCACCAAATTTAACGGTGTGCGAAAAGATTCGTTCAGATCAGAGAACGCCTTCTTATCTCCACATATGTGATTGCTACAGTCAATGTCTAAATACCACATGTTTGGTTGAGTTTCTTCCTTTACGTGACACACCATCAAAAGAGACACCTCTTCTTCTTTTTCTGCAAAGTTAGTTCTTTCTTCACCTTGTCTATTCGGATTGGTTCGGCATTCAGACTTGTAGTGGCCGTACCTATGACATCTGTAGCAGTCCACATTGGACTTTTCTGCTAATCTCAATTTATATGTAGTCGAGTGGTTGACATCTCGTCCTCTTCCTCTTCATTGAAATTGGTTGTCATGGTGTTGGTGTTGGTGTTGGTGTTGGTGTTGGTGTTGGTGTTATTGTTGATTTCCACAATCATTGTTTCCTTTGCCTCTACCTCGTCCTCTGTCTCCTCTTGTCACCAAGTGATTTTCTGTTGAGGCCTTCAAAGCTTGCTCCTCTTTCTCCTGTTGGTTAAAATTATGCTCATGAACCAACAAAGAACTTTGTAATTCGTCAATTGAAAGTTCATCAATATCATGAGATTCTTCTATGGAACGAACAACAAAATTAAATTTTAGTGTCATGGATCGAAGAATCTTCTCTACTATGGTCACATCCTCTGTCTTGTCCCCGTGGATCCGCATCTTGTTCACAATCGCCATTGTTCGAGAGAAATAATCTGTAACTGATTCTCCCGACTTCATTCGAAGTGTTTGGAACTCCGTACGAAGTGCTTAAAGCTATTGACTCTTTGCCCTTGCAGAACCTTGATACTTCTTCTTCATGGAATCCCAAATATGTTTCGAAGTGTCTTTGCAAAGAATGGTTTCCAAGATTGAGCGATCAATTGCTTGGAAAAGATAATTCTTTGCCTTGAGATCTTTCAACCACCACCCTTCTAGCTCCGTTCTTTGTGCTTGTGTCATTGTCATACTCTATGTTGGTCCGTAATTCCTTTAGAGACAACGTGCCAATACTCCTTAGATCTTAGAAAGTTCTCCATTAATATGCTCCAATGATCACAATGACCATCAAAGCGAGGAATAGACAGTTGAACAAAGTTTTCGATGGCCATCGTTCACTGCTATAGAAAATAAAACAAAGTGAAGGAGAAAAGAAATAAAGCTACTGCAATACGTCCTTTCGTTCTCACAAAACTCGCCCTTTTTTTTTTTTTGTTCTCTCAACCTCACTAGCAAACACCACACTTTGTTCTTTCTTCTCACACTTTTTGTCAAACTCCTCACACTATCTTTTTGTTTTAACTTGGCTCTAATATCAAATGTTGACAAAATAAGAGAAAGAGACGAATAGTTTTTGAGACAAAAGACAAGATTTATTTATTGCTTCACTACAAATTACAATGACTCAAAAGCAAATTGCTCTATTTATAGAGCTAAATGCCGAATGGCTATATGCATAAAGAAAATATCTAGCCACTAACTCAGCCACTAACTCCTGCATAAGTGCCCAAAGACTAGGACTTGTAATAGTATCAATTTAAGCATTATTCCAATAATAATAGACTCCAATGGACTCGGTCAAAATAATAGACTCATAATGTAAACAAAGAGACTTAATCAAATAAACTAGGGGTGTTTGGTTTCGGGTACCCTGCATTTTTTGAAGGAACCGAAATTGGAACCGGAACCGACGGTTCCTTGAAATTTGAAACCGATACAGAAACTGACGGTTCTGGGTACCCTGTAAAATTCATTATCCCCCAAAAGTTTTGAAAAAGGCAAAACCCCCCCCCCCCCCCCCCCCCCCCTCCGGGCATTTGTTAACAAAAATAAAGTTACAAACTTTATTACTTTGTAAAAGTAGATTCTCAAACATCAAACCAACTTACTTTAAATGTTATAAAGTATAAATATAAATGTATTCACATTACTTTTTCTACAAAAGTTTTTTATTAACCCCCATACTCTTTAATTTTATTTTATATTAGTCTCGGTTCCTGACTCTGGTTCCCGTTCCGGTTCCTAACTATAGGAACCGGAACCGTACAGTAACTGTTCCAAAAATTTAGAACCAGAACCTACCTATTGACGGTCGGTTTCGGGTAGGAACCGGAATCAAACCCCGAGTACCCACTAGTTCCCCTTCCAATCAGTTCTTTTGAACACCTCTGAAATAAACCCACATGACTCAACAAAGTCACTGGATTCCCTATCTTAAGAATTTGGTGGAATCCTTAACCTATGGTTTTATGAAATAGATTATCCATGAGATTCCAATTCTTTACTCAATTCTAATTAGTAAACAAGAGAATTAGGAATCCTAATCATAATTCTATTCTCTTGTCAATTCTTAAAAGTAAAAAGTAAACTTATGCTTTTATGGGCTTAATCTTAGGTTCTACTTCAGCAACCCCTTCCCTTACCAAGTTTTACACATTTTGGCCCAATCCATAATAGGCCCAGCTGCTTCAAAACCTAACTTCTTCTACAAAAAAATTCAACAATTTCAATATAGGCTTTAAGAAGTATTTAATGATCAGCAACCATTCTTCCTTTAAAGGTATAAATCCAATTTATAAAGTTTTTTCATACTTTCACTTACCATTATATACGTATGCCAACATTCTTATAAAAAGATACTCTTGAAAACATGCAAGCTTATACACCTTGGTACAACCTAGTTCATAGGGATGAGCGGGTCCTAGTACCTGACCCAATTCCTTAGAACTAGATCCAGACCCGACGGTTCCTAAGATTTAGGAACCGGAACTAGACCCAGTGGTTCCTAGAATTTAGGAACCAGAACTGGACTCAGTCGGTTTTCATTCCTAAATGCTTGGAACAGGTTTCGGTTCAAGGACGGGGTATCGGTCATTGTTCACACAAAATTGCAAATAGACCCCTCATGTTCGCAAAAATGACAAATATAACCTATAAAAATTACAAATACACTCCCAATTGTATATAGAAATTACAAATATACCTCAGATACCCGTCAGTTCCACCTCGGATACTTGGACCTCGGTTTCAGGTTCAATTCCTAAAACGGTGAAACCGGACCTGGGCTCACTTAGTGCTAGTTCCACCAAATTTGGAATTGAAACCGACATCTCAAGTACCCATCAGTTTCAGTTTTACCTTAGAAATTTGCTCACCCTTACCCGTAGTTCATTCGCTCGCGATACTCAAAGTCACCAACATTATACATATTATACAAAGTTTTAATGTACAAATCAAAGGTTTTTGTCTAGTTGATTGACTTTAATTTTTGCATTTTGTAAAATCAACGACGGGTTTCTAGTTTGTATGGTACCATGGGAAGTTCATGCTTGACAAATTTTATATATTAGTCAATGAAACCATAAAGCGTCAACATATTTTGATTATTTTTATGTAGACCAAAAAATCAATACACTAAAATGATATTATTTTTTGTTCGGATGTCTGCACTTGAGAATTTGTGTACATTCCCTTATCCAACGGGTTAGATTCACGCAACCTCACAACAAGTTCCATGCACCATCATCTATCAAAGTATCACAGTTCTTTTACTTTCTACTTTGTGTCACCGCTTCGTGGCTTAGTCCTTTCTGTCAGCGCAAGTACAACTCAAACCCCCTTTTAGTAATTTCACACCCTTCATTTTTCGTAAATTCATCTCAATTTATAAAAATTCCCATCACCGTCCATCTCCTCCCAATTAACGTTCCAGATCGTTCCACGCTATAATTTAAATTTCTGAAAACACAAAAAATTATAAATAAAATTTTCTTACTTCTCTTCATTGAAAAGTATTCTTCTGCTCTCTCCACACTCTCTCTCTCTTTCATTAGATTCTTACTTAATAGATCCCCAAATTTCAAAACCCTAATTTCGTCACAGAGTGACAATCAAAGTCTTCAAATTTGCGATCAAAATCCAAAATTGAAACATCTGGCTGATTCACCGTTAGAAATCTTGCTGAAATTAAGAATCTTTTTCGTTGTTGCGAGTGATTGTGAGGGAAGATTAGTGTTGTTAGGGTCTTTTTAAATTGTGATGAGAATAATTGAAGGATGAACGATGCCGGTGCTGCGTAGCGGAGTGCGCAGAGGCCGGGCAGCAGCAGCAGCGAAGGCGGAAGAGACGGCGGAGGATCGGCGGGAGGGGAATAGGAATATAGTCGAGGGATCGGGAGAGGCGATTGCGACACGAACGAGGCGGAGACGCGCGGCTGCGGCTGCCGCAGTGCCATTGCCGGTTGGAGTGCCGAAGAGTAATAATAACAATAAGGAGAAGGTTAAGGTTGATGAGAAAGTAGTGGTGGTAGCGGAGGTGAAAGAGGCGGAGAAAGCGGAGGAGGAAGTTGGGGAGAAGAATATGGATGAGTTTGACAGTGGTGGTCGAAGTATTGATAAGGCCGTGGCGGGGGGCGAAGATGAGGGAAGCACGGCGCCTCTTCCTGAAAAAGTAACAATTTCTTTCTTTTCTTTTTTTTTTTTAATAATTTTGGTTTTTAGGCCTTTTGGTTTATAATTTGATTTTTTTTACAGTATCAGATGTACGGTGGTTGTTTGGATTGGTTTATGAATTGAATTTGTTGGTGGGTTTGATTTATGTTATGTATGATGTACCAGTTTTAAAGTCAAGTTTGGGACGGGGAGTAATTAGTGTTTTGAGTGTTGGTTTTGAGGACGGAGTAATTTTAATTAAACAAAGGCTGTTATTGGGGAAAGTTGATTTGGTTGTGATTGCAGTTGAGATGGTTTGCACGTGTTAGTTTTATGTACGTTATGTTAACTTATTTGGTATAAAATGAGGATCTTTCGTCATATATTTAATATGGACACTATCTTGATGCACTGAGAATATATGCTATCTTGATATACCCAAATATGCAATTTCTAAACTGCCATAACTAATATATTTCTGTAGTTAATGTCGTCCTGCTATTTGAAGGTATTTTTTTTTTTTTTTTTTGGTCGTTACTGTAGCTTATAACTACTTGGTCTGACCTAATTTATAGGACATCAATGGTTCCAAAACGGTTTATGATTTCATTTATAAACTTGACTTTTTTCAATTTGGCCGCCTTGTGGCATGGCGCTTTTCTCGTGTTCGCCTGTGTATTGTCTTCTCTTGTGCTTCTAGATGGCCTGAATTAAGTGAATTTCGAGAATTTAATCATCAATAATGACAATAAAGTAATTGTGGCACTAAAAAGTTGTTTTTTGTCAGTGTTATACCGCAGGCATTGCAGTATTCAATTAAGATGTCATGAGTTGATGTTCATATTTATCGGCGACTTGGTCTCCACTAATTTATGATTGAGTTACATATTTTTTGTATGAAATGACCTAATTAGCCTTGTTGGCCTCTCTATGAAAATGAGGTTTCTCATGTTGATAGGGTGCTTAGTTAAAGCTCAAAAAATTTCTCTGTATTATTTTTTTATCCGGCAATAAGGCTTTCTAGTTTATTATTTCCCTCTTCCTTCCAATATTTGATCAGCACGGTTTTGGTTTGACATTTGATGGGAATTGTGTAGTTTATTCATATGGAGTTAAAGACCAGTTGTAAGGCAGTTGTGAAGCTTTATATAATTTTGTCAATTGAATTATATTTGGATAAATGTAGTCTCTTATTGTAATATATCATGACACTTTCTTTTTCTCTGTATCTCTGAAAAATGAATTTAATTCTTGGTTCTCACAGATTTCAGTTGGGGTTCCCAATTTATAGACTGGACCGAAAGCTGGGCAAGGGTGGTTTTGGGCAAGTATATTTTGGTCGTCGGGTGTCTCCTGTAAATACAAATGATAGATCTACCGGCCCGAGCTGTGGAGGTATAGCATTTAGTATCGATTTTTTATTCTGTGAATTTTGTTTTTATCTTTCGTGTTGTACCTACTATTCATTGAATGATCTCTGCATTCTAGGTTGCGTTGAAATTTGAACACAGAAGTAGTAAGGATGCAACTATGGACCGCCATATGAGTGGCAAGTATACAAGTGAGTAAAGTAATATTTGCTTATTTTTTATTATGATTGTTGGTTTTCTATTTTTTATAGACTGTAACCTTTTGTGACTTTAACAGCACCCTGGGTGTAGTCGGTGTCCCTCGAGTACACTTCAAGGGCCGCAAGGTATTATTAGTCATGGTATGTTATCTTTGAACTCTGTTTTGATTTTTTTTTTAATCTGCTTCTGCTTTTTTGTACAAGATTTATGAAAAACCTTAATTGTTGCAGGTCATGGATATGCTGGGACCAGCTTGTGGATGTTTGGAATAATAACTCACTACGTAAGTTCTCTCAAAATTGATGCATATTCTTTAGCCTTTCCCTGTTAAAGTACTAGTCATCTCGTTTCTTGGTTGCTTAATTTAATACTGTTGTTAATGACAGGATGTCCATTGAAATGGTTGCCTGCATTGCCATCGAAGCAATATCCTATTGGGAAGATGCACCCAGAGGTAAGGCCTTGTGTTACTAACCATGTCTTTTACTTCTTGTCACCATCATACACTAGGTTTCCACTGTTTATTTTATTTTTCGTGAGGCGGAGTGAATTGGTCTGCATAGTCAGTGACGTAATAGAACACTCCTATGGTTATCTGTATGACCAAAGCCATAAAATATAGGATTCTCATATTAGGCTCACCGCAATTTGTGGCAGGTATGTGCATGGAGATTAAAGCCTGAAATTTTCGCTTGGTCCCCCAGGAACACTGATGAGAAGAGATTTTCCTTGTTGACCTTGGATTAGGTAAACTGTTTATCACTTTGTTTCTTATGTTAAGCACTCTTTTTGCAAAAATGTTTTGTAACTATAGATTTATGACCTGATTTTGGCAATCACTACTAATGGCGAGATAGTTCAACTGGATTGCATGTTGAATATGATCAACGGCCAGATGTTTTCAGGTATGACCATATTTTTGTCATGGTTGGTTTGAAATTTTTTTATTTCGGTATTTTTATTCTCTTAATTTAAAGGGTTATTCCTGTCTGGCAGAGGAACTGTGCGTTATGCTAGCGTACATGCCATTTAGGTAGAACTGGAGTAGGAGAGATGATCTAGAATCACTTGCTTACACACTCATTTTCCTTCTTCGAGGTCGTTTGCCTGGCAAGGATACCAGGTCAGTATCCTTCTTATCTTTTGTAGGAGTTTGTATTTTGTGGGGATATAAAAAAGGAATGAGAAAGATAGATGTTTTGCTTGATCTTGCATATAATGTTTTAACGTTATGATTTTTGTAGGGAGATAATAAAGGATTCCTTGTTTGCAAGAAAAAATGGCAACGTCTCCAGAGGCTCTATGTTGCTTCTGTCCACAGCCTTTTAGACAGTTCGTTGAGTATGTTGTGAACTTGAATTTGATGAAGAACCTAATTACACATACATTTCCCTCTTGATGGGATTGTTGGTCCAAATCCAGATATCAGGCCAATT
Organism: Pistacia vera; assembly: GCF_008641045.1. NCBI lineage: Eukaryota > Viridiplantae > Streptophyta > Magnoliopsida > Sapindales > Anacardiaceae > Pistacia > Pistacia vera. Next base: position 596,256 of record NW_022196545.1, on the reverse strand, counting down.
AACACAGAAGGTGCACAGAAGGTATTGATTATGTTTTTCATCTTGTAGTTATTGTGGTTTTGCCATTGAAGGTATCATTAGATATACTGAATTTGAATGACGAAGATTTTGGTGTACCTGACTTGTACTTCTAAACTTGTGAAGCTTATTATCAAGTTGGTCATAAGAGAGGTCGGCTAACAATGGAGGATGAAGATATGAACAACCGAGAAGAAGATTCGGATGGGAATGCCAGCTACACAATGGATTAGTGTTTATAACGCTCGTCGACCGATGAAGCAAAGGTATATCATGCTCATGTCATTTGTTAGCTGCTTCCAGATTTGCTAGGGTTGGTTTAATGAATTATCAGGTCTTTTTGCTTTTGGGTCTGTTGTTTCATTGGAATGGTTAAGGCTTTACTGAGTTTATAGTTTTTCCTGTCTGTTGCAATTTGTGTCCCTCATTTTAGTGTCTGCATTATTTCCTAAATTTATTAAGAATGATCAAATAGTTTGAATCATTATGATCAGAATTTTGCTTTTCTTGCCATTGTAGGTATCACTATAATGTGGCAGATGCAAGGCTTGCGCAGCACATTGAGAGGGAATGAGGATGGCTTGTTTATTAGCAGTGTAGCTTCATGTCAAAATCTGTGGGCCCTTATTATGGATGCTGGCACTGGTTTCAGTGCACAGTCTATGAACTCTCGCCCTTTTTTCTTCATAGGTACATACTCTTTTTTTATTTATCAATTGTTGTCTGCTCTTCTGCACTGTCACACTGTTGTACCCTTAATAAAATTTACTATCGTGTAAAATAGGTTTTTTTTAGGATATATTAACTAATTGTTGTTTGGCTGTCGGTGCAGGAATGGATAATGGAGCAGTGAAAGAACATTACATCAGTGCAATAGCTGGAGCTACAAAGGAAGTTCCTTAGTAGTCATGTCAAAGGGTTAGTCTAAGATATTTTACTTCTTGTTCTGTATGCATTTGAGTTTTTAAATTCATTGTAATTGACTATAAATATAATTGTGTGCAGGACACAGTATTTGCAGCAATCTTACAAAGTCAGCGATTCATTTCCTTTAAGTGGATCATAAAAAATGGAGAGAGGGTTTCTATGTCACTGCTATGGCCACCTCTGGCAGTAGATGGGGAGTGGTTAGTCTCGCGGTGCAGGATTTTCTGACCAGGTCATTTTGGAATTACCGATGTTGCATGCCAATGTTTAATATGGTAGAAGCACTTATAACTTACTGATGTTCTGCGTTTATTTCAGGTTGTTGAACTTGATTTTCTTTACCCAAGCGAAGGTATTCATCGGCGGTGGGATTCCGGATACCGTATCACAGCTACTGCAGCAACTTGGGACCAGGCTGCTTTTGTTCTTAGCGTGCCAAGGAGAAAACCTGCAGATGAAACCCAAGAAACTCTTCGAACGTCAGCTTTTCCTAGTGCACATGTCAAGGTTTATCATCTATTTTGATCATGTATTGCATTTCATCTGTTACTGTTTTCAATATAATCTCCAGGTCTGAAAGTTTTAACTGTTTTTGCAGGAAAAATGGGCTAAGAATCTTTATATTGCATCCGTCTGCTACGGACGAACAGTTTCATGAGGTGTACATTATTATTTGGTGCCACTCCTGACAGCATTGTAACTACTGAGAATCCTTGTTCTCAACACCACCTTAGGTAGCCACTGGAAAGCAAGAAATTTCTTAAGTTTCATGCTCAAGGCTTAGAGAGGTTTTGACAGATTTAATTGATTTTAATCAAGGTATAGATTAGTCACACTGTATGTTGTGTCAATCGGGTGGAATTTCTCTTTGGCCAATGCCCCACTTTCAATGTCCCAATTTTATGGGTCTGTTAGCTTTGTATAGTCTTGAACAATAAGCACTTTTGTAGGTCATAATATGCAAAAAGTTGGCTTTTAATCATTATTTGTGCTCTTGATTTGTAATTCTATATTTGTGTCGGCTTGGTAACTTTATCGAATCAATAAAGAAATATTGCCCAATGTTTTAAAATCCAACTCGGGGTGAAATTAAAAAAAGTGGTCGGGTCTTAGGTTGATTGTTGGGGGGTCAAATCGGTGTTCAAAGGTTTGAAATCTAACAAAAATACCTTTGAAAACTAAATGTAAGTTCTTATATGTTTGAAATCTTGTAAAAACATTCCAAACACTATCATTGATGTCGGCAAACAGGGCTTGTTTTCGATGACAACACTCTCCATAATCACAAAAATACTCCTCTCGACCTCTTGACTAATACTCATCTCACCCCACCTCCCTCGTTTGTCTCGTTTGCCTCTTTAATCATCGATGATAGTATGATTTTTTGACGAAATTGTTTTGCGATTTCTAATCGATTCACTCATTAGAAATCGACGTTGTTGTCACCATTGTACTCACCGACAATTTCTCTTTAAAAGCCTTAACATTTTAATCTTTAATTGTTCATGGATTAATGTCCTCATTTCTAGGAGTTTTAAATGAATAAAAAAAATTTGTGACCTGACTTGGTAAAGGTTTCGAGTCCCGATTGAATTGACCGGGCAGGACTGGGTTTTAAAATAGTGATATTACCTAAATGATCACTTCAACTTACAAATTCAGTTCCTTTTTTTCTTTTTTTCTGTGTTTTTAAATAAATATGGGAAAATAGTTTCCAAAACACATCCAAAGAGCTTTTAGTTGTTAATCCAAGTCACAAAATGACAAAATGGTTAAATTATTAAGACTAAAGGGGCGTTTGGTTGGGGATTATCTCAGATTACTAAGGTTATATCATCTTATATTACTTGATTACCATATTTGGTTGTCAAGTAATATAAGATTATGGTAATATTTCAATACCAATATTAGTTATTGTTGGTAATATTGGAGGAAATCTGATAACCTCCATTTTCTTAGGTATTTTAAGATTACCAAGATAATTTTATTTTTGTTATAATTTTATTTCTGAGGGAGCGTTTGGATTATATAATTTTTTTTTTATCTTAGTAATAAAATTACCAAAAAGATAGATTACTTTGTGGATTACTGTGTTTAAATTATTATTGTGCTTGGTTCAATTGGAATGTATTAATAATTAATGTATTTAGTTGATAGTAATAACAGTGTCCTAAAATGACTTTTTACTAGAATGCCCTTTAGAAGATTACTTGTATTACTAATTAATCTGTTTGGTTGGCTGTAAGAGCAGATGTCTTGATTACATTTTACTAAAATGCCCTTTAATAATTACTGGGTTTAAATAATTAATGTGTTTAGTTAATAAAACAAATGATCAATTAACAATTTTTTTTCTTATATTTTAGCTAAGTATTTGATTGTTAAGTCATTTATTGACAAATTTACACAGTCTATTGAAACTTCGAAAAAGAGCTATTGTATTTTCTATTGGATATACATTCAACATCTCACCTTGTTATTGCAACTAATATAGTTCTCACCTCTTAATTTAAAACTCTGATTTGTGTATTGCCCCAAATTATAGTTCCTATATGTTGATTTCTACTTTAGTCCAATTGAAGCCTTCTTTTTTTCAAGGCAAAAGAAAATTTTTATTTTTTTTTTTGGTTTGGAATACAAATGCAAGTTTCCAAATTTGAAGAATTTTGTTAACTTTTTCCACTTATCCTATATCAAAATTATGTGTGAAAAGTGTGAGAATTATTGGTACATTTGTATTGCTGTCCAAAAATGGCGATTGGAGTGCTATCCAGATCAAACAGGTGAAGACGAAGACCCGAGGTGCTATGGCAAAGATGGTCGACCAACGACAGAGGCAAGAGCGAGATCTTAGACTAACGAACGCAAAACAAACCCAAAATAAAAAATACAATGGAAATGGGGCATTTGACTTATCGAAAAATGGCGATCGGAGTGATAAAGTCGTGAACGAGATCAAGAAGAAGACCAACGGTGGCGATGGAGGTTTAGGGCAGAGTCTCGGTCAAAATGTGTAATAGGGCTGAGAATTTTTTTTCTTTTTATATTGTAATTTTAGTGAAATAAAAGAGCATATTGGTCACAATATGCAAATATGTGAGAATAATATGAGCACACCAATATTTCGTGGCATTTTTTAAAATATTGATTATAAGCAGGGCAATTTTATCCGAAAAATTAAAAAAACTGAGGACAAATCCATCTTTTTGTGTAAATTGGATGTTTTGTAATTATTAACAAAACCAATAATATTTTCGTCTACATTGTCTACTGTTTTGGGGCAAAATTGGACATAATTTTGGATTACCAGAGTAATATTTTAATAACACCCTCCCCTCAAGTAATATTATTCTCTACAATTTACCCTCAATTTGACACTGTTTGACATTTTTTTTTTTGGGGAATGTTTTTTTACAAAACAACCAAACATGGTTATTTACCCAATTTAAAATATATTACCCCCATTATATAATGTCAACTTGATCCAAACAACCCTTTATTAATAAAATTTTAGGACAATAATACTCTTATTTTTAAATTAATTTACATGAATCTGACTTTTACTTTTTAACCAAATTAATTAACTTTTTGAACAAAATTATCCTTGAATTCAAAACAAATTACAACCCACCCAAGCCACCACCCCCACCCACCTACCGCCAGCCAAACCACCGTCAGTCGCTGTCGGAAGTCGCCAAAAGAAGCTAGAAATCACTATGAGTAGCTCACCGTCACCGGGAGGCTCCGATATGACCGTTTCTAGCCATTTTGATGGCTGAAAACGGTCATATTGAAGTAGATCTAGCTAGAAATTGTCATATTGAAGCCTACCAGTGTCTCTCAGCTACTCACGGTGATATCCAGCAACGACTGGCGGTGGCAGGCAGTGGCTTGGGGTGATTTTGTTATAAATTAAAATTTTATATAAGCGGGGGTGTTTTAGCTAAATTTGAAATGTTGGAGATTAAAAAAAATTATACAAAAATTAATAATATAAATAATATTATACTAATATTTAAAAAGAGGACAATTTAGTAATTTAAATAACATAATCACCAATTTATTCCTCCTAACCAAACATATTAATATAAGATATACATCAATTTATTCCAACTAACCAAACGCATTTTCTTAAGGATTCCCAGTAATCTTCAAGGTAATCTAACTTTTCAGTAATCTAACATTCCCAGTAATCTAATATTTCCTGAACCAAATGCACCCTAAAGGGAAAGTTGATCTTCACTTTTCAGCATAATGCAAACCGCTTGAATATGAAAGGTTGCCTCACATTTTAATGTTTAGGCCTGCGACACAGCCTCCCCAAATCAACAGCTTCCTGGTACAAACATGTCAGATGAAATATCAGACGAGATTGATTTAATTTCTACATAACATCAAGGTTTAAAACAATACAGAATGACTTGAGTTACCACGTGTAGTTTCGTATGCAATACTCGTATACGTAGATACATACATATGCATACAAACTGATAAGAGGAAGGAGATAGTTTTGTTAAATAACCTCAGTGTAGTCATGGCTGTAACGAACCAAAAAGATGCACCGGCAGCCTTCTATATCATTATTATCATGATGTAACTGCCTCTGGATTTCTACAACGTAGGCATCACAGTAGACTGCTTGATGTTCTCTTTCCTGTAATCCGCCATTAAAGAGAGAGAGAGAGAGAAAAACAAACAAACTTAGTTTAAGGGTATGTCTCTTCTCCATTCTGTTTCTTCCATACTTCCCAAGGCAACAACCTCACATAGCATACAAATGGGTTTCATTTCTATATATGAACTGCAAGTAATGCACCATGGATAGTTGAATCGCAACAATAATTAAAGAATAAGCAAATGATAGTCAACACAGCAACAACCCTCTATACGCTTTTCAAAGTGCATAGTCCAAAACGCGTAATTGATAGTTGCATGTTACTTCCTTCTTATTTTTCTAAAGAAAATGGAATACCTGGTAGCACAGTACAAGATCTCCAACGTTGACCTCATGACACTCTGATGGTTCTAACGGAATAGATCGCTCACGAACACCCTCTTTTACATTCACCCATTCATCTTCCGCATTGCCAAACCCAGAAAATCGTACACGTACTTCCTATGAATATATGCACTATTTAGTAATTTATTGTAGGTTTAAATAATGAACAAATCTCTCTCTTTAATGAAAGATATAGTAAGCTCAATGTTTCACTGGACAATGTGTACTTGATTGAACTAGTCTAAGCCGTATTGTTGCAGGTTGAAATGAGTTTACGCACTGATCAGAGATTAGATAGCTTTAGTTTGAAAAAACCAAGATCCAAAATGTCGAGTTCAATTGCAAAATAGTAATGTCGAAACAAGGAAAGCATTAGAAATAATCACCAAAGCTTGAGAAACAATTCGCTGGTTCATTTTAAAAGATCTCATAAGCAAGGCACTTGTTTAAGAAATGCCACGTTGATCCTTAAGAAACATAAATTCATTGTAAATGATTCTTACTAGATCACCAGCATATGTAACCCTGTAGGTGAGGAACGAAGCAACATCGTACCTGGACGTTACACCAAAAAAGCATTTCAAACATTCTACAATAAATCATAATACGGTTTCTGTACATGCAAGAAGCAAATATAGCAATTTAACACAAACTTCTGCGATCCCATGTTACTAGATACATTCTTACCATGCAGCGTCTTTTGCTGATTTAGCTTCAAATTGGCATTCCTTTAGTTCTGAGATCCGGTTACCTGCATAATAATTGATATCAGAAATCAAGTTATAGTTCTGTTTATAGTTTTGCATCTATGGCAATACTTTTACTGAGACTGAATGACAAAATCAGATGGTCAGCTATCATTATTAATTTCCATAGGATGGCCTGATATGTATACAGCATAAGCATTTAATTCATCTTTAAAATGAGGGAAAAAAATATCGGATTATATTTTGTCATCATAAACTGCATTCAGATTTTGCTGAGTAGAGAAGGAAAAACAGGTATTACTGATCTAAAGCCTTACATAGGAAGTTAATAATTAACATTCCAGCAGCGGGAAAAGAGGGAAAAAAGAATATAGAGGTAGATTGAAAGTAACCAAAAAAGACATTTCAAAGCGAGTTATAATACTCAAAGGTAACTAATCTGCATCACGTCACCAGTTTTCATATACTTTAGCATTCTTATTTATAGAATATAACTAAAGGAAAAGACTATTAGACTTTATCCCTCATTTTCTCAATCATAAACAATCAACAGTAGGCATCCAAGAGCCTCCAGTAAACTTGTTATTGCTCCTAAAAGAAGGCCGAGAGAAACTATATCAACAAGGCTGCCAGTCGACGTCATTGCACTTGGCAAGTATGTGCTGTATCCAAAAATCATGATTGATTCAAAATGAATGACAGGTTATGGTCATTGACAAGAATGAGATCCTGGCACCAGCTTATCCTGTTTTGCCATAGCTGCAAAACTGAATTAGAATGGCTTACATTATGCTCTATGTTATAATTCCTCGTTCAGATTTTGATGATGTCCCAATTATATAACTGTTTCTTTTTCTTATTTCTTGAATGCAATTCCACTATTGCAAGTACAACAAACTCTAACTCAACAAGTGACACTCTTGGGTTAAACTTGTGGGTAACTAGCAACCTAAGTTTAGTTCTACACGATCAATAAACCTCAAACAACATTTTCCAATAATTATTATGCAGATTATCAAGCCTAAAGTTCAAAACACACAGATAAATGATTCAACATAACATAATTTCAAAAATCTTAATTTCACAGCAATTCTACTCATGCTGATACAAAACCTTTAGGCTTTTGTGAAGTCTCAGGTTCAATGCTTGGAAAAATTTCACGAGAAAGATTAACAAAGAAACTAAGGGCCTTAGATGAAGACGGTTGGACTTTAGTTCGTGAGCCTTTCAGCTTATCCAGGAACCAACTTTGCACCTATAAGAAAATAAGAACAAGACAAGAGTTATGAAGGGATTCAAACAAACAAATAATAAAGTTTGGAGGAGACTCAAGAAAACAACCTGTTGCCAAGGAATGGCAGGTCTCGCAGCACGACTCGCAGCAAAACTGATAAATACAGAGAAATACAGAGAAGAAAAAGACTAAATGTTCACAAAACTTGTTATCTAAAGCACATAATAGTAATCAAAAAAAAGAAAAGAGACAATTTTGATTCAATTAAGGCTACATAATGATTTTCCAGAAAGGGATTCCACCTAAAACTGGTTGCGAGTGCTTGGCAAAACTCCTGGCTCAATGATGCTTCGCCTAACTCCTTATATGTACTCTCCAATTCCTTAATCTATCAAAGAAGACGAAACAACAAACCCGCGTTCAGACAGGTGGACCTTTTCTCTTGGAATTGTAAAAGAAATCTTGAGATCTCATCTTTCTCAACCCATGGGTTTGAGGGGTTCGCTTCAGTAGTTGTAAGTTAAATTTTATTTTTTTAAACAAAAATGAGATAATAAAGTATGTACTTATATAAAATGTATATAACTGAACACACAGAGGACAGCTAAAGTGAAAAAAAATTTGAACTGGAACTTGAACTTGAACTGCAAACTCAATAGACAGCCCAGAAAGCTACAAAACCCAGTGAAAACAAGACAAAAATGAATGAACCTACCTCACTTAAACCTTCACAATCCTTCATAAACCTTCCATAAAATTCCAAAAATTATCATAAACCTCTAAAAAAGTTCTTCATACACGGTACACCCCATCAGAAGTTCCATAAAAATCAAAATCAGACCAATGAACTATTTAAGAAAAAAAAACCCATAATCATCATTCTGAGCAGAAACCATTATAATACAGCATAGATTAAACACTTTAAGCAACATAAGCACACAAACTGAGAGGTGAACAACCAAAACATACCCTCATGATAAAATGAAGAAACCATGAAGAAAATACTCTCAAAGATAATATTTTTATTATTTATTTATTATTATGTTACCTCAGCAAGTGTAAATTCAGGCCATGAGTCTCCTGCTGACACCAAATCCCCCATGTCTTTGAAAAACTGAACAAGTTCAAGTGAGAGAGAGAGAATCTTTGAGGCTTCACTTTCAGGAGTTTTATGTCAGAACTGAGGTTTTAGTTGGTGCTTAGTGGATTCTGTCGCCCAATTACATCTTGCCACGTCGGGTTCAGAACAAGTAGACCCCACGTGCATTCTATATTGAAAAGAACTGCTCTAAAACGACATGGTTTTGGTGTCATAGATTTTTATTTTCCTCTAGTTTTTTAGCAATGACATAGTTACCGAATATATACCGAATTCATGCAATGACATGAGGTTATCTTGTTTTCTTAAAAAAAAAAAATTTATAATTAATCGACGGTCAGAATGATACCACGTCATTCAGTGCATAAATTCAATATACATTCTTCAATAACTGTATTATTTTTCTTAGTTTTTAGTACTTGCATTGCATCACAAAATACAAATGACTTTGTATTGTATGTTCATTTCTAAAGGTCTTTTTTACAAATGATTATAAAAAAGTATCAAATAGAGTGATTTATAAGACTGTCCTAATATTTTTTATTAAAAAAATAATGTTCGGTGGAACATTAATCAACAGTTAAATTTGTATTATGCTAGAATACTTTATTATGAAAGTCAAGACATCTCATCATTTGGATCTAATCGGTTGAGATTTGTAGAATCTGCATATATAAATAGCAATTAGAGCAGTTTGGATAATTGTATGGAGGTTGAACTTGACGTTTTTTCTGAAATGCTTGATGGATGGTTGTTTTGTCGTTATGGAAATAAAAAAGGCACAAGATTGCGATACGAAATATGAAATAAAGTAATAAACCCCAATTCATATTAAAATTATTATCCATCTTCATTGCTATATGATAGCGATTAGGTAATACAGTTGTAGTAAGATTTTGTTGAATGTATCTATGGTAATATAATAAATTTAAGCCTATCCAGAGTAATGATAAAAATGGAAATAACTCTTGAATTTTCGCTCCCCATTTTTGTGTACACTCAAAATTTCAACTCTTGTGCAGTTGATTTGAGTCATTCAAACACTTTTTAGCATAATTTCAGCTCGTGCCTGGGTTATGGATAATGAAACCTGAGATCGTATATCTATTCACACTATCTTCAATTCACTTTAATCATTTGGACTACATACAGATGGATGTATCATTTAAACACACTTGTGTATTTCAATTAATTCATATTTTATAACAAATTAATCTGAACACATAATTTAACGATAAAATAAATAAATATTTTATGCTAATTCTGAATTAAAAAAAAATTATAGAGTTTGATACACAAAAGAATGTGAAAACATACACACAAAATTCTCAATATAGAAACTCAAGAAGAAAAAAATAGAAACTCAAGAAGAAAAAAATGATAAAAGTTTTATGAACATATATGAGTGAAGGGTGTGAATATGTATAAATCTGAATGAAAAAAAAAAAAAAATGTAGACAGAATCAGAATTTTTTGTAAACAAAAACCAGAAAATGGTACAGAAGAGTTAAAAGTAGAGCAACTATAAATTGTTGGGGAAGGGAAATAGTTTTTTCCTTCTCCAGATTGGGGGTAAAGTTGGTGATAATGGTTTGAGGAGCATAGAGAAACGCCATTGAAATACAGTCCCCTTTCTCTTCTTTATAAACTGGCCTTCCTATCACATGCTTGTACTGCCCACCGCTCACTGCCTGTCACATAAGAAAGACATTATTTTTTAGCAAAGTTTGCAACCTCATTACAAGAAATTTGTAAACTATTAGTTCATGTTTAATTAAGTAAATGTTGTCTGTTTTGGGTCTACAAACTTAGAACGAGCATGAAGAGGTTAATAATATTTCTTTATCTTTTGAGTTGTTTTATTCGATCGGTCACAGTCACGGTTATTCATGACTTTTAGTCCCTTTTTAGAGTTGATGAGAAAAATGGGTTTACTTCTTCTGCACTCAATGAGAATGATTATGATCTAATTCATGACCTATAAAAAGTAAAAGACACTTTGGTTGGATCCTCACAAACAAAAAGATTGCACTTGGTTTGATAATATCTGAGTGACATTCTTTTTTCAACCCAAATCAGAGAATTCAACTTCTGTTTTTTTTATCACCAGGAGTATTCGACCCGTTTATGCACACCTCAACTAATCCTTGGAGCCTTTAATCTGTTGGCCGAATAAGAGCTCCAATGACCGTCCTTATTAATGTCTGGGAGAACTCAAACTCAGGTAATATTTTTTTGTTTTTTTGCTCCTTTAGTATCAAGCTACCCTACTCAAAAGAATTCAACTCATTGGAACTAGTTTTTGAACTTCGCATAAAAATCACTCACACAACACACATCTGCTTAGTTAAAAGAACCTATGAGTTATAAATCGACCCCAACTCTCATCTCCTGGAATCTGGCATGATCAATCCAAATACCATAAACTAACAGTAAAACAGTAGTGTTAAACTCTTTTAACAGATCATATTATAAAGAAAAGGGAGTACTACAAATTGTCATCATTTTCTCCATTAAACTGATAAAGAATATTTAGTCCGATTCATCTATTATGCTCAGCTGTCAAACATATAAAGAAGGAAAACCTAATGATAGTTTTAAGTTAATTAAATTAAATTGGTGGGGTTTCTGCAATTATGCAAACAGTCTACTAACAGTTATGAACTACACAAGGCTAATGCCAATGCAGGATAATAAAAAACAAGGTGTCTGCAAAACTCAACCAAACCTCGATGGTACGATGAAAATTTATTATTTGATTCGAGCCGTATAATGCAGAGTTGAATAAATGAGAATAAGTTACCTGTATTTGATCTCCAGCAGTGATGAGAATGGCATCTTTATCAGGGCAAAACGAGACCCAACCTTTCTTGGAGTAAACATGAAACTCTGAAGCTCCATCACAAATATGCAGACACAAGGCATGTGAATAATCAACTCCTCTTATCAGCATTCTGATCACATCATATCTCAGGGAGCTAAAATCAGCCAGAATGTTATGGCTATGTTTGTGAATATGACAAACTGACCCAACATTTTCATGTTCCTCCAGTATTTCATCCCCATGCATTGATTTTCTCACACAATTTTCCCTCAAACTCACCAGAATTTTCTCACCCAACTTCTCTATATCCCCCAAAAGGGTCTCCATTTTCTCACTGCACATTTCAAGAAAATTCATTTTTATAGAATTATCTGTTTGTTAATCCAGAAATCCTCGAACTTGTATTATGAAGCACAAGAAAATATTAAACTACAAGAAAACATATATGTTCAAGAATGGTTGTTAATTACCTGAATTTTGAATATCCAAGAGGCCAAATTCCCTCCATTTCAAGCTTCAAATTTTCATCTCTACACCATACAAATTCTTCACTCATTTCACTCTCTTCTTCCCCATGAACTTCCTCAAACCCATATGGCTTCTCCGGGGACCTCGTGACTGTTGCTCGCTTTTCCGGCGACACCCGGAAGACTCCGGCGGCAATGGCCAAAGCAGATTTGATTAATTCACTTGGAATTCCATAATTCACAAGCTGAAAACAACCAATTGTGGTTATAGAATCCACAATCTTGGAAACAGAATCACAACTCTCTTCAGAATTCAATGTCTGAAAATCAATTCTTGGAGGGTTTTCAATAAACTTTTGCCTAGGAAACACTTTATCAGGCAAAATCAAATCCGGGACACGCAGTGAATGCTCAAGATATTCAGTGAGGACATCATCATTGGTGACCGATGACCGGCGGCTGCTGGCGATGGGCGACGGCGGTGGAGCACGGAAATCGAGGGGCTTTTCGGGCACGGATTGGGGTGAAACTGCAGCCATTGAAAAGATCAGAGAATTAAGCTCAGTAGAATTAAGTATAACTTGTTATTAATATGATAAAGACTGTTGAGTGTCTTGTAGCATATGAATTCTCCATTTCCTTTTCTTATTTAACTTTCTTTTTTGATAAGTGATAAAGAAAAAGTGATTGGAGAAACAATGATGCGCTGCCATAAACAATGTCTACATTTACATAATCATCACAACATTTTTTTGCTTTTTTTGTCATCATCTCTTTTAAAGCAATTGAATTGGCCTGCTGGCTGACACAGAGGCTCATTTCAACATCAAGGGTCACATTGCTCACTCAAACCAATAGTTACGTACACATAATCTCCTTATTTTCAACTTTTCACAATGTCNCATGATCAATCCAAATACCATAAACTAACAGTAAAACAGTAGTGTTAAACTCTTTTAACAGATCATATTATAAAGAAAAGGGAGTACTACAAATTGTCATCATTTTCTCCATTAAACTGATAAACAATATTTAGTCTGATTCATCTATTATGCTCAGCTGTCAAACATATAAAGAAGGAAAACCTAATGATAGTTTTAAGTTAATTAAATTAAATTGGTGGGGTTTCTGCAATTATGCAAACAGTCTACTAACAGTTATGAACTACACAAGGCTAATGCCAATGCAGGATAATAAAAAACAAAGTGTCTGCAAAACTCAACTAAACCTCGACGGTACGATGAAAATTTATTATTCGATTCGAGCCGTATAATGCAGAGTTGAATAAATGAGAATAAGTTACCTGTATTTGATCTCCAGCAGTGATGAGAATGGCATCTTTATCAGGGCAAAACGAGACCCAACCTTTCTTGGAGTAAACATGAAACTCTGAAGCTCCATCACAAATATGCAGACACAAGGCATGTGAATAATCAACTCCTCTTATCAGCATTCTGATCACATCATATCTCAGGGAGCTAAAATCAGCCAGAATGTTATGGCTATGTTTGTGAATATGACAAACTGACCCAACATTTTCATGTTCCTCCAGTATTTCATCCCCATGCATTGATTTTCTCACACAATTTTCCCTCAAACTCACCAGAATTTTCTCACCCAACTTCTCTATATCCCCCAAAAGGGTCTCCATTTTCTCACTGCACATTTCAAGAAAATTCATTTTTATAGAATTATCTGTTTGTTAATCCAGAAATCCTCGAACTTGTATTATGAAGCACAAGAAAATATTAAACTACAAGAAAACATATATGTTCAAGAATGGTTGTTAATTACCTGAATTTTGAATATCCAAGAGGCCAAATTCCCTCCATTTCAAGCTTCAAATTTTCATCTCTACACCATACAAATTCTTCACTCATTTCACTCTCTTCTTCCCCATGAACTTCCTCAAACCCATATGGCTTCTCCGGGGACCTCGTGACTGTTGCTCGCTTTTCCGGCGACACCCGGAAGACTCCGGCGGCAATGGCCAAAGCAGATTTGATTAATTCACTTGGAATTCCATAATTCACAAGCTGAAAACAACCAATTGTGGTTATAGAATCCACAATCTTGGAAACAGAATCACAACTCTCTTCAGAATTCAATGTCTGAAAATCAATTCTTGGAGGGTTTTCAATAAACTTTTGCCTAGGAAACACTTTATCAGGCAAAATCAAATCCGGGACACGCAGTGAATGCTCAAGATATTCAGTGAGGACATCATCATTGGTGACCGATGACCGGCGGCTGCTGGCGATGGGCGACGGCGGTGGAGCACGGAAATCGAGGGGCTTTTCGGGCACGGATTGGGGTGAAACTGCAGCCATTGAAAAGATCAGAGAATTAAGCTCAGTAGAATTAAGTATAACTTGTTATTAATATGATAAAGACTGTTGAGTGTCTTGTAGCATATGAATTCTCCATTTCCTTTTCTTATTTAACTTTCTTTTTTGATGAGTGATAAAGAAAAAGTGATTGGAGAAACAATGATGCACTACCATTAACAATGTCTACATTTACAGAATCATCACAACATTTTTTTGCTTTTTTCGTCATCATCTCTTTTAAAGCAATTGAATTGGCCTGCTGGCTGACACAAAGGCTCATTTCAACATCAGGGGTCACATTGCTCACTCGAACCAATTGTTGCGAACATATAATCTCCTTATTTTCAACTTTTCACAATCTCAAAATTTGAGTTGCCACCTATTATATATATATATATATTGGGTTTAAATGAGAATAACTTTTTTTTCTTTTTGGATGATCAAGGCTGTTCGAGCCAGCTTACTCGCATCTTAACTAATCTCTTAAGATCTTGAAACTATCAACTGGATAAAAGTTTTAATGACCATCCCTATTAGCAATTAAGGAGGAATTCGAACTCAGGATCTCTTGAATAATATACCCAAGAATCCTATCGAAAATATGTTATAGTTTGAACTTTAAAGTTTAAAGCTTTTATGCTGTAAAATTGAAAAGAAAGCATGGACGAGAGAGAGAGAGAGATCTCATGATAATACAATATGCAGGCTTACTTCAGACTTGCAGGGCCCATGTTGTCTCAATTTCATAAAGTTAAGCTACTAAAGATTATTCTTTACCCCACCACCAAACATAAACTATCCCAACCTTTTGGTGAAGTAATTATACCACCGATGCTCAAAATGAACAAAATTTGGGTCTAGAATATATTTAAAAAAAAAAAAAATGAATGGGCTGGGCCACAGTCCAATCGTTTGGGCTTGGCCCAAAGATTAATAGGCAGAAAACTAAACTCGGCCTAGTTTTGAATTAACCCGTTTCTCTAATTCATAAGAGCCCTTAGAGTATGGGCCGATTGAAAATTTTTAGGCCCAATCAATGAAACATGAATTGGGCCGTAGATATGTTGAAGGGCCCAAACTGAAGCTAATCTGGCTGCTAGGACCTAGAATTTAATTGAGTCAACTCCATTTTGGTTAATTCATTTTAAAATCTATATTTTTTTTTCATATTTTATAGTGATCGCTTTTATGTTTGTAGATATAAAAACGGCTTTCAAGAAAACACAAATTCAACACATTTTCTTGTTTTGTTTTATTCAATTTTTCAATACTTTTGAAAACAAAAAAGTATACATGAGAAAATTAAAAAAATAAAGAAAAGTCTAAATTTGGTGATTAAGTGCCGGTCTTCACTAATCAAATAATAAAACAAAGTTTGAACTTTGGTTTTTATGGTATGGTCAAGTATAAATCTATTTGAATATCAATGTATGAACACATGGGTACCAATGTTGCATATTTTCTATAATTGAACAAGTAAACTTAGAAAATTTTATAGTAGAAACAGAATATTTGTGCCATAAAATGGTCTAGGACCTAATTGTTTAAGAATATACATTTGACTATTGTAAATTCATTTTATTGTAAGTTGAATGACGAATATGTGACTTAAAACCAACTCCCTTGTGACGAAATAAAGTGTTTTGAGTTAACTTTTCAAAAATTAAATATATCTTTGTATTTAAATATTTCAAATTTAATATGAGTACGTTTTCATACTGTAACATTTATTCATTTAATTCCTTTCGATTCATGCATTTAATGTAAGAGTTTTGTTATTTATCTAATGTATATAAAATAAAATCCTAAATTAACTTCCATCACCTCAATTGTTTTATTTTATCACCTTAAATTGATCATATTTTCTCAATTTATTGTCTTCCCTGATTTAATAGAAAAGTTATGCACTAACAATACCATGGTGGATCTGATCAAAAAAAGTCATATCGGTGCACGACTAGTCAGATCTAATTAGTCGTGCGTCATTCCTACGATTGCTGATTGTAGTCCGACGATGGTGGTCAGCGATCGACTATCCTCTTGGATGGTTGGGGTGTTTTAATTAATTTTTAAACTTTTATTGTGGGTATATTTAGCTAAATTAACAAATATAGGGAGTTAAAAAATAATTTAAACAGTTTAAAAAAAATGTACCAAACACATTTTCAAAATCTAACCCAATTGGATTTAATCCAACTCAAATCAAGTTAAATCACTTTTTAAGAACTTGTCTATGACTTTTATTGAGATGAACAAAACTTTCCACAACCTGAACATATATACATAAAACCTTGGCTTAATAGATAAGAAAATGCTGGACAATATAAGGACTACATGTTATATAAAAAATTTCTCATTTTTCACGAGTTTCGGGCCTTAAAGTGAAGAAGTATTTAAAAATGTAATACCTCGTATTTTATGGGATTTTATTTAAGTTTATTTTGTTGATTTTCGAGGGGATGGATTTTTAAATTTTTATTGGTGGTGAAAACGAAAGAAATGAGAGCTACTAGGGATGGGCATGTTCCCGCCCCGGCCCAAATGGGGCGAAGATTCTCCAAAATTTTCGGGGACGGCCCAGGCCAAGGCACAAAATCAATCCCCGAATTCAGGGACAAGGTTAATCTCACCCCGACCCGTATATATATATACCACTTTCATAATTAATTGTTTCACATTTTTAATTGATCAAATTTAAATGTAATTATAATAATATAATTGTAGGAACATTGAGTGAAACCATATACATATAGTAATAAATAATAGATAAATTATTTATATTAAATATAATAAACTATGCGCATATATAAATTAAATATAGTAAATTATTATGAATATTTTTAATACATAATAAATATGTTATATATGTATATGTATCATTTGATATACATAATATATATGTTATATATGTATAATGTATCATATGTATTATACATAATATGCTATGAAACAAAAATTATACATTATATATTATACATTATATACTATATATAATATGTTATTATCTGTAATCATATGTTAATACAAAATATATATGTTATATATGTATAATGCATCATTTGATATTTTGATTAATTATAATAAATCAATAAATCATTATAAATATTTTTTTTCCCTTCATTGAATCATTGTTTCAATTTTATTACCAAATTGCCCTTGTTATATTATGGTAGTTATTTATTTATAATTTATTATAATATATATGGTGGTTATTTATTTATAATTTATTATAATGTATCATTTGATATTTTGATTCATTATAATAAATTAATAAATCATTATAAATGTTTTTAATACATAATAAACATATGTATAATGTACCATTTGATATACATAATATATATGTTATATATTAATAATTTATAATGTATCATATGTATTATACATTATACATAATATGCTATTATCCATAATCATATGTTAATACATAATATATATATTATATATGTATAAAGTATCATTTGATATTTTGATTTATTATAAAAAATCAATAAATTGCTATAAATATTTTTTGTTATTCATTGAATTATTATTTCAATTCCATTACCTAATTGTCCTTGTTATATTTTTATAATAAAATATATATAATTGTTTCACATTATTAATTGATCAAATTCAAATGTGATTATAATAATATAATTGTGGGAACATTGAGTGAAACCATATACAAATGAATAATACTAGAGAAATTGTCTATATTAAATATAATAAGCTAAATATGCATATATAAATTACTTGATATATATCTAAATGACTAAATTTTAATACTATAATGTTATATTATTGATAGTAATAACATAATTTTTATTCAAATAACTTGTAAATGTTAATAACATAAATATATAATATATATAGTACAGTCATTTAAATTAATAATAATAAATTATGGTAATAACATTCGAATAAAATGTAGTTATTTATTTAAAATTTATCTTAAATATATTAAAAATTGATAAGAGACTTAAAAAAAAAATGGATAAAAGTCTCTAACAATATAATAAAGTACAAATATAATATTATAATAGTGTTAATATGTATCATTTGATTCATTATAATTTATTCTTTTTTTTTTTTTTTTTTTTTTGGGTTGGGGAGGGGGGGGATTCCGAAATTCCGTGGACTGGATTTGGGGATTCCTTGAAATTTGGATTCAGGATAGGTTGGATCGAGGAATCCCCTTGGGCTTTCAAGTTGGGCCGCAGGCAAAGATCCCCAGCTTCGACCTGGCCCATGCCCATCCTTAAGAGATGTTTGTTTGCATGTAACAAAGGGAAGAAAATGGGGCTCTTTTGTAAGAAAAGTTGATGTGGCGAGGTCTGGTAAGAAAATAGAATTTTAGGGTAGCTTCGTAATTTCAAAAATTGCTTCATATAAAAATGGATTGTTCACCAAATGTAAAGATGGTTGTTTGAGCCGCTCACGCGAGGACAGGCAGGGAGGACGAGTTTGGTTGCACCTGCCCCGCCTCGACCCGTCTAATAATATTATATCATAGAAAAAAACATAATATCTTTTCATTTTTAAAATTAATATAAAATCTTTTCTATGTAATTTTATCAATATTCTAAATCTTATTAATCTTATAAAAATTAATCAATTAAGTAAACTAAACAAATTAATTACAAGAAGGAAGATGAACTTTACAAAGAACAAATTAAAAATAATTGTAAATTAAATTTACCAATTAATTAGAAGAAGGAAGGGAAATTTATGTGTATATAATGATGGAGTCTTGGGGAGACCCGATAATTTGTATCACATAAGTCTAATATCTAATTTAAGTTGGGCCCGCAGGCAAAGATCCCCAGCTTCGACTGGCCCATGCCCACCTTAAGAGATGTTGGGTTTGCATGTAACAAAGGGAAGAAAATGGGGCTCTTTTGTAAGAAAAGCTGATGTGGCGAGGTCATGGTAAGAAATGATTTTAGGGTAGCTTCGTAATTTCAAAAATTGTTCATATAAAAATGGATTGTTCACCCAAAGTGTAAAATGGTTGTTTGAGCCGCTCACGCGAGGACAGGCCAGGGACAGAGGTTGGTTGCACCCTGCCCGCCTCGACCCGTCTAATATAATATATATAGAAAAAAACATAATATCTTTTCATTTAAAAATTTAATATAAATCTTTTCTATGTAATTTTATCAATATTCTCTAACTATTAATCTTATAAAAATTAATCAATTAAGAAAATAAACAAATTAATTACAAGAAGGAAGATGAACTTTACACAAGACAAATTAAAAATAATTGTAAATTAAATTTACCAATTAATTAGAAGAAGGAAGAGGAACTTTATGTGTATTATAATGATGGAGTCTTGGGGAGACACGATAATTTGTATACATAAATCTAATATCTAATTTTTAGTTGGGCCCGCAGGCAAAGATCCCCAGCTTCGACCTGGCCCATGCCCATCCTTAAGAGATGTTGGGTTTGCATGTAACAAAGGGAAGAAAATGGGGCTCTTTTGTAAGAAAAGCTGATGTGGCGAGGTCATGGTAAGAAAATAGAATTTTAGGGTTGCTTCGTAATTTCAAAAAATTGCTTCATATAAATGGATTGTTCACCAAATGTAAAGAGGTTGTTTGAGCCGCTCACGCGAGGACAGGCCAGGGACAGAGTTTGGTTGAACCCTGCCCCATATATATCATAGAAAAAAACATAAATCTTTTCATTTAAAAATTTAATATAAATCTTTTCTATGTAATTTTATCAATATTCTCTAAATCTTATAATTTATAAAAATTAATCAATTAAGCAAACAAACAAATTAATTACAAGAAGGAAGATGAACTTTACACAGAACAAATTAAAAATAATTGTAAATTAAATTTACCAATTAATATAGAGAAGGAAGAGGAACTTTATGTGTATTATAATGATGGAGTCTTGGGGAGACACGATAATTTGTATCACAAAGTCTAATATCAATTTAAGTTGGGCCCGCAGGCAAAGATCCCCAGCTTCGACCTGGCCCATGCCATCCTTAAGAGATGTTGGGTTTGCATGTAACAAAGGGAAGAAATGGGGCTCTTTTTGTAAGAAAAGCTGATGTGGCGAGGTCATGGTAAGAAAATAGAATTTTAGGGTAGCTTCGTAATTTCAAAAATTGCTTCAATAAAAATGGATTGTTCACCCAAATGTAAAGATAGTTGTTTGAGCTGCTCACGCGGGGACAGCCAGGGATAGAGTTGGTTGCACCCTGCCCCGCCTCGACCCGTCTAATATAATATATATATATCATAGAAAAAAACATAATATCTTTTCATTTAAAAATTTAATATAAATCTTTTCTATGTAATTTTATCAATATTCTCTAAATCTTATTAATCTTATAAAAATTAATCAATTAAGCAAACTAAACAAATTAATTACAAGAAGGAAGATGAACTTTACACAAGAACAAATTAAAAATAATTGTAAATTAAATTTACCAATTAATTAGAAGAAGGAAGAAGAACTTTATGTGTATTATAATGATGGAGTCTTGGGGAGACACCATAATTTGTATCATCTAAGTCTAATATATAATTTAAGATAATAATATCTTCTAAATTGTAATATCTAATTTTATAAACATAAGTCCTACTACATATCTAACAAGTTACAATGTTATATTATAATTGATCATAGATTATATCTAACTAGTCTTACTATATACTATAATCAATTTGTGACATTTCATTTAAATAATAATTTTTAATTAATTTGTCCAGTTATAACAAGTTTTCTTTTGCTACTAAAATTGACTTCTCGATCTTTATCAATATAACAGATTCTCTTCTAATTAGATCGTATTAGAGGATATTAATTACCTTTTGTAATGAATTTCTAATAAAGAAATTACAAGTATATTTGAAAAGGTATTTCAATGATAGGTAAGTGAAAAAGATAATCATTCATCTTTAAATGATTAGAGTAATTGATTATTTTTAATATTTGGTTAATGTGGAGATAATTATTATGTCACTAGAGTAATTGATTTGAATTTAACATTCTTGAGAATGTTAATTATTATTACTCATGAAACCCCATTAAAGATGATAATCATGGAAATTAATGATACTTTATGGGAAATCTAGAAGAACCGTGTTAAATAAGGGAAAAAAAAAAAAAAAATTCCAAAAAATTCTTCCTAAAATTATTATGTAGAAACAAGTTTAATATATATATAATGTAATAGTTTGAACTTTAAAGCTTTAACGTTGTAAAATTGAAAAGAAATAAAGCATGGACCAGGGAGAGAGAGACTCAGGATAATACCACCAATGCTCAAAATGAACAAAATATGGGTCTAGAATATATCAAAATTTGAATGGGCTGGGCCACAGTCCAATGGTTCGGCTTGGCCCAAAGTTTAGAAGCAGAAAACTAAACTAGGCCTAGTTTTGAATTAACCCCTTTCCCTAATTCATAAGGGCTCTTGAGCATGGGCCGATTGAAAAAATTTAGGCTCAATCAATGAAACATGAATTGGGCCATAAATATGTTGAATGGCCCAAACTGAAGATCACAGAAAGATGAGGGACCTAGAA
This sequence comes from Pistacia vera, assembly GCF_008641045.1. NCBI lineage: Eukaryota > Viridiplantae > Streptophyta > Magnoliopsida > Sapindales > Anacardiaceae > Pistacia > Pistacia vera. Next base: position 574,116 of record NW_022196545.1, on the reverse strand, counting down.
TTTAATTGAGTCAATGTAAGTCAACTCCATTTTATAGTGATCGCTTAAATGTGTATATATACAAACGGTCTTCAAGAAAACACTAATTCAAGACATTTTCTTGTTTTGTTTTATTTAATTTTTCAATACTTTTGAAAACAGATAGTATACATGAGAAAATTAAAAAAATAAAGCAAAGTCTAAATTTGGCGATTAAGTGCCGGTCTTCACTAATCAAATATTAAAACTTTGGTATGGTAAAGTATAAATCTATTTGAATACGAAGATCTTGGTAGGTCTTGAATTGAAAATTAAATAGTAATTATAATTTACATAAAATATTTAATGTTTATAGAAAATTTTCAATGTTTCCACATGTAAAAATGAGAAGATATTAATGTATGAACACATGGGTACCAATGTTGCATATTTTCTATAACTGAACAACTAAACTTAGAAAATTTTATAGTAGAAACATAATATTTGTGCCATAAAATGGTCTTGGACCTAATTGTTTAAGAATTTGTAAATAGTTTCGGGGAAAAGTAGGTGAATGTACATTTGACTATTGTAAATTCATTTTATTGTAAGTGGAATGACGAATATGTGACTTAAAACCAACTCCCTATGGTAGACCATTGGGTTTGGCTTGTCAGGAGACTTAGAGATCTCATGTTCGATTCACTTAGGGAATGACCACCTATCATAATTGTGACTTATCCAATCTATTCGGTTTGTAGGGTATTCAATGGGTCCTAAAGACTAGGTGGAATTGGCGTGTCCAGGGTTCGGTTTGAAGTAGACTTTGAGGAAAGTCGGGGCGCCTAGAAACCTCGGTAATTAAAAAAAAAAAAAAAATGTGACTTGAAGAACATTTCTTAGTTTTTCTTAATTACCTAATTAGTATTTTGTTCTAAAACATCTTGTAAACGTGCTTTCTTATAGTACTAGATGGAAAGACTTTTGACACTGTTGAATTAAGAAAATATAACATTAAATATGTAAAATTGGCAATGTAAAATAATTTTTCATAATAATTTTATTAAAATCAATATCAATACAATAATTAGAGAAATTCTTTCATTCAAATTAATGATGTGAAACAACAAAATTCCATGTCATTTTCTTAGGAGAGAAAAAGGAAGGAAAAATTATCTTCTCTTTTGAATATATGCAACCTAAAAATCACTTTTTTTGTGGAAAAGAAAAGAGGAAGAAGTAGAAAACACTTCAATTCTGATCATACTACCTATAAATATAATCTAATTAATAAAATAATATAGTTTAAAATATAATTTTATTATATATTACCCTCGACTAATCTTTAAGGCTATGACCGTTCAAATAAATCATGGACAAATGTACTACTTTTGTGATTAGTAGAGAATCGAATCTGGGACTGTGAGTTCTACCAATTTGCAACCCCCTTGGTTTGCACGGACCATTGGGCTACCTATGGGTGGGTAAATAATGCTTTTTGATAATGATATAATAACCAGAAAATTTTCGAATGTATTTATTAATTCATTTGGAAACTCATATGGGCATGCAACGAAAGTGAAGGTAGTCAAAAGGGTAAGTAACTTTAAGGTTTGTTAGGTGGTTTAAGTCTATAGGTATGAATAATTAATCTGAAATTCAATGACATAATTATCTAATTTCTTTGACCACCTACCTTTTGCCGCCGACGGTGGCTGGACAGGACTCTCACCAACCGTGGCTATTTCTTTTTCATATTTTATGCTTTTTATTCTTTAAATTATACCTTCAAAAGTATAATTATTTAATTATTATTTTTATATATAAAAAATCCCAACTTATCAACATAACCCTTCATTCTAAAATGTTTTACTTAAAGCAAGTGAAAGTCATTTTTGAAGGTTAAAGAAGCATTAAAATGTTAATTGTAACGTAGAATGAAAATTTTTAAACATAACTGCCACTGGATGGTCAAGTGAGACGATAGAGACTCTTGGGCATATTATTCAAGAGGTCTTGAATTTGATTCATCTCGGTTGGTAATAGGGATGACTACTGGAGGTTATACTCGGTCGTTGACTTCAAAACCTCAGGGATCAGTCAAAATGCGCGTAAGTTGGCCCGAACACTCCCTTTTATCCAAAAAAAAAAAAAAATTAAACATTTTTATGAGTTTATTATTTATAACCAATGTTTCTTAAAAATAAAAATTAATTCATCATAGATAAACAAGGAGCCCAAAAAGCTCACTTGACTTTGATCTATATTTAAAATGATTAAATAATAATTATGTTGAATTCATCACATGGGTAAAAACTGGTGTACATAAATTAAAATTTAATTTTATATTAAAAATTCTAAAACTTTTTCCTCTTTTTCTACAAAAATATCCCTTTAAAGGCACTCAAAATTATAAAGTGAATCTGATGTATGTGAATGTGACAAAGTGGGTTCAATTATTTGGGCCCAAAAATTTGACCACAATAACCCAAATTTCAATTACAAAAGACTTGCATCTCCAAGATACATGTTTAATATGTCTACTTGTTAATGTGAACATTTGAACAAGTCCAAGATGCAATATTTTAATCATGTCACAAATACGAGGATTGATCCCTTAATATTTTGGGTAAAAAAAGTCAAGAAATCCCAACAACTTGATTTTACAAGACAATTTTTTAAAATAAAAAATATCGCAACCTTCATATGGATTATCAGTGATTACTTTTTGTAATAAGATCGTTCAAAATCTAATCCAATTCAAGTTTACTAATTATGGTTGGTTTTTGAGGATTAATTTTTTAATTAAATCAATATATAAGGACTATATTGTTTGATCTTTTCATAAAAGACAAAACGGAAAACATCATATGTGAGATGTTTATTTTATTAATTGAAAAATTTAAACCTAATAATTAGAGTTTTAAATTAGTAAACTTTACCAAACAATTAATATTGTATAAAAGAAATAAATTAATTAAATCTGTCAATCTTTAGTCCATGCCAACAAGAAAAAATCAGTAGGAGGCCGATAAGACACCGATAATCTCTTAAAACTTAATTAAACTTGTAATTAGCAAGGGAAAATGACACTGAATTTATAATAATTGTCTTATTTATTATCTACATTTATCCATGAAATAATTAACTAGCCGGACCGTCCGGTGATTATAATCTTATTAATTATGTCTCTAATACAAGATTAATTAGGGTTTAAAATATTGTAACTTCTCTTTCTCTGTGGCATATTAAAGAGCATAATAATGTTGTTTTCACATTAATTATTATTATGTAATTGTTTTGACTCTTTTCTATAAACTGATGGACACAATAATTACTAATAAGTTCCCAATATTCTCAGTTAGTCAGTCGCTTATCTGGGAATCTTATGGCCGTGATTCAAACGAGGCAGGAGAACTTTCAAACCTGCATTTATAAATATTGAATATTTGTATTATTCATTAATTAGTTTATGATGAATCTTGAATTGTTACGAAGAATTGGATAGTGACTTAAGAATTGTGGATCACCAGACAAATTCTAAGGACAAAGAGATAAAAAGAAGATAAACAAGTGAATTGAAAGTTCTCTATGTTACCATAGAATCCCTTGGATCATCTGTCGACCGCTCAATCAATTACTTCTTTGGCATTACGAGAAAAATGTCTTTTTTCGATGACATTTTTACTGACTTAGAAAAAATGTCGGAATATGAAGCTTATTTCGATACAAATAGTGTCGCAATCTCTATGGCTCTTTTATGATTTTATATGATGTGGGTATACAATAAACCAGCAACATCACTAGTAGAGTTGCAGTACTCATCAGAACGTCCATCTTGTTGAATCCGAAAGACAAACACGTTATAAGTAAAGTATAAAATAAAATATAGAACACACGATTTATCGTAGTTCTTTCAATTAAAGAACTACGTCCATCATTCAAATAGAGAATTTTATTGAGTATCAGAATTCTGCAACAATTACAATGACAACTCATTCTTACTCTCTATTCTTTCAAACATTAGGTTTCGCACTATTATAGAAGACATATAATAGAAAACCTGACTATTTTTAGACTTATTCGAATCTAACCCCATTTGGGACCTCTAAATAAATCGTTATAGACAGATAATCCATTAAAGCTAAGAGTAGTATACACCATATCCAGCACAACTCATCGTTACCATATCCAGCACAACTCACCACTGACGCAACACAGATCTGTTTTTTAGAGCATATACGTAATCAATATTTTATGTGGACATCTTGAATTCCTATTATTTTAAATTCAAACATTAACTTTGATTAACAAGAGTTAACTCATACTTGTAAGATTATAGGTGTCATAGTTCCTGACCACGTCAGAATATGACACCTATAAATAATGTCAAAGTAGGGTTTAAGTCATGATAAAATTTATGTGAACATATTTCAGATGAAGTTGGCAATTAGTAAACAATGTCCAGATGATCTGATGCTTTGAAATTTTTCTTGACTTATTGCTCTGCCTGTCGGCTGGTATTAATATATGATACAGTTTTTATCACCAGATAGACATGAAAACACTGTAACATCTAAACTAATATTGTTTAATAAGAAAAGTTTATCGTTTAGTTACAAACCATTTCTTTTTCTATCTTTTTTGTTACTCATTTCTTTTTTTTTTTTTCTTTTTTATTCTCTTTTTTTAATTATATATATATACACACACACGTCAATCTCTTGTGAAGATGTAACAAAGTTTTTAAAAATCAATTAAATTTATATATTGTTTGTGTTTTAGTACATAGATAGTCGATTTCGGATGCTGATGTCATAATTTTTGTTTAAATTGAAATATTTAAGCTAATTGACGTACAACTCGACTAATCTTCAAGAGGAGTTATCTCACAACAATTTACCGTTATGATCCTCTAGGTAAATTATGAGCAAATACACTACCTTTGTGTCTAACGGAGAATCAAACTTGAAATAGTAGGTTCTACCCATTTGTAATCCTCTTGGTTCTCTTTTACCATTGGACTACCTATGGTTATAGGTTGACATCATAAAATTTTTAATGTCACAACAAAAGATTAGTTTTATTTACATATGATTTTTTTTTTAGTGATTTAAGTAAGTTTTCGTATTAAAAGTTTGGAAGTTTTATATAATAAGTCTTTATAATTTCAGAAACAAATCTTCCAATAATACTATTCAAACTATTTTTTCTTTCTTCTTTCTCTAGAACTTTAGTTCTTTCAATCATCATAATTAGTTTCTTCTACGCATCTCAATCAGCCTGTGATATAACGGTTTGATTTTTTTGTTATATTGATGACGGAATTAAATCTTTTCATGACGAAAAGCTGATGAAAGAATGAAACAAACATATAGTCTAGAAGTCTTGAACTAGATCTATTTTAAAAGGGACTTGAAAACACCACATCAATTGGGCAATAATCAAATGTGTGGGGACTTAAAATTAACTAAACTATACTATATTTAATAATAAAAATACTCTACCCGACCATCTAGGTCTTCCAGTCGTGACCAAGTATAATTTATGTATTAAAAGTTTACACTAGATTTCAACGAAGAAGACCCCGTGTAGCCTAACCAAATTTTTAATTTAAATGAAATTGTTCTGTTCCAGTATATACATATATCCATTCACCTACCACGAAGAAAAAGTCTTGCAAGATGAAAGGGATATTAATTTAATTTTCATCCATTCAAAACCAATCCAATAGAGTTAATTGATTTTATTATCCCATTTGGTTTAATAAAAACAGAAAGAAACTAGCAAAGATGAAATAGTGTTATAATTAATTTGGCAATGTAAAAAATTATTATAATTATCTTATTTTAATAAGAATCTTTCAACTTTAGAAGGATAATTGCCAAGAAAATTTGATTTAAGAGCTATAATCTTCAACATTAACATTGATTTTTGACATAAAATTACCTTATTTTTAGTAGTAGATTGAGACTTTTTGCCAAATTAGAAAAATACTTCTAGAAAATATGTACTCATATTTTCTAGAAGTATTTTAACTTTCTGTTTCTTTCATATAATTTTTAATGTTCTTAAGGTGAGAATTTTGATATCAAACATAGACATAGACATCCTTAATCTTGAATAATATATTCTTCTTAATTCATTGAAAAATAATATTATTCAATAATCAGTTCTCATCATAATCCCCCCATGGACCTCTCACCCATTAATAAGAAGAAGTTCCCACGTTTATACATAGCTTTTACATGGTTAAAAGTGCTTCTTTTTCAGGAAAAATTGAAATAAAATTGTGTTCACATAATAATATTGGCAAATGAAACCATCCCATCTCAAAAGTCATATTTTAAAGTGAATAAATATATTTTCAGGAAAATTGAGAAAGAATTAACATAATTTTTCTATACCAACAATAATAATAATGATAAGACTAATAACACGCATTGACTAATTCCTTAGAGCTTTAAAATTAACGATCGAATAAATCCTTTAGTGTCCACCCTTATTAGCAATTGAGAAGAATCGAACTCAAGACCTTTTGAATAATACACTCAAGAGTCTCTATTGTCTCACCTGGTCACCTATGGGTGGTTCATGAAAAAAAATTACGGTGTGAATGAAACACATTTTATGAATGTTACATATATATTTTTCCCATCGTTTTCTTCAACCCCTTTTGACTTTACTGATTGATGAGTTTTGAAGTAAGTTAAGAAAGATTGACAAAAAATGTCATTAATTAACAATTACAAATGTCAATCTTAATTTAGATTTCAAACCTTCGAAAACCACTTCTTGTTTAACTAATTAATTATATCTAATTATGTGGCCAAGTGCCCTTGATCACCTATTCAATCACATGAATTAATTGAATTGAACCAATTTTTTTACTCATCTAACTTTGAAATTAACCTACGAAAGAAATTTCCATGTTCGGTGATGCCAGCCATTTATTTTGGATGCACAAATTCTTGGTTCATATTAATTTAGAATCCAATCTTGTTGCTAATTAAATTAATTGAACAAATGTCAAGAGTAGTAAATTATATACAAATTTAAATAATATTTGGGGGGTTTAATAAACTATATATTTTTATTAATTTATTAGGATTATTAAAGTACTTAAACTGTTTAAAAATACTTGATTATTCATTTAATAACATTTGAAAAATAAATTAACATGCTTTTTTAAAATTAGATATCATTCTCTCTTATCCAGATATTTGCTTTTTCATAAAATAAAGATTCAAGTTCAATACCTTTATTTAAAAAATAATAATAAATAAATAAACTAATTCAATGAACAAAATATAAACTCTATACATAAAGAGTTAGGTAAACTTTCAGTCTATTAATAAATTATTTACATGTGTATATAGAATTTTGGTTTGAATTTTACGGAAAAATTCTTGATGTGTGAACCTAAAATACACATTTATGACTTAATTCTTGTTAGTGAAAATTAAGTTTCAGATTTTAAACAATCTTGATGTTTACAAGAGAAACTAACTGATGCAGGGACCCCACAGGATGAATAGTATCGATAGTGTTAGAATACTATGATTTTTGGTGGGGTACTCCGAAATGGCCAAACAAGTTAGGATCGTGATAACACGAGTTTTATCATTTTTTAGCCTTTTGGATGTTTTTATTATTTTTAGGGTGTTTTTGCAAGTTTATGGACTTTTTCAAATTTCTCCCATAATTGTTTAATTTTTCTTTTTTCTTTGATTTTTTTGGATTAGGTGTTTTTTAGGAGAAGTATTTAAAGGTTGGTTCAAGTAACAGGAGGTGGTTTTTTATTATTATATTGAATGAAATATTTAGAACCTTGTGTGGTTTTTTTTTTATCCAATCCAATATCTGAATCTTGTTACAATTCAGTGATGTTTTTTCGTATCACTTGTTGATTTTCGGGTTTTAGTCACCTCTGTTATTGTTTTGGCATCACTAACTAAAATTTTACTTAGATATATACATATTGAAAGAGACAACTAGTAAGTAATTTTTAGAAAACGTTTTTAGGTATTTTTGCAAAAAGAAAATGGTATGAACAAATTCATATTGTATGAAAATACTTTCGACGTACATATATATTTAACTATATTACTTTTCATCATATCCTATAACATTTATATTCTTAATTTAGTTCTTACAATCACGATATAATAGCTTAAAATTTTGATCTAAATTATTAATATCTATCCAAGCATATTGGTTCGTTGCAATAACAAGGTAGTGACGCAATCAAATCCCCATATAATCTCTAAAAATACCAAGACACAGAAAGCGTGGCGAGGCCAAAAAGCACTTTTGAATAATTGAGGTGATGGAGAGTCAAACTTTCTTAACAAAAAAACAAAGATGATCTCTCAAAGGTTCAAAAAGAGAGAGAAACGTGAAGAATATAGAAATGACTTAATGCTATATTAGTTCTACATAATGGCACTAATTATATATGTCTAAGGTTGAAGATAAGTCTTCAAGATTATTATTAAAAAAATTATTGGAAAGGTGGACCAAAATCAACAACCCTTTTTCCCTCATTTCAACTACCAATTCACAAGTGTTCCATTCAACAACTCCCACTTAATCAAGTTTACTTTCTGATTTGGGTGGGTTGGGTAACCAATGAATTCACAATGCACCAATCCCATTTTATTATTTTATTTTATTTTTTGTGTATAATTTTATAAATTGTTTTAGGTGGGTGACACATCAAGTAACACTTCTATCTATTGGAGAAGTTCATGAATTAATTTTAAAATAATTCGAGGCACCCCTTGTCGATAGTTGTATATTTAATATTAAAACAAAAAATTATGCAAGAAATTTGGTTGAAATTGTCTTTCAGTACATAACTATTGCTAGGAATACAGTGGTTAGAGAATTTTTGTTTGAGAGGTAATACCGACATGTCAATAAAGTAGGTTAAAGGTTGTTTAATTAACACAGAATTTCCCAAAGTAAATTTTAGTTTATGTTGTGAGAAGTATGGCACGATAAAATAGTAGTAGGTATGGTATTATTTTAGTTCTAGCAATTCAATTTTAAGTATTGTATAGGTTTGGATGGGGTTGAGGTTGAGAGTTCTTTGACCATGCCGAAAACGCATATTGTTTTAAATATTGAAAAAAATAATTAAATCCTTTAGTAGCAATCGAAGTATTAATTGGATTAAATGCAACATCTTTGTCTTTTGTTGTCACATAAATTATCATTATTTCTTCTGAATTTAGCAAAAAAAACTACATATATAACAATTCCCATGAATTTTCAAAATAAAAAAATAATTATAAAACTTCTAAAATATTAATATATGAAAAAATATATATAAATTATAAATTAATAAACTAATATTCCTTACGAATTAGAATTATTTTTTATCTGAAATATTGAAAAAAATTAACAATTTAAGCCTAAAATAGAATTTGATTGGAATAAAAGTATATTACAATATGATAGTAAATTCAATTTGAGCATTCTTAGACTATTTCTTTGCTCTTCGGGGGTGTTTGGTTTGGGGTTATCCTCCGTTACTGAGGTGATATCATCTTATATTACTTAGATTACCACGTTTGATTATCAAGTAATATAAAATTTCGGTAATCTTCCAAAACCAATATTAATTACTGATGGTTATATCGGTGGTAATCTAATTACCCCAATTTTCTTAGGTATTTTAAGATTATTTGGTAATGTTAATTTTGTTACAATTTTACCCTTTATTAATAATTTTTTTAGAAAAAAAAGGCCCTTATTTTGAAATTAATTTACATGAATCTGTCATTGCAATTTTACCCTAATTAATTAAGTTTTTAGACAATAATGCCATTTTATTTAAAACAAATTGTAGGCCAACGAAGACCACCATTGCTCGCCAGCAACCACCGCTAGCAGCCATTGCCGGCTGACGTGGTTGGAACGACGCACTGTTGGTAGGATCTGGTCGGTCGTGTGTCGATCTAGTGGAAACAACCAAAGATCTAGCCATTGACGGTCACATTTAGGCCAAGATCTAGCTGTTAACAACAACCAGAATTTGGCAGTCAACTGCCAGATCTCTGGCTGTAGATCTGGCCATTTTCGGCTAGATCCATGATAGATCTAGTCGGAAACAGCCATCTTTGCCCAGTCGTGCGCCATTTTGGCGACTGTCATTTGGTGGTGGTGGCGGACGGCCGGTATCCTCTTGGGTGGTTGGAGTGTTTTAGTTAAATTTTAAACTTTTACTGTGGGAGTGTTTAGCTGAATTAACAAATATAGGGATTAAAAAAAAATCTAAAATAATAATAATATTAAAATAGAAGGGCAATTTAGTAATCTATATAACATATCTACTAATTTATTCCAACTTAACTAAACACATTTCCCTAAACATTCCCAGTAATCTTCAAAGTAATCTATATTTCCATTAATATAACATTCTTAATAATACAACATTCCCTAAACCAAACGCACACTTTCATAAATATTAATATCTTTTAAACCGTCCCTTCAACATAATTAATCTTATATTCTGTAATTAAAATTGAAATCACAAAGAAATTCCCTGTTAATTTCCTCTTGGATTTATCAACAACGCCAGCAGATTCCTTCCACAATTAGAGCCAATTAATTCCAATGTAAGCTTCAATTAATGGATGCTTCCTGCTTGATGACAGCTTTCCTTAGTTTGATTGACTTATTCAGTTCTTACAACAATTTATCTGTTAATTTAAACAAACAGTGCAGCAAGATTTTGTTTTTTATTTTTCAAAATGTTTTTAATGTCATGTTCTATATACACCAAAGAATGAGAATTTTCTATAATTAATCTAGGGTTCTGTATCTGAGAATACACTTTTATAGATTCAACAAGCCGTTAAATCTTTATGGAATTGACAAATTCAAAATTATTAAAGTATATGGTGTGGTCAATTAATATTTCTTCAACCGGCTTGCTTGTTCTTGCTATTAGAAACATATTCTTTTGGGATTATTGTGAATTCTTTGCAGTTGGCAACTTCGGATACATCCCTTTTGCTAGCTATTTTTTGTCCCCATTTTGATGTCATTTTTCTACTACATAATTGTAGAGAAAAATATTTTAAAATTGGTTAACCTAGATTATAACACTTGTTGGCAATTGTTAATCTTGTATGCAATATTTTTATCATTTAATAGTGAGAAAAAAAATTCTTGTATGCGAGACAGACTCATGTACATATGTTAACTTTTGCTAGCGAGAATTTAAGTTCAGATTTTAAGTACAGAGTTTAGATTTCACACCTGATAATTTTTTGTAATTTCACGTACTCATTTTTTAAATTATTTTATGTAACTTCATAATTTTTAACATCAGTTTGATAGATTAATACATTTTGAGAAATTCTAATACAATGTGAACTAAGAATTTTATTCGAATTTAATGAGAAAAAAAAGTGTGTGTCTATATATATATAAAGCAAACTAGATACTTGTTAATTCTCCATTATGTTGGTCAGTTGGTGCAATCATTCTGCCTAAATAATAATTGAACAGCCAGCTAGCTTGCTCTTATATTATACACAGACATTTGTCGCATATCTAGAATTGGATTTAACTTATTTCTATCTACATCTTGCACATTTTAATTAAATTATCCTAATTTTACTAGTAAACCACCATGATCCATATGCTACGTACTTACTAAATCAATTCATTTTTTTTATTTTATCTTCAATTGCTACCAACTTTGAAAATTTTAGATTATGTTTTGTGAATGCTATACATAGTTGATCAACCTCAATCCATCATACTAACACAATTGTATAAACTCATGTACTTGAAAAATATATTATTTAACAGTTTACTTACATATATAATTCACATCAAGGAAGACGAAGGAAGGAAGTATATAAACTACCTCTAAGTGGTTGAGTGGGTTGATAGGGACTCTTAAGTGTATTACTTAAGAGGTTATGAATTTGAGTCCCTCTTCAATTGTTAATAGGGGTATCTACCGAAGCTCTTATCCGGACGGTAGTTTTGGGGTCCTAAAAGATTAGTTAAGATGTCCATAAGCTGGCCTAGACAACCCCAATCATAAAAATAAAAAAAAACTAAAAAAAAATAAAGTAAATGACAACAATATATATATATATGTGGACACTAAAAAATTCATACTCTTTCAAATCTTATCCCATGTTTGGCTAGTTGACTTAACAGTGACCTATATGGCCACCATTTTAAGGATTTGGTATTATAAGAAAACATATCAAGCTTCTCAGAAAGAGGAAAATAGAAAATGAAAAAAATAAAAAGGACCAAAATATATTGGAGCCACTTGCACATGGTCTACTGGTCTTCAAAGGTGTTCTAATTAAAGAATATATATATATATAGTAGAACTCTCTATAGTTATAATGTTGGATCAATTAAATTTATTACTATAAGGAGGAGGTTATAATTTAATAGAGGTGTAGTTACAAGAATTATTGATTTGATTTCTTATTTTATAATTCATGTTTTAATAGTATTAGGATTTCAATTCATTGTTTTAGTAGCATTAGGATAATACAGAAATGAATATAAAAAAGTCACTGTAAAATTGAGTGATCAGAATCGACAACTTCACTACACTAATAAAATAGATATTAATGTTTTCTTCAATCATCAAAATGAGCACTAAGTTGTGTATGTTTTAACTGAAGAAGATATCATTACTAGAATTAGACAAGAAGAGGAAATAGATAATAATGAGGATGATAGTATAGAAATACAAAAAATTTCATGCCAAGAAGCTCTAAACATGCTTGAGAGCTAGAAATATTTTGGCTTCAACAAGAAGGTGTCCATGCTGGTGGCTTATTATATACCTGCAAGATAAAAGATGTGATAACAATTCTAAAGCGTAAATTATTGTCTTAAACAACTTTAGATAAATATTTTATTTCATCTTAAATCTTTAATGTAACATAACATATATTTTTTGCAATATACATATAAGTATTACTATGTAAAGACAAGTTCCTTAAGACGGGACCTAGAAAAATTATAACTTATTACAATGTGAAAATTATTCTTATTTATAATTGGTCAAAGTTGGGACCAAAATTTTTTATGACTACATAGAAGTTATTCCTATATAGAATATCACTATATAAATGTTTTACTATATTAATATATACATGCCTCAGCTCCATGCTCGTAATATTCTAATATTGCATAGTGTCCCAATGAAAAAATAAAATAATTGAGAAAAGAACTAGTGATAATATGTAAAAGAAATTTGTTGTAATAACACACTCACAAACCACAGATTATAACCAAATAAGACACATCCACAAAAGATTAAGAACACCACAATTTTTACCATGGTTCACCTTTCCAAGATTGGGAAGGCTACGTCCACGTTGAGCTCCGGAAACGTCGAAGCCCACTGCACTATTAGGAAAGCTATTTACAGATTACAGACACAAGATCGAAAGATTCAAACAAACCCGAAATCACCCTATCTGGTAACTAATAGCCCTGGAAACTATACAGTGAAAATCTCAGCCAACTGAGAGACAAACCCCCTCAAACAGAATGACAAATCAATCACTCAACCCATTATACAGAATCAAGATTTCAAAACAAAGGATGAACCCTAGCAGAGCAAAAACCTAACCCTGTTTCAATCGAAAAACCAAACTTCTTCAAACTAAAGAGAAAAAGTTCACTTATATATCGTTGACCAGGATAGACTAAGCACAGCCGTTGGATCTTCTCAAAACTGATGGTCCAGATTCATGCTTGAAACGAGAGCGTGTTGGTTAAGTGACACGACACCGTTTTGGTCTTCACACTTACAAAATTGTTTTGGTTACTACGTAGAGACAATTTAGTCCACCTACTTTGTTTTTGTAATTTAATTAAACAACCTAACAATTAAATCCTTCAATGAAACCCAACAAAATATCTATTTTTTGCTTTGTTGGGATTTCGTTGAAATCATACTTATTATGGAAACTTCTTTTTTTTTTTTAGTGACAGAGGGTGTTTGGGCTAGCTTGTGTGCACCTTAACTAATTTTTCGAGGCCCTAAAGTTAACGACCAAGTAAACTCTCCAATGGTCACCCCTATTAGCAAACAATTAATTTCCTGAGACCCTGAAGTTAATGATTAGATAAACCCTCCAATGGCCACTCCTATTAGCAAATGACTAATCTCTTGTGGCCCTCAAGTTAACAATTAGGTACTCACTCCAATGGCTATCCCTATTGGCAAACGACTACTCTCTTGGAGCTTTGAAGTTAATGACTGGGTAAACCCTCTAGGGGCTACCCTTATAAGCAAACGAGGGTAATCGAACTCAAAACCTCTTGATTAATATACCCAAGAGTCAGTATCGCCTCACTCAACCACCCAGGGGTGGTTTATTTATTTATTTATAATATTATAACATGCTAGTCGCCATGCATGACTTACTATTGGATGCCATGAAATTAATCTATTTCAATTGTAAGTTGTAAGTTGAATGATATAGTGAAATGATTTGGAGTTTTGATTGACTATAGGAAAGTTTATATATCAATTAAGCTTTAATTAATTGTATTTTATATGAAAATTTTCTCTTGAATTACACAAACGTGGTGGATTTCGTTTGCTTTTCACTAAACTATAACATAAAATTTGGTGTTTTGTGAGATGCGAATTGGATTCTCAGTGATGATAAGTTGACTTCAACTAAACCCTTTAATATTTTAAAAAATAGATTAAATATAAATAAAACACAAACCCGTTTATCTCATGTTTTAATTCTCATGATTCCTATATATCAGAAGAAGAACTGAATTTTATAGCTAAAAAGCCTAGTTAATATATAATTTTATTGGGATTGAAAATTATTGTATGACATAATTAAGAGTAGAAGAATTTAATGATATAAATTTTGCAAAAATTAAGATAATCTAATGCTAAACCGCAATTATAGATATCTGCATCTTTTTTAAACTTGAAGTTTTACGGTTTTTAATACAAAAATCTATATGTGATATTACAATTTTAGTATTAGTATGCAATAATAAAGTGTATGTTAGTTAATGAGATCCGTACTTTAAAACCGTCTAAACCCAATAAAAAAAATAAAGATATTCAGATAGCAAACCTTTTAGTCATTGAGGTTAGTTATACTCAAAGAGTCTTATGCTCGAGTCGTAAGAGAAGTATCTACTATATTTGTGCAATTATCTTAGTCCATTGAGTTTATAGGATATTCTGTGATCCTGAGGATTAGACAGACTCCAATGTAGGTTTGGATATCTCAGATACCTAAAAAAATAAAAAGAAAGAATAAATAAAGATATAAATTTTCTAAAAATTAAAATAACCTAACATTATAAATTATTTATTACTATTAGTTAACCAGATCTGTATTTTAAAACCATCTGAACGCAATAAAAAGAGATGTAAATATCGAGTAATAGATTTAGGCAAACAAGACTTTCTTTATCTCATGATTTTCAACAACTCCCAAAATACGCTTAATGTAGCAAATAGTGATATAATTTCACCAAATACCACATGTGACTTTATTAAGACACCACAAAATAAAGAATGACTAAAAGTCAGAAAAGAAATTCCAAAAAAAGTGTTCAGGAAATAGCAGGCTCTCCGAACCTGCCCATCATATTTGAACACCCTTTTTCCAATGTTAAAAAATATAATATTCTTTCTAATTACAATTCCAATTTAGATTATTCTCTCTCTCTCTCACCTTGCATGTAAACTCATATATATATATAGAGCTAAAGCTTGAGGAATGAAACTTGCATTTCTCTCTTCTCACTCACTTTCTTTCTTCAAGGAAAAAAGGAGAAGCCAGAGAGAGGCTTTTCTCAGAGATTGTTGGAGAGAATTACAAAGAGAGAAAAATTACAGAGGAAAGTTATAATCAGAAGACTTTCTCTCCATCTCTCATAAAGAGAGAGTTGAGCGCTTCAACTTTTCTGGTGTATTTTGATCTAATCATAATTTAAGAGATTAAGTAAGTGCTTAATTTTCTTGTAGTCATCTCTTCAGTTTTGTCTTTTTTCATACACACAAAGTTAAAAAACCCCACAATAATGTGATAAACATGAAACGTTTTAAGTTTTTTTTTTTTGGTTTTCTTTATGGTTTTTAATCATCTTTGGTTTTTTCCGAAACCTGAAAACAGGGCGAGCAAAAATGGATCAAAACATGAGAAATTCGCGGCGAACGAGCATAGGCAGGAGTTTAAGCAGGAGTAGTTGGAACATGGAGGAGGTATTTGCAGGAGGTAGAGACTCNACCGAAATTTTGGTTTTTTTAATTTTCTGAACCGTAACCGAACCGTTTTATCAGTTAACCGGTTTTTCGGTTCGGTTTTTGCATTTTTTTGAACACCCCTAGATGATATAGTGGTTACAGGAATGGCTACTATCAGAGCAATTCATATTGCACACTATTCCTAAAAAAATAGCAAAGAAAGATCACTGCACTTATTGTATGTGTGGATGATATGGTGGTTACAAGAAATGATCCAGAAGAAATGAAGGCCCTAGAAAAATACTTGTCAAAGGAATTTGAGATGAAAGACCTAGGTTCTTTGAAATATTTTCTTGGAATTGAAGTGTCTCGATCTAACAAAAGTATATTTCTATCACAAAGAAAGTATGCCTTGGATGTGTTGTAGGAAACTGGTATGTTAGCATGTCAACCAGCTGATACACCAATCGAAGAAGGTTTAAAATTAGGAGTCGAGACTAATCAAGTACTAGTTGATGAAGATTGATGTACTTATCACACACTAAGCTAGATCTTGCTTATGCATTGAGTATAGTCAGACAGTTCATGCATAATCCTAGAGAGCAACATATGAACGTAGTTATGCGTATTTTGAGATATTTAAAACATGCTCCTGGAAAGGGAATCCTATTTACTAAAAATGAGGACTACCAAAATGGGAATGCATATACTAATGCTAATTGGGCTGGAGTAGTGGATGATAGACAATCTACTTCTACTTATTTCACTTTTGTAAGTGGTAATCTAGTCACTTAGAGAAGTGAAAAACAAAATGTTGTGGCACGCTCAAGCGTTGAAGTAGAATTTAAGGGAATGGCACTTGGGATTTGTGAAGCTTTGTGGCTAAGATTTCTCTTGCAAGGCTTGGGCTATCAATCTAATCAACCAATCCAGTTATATTGTGACAATAAAGCAACATGTGACATTGCTCACAATCCAGTTCAACATGATCCTATGAAGCATGTTGAAATAGATAGATTTTTCATCAAAGAAAAGTTGGATGAAAAGATCATTGAATTGCCTAAGATTCGTTCAGAAGATCAATTGGCCGATATTCTTACCAAGGTTGTCTCCAAACGTATTTTCTCACAAGTTTTAGACAAGTTGGGCATATATGACATCTACACACCAACTTGAAGGGGAGTGTTGAGATTTTAGCAATATTTCTTGAATTTTTCAGGATCTTCTAATTTTGTTAGTTTAGGATACTCATAATGTCATTGATATCCTGTAATTAGGGGTATTTGGTTCCGGGTATCCTGCACTTTTTGAAGAAACCAGAACCGACGGTTCCTTGAAATTTGGAACCAGAATCGGAACCGACGGTTCCAGTTCCTAGGTACCCAGAACCAGAACCTGTAACAATGGTTCCGATTCCGATTCTGGGTACCCTATAAAATTACATGACCCCCCAAAAGTTTTTAAAATGGGAAAAAAACCCTTAAAAACTAACAAATACCCCCCCACCTGGCACTTGTTAACAAAAATAAAATTACAAGTTATAAATTCAAAATTACAAACTCCATTACTTTGTAAAGCTAGATTCTCAAAAGTCAAACCAACTTACTTTAAATGTTATGAAATATAAATATAAATGTATTCACATTACTTTTTCTACAAAAGTTTTTATTAACCCCCCTAATCTTTAATTTTATTTTATATTAGTCTTGGTTCCTAATTCCTGGTTCCGGTTTTGGTTCCTAACTATAGGAACTGGAACCGGAACCGCACAGTAACTGTTCCAAATAGGAACCGGAACCAAACTCAGGGTACCTGCCGGTTCCAGTTCCAACCAGTTCTTTTGAACACCCCTACCTGTAATCTCCTAATTATGTATGTATATTGTAATTGACATAATTAAGAGATTCCATAGATTGTATCCTCCCTACATAAAGTTTGTAACTCTTACTGAATTAATCAATAAATTGAAAATACGATTCTTCAAATTTATAGAAGACCCCATGTAGCCTAACCAATTTTAATTTAAATGAAATTATTCTGTTCAAGTAAATATATCTAGTTACCTACCACGAAGAAAAAGTCTTGCAAGATGAAAGGGATATTAATTTAATTTTCATCCATTCAAACCAATCCAATAATTTTATTATCCCATTTGGTTTAATAAAAACAGAAAGAAGCTATCAAAGATGAAATAGTGTTATAATTAATTTGGCAAATGTAAAAAATTAATATAATTATCTTGTTTTAATAAGACTCTTTCAACTTTAGAAGGATAATTGCCAAGAAAACTTGATTTAGAGCCATAATCTTCAACATCAACATTGATTTTTGACATAAAATTACCTTATTTTTATTAGTAGATTGAGACTTTTCGGCAAGTAGAAAATACTTCTAGAAAATATGTATTCATATTTCTAGAAGAAGTATTTTATCTTTCTGTTTCTTTCGTATAATTTTTAATGTTCTCAAGGTGAGAATTTTGATATCAAAGACATAGACATAGATAGCCTTAATCTTCAACATCAACATTGATTTTTGATATAAAATTACCTTATTTTTATTAGTAGATAGAGACTTTTTTGCCAAGTAGAAAATATGAACATATTTTCTAGAAGTATTTTATCTTTCTGTTTCTTTCGTATAATTTTCAATGTTCTTAAGGTGAGAATTTTGATATCAAACATACACATAGATAGCCTTAATCTTGAATAATATATTTTTCTTAATTCATTGAAAAATAATATTGTTCAATTTTCAATTCTTATCATAACCCCCCCATGGACCGCTCACCAATTAATAAGCAGAAGTTCCCTCGTTTATACATAGCTTTTACATGGTTAAAATTGCTTCTTTTTCAGGAAAACTTTAAATAAAATTGTGTTCACATAATAATATGGGCAAATGAAATCATCCCATCTCAAAAGTCATATTTTAAAACGAACAAATATATGTTTAAGAAAATTGAGAAAGAATATAACATAATTTTTCTATACAAAAAAATAAATAAATAAAGAGAGAGAGAGAGAGAGAGAAGAAAATAATAATAATAATAATAAAAGACTAATAACTCATGAACAATTTTTTTTTCGGTGACCACGGGTGTCTCGGCCGCCTCGACTAATTCCTCACGGCTTTGAAGTTAACAATCGAGTAAACCCTCTAGTGGCCACCTCTATTAGTAACCAAGAGGAATCGAACTCAAGACCACTTGAGTAATACACTCAAGAGTCTATATCGTCCAACCCGACCACCCAAGGGTGGTTTATGAAGAAAAATAATGAAATATGCCCTCCTTCTAGTGTCAAACTGTTAATGCTTGATTTTGACACCAACGACTTCACTCGTGTAAAGTGCTAAGAAGTCACACGTGAGTTGATTATAGTAAATAGGCAAGGTACTGTGAGCACAGTAGTATGCAAAGACGTAAATACAAAGTTGACAAGATAATTTTTATAGTGGTTCAAATGCTTAAAGTTAATCCTACATCCATTGTGTTTATTTGTATAAAGATTACTTTCTGATCGCTAGACAAGCTTACAAGAGGTCACGAGCTATGATCTGGGATTACAAGGGTTTGGTGTTCTAAGTGTTCTTAGAGAACGTCAAGCCAATCTCTTTTTAATAATGTATCTTGGCTATTTTATTTGTTGAATGCATGAATGTCCAACCTCTATTTTGTGAGAGGGAGCTACCTAGTTATACTCGTTTAGCTCAAGGTAATGATCACACTTTTGCAAGTGGCATGGTGTCGTGTAGATCTCTCATGCCTTCCTAGTCGTTGAGAACTCAAAAAATATCTTTAAATTAAATGGGGCTTGGACAGATATGCGAACCAAAATCACTTGAGCACAAATTCTTGAGTCTGTTTGGGTCTGTGACAGCTATATTCATCTTGCCTTTAAAGACGTGTCCTGTTCTGGACGGTGGAATAACTTCTTAGATTCTGATTGGTGCTCAATAACATCAGCATAAGTCAATCCTTATTTTAGGCATAACATAGTAATAGAGTTGGGCAAACAAGACTTTCTTATTTCATGATATTCAACAACTCTCAAAAATCAAAATACACTTAATATAGCATATAGTGATACAATTTCACCAAATACCACATGTGACTTTATTAAGACCCCACAAAATAAATAATGATCAAAGTCAGAAAACAAATTGCAAGAAAGTGTTCAGGAAATAGCAGGCTTTATTCCCTGCCCTTCATATTTGAACAACCTTTTCCAAATGTTCAAAATATAATATTTATTCTTTCTAATCGATTAATTTTATATTTATTCTTTCTAATCAATTAATTTTACTAATCCAATTTAGATTATGCTCTGTCTCTCTCTCACACCTTGCATGTAAACTCCTATATATATATAAATAGAGCTAAAGCTTGAAGAATGAAACTTGCAATTCTCTCTTGTCTCTCACTTTCTCTTCTCAAGGAAAAAAGGAGAAACTAGAGAGAGGCTATTTCAGAGATTGTTGGAGAGATTACAAAGTGAGAAAAATTATAGAGGAAAGTTTTTAATCAGAAGATTATTTTAGGACTCCACCAAACCATCTAAACCTCTCTCTCTATCTCTCATAAAGAGAGAGTACTTGAGAGCTTCAAGTTTTCTGTATTTTGATCTAATCATAATTTAAGGAATTAAGCAAGTGCTTAATTTTCTTGCAGTCATCTCTTCACTTTTGTCTTTCTTCATACACACAAAGGTTAAAAAATCCCAGAATAATGTGACAAACATGAAACGTTTCAGGTTTTTTTTTTTTTTTTTTTTTTTTTTTCTCTTAGGTTTTTAATCATCTTTGGTTTTTCCTGAAAACTGAAAACCAGGGCGAGCAAAAATGGATCAAAACATGAGAAATTCGCGGCGAACGAGCATAAGCAGGAGTTTAAGCAGGAGTAGTTGGAACATGGAGGAGGTATTTGCAGGAGGTAGANAATAGAGACGATGGAGCATTATACATTGGCGCATTGTTATTTTCCCTGATCAATAATATGTTCAATGGCTTTGCTGAGCTCTCACTCATGATTTCAAGACTTCCAGTGTTTTACAAGCAGAGAGACCTTAAGTTTCATCCTGCTTGGACATTCACACTCCCAACTTTCCTGCTCGGAATCCCGATATCTGTTTTTGAGTCCATTGTCTGGGTTGCCTTGACATATTACTCAATAGGATTTGCACCAGAAGCTAGCAGGTAACTTTATTATTTGAATGTTATTACAAAGATAAGATGAGAAAATGAGTACTAATATAGCAACTTATTGCATACAAATTTTCAGGTTTTTCAAGCATCTGCTAGCGGTGTTTCTGATTCAACAAATGGCTGCTGGGATCTTCAGGCTCATTGCTGGAGTGTGCAGGACTATGATCATTGCCCATACCGGCGGTGCTCTCACTCTACTCCTTGTGTTTTTGCTGGGAGGTTTCATTCTTCCTAAAGGTCGATGCAACAACCTGACCTTACAATAAAATAACACATAAAATGGAGTAGATAGCAATTATAATTATGATTAATGAATTAACATGAGAGTTGCTTCATTGGTGACAGGTCAAATTCCAAAATGGTGGAGTTGGGGCTACTGGGTTTCACCTTTGACATATGGTTTCAATGCCTTTGCTGTGAATGAAATGTATGCTCCTAGATGGATGGACAAAATGGTATGTTATTTCATTATGTTATGGTGTCATATCACACATCTCAAGTGATTGCAATATTAACAATGTGTTTGTCGGACTTCAGGCCGCAGACAATGTCACCAGATTAGGAGTGGCAGTGCTCAGATCCTTCGATGTTCCCACTGACAGAAACTGGTTTTGGATTGGCGTGGCAGCCCTTTTCGGGTTCACAGTTCTGTTCAATGTTCTCTTTACATTTGCGCTCATGTACCTAAATCGTAAGTCTTTACATTGTGTTCAAGGCGTTTCTTCTGGTGAAAAATTTAATTCTCTTCATTGTGGTGGCTAATTGTTGTACTCCATATTAGCTCTTGGAAAGCCGCAAGCAATACTGTCTGAAGAAACAGCAGCAGAGATTGAGGCTGACCAGAAGGAATCAAAGGAGGAGCCAAGATTAGTAAGGCCAAAATCAAAAAAAGATTCATTCCCTCGATCAATATCTTCCGCTGATGCGAACAATTCAAGTAAGAAATGGCATGATATTGTCTTTACAAATTCTGTCCACACTAAGTTAGAAGTTCCTAAATGGACTTAAAATTTTTTAGGGGAAGTGATAATCCAGAGAATGAGCAGCAGGTCCAATCCCAATGGACTAAGTAGAAATGGTGATGCCTCTCTTGGGACAGCCAATGGTGTTGCTGCTAAAAGAGGAATGGTTCTGCCTTTCACTCCTCTTGCAATGTCATTCAACACTGTGAATTACTCTGTGGACATGCCTCCGGTAAGAATCTCCTTTCCTCTGTCACTTTACAATAAGAAATAGTAATTGTATCAAGAGTCCTTACGAATTCCAAATGTCAAAGTTATTCATAAATTTGGTCGTTGTATCAGGAAATGAGAGAGCAAGGTGTAGCAGAGGACAAGCTCCAGCTACNGGCAGAGATTCGAGAAGAAGTAGCAGAATTGATGAAGATGAAGAAGCTCTCAAATGGGCTGCCATTGAAAAGCTTCCAACTTATGACAGACTAAGAACAAGTATTATTCAGTCTTATCTCGAGAATGAAACTCCGGGACAAAAAATGGCTCACAAAGAAGTTGATGTCACGAAACTTGACGTCAATGATCGCCAAAAATTCATCGATAAACTTTTTAGAGTTGCCGAAGAAGACAATGAAAAATTCTTGACCAAGTTCAGAAATAGAATTGAAAAGTAAGTTTTTATTCAATATGTTCTTCACGAATTCCTGCAAGAGAAAACCACATATTTTAATCATTTAAATAAACTATAATATACTTACATTCAGTTATTAGACTGGTCGCTAAGGTTTTACTATTATATATTTGAAGTTAGTTATTAGGTTGGTGACTAAAGGTTTTACTATTATATATTTGTTGAAAATAGCAGGAGTAAAAAAACATAAAATTAAAGAATAGCAAATAACAATATCCATAGTCACACAATATTTTATATAGTTCAACATAATTTGTCTACATTCATAGATGAGAGGGTTTTTACTATAATAATATGAATACAATACAAGTGTTTCATGACACCATCAACCTTCATTCTGAGAATCATTGGATCTCCTAAAACTTAAATTCTTTTTTCTTCTTGTTTGCTTTTTCTTCTTCAATTATCGAAAAGTGTTCACATTCCAACACTCCTCCTTGAACTTTTTTGGTAATTCATCTTCTAAGCTTGTTCGTCATTCTCTTACTCCTCCTTTCTTCTACAACTTAAGCCTACCACCCTTAGTGTTGGCTTCTTCTCTCCAATCTTCTGCTAGAGGCATCTCTTCTTCCTCCACTCTTTGTTGGAGTCTCGATGGCTTTCTCTCATCGATCTTCTCGCAGACATTCTTGCAGACCATCACCCTGCAATTTTTGCTTCATCTTCCATAGGCTCCTTCTTCGTAGGTCCCTTAAGAAAATAAGCTTTGATACCATGATGGAAATCGGACGAGTAAAAAAAAAAAATAATAAAGAACAGCACAAATATCACATACAAAGGCACACGATATTTTACGTGGTTCGGCATAATTTGCTTATATCCACGGATGAGAAGATTTTCACTATAATAATATGAATACAATACAAGTGTTTCATCACACCATCAATCTTCATTCTAAGCGATCGTCGGATCCTTTAATTTTTCAGCCAAACATCTTGTTCCTATGGTGTTTAATACCCCTTGGTATTTACCTGATACCTAAAGCCCTCTACCCTATGGTACCCTTACATTAAAACCCCTTGTATCCTCACAATCTCTCTTTCTTTACTTCCCTCTCTCGTAACTTTGAATTAATTCTAACCCCTCTATTTATAGGTAAAATATGACATTCTTTTTCTACTAGATTCATATTTTTTTACTCTAATTTAATTCATTGTCATATTTTAACTCTAAATAAAATTTTAAACCAATTCTTTTTTCCTAATAAAACTCAAAGTGAACAGAAAACAAATATTCTCAATTATAAATTCCTAAATTAAAAATTTGCCTAAAACTTAAATTCTTTTATCTTCTTGTTTGTCTTTTCTTCTTGCTTGCCTTTTCTTCATCAATTACCAAAAAGTGTTCACATTCTAATAATATTAATTGTTTGATATCTTGAACTGTTCATAGTTTTGTGGTTGCTAGCAAGTCTCTATGAATTTTAGATTAGAGCCAAACAAAATAAACCAAACGAAGAGTTTTGGCAAGGGCAAATTTGCTTCAAAAGGAATCAAAATTGACATGTTTTTGTCTTGTTCTCGTCCATTAATTTCTTTACTGTAATTAATGCGATCTCACTATCGAACTTAAATGTTAAAACATCTTTTTATTGATTAAATCTTCATTAATTCATTATGTGACAATTTCTGCAGGGTGGGGATTAAACTTCCAACAGTTGAAGTTAGATTTGAACACTTAACAATTGAAGCCAATTGCCATGTTGGTAACAGAGCTCTTCCCACTCTCCCAAATACTGCAAGAAACATTGCAGATTCGGTTCTTAGCATGGTTGGAATCAATTTGGCCAAGAGAACTAAACTCACAATCCTTAAAGATGCCTCTGGAATCATAAAACCATCAAGGTATAATAATATAACATAAATCTTAATCATTGGAACCTAAAATACAAACAGTTATATATCCGAATGACAGATAAAGAAATCCATATTAACCCTCAAGGTTTTAATTTTCTACAGAATGACCCTCTTACTGGGTCCACCATCATCAGGGAAAACAACCCTTTTGCTTGCATTAGCTGGAAAGTTGGACCCAAGCTTGAAGGTTGGTGACAATACTTGGTCTAAAAAATTGTAGCAAGAAGAATTAAATTACTTTAATTTATGGCAACTTTTTTAGTTTTTTTTTTTTTAATTCTTTACATGAAACTGCAGGTTAGAGGAGAAGTTACATATAATGGGTACAGGATGAATGAGTTTGAGCCACAAAAGACCTCAGCATATATCAGCCAAAATGATGTTCACGTTGGAGTAATGACTGTGAAAGAAACTCTTGATTTCTCAGCTAGATGCCAAGGAGTTGGATCAAGATATGGTAATTTGGAAAAAATAATAAAATAAAATAAAATAAATCGCATCTTTGTAGAACTTTTAATTTGATAATTTATGTTTGTAGAACTCCTCACTGAACTGGCAAGAAGAGAAAAAGATGCTGGCATTTTGCCAGAAGCTGAAGTGGATCTCTTCATGAAGGCAACTGCAATGAAAGGAGTTGAGAGCAGTCTCATTACAGACTACACTCTCAAGGTAATTAAACTGGGATTAATTCTTTAATTTTTTAGTCATATTTTCTTGTTAACATAATGGTTAAGATAAGAAAGATGTGACGACTTTTGAGCAAATTAGATTTCAACAACTCAAAGTTAAAGATCATATAGGTCCACCAACTTTAAGACTTTAGTTTGTGTCAACATTTTCTCTTGTATATAGCTTGACTATCCAATGTGGGACTTAAGGAGGAAAATCCCACCCCTTTTATAGGAAACCAAGACTTGGCAGTTGGCTCCTTAGTTTCCTAACCAATGTGGGATATAAGCAAAATACAATATTTCAACTGTTTGAGCTACATTTTCAACAAGCTTTACATATTTGTTCTTGGTGGATAATGAGGGCCCAATTTTTTTTTTTTTTTTTTTTTTTAATTTTCGGTACCAACTTTTCATATCATGAACTTGTTAACTCAGAGCCCTCCAAGTTAATTAAATTTTTATTATAATTTCCATGGAAAATAATCTATTCATGTTTTGGATTGAACAGATTTTGGGACTTGATATTTGCAAGGACACCATTGTTGGAGATGAGATGCAAAGAGGCATTTCTGGTGGACAGAATAAGAGAGTAACAACAGGTTATTTTTATATTTTCTTTAATATTTTTTGTCTACACAGAATGAGCAATACCAAGTTGGCAATTTCAATCTTTGAAGCCAATTTCTTGAATTGAATTAGTTGAACTCTCACCAACTCTAAATCTTTCAATTCAACATATTTGGAATCAGAAGGTGGAGGAGGGCTTATTGTTGAATGGTGATACCATGCTGGAAATGATGAAGTCAACGCATGGTGGGAGTTGCAAGATTTTGGCGCCACGGTTTGAAATGCTGCTGTGCATGCAGAAGTTGGTTTTTGGTCACTGTTTAAGAAATATTTCAGTGATGTGTTTAGGTGAATTAGGTTGATAAAATGATGTATTTTGATATGTTTGTACGTGCATTAGTTGGTGTGTTTAGTTTAAATTTTAAATTTGCAGCTTTAGGTGGAACAGTGGCGTGTGTTTTGTATAAATCTATCCCTGTTTTTTGAATGTAAAACAGAGCAAATTTCAGTTCAGATTTTCTCTCTCTACAGCTCTCTCTCACGTCAGTTTTTGGTCCTCTTTTCTTTGTATACTCCAGCTCCAAAAACCAACACTTATGTTTCTCTACAGCTGAAATGTCAGTTTCATTTCACATTTGAGAATTGCAGCCAAAAGAATAACCTTGTTAATATAGATTCTGAAAATGACATAAATTAGCATGCAATTGAAACTACTACCGGAAGTAGTTCTAAATGAAAATATATTTGACACTTAAAAAACATTTCCAATACTTCAAAAACACTTTCTGCACATTCACATTATACTACATGATTTTATCGGATTTGACACTTAAAAAATATTTCCAATACTTCAAAAACACTTTCTGCACATTCACATTATACTATATGATGTTATCGGATCAGTATCATACTTGTCATTTTAAAAATGTTTTCAATACTGTTAAAAAAACACTTTTTTCACACATATACTGAAATGGGTTCACATTCGTTAGACATTGTAATGTTATCGGAACAATACTGTAGTCATGTTGACCGAAAGATTGTTAAATTGTGATTATTGATACAGGGGAGATGATTGTTGGACCCACCAAAACACTGTACATGGATGAGATATCAACCGGTCTAGATAGCTCCACAACATATCAAATAGTGAAGTGTTTGCAGCAGATTGTGCACCTCACTGACGCCACAATCTTGATGTCCCTTCTGCAGCCTGCTCCTGAGACGTTTGATCTTTTTGATGATGTGGTTCTCTTATCAGAAGGCCAGATTGTTTACCAGGGCCCACGAGATAACATTCTTGAATTCTTTCAGAGTTGTGGGTTCAGATGCCCTGAGAGAAAGGGAACTGCTGATTTCTTGCAAGAGGTACTAAAATCATGTGATATCACTTTAATACATAACAAGACTAGTAACGTTACTGGACTAGTAACATTATTTTGATCGACTGTTTTACACTAATTCGATAATGTTACTGGTTCAGTAATGCAACAATTTCATTTAAGTAAATCGTATTGTTTGGACACGTAGCTGAATTGGTGGAATTGCTACAGGTTACTTCCAGGAAGGACCAGGAGCAATATTGGGCAGACAGGAGCAAACCATACAGATACATTTCAGTGACTGAGTTTGCAAATAGGTTCAAGAGATTCCATATAGGAATGCATCTTGAGAATGAGCTATCAGTGCCTTTTGACAAGTCCAGGGGCCACAAGGCAGCTCTAGTTTTCGATAAATACTCTGTACCGAAAATGGAACTACTCAAGACTTGTTGGGACAAAGAGTGGCTATTGATCAAGAGGAATGCATTTTTCTATGTGTTCAAGACAGTGCAGATTGTCATCGTTGCGGTCATTGCATCGACAGTGTTTATAAGATCTAAATTGCATACCAGAAATGAAGAAGATGGAGCATTATACATTGGCGCATTGTTATTTTCACTGATCATTAATATGTTCAATGGCTTTGCTGAGCTCTCACTCATGATTTCAAGACTTCCAGTGTTTTACAAGCAGAGAGACCTTAAGTTTCATCCTGCTTGGACATTCACACTCCCAACTTTCCTGCTCGGGATCCCGATATCTGTTTTTGAGTCCATTGTCTGGATTGCCTTGACATATTACTCGATAGGATTTGCACCAGAAGCTAGCAGGTAACTTTATTATTTGAATGTTATTACTAAGCTAAGCTGAGAAAATGAGTACTAATATAGCAACTTATTGCATACACATTTTCAGGTTTTTCAAGCATTTGCTAGCGGTGTTTCTGATTCAACAAATGGCTGCTGGGATCTTCAGGCTTATTGCTGGAGTGTGCAGGACTATGATCATTTCCAATACGGGCGGTGCTCTCACTCTCCTCCTTGTGTTTTTGCTGGGAGGTTTCATTCTTCCTAAAGGTTAATGTGACAACCTGACCTTAAAATAAAATAACACATAAAATAAAGTAGATAGCAAGTATAATTATGAGTAATGAATTAACATGAGAGTTGCTTCATTGGTGACAGGTCAAATTCCAAAATGGTGGAGTTGGGGCTACTGGGTTTCACCTTTGACATATGGTTTCAATGCCTTTGCTGTGAACGAAATGTATGCTCCTAGGTGGATGGACAAGAGGGTATGTTATTTCATTATGTTATGGTGTCATATCACACATCTCAAGTGATTGCAATATTAACAATGTGTTTGTCGGACTTCAGGCCGCAGACAATGTCACCAGATTGGGAGTGGCAGTGCTCAGATCCTTCGATGTTCCCACTGACAGAAACTGGTTTTGGATTGGTGTGGCAGCCCTTTTCGGGTTCACAGTTCTGTTCAATGTTCTCTTTACATTTGCGCTCATGTACCTAAGTCGTAAGTCTTTACATTGTGTTCAAGGTGTTTCTTCTGGTGAAAAATTTATTCTCTTCATTGTGGTGACTAATTGTTGTACTCTATATTAGCTCTTGGAAAGCCACAAGCAACACTGTCTGAAGAAACAGCAGCAGAGATTGAGGCTGGCCAGGAGGAAACAAAAGAGGAACCAAGATTAGTAAGGCCAAAATCAAAGAAAGATTCATTCCCTCGATCACTATCTTCTGCTGGCACAAACAATTCAAGTAAGAAATGGCATAATATTGTCTTTATGAATTCTGTCCACACTTAGTTACAAGTTCCTAAATAGACTTAAAATTTTGTAGGGGAAATGATAATCCAGAGAATGAGCAGCAGGTCCAATCCCAATGGACTAAGTAGAAATGGCGATGCTTCTCTAGAGACAGCCAATGGTGTTGCTGCTAAAAGAGGAATGGTTCTGCCTTTCACTCCTCTTGCAATGTCGTTCGACACTATGAATTACTATGTGGACATGCCTCCTGTAAGAATCTCCTTTCCTCATCACTGCACAATAAGAAATAGCAATTGTATCAGGAGTCCTTGTGAATTCCAAATGTCAATGTTTTTAATAAATTTGGTTGTTGTATCAGGAAATGAAAGAGCAAGGTGTAGCAGAAGACAAGCTCCAGCTACTTAGGGGTGTAACAGGTGCATTCAGGCCTGGAGTCTTGACAGCTCTAATGGGAGTCAGTGGAGCTGGAAAGACAACTTTGATGGATGTTTTGGCTGGAAGAAAGACTGGCGGTTACATTGAAGGTGATATTAGAATCTCAGGATTCCCTAAGAAACAAGAAACCTTTGCAAGAATTTCAGGGTACTGTGAACAAACCGATATCCACTCGCCCCAAGTCACAGTTAGAGAATCCTTGATCTACTCAGCTTTCCTTCGGCTCCCTAAAGAAGTCAGCAAGGAGGAAAAGATGGTAAGAGCAATGACCAGTGCAACCACATAAACACATACTGTTCGGCAAAAATTGAAGTATTACAACAGTTTGTTGGTTTTTTCCTGTCAGGTTTTTGTGGATGAAGTGATGGAATTGGTAGAGCTAGTTGGTCTCAAGGATGCTATAGTGGGATTACCAGGAGTTACAGGGCTGTCAACCGAGCAGAGAAAGAGGTTGACAATAGCAGTGGAGCTTGTTGCTAATCCCTCAATCATTTTCATGGATGAACCAACATCTGGCCTCGATGCAAGGGCAGCTGCCATTGTTATGAGGACCGTGAGAAACACAGTGGATACCGGTAGGACTGTCGTCTGCACCATTCATCAACCTAGCATCGATATCTTCGAAGCCTTTGATGAGTTGCTACTGATGAAGAGAGGAGGACAAGTGATCTATGCAGGACCACTGGGAAAAAATTCTCACAAGATCATTGAATATTTTGAGGTACCTTCCCTTCTTGAAACGTTCTTCATCTAATAGCTTTAAAAGAAGGTCACATTATCTAATTCATCTCATGTAAACTCATAGGCTATTCCTGGAGTCCCTATAATTAAAGAAAAATACAATCCAGCAACATGGATGCTAGAAGTGAGCTCAGTAGCAGCCGAAGTTCGTCTAAACATGGACTTTGCTGAATATTACAAATCATCAGCTTTGTTCCAGTGAGTGATTTCAGAAAAAGTAATTTTTCGTGAGATACCAAATATGTTCTTTGTTTCTGAACTAACACATTTGTGTATGAATAGGCGAAACAAGGCATTGGTTAAGGAATTAAGCACACCACCACCAGGAGCAAAAGACCTCTACTTTCCCACTCAATATTCTCAATCTTCATGGGGACAATTCAAGTCTTGTATTTGGAAGCAGTGGTGGACTTATTGGAGAAGTCCTGACTATAATCTTGTCAGATACTTTTTCACCTTGGCTGCTGCTCTCATGGTTGGAACAATATTCTGGAAAGTTGGCACTAAAAGGTCCGCAGATTTCTTGTTCACAAAATTCAAGTCCTCATTCACTAATAGTAAGTGCGATATCCTGCAAAAAGTACTCAAATTTTCAATGTTCTGCATCTTTCAGGGAGGACACAAATGATCTTACCATGATCATTGGTGCCATGTATGCTGCTGTCTTGTTTGTCGGTATCAATAACTGCTCCACGGTACAGCCAATAGTAGCAATTGAAAGAACAGTGTTTTATCGCGAAAGAGCTGCCGGAATGTACTCTGCATTACCTTATGCCCTTGCACAGGTAAGTCTAAGGAACTGAAATTAGGTGTCAATACTTAGAAACTTTTTCTGTGTCCATATTCAACAACTTAACTCAATTGCACTTATATTTTATGCAGGTGGTTTCTGAGATACCATACGTCTTCATTCAAACCATATATTATACCCTCATTGTGTATTCCATGGTGAGCTTTGAATGGAAAGTAGCCAAATTCTTTTGGTTCTTCTATGTCACATTCTTCTCCTTCTTATACTGGACATACTACGGAATGATGACTGTTTCCATCACACCAAACCACCAAGTAGCAGCTATTTTCGCAGCAGCATTCTATGCACTCTTCAATCTCTTCTCCGGCTTCTTCATCCCAAGACCGGTATGTTAATCAACTTTCTTGACTCTCAAGCAACTATAAAAACGCAACTTAACCGTATGCATTCTAACATAAAGTACTTGTTGAAATTTCAGAGAATTCCCAAGTGGTGGGTATGGTACTACTGGATTTGCCCGGTAGCTTGGACAGTTTACGGATTGATCGTGTCACAATACGGAGATGTCGAAGACCTGATTCGAGTGCCCGGAATGGAAACTAGGCCTAGCATAAAGTGGTACATTGAGGACCATTTTGGGTTTGATCCAGACTTCATGGGACCAGTGGCTGCAGTTTTGGTTGGGTTCACAGTCTTCTTTGCCTTCACGTTTGCCTACAGCATAAAGACTTTGAACTTCCAAACCAGATAGAAGAGAATTCACCATGGCCAAATCTTGTTGAAGCATGTGTCACAGATCAAATTAATCAGCGTAAATATAAATATTATTTATTAAAATCAATTAGATTATGGTTTCAATTCTGTTAAGTGTATGAACTTTGGAATCTGTAAAGTTGATTTCAATTTGCAGATGGTCATCGCAACCGTTTAGATAATGACGAATATGGGTTTAGTTTACAAAGTTTTGGAGTTTGGATATGTAAATGTAAAAGGTTACTATATATTTAATGAGAAATGCATTCATATTGGCATCAAATTCTTCCATTTCTTTTTATGTATCCGCTCACATTCTTACTTTCCATTTATGTGTTAAGAGTTATCGTAGCATAAAACAAGTTAGCATAAAACAAGAGTTAACGACTATTTTTCCTATCTAAATAATGGTTTAATGACACTTTCTCATCCACCGACTTTAAAATACCATCTAAGTTTATATTTTGGTAGCAAACTGAGGGTAAATTTGTTTCAAATTGTTAGGATTTTTTAAAAGGGGATGCTGATGAGTCTTTTGCTACAAGAAAAATGGTTTTCGGCATCTAGCAAAATTAGACGCAGATCGTTCAATTTAGACTTGATTATCTTGTGCGTCTAAATTTACGTAGTCACCATGTAGTTGCAGAATCATTGTCGCAGAGAGAATGGACAACTAAATATTAGGTTAGACACGGAAATTTTTTTTAGCGACTAAAAGTTTAATTACTATTTGCTGTTTGAAATAGTCCTCTGCTTTCGACACCAAATGTGTAAGGGTAATTTAGTATAATTATATCGCGACTAATCAATTAGTTGAAGAATGTATCTTTTAGTGAGAAAAAAATTAGTTGTGAATTCCAAAAAATTTAGACCATGAATGTATAAAAATACTTTGGTAAAAGTGTTTCACAACTATTCTATTAGTTGAAGAATGTATCTTTTAATGAGCAAAAAATTAGTGGTAAATTCCAATAATTGTAAACGTTGAATGTTGAACCCAAATCTGAGAAATTACTTTCCTCTACTATGAAATTAGTTGCAAAATGTGTTTTTATGAGAAAAAAAAAAAAATTAGTGGCAAAAGCATTTCTTTTTTAGTTAGAAAATGTGTATGCCCAATTTGGTTTCTTACGTTTTGTAACTAATAATTTAGTTATTAAAATTAATTTTTTGCATTTAAATAATATAGTAACCAAGGGTGGATCCAACCTAGTTTTGGGTGGGCCATGAATTTTTTTTTTTTTAAATACTAATATATACAATTTCTGGATTTTGGCCCACCCTATCAAAAATATTAATGTGCAAATAATTTTATTTTGGCCTACCCTAATATAAATTTCTAGATCTGCTACTGATAGTAACCGATGGTATATGAGTTTTGTAATTGACCTGCTTTATACATTCAACATTAACAAAATAAGAGTGATACGATATAAAAATCTGGATCAATAACATCAAATATCTTCGTTACATATAAAATTAGAAAAATGCTACAGACACCGACGTTTTGCACCGAATTTTTACACCAAACGATGTGTCTATTGAATCAGACGAGCCACATAGCACGTTAACAAATATTCCGCAAATGAACGGCCATCCATCAAATATGGACGACCATCCATTGTTATTGGACGGCCGATCATTTTAAATGGACTCTCGTCCATATTATATGGACATCTGTCTACCTATAATGGACACTCATCAATAATTTAAACTAAAAAAAAAATTGAAAACAAAAATCATGGAAACCCGTCCATATATTATAGACGGGCGTCTCTATTGAATGGATGGGCGTCCATATTAGATGAACGCCCGTCCATTGTTTAAATTAAAAAAAAAAAGTATTGGAAGGGCGTCCTCTTAGATGGACGCCCATCCATTTCTCTTTTTAATAGCACTTGTTTCTTTACTTTATTTTCATGGCACCTGGTTCTTCACTTTTTTTTTTCCATGGAAGTATTCCCAAACCTGTAAAGAGTCATTCTTGAAGAAGACTCTTTCAACAACTAAAGTTGCTCTGACATTTTCAACAAACAGCACTCAAATTCAGGCCTGCTTTTTCAGCTTACACAACTTTGATTGGCGCTCTTTCTGCAGTTCATGAATCTAATCTCATGCTTGCAGACGTTTTGCAAAGAAAAATGCTATTATTTAGTATGGACGAGCGTCCGTTCCCATTATTTTTCTTTTAAAATTTTTTAGATGGACGCCCGTCCATAGTAAATGGACACCCGTCCATACAATATGAACGGGAGTCCATTAAATATGGGCGGGCGTCCACAAATGTTGGACGGCCGTTCATTCACGAAAGACTTCAGCGTGGTCGTGTTTGACTGGTTGTTATGTCCTTCTGTACAAAAATTCGGTGTAAAATTTCGGTGTCTGTAGCATTACTCATAAAATTAATAGTCCATACATGGATTCTTGTTTAGCTAAACTCAGAGAAATCCCTAATTAACCTTGCAAATGAATGTCAGCAACATTTAAGAAGTAATGAGATTCTCCGCCTTCTCAACTAATAACTCCGACATTAATCCGTGATCTCATCCCTGAAAAACATTGCTTAGAATATTACAACTGAAAAGGCATATGATCCAGTGAGCCATTTGAATTCTTCTACAGGTAAAAGCTTTTCCACTCTTTTTTTTTTTACTTTGAAATGGCATGGAGTTAAAAAGGGGCAAGTGATACCTTTGACTATGCGATCAATGGCTTCGTGGGGATCATTTTTCCTACCAAAACAGATAACCACAGAAAACTCAGATCTAAAGGGTATTATTTATCCAAAAAGCCCACCAAATCAAAACGAAATTAGAGGTGGACAAACGTACCAACCAAATGTTCTTGCAAAATCAGACCCAGTGCCTAAGGGGATGAGTTGTAGAAAGGTACAACATCATTATAAATACCCTCAAGAAATTCATTGCAAGGAGCCAATGAATCCACATGCATCACTTGGCAAAATAGAGAGCATAAGGAGCAGTGACTAAACCTATTGAATGCCATGGAAATAACTTACACCGATAGCAGTTGAATGAGCAGACTCTCTATTGTGACTGCTTATAGTTTTTCCAGCCCAAAAGAATCCATTAACAACATGCCAATCATAAAGCAAGATGCAAGTTACATTCTATCTACCAGACATACAGACATTAGTAAAAAGAAATGTTGAAGTCCTAACACCATTTTACTGCTTTTTCAAATATTTTTCTCAGTCCAAAACTTACAATAAACATATTTCAGTTCAAACCTAGTTTAACCAGGGCCTATGATAACAGAACACAAGGCCATTTATTTGAATAATTGCTGAACATATTCCTTCCTTGCTATCTATCTATTTAAGCTCACATAGAAAGTTCACTAGTTACCACTACAAAAAAATCAGTGATCTCTAACTGAGCTGCAGCAAAAAAAAAAAAAAAAAAAAAAAAAAAAAAAAAAAAAAAAACCTCTAATGCATAAAATAGTGAAATTAACATACTATTTGAAAGAGAAACAAACTGCACCTCATGAAGAGTTCCATCTTCGCCAACTACAATTACAGCGTCAACACCCTCCCTTATAGCCTGCACACCATGGGACTTGTAAATATACACTACAGACATTTAAACCAACATCTTAATGAAGAACCTGAACTAACTTCAAGGGCAATCTAAAATGACTTCAATACCTACCTCCCTCATTATGTCGATCGCATGAGAAGGAAGAAGTAAAGGATTCACGTATCTATCAGGTACACAATACACTAACTAAGCAAACATATTCAAACCCCTAAAGGAAATATCAAAATTTTCATAAATATAACATTTCTTAAAATCATTCATATTTGCAGCCTGAACTTAAATAATATCAATCAGAACAGAAATAGGCAAACTCTAAGGCAGAAAGAAACAGAAAACATTTACAACCAAACCATACTACAAAACAACTCCAAAATTATTTTGAAATTTATGGTTGTACACTTGATTGAAAAAAAAAAATTTGAAAAAATCAAAGCCAAATTAATTAGACAATTCAAACCATTGGGAAGTATTTGGGAACACTGTATATCCAATCTTTTCTTTTTCTTCATTCTTTTCACATAATAAAAAAACCCTTCATCAAAAGATTTGGTCCCAAAACACAAAAATCTAAACAGTAGATTCAAATTCATAACTTGAGGTTGTTGCATTAGTTACTGGGCCAAGCAAATACATGAATAAATGCAAAAAATACTAATTATTAATCAGTCAAATAGGAAAAGAATGCATGATGCAAGATAGAGGAGTGTGCAGGGGGATCTTATATTCCAAAGTAGCTTCAGGACAACATTGATCATAACTCTCATACATCATTTGTGAGTTGAATTCTTTCACTTATTCATGCATATAATCATCTGCAGAAAACTGTATGATCTTTCATTACTAAAACACTGACATAGCATAGTGATCCAGAATTCAGATAACCAAAAAAAAATTATTAAAAGCAAAGCAGTATATGCTACTTCATTTAGTTTTCCTCCCAATTTCTCCTTGGGAAAATAATTTGGATTTTGTAGTGCATCAAATGAAGAAGCTAACATCACAAGCAGAACAAAAGAAATTTACATCAATGCTTAATATTTTGTTTGAACTAATATAAACATTGCAGGGAAATCATTTCAAGACAAACCTGTAGGGACAAATGCATAGCCCATGCCATTTCTTGCTTCAAAGTAATTTCAGAATCCATCCGAAAGGTCTCATCTTCTGAATCCAAGTCAATCCACGAACTAATTTTTCCTGAATAGATTCAAGAATATACTGGGGGAGTTCCACAAGATTGTAATGCAAACAGAACCTTTTATCACTTTTTACCAAACCAATTTTTTTACAAAACATCCGCACTAGAGAAGAACTTTAAGCATAAATCATACTATGAAGTTGAATTTTTACAGGCCCAAACAAGTCTTTCGACCCGATTTTCTAAAAAGTAAACTCCTACGGGAAAGACTTTGCTAAAGACAAAATCTTTCAAACAAGACTACAAAATCAAATGAATATATCAATTTCTTCTCCCAAAATCCTAATTTTCTTTTAAAAACTGAACTCTTTGTGCAAGATGTGTGCTAAAAATCAAAAAGTTTTTGAAGCAAATTA
This sequence comes from Pistacia vera, assembly GCF_008641045.1. Taxonomy (NCBI): domain Eukaryota; kingdom Viridiplantae; phylum Streptophyta; class Magnoliopsida; order Sapindales; family Anacardiaceae; genus Pistacia; species Pistacia vera. The sequence continues at coordinate 537,079 of NW_022196545.1, read as the reverse complement.
AAAATGTCATATGCTCGAGAGATTAACTATCCGCATAAAATAATTCTCCTGAGTAGAAACTATCACATGCTCCAGCATCAAGATAAACAAAAAACTAAAACACATGTGGTTAGAGGGTGTACTAAGGCATAATAGACTCTCTTTTAAGTAAGGTGGACATAAATTGTTACTTTTGTGAGTTTAATTAATTAGAAAAAACCCATCAAATTTGACAAGCAGCTTGTACTTAAAACTATTTCTGAGAATGCTTATAGCAGTATAGAACTTGTCAAGCGAGAATTGTATTTGGAGGAAAACTTGACGAGCAGAAAAGTTGGATTATCTTCACATTGAATGTTATGTCCTATAGAGCTGGGATAGAATCAAAGGCAGACCAAGGGAAAATAAGTTCTAGACATTTTGGAATAAGCAATGGAAGTACAAATCCCAACAACATTGCACCCATGCAAGGAAGATTAACAAGGTGATCCACTAATAATCATCACTATAGCAGAAAAATTAAAAAAATAATAATAATAACTAAAACACCATAAATTTCACTAATATATGTATATATATATGTGTGTGTGTGTGTGTGTCTCAACCAACTTCCAAATACAACAATAAACTAAGGCAAAGCAACTAGTAAGCACTAATTTTGAATTGGGTAATGTAAGTGAATGCCAGAGGTTGGGTGTGGAAACGGCCCTTGGGTACAACCAAAAGTTCAACGATTCAAATTTCCTTGGAGCTGTCTACTTGGGATACTATATCACACAGCTCTCATAGCTACCAACCTTGTATACTCTAGAAAGACCCTCATTCTTTGACTCGGTGAACACACATAAAAGATCAAGGGATTTTTTGGGTGAATATATGTATTATAAGAGCTAGCACATTGAAAGGTGTCAAGATGATAGCACCACTACAAAAGGGTTCTAATATAGTTGTTTTAACACCCTTGAGAGCCATTCCCCAAAAAGACATGACCACCTCCCCTCAAAATACATAAAATGTTGTGTATAGTTAAGCTCTGTTAAACTGTGCGATACTATTTTTAATGGAAAAAAAAATATATCAAAACTTTGCACAAAAAAATTATTATATTCACACAGTTTCTCGTTGAAAAACCAAGTAACATAAATGATGTTTTTCCAAACCAAACACATAACACCTTTAATTAGCTACTTTAAATATTAGACCAAAAACATCCACAAACCATGTAATATAAAAATGAAGTTTTGCCAAATCTAACACATAACACCTTTGCTAAGCTACTTTAAATATTAGACTAAAAACATCTACACAACAAAATGATCAATCCATTTTTAAACAGAACAAACATATACCACACCAATTTCTACAATAGAAGTCATAAGTTAATTATCGGTTCTTTTATAACTACACAGCCAGTAACACGTGCTACCCACATGGTCCTGGTAATCACCAAAATATTGTTACTTGTTGCTAGGGGCAAATACCCACAATTATAATTTATGTATTAAAAGTTTACATTAGATTTCAACAAGTCGAGTTAGAGGATGGTAACAGTGATACTCCTTTTGATGAACACCATACCCAACGAAAACACATTTCAACGCCCAAGGAGACAATTTGTTGCGTTGATGTTTATGAAGGTGTACAAATGCAACACAACCGAAAACATGAGGTAGTAAGTTCATGACCGCTGGAGCATTCACTACTTTACCAAGAGCCTTAAATGGTGTCTGGAACTTAATTGAGCTAGAGGGTATTCGGTTGATTAGGTATGCTGCAAAAGTAAGTGCTTCTCCCCAAAAGGATAATGGCATGTGAGCTTCTATTAAGGATGCACGAACAACCTCCAATAAATGCCGATTTTTTTTGCTCAGCAGCATTATATTGTTGGGGTGTGTTGGGACAAGTAGTTTGATGAATAATACCATGTGTGGCCAAGTATTGCTAAAGATCATAACTTTGATATTCTCCACCATTGTCACTCCGGAGAACTTGAACATTTGCACTATACTGAGTGCAAATCATTTTGTGAAATCTTTGAAATATCGAATTAAGCTCCCCATTAGATTTCATTAGACATACCCAAGTCATCCTTGTACAGTCATCAATAAAAGCAATAAATCAATGAGAGCTACCTAAAGTAGTAACTTGTGATGGTCCTTGGACATTAGAGTGTATAAGCATAAAAGGACTTGGACTTTTATTTAATTTTATTAGGAAGGAAACCCGATGGCTTTTTGATAGTTCACGAACATCACAGCGTAAGTTACTAATATCATTTTTTTCAAACAAACTTGGAAAACGTTTCTTCAAGTAACCAAACAAAGCATGACCTAAATGTCGATGCTATAACCAAATGTTAGATTTATGTTTATCCTTTTTTGAGTAATCTACTATCATAGTCTATTGTAACATGGTAGAATGTTTTGACTCTAAATCCAAGTAATATAATTGTCCATGTCTAATTCTATAACAAATCGTTCGTTTTGTTTGAATACTTTTAAACTCACAAAATTCAGGCCAAAAAATCACCACACAAGATAACACTTTGGTTATTTTGGAGACAAACAAGAAGTTATAATTTAGCAGTGGAACAACTAAAACAGACTCTAAGTGGAAAGTGTTGTCAAGGGTTAATGATCCTTCCCTAAAGACCCGGGTGGACTCACCATTGGCAGTAGAAACAAATTTTTGTGAGGGTGTTTTTAAGGTTAGAAATATACCTAGAATCAAATGCCATATGATCAGTAGCACTAGAATCAATTATCCATGCACTATTAAAAACAGATGTATACATATTTAAAGACTTACCATCATTTCCAGTAGTGGCTACAAGTGATGAAGACTGTATGACATCTTCTTCCTTTTTCACAATAGCAGCAATAAAACTTCTCTTCTTCTTGTTGTTGGGCTTGTTGGGTTACGTCTGTGCATGCTGACTCTCATTCTGAGCTACCATTGTTAAAGTTTCAACGAAATTTGGAACCGGGTTTCTGCATAGAATTTCCCTACACATCCTTTTTTTTTTTTTTTTTTTTTTCTTAACTTTTTTTTTACTTTAACCATTTTTTTTTTTTTTTAACTCTTTGACTCTTGACCTCTTTTTTAAACCACAAAGTCACCTTTTTCTTAATCACAAACTTCACTCACTTGTGTCTCCCTTTTTTTTCTTCTTTTTTTTTTTTTTCTCTGAAACACAAACTTCATTGGCTTCTCTTCTTAGCAGTGGACAGCCAGCATTGATCGGAGGATGGTAGCAGATTGGTGCAGTAATCGGCGACAGGATTAGATTGGTTTGGGATACCCGCGGTGACATCTGTTCTTGGAAATGGCCAATCGGCGTCATCTATGGCAGGTTAGTGACAGCGAGTTTTGCTCAGTTGGGTTGGTGATGGCAACGGTTGAGACAACAGCAAATCAATGGTTCTTTCATGACTGGGTTGGCGATGACAACGGTTGAGACAACAGCTAATTAGCGGTTCTTTCGCAGCTAGGTTGGCAATGGTTCGGCTGCTAGGCTTGGTTGTGTATTGATGATGGTTTATTTTCTTCTCTAGCACTAATCTAGACTTGATTGATGGTAGGATTTTTTTGGTTTTTTCTTTGATTGACCATGGTGTTTGTAGTGGCTTAAGTTGGTGGTTGGGTGATTGGTTTTGATTGGAGATGTTTGATATGGGAGATTTGTGTATGGTGGGTTTGACTGATTATCGTCAATATGGTGGTTTGATTTGGGCTGATTTCTGGCTTTGGATGTGATATGGTGATTGATTTGTTGGGTGATTTGGTTTTGAGATGGAAATGGCAATGGTGGTTTGATTGGTGGTCGGCAAGTTGGTTGGCTAGATAGGATGGTTGGGGTTTGGGTTAATTGATGGTAGTCGTTTTCTCTTTCTTGGATTGACGATGACCGGATGAATGGTTACTCACCGATGAATTTTCCAGCGAGTACTCTACAATGAGCAATTTTTTTTTTTTTAATCAGAGAGTGGCTCTTAGTAAAGCAGTGAATGCTCCAGCGGTCATGAACTTACCACCTCATGTTTTCGGCTGTGTTGCATTTGTACATTTTCATAAACATCAACGCAACAAGTTGTCTCCTCGGGCATTGAAATGTGTTTTCGTTGGGTATGGTGTTCATCAGAAGGGGTATCGTTATTACCATCCTTCAACTCGACAAATGTTTGTGACAATGGATGTTGTTTTTCATGAAGAATTCATGTATTTTTCTTTTGAGTCTGGACTTCAAAAGGAGTATTTTCAGGAAGAAATTCAGACTCTTGACTATGTTGTTCAAGATATGGAAGACCATGACTCACAAAATAGGCCTGTTGATCAACAAGAAGATGAAATGGATAATGAAAATATGGAGGTAGATCTGAATCCGCTCAAAGAGTCTCTCAATCCGAGTCCCTCATACCTGATAGACCACAACCATCTCCTGTTGAGAATGTCCCTGGTTTGGAGTCTGAACCAATTGAGTCTAAACCAATTGAGCCTGAACCAATTAGGAAACAGTTACCATCATGTAGTACTAAAGGGATTCCTAAACCAACATATCAACCTGAACTATCTAGTAAGGTTAGATACCCTATGAGTCATTATATGTCTAACCATCATTTGTCAGAATCAAATTTGTCATTTGTAAATCAAGTATCTGTTGTATCTATTCATAACAGTGTGGAAGAAGCCTTATCTGATCCAAAATGGAAAGATACTATGAATGAAGAGATGAGATCATTACAGAAGAATAAAACATGGGAACTTGTTGATCGTCCACCATGAAAGAAGACTGTTAGATGTTGATGGGTTTACACTGTGAAGTATAAAGCTGATGGTACAATTGAAAGATTCAAAGCAAGACTAGTAGCAAAAGGGTACACCAAACCTATGGGATAGACTATACAAAAACATTTTCACCCGTAGCTAAAATCAATACAATATGTGTCTTATTATCTTTAGCTGCAAACCTAGATTGGCCCTTACAACAATTCGATGTAAAAAATGCTTTTCTACATGGAGAATTGTCAAAAGAGATCTATATGGATCCTCCACCAGGGTGTATTTTACCAGAGAAGCACAGCCAAAATGTATGTAAGTTAAAGAAATCTCTACATGGGTTGAGGCAATCTCCGAGGGCATGGTTTAGGAGGTTCACAAAAGCTATGACATCTTTTGGCTACTATCAAAGCAATTCATATCATACATTGTTCCTTAAAAAATAGTAAGGAAAGATCACTACACTTATTGTATATGTGGATGATATGGTGGTTACAAGAATAGCTACTATCAGAGCAATTCATATCACACACTGTTCCTTAAAAAATAGCAAAGAAAGATCATTGCACTTATTGTATATGTGGATGATATGATGGTTACAGGAAATGATCCAAAAGAAAGGAAGGCCCTAGAAAAATACTTGTCAAAGGAATTTGAGATGAAAGACCTAGGTTCTTTGAAATATTTTCTTGGAATCAAAATGTCTCGATCTAACAAAAGTATCTTTCTATCACAAAGAAAGTATGTCTTGGATGTGTTGTAGGAAACTGGTATATCAGCATGTCAACCAGCTGATACACCAATCGAAGAAGGTTTGAAATTAGGAGTCGAGACTAATCAAATACTAGTTGGCAAAAGGAGATACCAGAGACTTGTGGGAAGATTGATGTACTTATCACACACTAGGTCAAATCTTGCTTATGCATTGAGTATAGTCAGTCAATTCATGCATAATCTTGGAGAGCAACATATGAACGCAGTTACACGTATTTTGAGATATTTAAAACATGCTCCTGGAAAAGGAATCCTATTTACTAAAAATGAGGACTACCAAAATGGGAATGCATATACTGATGTTGATTGGGCTGGAGTAGTGGATGATAGACAATCTACTTCTAATTATTTCACTTTTGTAGGTGGTAATCTAGTCACTTGGAGAAGCAAAAAACAGAATGTTGTGGCACGCTCAAGCGCTGAAGCAGAATTTAAGGGAATGGCACTTGGGATTTGTGAAGCTTGGTGGCTAAGATTTCTCTCGCAAGGTTTGGGCTATCAATCTAATCAACCAATCCAGTTATATTATGACAATAAAGCAGCATGTGACATTGCTCACAATCCAGTTCAACATGATCATATGAAGCATGTTGAAGTAGATAGATTTTTTATCAAAGAAAAGCAGGATGAAAAGATCTTTGAATTGCCTAAGATTCGTTTAGAAGATCAGTTGGCCGATATTCTTACCAAAGTTGTCTTCAAATGTATTTTCTCACAAGTTTTAGACAAGTTGGGCATGTGTGACATCTACGCACCAACTTGAAGAGGAGTGTTGAGATTTTAGCAATATTTCTTGAATATTTCAGGATCTTCTTATTTTGTTAGTTTAGGATACTCATAATGTCTTTGATATCCTGTAATCTCTTAATTATGTCTGTATATTGTAATTGGCATAATTAAGAGATTCCATAGATTTTATCCTCCCTATATAAAGCTTGTAACTCTTACTGAATTAATCAATAAATGGAAAATACGATTCTTCAAATTTAGAGAAGACCCCATGTAGCCTAACCAATTTTAATTTAAATGAAATTATTCTGTTCAAGTAAACATATCTATTCACCTACCACGAAGAAAAAGTCTTACAAGATGAAAGGGATATTAATTTAATTTTCATCCATTCAAAACCAATCCAATAATTTTATTATCCCATTTGGTTTAATAAAAACAGAAAGAAGCTGTCAAAGATGAAATAGTTTTATAATTAATTTGGCAAATGTAAAAAAATTATATAATTACCTTGTTTTAATAAGACTCTTTCAACTTTAGAAGGATAATTGCCAAGAAAACTTGATTTAGAGCCATAATCTTCAACATCAACATTGACTTTTGACATAAAATTACCTTTTTTTTATAAGTAGATTGAGACTTTTCGCCAGGTAGAAAATACTTCTAGAAAATATGTACTCATATTTCTAGAAGAAGTATTTTATCTTTCTGTTTCTTTTGTATAATTTTTAATGTTCTTAAGGTGAGAATTTTGATATCAAACATAGACATAGATAGCCTTAATCTTCAACATCAACATTGATTTTTGACATAAAATTACCTTATTTTTATTAGTAGATAGAGACTTTTTTGCCAAGTAGAAAATACTTCTAGAAAACATGAACATAGAAGTATTTTATCCTTTTTGTTTCTTTCGTATAATTTTCAATGTTCTTAAGGTGAGAATTTTGATATCAAACGTAGACATAGATAGCCTTAATCTTGAATAATATATTTTTCTTATTTCATTGAAAAATAATATTGTTCAATTTTCAATTCTTATCATAACCCCCCCATGGACCTCTCACCAATTAATAAGCAGAAGTTCCCTCGTTTATACATAGCTTTTACATGGTTAAAATTGCTTCTTTTTCAGGAAAACTTGAAATAAAATTGTGTTCACATAATAATATTGGCAAACGAAATCATCCCATCTCAAAAGTCATATTTTAAAACGAACAAATATATGTTTAAGAAAATTGAGAAAGAATATAACATAATTTTTCTATACAAAATAATAATAAGAGAGAGAAAGAAAATAATAATAATAAAAGACTAATAACTCATGAACAATTTTTTTTTTCGGTGACCACGGGTGTCTCAGCCACCTCGACCAATTCCTTACAACTTTGAAGTTAACAATTGAGTAAACCCTCCAGTGGCCACCTCTATTAGCAAACAAGGGGAATCGAACTCAAAACCACTCGAGTAATACACTCAAGAGTCTCTATCGTCCAACCCGATTACCCAAGGGTGGTTCACGAAGAAAAATTATGAAATCTGCCCTCTTTCTAGTGCCAAACTATTAATGTTTGATTTTGACACCAACGACTTCACACGTGTAAAATGCTAAGAAGTCACACGTGAGTTGATTACCCAAGGGTAGGGGAATCGAACTCAAAACCACTCGAGTAATACACTCAAGAGTCTCTATCGTCCAACCCGATTACCCAAGGGTGGTTCACGAAGAAAAATTATGAAATCTGCCCTCTTTCTAGTGCCAAACTATTAATGTTTGATTTTGACACCAACGACTTCACACGTGTAAAATGCTAAGAAGTCACACGTGAGTTGATTATAGTGAATAGGTAAGGTACTGAGAGCACAGTAGTATGCAAAGACGTAAATAAAAAGTTGGCAAGATGATTTTTATAATGATTCAAATACTTAAAGCTAATCCTACATCCACTGTGTTTGTTTATATAAATATTACATTCTGATCGCTAGACAAGCTTACAAGAGCTCGCGAGCTACGATCTGGGATTACAAGGGTTTGGTGTGCTAAGTGTTCTTAGAGAACGTCAAGCCAATCTCTTTTTAATAGCCTGTCTTGGCTATTTTATTTGTTGAATGCATGAATGTCTAACCTATATTTTGTGAGAGGGAGCTACCTATTTATACTCGTTTAGCTCAAGGTAATGATCACACTTTTGCAAGTGGCATGGTGTCGTGTAGATCTCTCATGTCTTCCTAGTCGTTGAGAACTCAAATAATATCTTTAAATTAAATAGGGTTTGGACAGGTGTGCAAACCAAAATCACTCGAGCACAAATTCTTGAGTCTGTTTGGGTCTGTAACAGCTATATTCATCTTGCCTTTAAAGACGTGTCATGTTTTGGACGGTGGAATGACTTCTTAGATTCTGATTGGTGCTCAATAACGTCAGCATAAGTCAACTCTTATTTTAGCCATAAAATTAGTAATAGAGTTGGGCAAGCAAGACTTTCTTATCAATGATATTCAACAACTCTCAAAAATCAAAATACACTTAATATAGCCTATATATAGTGATACAATTTCACCAAATACCACATGTGACTTTATTAAGACCCCACAAACTAAATAATGATCAAAGTCAGAAAACAAATTGCAAGAAAGTGTTCAGGAAATAGCACGCTTTATCCCCTGCCCATCATATTTGAACACCCTTTTCCAAATGTTCAAATTATAATATTTATTCTTTCTAATCAATTAATTTTACTATTCCAATTTAGATTATTCTCTGTCTCTCTCTCACACCTTGCATGTAAACTCCTCTATATATAAATAGAGCTAAAGCTTGAAGATTGAAACTTGCAATTCTCTCTTGTCTCTCACTTTCTCTTCTCAAGGAAAAAAGGAGAAGCTAGAGAGAGACTATTTCAGAGATTGTTGGAGAGATTACAAAGTGAGAAAAATTATAGAGGAAAGTTTTTAACAGAAGATTATTTCAGGACTCCACCAAACGATCTAAAACTCTCTCTCTATCTCTCATAAAGAGAGAGTACTTGAGCGCTTCAAGTTTTCTGTATTTTGATCTAATCATAATTTAAGGAATTAAGCAAGTGCTTAATTTTCTTGCAGTCATCTCTTCACTTTTGTCTTTCTTCATACACACAAAGGTTAAAAAATCCCAGAATAATGTGACAAACATGAAACGTTTTAGGTTTTTTTTTTTTTTTTTTTTTTTTTTTCTCTTAGGTTTTTAATCATCTTTGGTTTTTCCTGAAAACTGAAAACCAGGGCGAGCAAAAATGGATCAAAACATGAGAAATTCGCGGCGAACGAGCATAAGCAGGAGTTTAAGCAGGAGTAGTTGGAACATGGAGGAGGTATTTGCAGGAGGTAGAGATTCGAGAAGAAGTAGCCGAATTGATGAAGATGAGGAAGCTCTCAGATGGGCTGCCATTGAAAAGCTTCCAACTTATGACAGATTGAGAACAAGTATTATGCAGTCTTATCTCGAGAATGAAACTCCAGGACAAAAAATGCCTCACAAAGAAGTTGATGTCACGAAACTTGACGTCAATGATCGCCAAAAATTCATCGATAAACTTTTTAGAGTTGCCGAAGAAGACAATGAAAAATTCTTGACCAAGTTCAGAAATAGAATTGAAAAGTAAGTTTTTATTCAATATGTTCTTAACGAATTCCTGCAAGAGAAAGCCACATATTTTAATCATTTAAATAAACTATAATATACTTACGTTCAGTTATTAGACTAGTCGCTGAAGGTTTTGCTATTATATATTTGAAGTTAGTTACTAGGCTGATGGCTAAAGGTTTTACTATTATATATTTGTTGAAAATCGCAAGAGTAAAAAAACATAAAATTAAAGAATAGCAAATAACAATATACATAGTCACGCGATATTTTACATGGTTTAGCATAATTTATCTATATCCACGAATGGGAGGGTTTTTACTATAATAATATGAATACGATACAAGTGTTTCATAACACCATCAACCTTCATTCTAGGAATCGCTGGATCTCCTAAAACTTAATTTTTTTTTTTTTTTCTTCTTGTTTATCTTTTCTTTCTTCAATTACCCAAAAGTGTTCACATTCCAACACTCCTCCTTGAACATTTTTGGTAATTCATCTTCTAAGCTTGTTCTTCATTCTCTTACTCCTCCTTTCTTCTACAACTTCAGCCTACCACCCTTAGTGTTAGCTTCTTCTCTCCAACACCCTTAGTGTTGGCTTCTTCTCTCCAATCTTCTGCTGGAGTCATCTCTTCTTCCTCCACTCTTTGTTGGAGTCTCGATGGCTTTCTCTCATCGATCTTGGGGCCGACATTCTTGTAGACTATCACCCTGCAATTTTCGCTTCATCTTCCATATGCCCCTTCTCCATAGGTCCCTAAAGAAAATAAGCTCTGATACTATGTTGGAAATCGGAGAAGTAAAAAAAATAATAATAAAGAACAACACAAAATTACATACAAAGACACACGATATTTTAGGTGGTTCGGCATAACTTGCCTACATCCACAGATGAGAGGATTTTCATTATAATAATATGAATACGATACAAGTGTTTCATCACACTATCAATCTTCATTCTGAGCGATCGTCGGATCCTTTAATTTTTCAGCCAAACATCTTGTTTCTATGGTGTTTAATACCCCTTGGTATTTACCCGATACCTAGAGCCCTCTACCCTATGGTACCCTTATATTAAAACCTCTTGTATCCTCACAATCTCTCTTTCTTTACTATCCTCTCTCATAACTTTGAATTAGTTCTAACCCTTCTATTTATAGGTAAAATAGGACATTTTTTTCTACTATATTCATATTTTTTACTCTAATTTAATTCATTGTCCTATTTTAACTCTAAATAAAATCCTAAACCAATTATTATTTCCTAATAAAACTCAAAGTAAACAGAAAACAAATATTCTCAATTACAAATTCCTAAACTAAAAATTTGCCTAAAACTTAAATTTCTTTGTCTTCTTGTTTGTCTTTTCTTCATCAATTACCAAAAAGTATTCACATTCTAATAATATTAATTGTTTGATATCTTGAACTGTTCTATATGTGTTATAGACATAGTTTTGTGGTTGCTAGCAAGTCTCTACGAATTTCAGATTAGAGCCAAACAAAATAAACCAAAGGAAGAATTTTGGCAAGGGCAAATTTGCTTCAAAAGGAATCAAAATTGACATGTTTTTGTCTTGTTCTCGTCCATTAATTTCTTTACCGTAATTAATGCGATCTCACTATCGAACTTAAATGTTAAAAACATCTTTATTTATTGATTAAATCTTCATTAATTCATTATGTGACAATTTCTGCAGGGTGGGGATTAAACTTCCAACAGTTGAAGTTAGATTTGAACACTTAACAATTGAAGCCAATTGCCATGTTGGTAACAGAGCTCTTCCCACTCTCCCAAATGCTGCAAGAAACATTGCAGATTCGGTTCTTAGCATGGTTGGAATCAATTTGGCCAAGACAACTAAACTCACAATCCTTAAAGATGCCTCAGGAATCATAAAACCATCAAGGTATAATAATATAACATAAATCTTAATCATTGGAACCTAAAATACAAACAGTTATATATCCGAATGACAGATAAAGAAATCCGTATTAACCCTCAAGGTTTTAATTTTCTACAGAATGACCCTCTTACTGGGTCCACCATCATCAGGGAAAACAACCCTTTTGCTTGCATTAGCTGGAAAGTTGGACCCAAGCTTGAAGGTCGGTGACAATACTTGGTCAAAATATTGTAGCATGAAGAATTAAATTACTTTAATTTATGGCAACTTTTTTATTCTTTACATGAAACTGCAGGTTAGAGGAGAAGTTACATATAATGGGTACAGGATGAATGAGTTTGAGCCACAAAAGACCTCAGCATATATCAGCCAAAATGATGTTCACGTTGGAGTAATGACTGTGAAAGAAACTCTTGATTTCTCAGCTAGATGCCAAGGAGTTGGATCTAGATATGGTAATTAGAAAAATAAATAAATAAAATAAAATAAATCACATCTTTGTACAACTTTTAATTTGATAATTTATGTTTGTAGAACTCCTCGCTGAACTTGCAAGAAGAGAAAAACATGCTAGCATTTTGCCAGAAGCCGAAGTGGATCTCTTCATGAAGGCAACTGCAATGAAAGGAGTTGAGAGCAGTCTCATTACAGACTACACTCTCAAGGTAATTAAACTGGGATTTAATTCTTTAATTTTTTAGTCATATTTCTTGTTAACATAATGGTTAAGATAAGAAAGATGTGAAGACTGTCGAGCAAATTAGATTTCAACAACTCAAAGTTAAAGATCATATAGGTCCACCAACTTTAAGACTTTAGTTTGTGTCCACATTTTCTCCTGTTGTCTAGCTCTGTTATGCAACGAAAACAAGAAACTCTAACGTTAACTAGAAATAAATAGCCAAAATAAATGCAAAAATAAATAACACTAGAAATGAACTTCAGAAATAAATAGCAAAAATAAATGCAAAAATAAATAACACTAGAAATTAATGAGGTTCAGTGATATTACTTACATAGCACTACAAAAGAAACTCTACTATCTACCAAAAAAAAAAAAACATTACAAACTTTCCAAAAATAGATTTGGATACTCAAATCAAAGCCTAATATCCCTGTGTATAGCTTGACTATCCAATGTGGGACTTAAGGAAAATCCCACCCCTTTTATATAAGAAACTAAGACTTGACTCCTTAGTTTCCTAACCTATGTAGGATTTAAGCAAAATACAATATTTCAACTGTTTGAACCACATTTTTAACAAGCTTTACATATTTGTTCTTGGTGGATAATGAGGGCCCAATTTTTTTTTTTTTTTTTTTTTAATTTTCGGTACCAACTTTTCATATCATGAACTTGTTAACTCAGAGCCCTCCAAGTTAATTAAATTTTTATTATAATTTCCATGGAAAATAATCTATTCATGTTTTGGATTGAACAGATTTTGGGACTTGATATTTGCAAGGACACCATTGTTGGAGATGAGATGCAAAGAGGCATTTCTGGTGGACAGAAAAAGAGAGTAACAACAGGTTATTTTTATATTTTCTTTAATATTTTTTGTCTAGACAGAATGAGCAATACCAAGTTGGCAATTTCAATCTTTGAAGCCAATTTCTTGAATTGAATTAGTTGAACTCTCACCAACTCTAAATCTTTCAATTCAACATATTTGGAATCAGAAGGTGGAGGAGGCCTTATGTTTCTCTACAGCTGAAATGTCAGTTTCATTTCACATTTGAGAATTGCAGCCAAAAGAATAACCTTGTTAATATTGTTTTTCATATGGGTTCTGAAAATGACATAAATTAGCATGCAATTGAAACTACGACCGGAACTAGTTCTAAATGAAAATATATTTGACACTTAAAAAACATTGCCAATACTAGCAAAAACACTTTCTGCACATTCGTATTATACTACATGATGTTATCGGATAAGTATCACACTTGTCACTCTGAAAATGTTTTCAGTACTGTTAAAAAACATTTTTTTCACACATATACTGAAATGGGTTCACATTCGTTAGACATTGTAATGTTATCGGATCAATATTGTAGTCATGTTGATCGAAAGATTGTTAAATTGTGATTATTGATACAGGGGAGATGATTGTTGGACCCACCAAAACACTGTACATGGATGAGATATCAACTGGTCTAGATAGCTCCACAACATATCAAATAGTGAAGTGTTTGCAGCAGATTGTGCACCTCACTGACGCCACGATCTTGATGTCCCTTCTTCAGCCTGCTCCTGAGACGTTTGATCTTTTTGATGATGTGGTTCTCTTATCAGAAAGCAAGATTGTTTACCAGGGCCCACGAGATAACATTCTTGAATTCTTTCAGAGTTGTGGGTTCAGATGCCCTGAGAGAAAGGGAACTGCTGATTTCTTGCAAGAGGTACTAAAATCATGTGATATCACTTTTATACATAACACGAGTAGTAACATAATTTCGATCGACTATTTTAAACTAATTCGATAATGGTACTGGTTCAGTAGTGTAACAGTTTCATTTAAGTAAATCATATTGTTTGGACACGTAGCTGAATTGGTAGAATTGCTACAGGTTACTTCCAGGAAGGACCAGGAGCAATATTGGGCAGACAGGAGCAGACCATACAGATACATTTCAGTGACTGAGTTTGCAAATAGGTTCAAGAGATTCCATATAGGAATGCATCTTGAGAATGAGCTATCTGCGCCTTTTGACAAGTCCAGGGGCCACAAGGCAGCTCTAGTTTTCGATAAATACTCTGTCCCGAAAATGGAACTACTCAAGACTTGTTGGGACAAAGAGTGGCTATTGATCAAGAGGAATGCATTTTTCTATGTGTTCAAGACAACGCAGATTATTATCTTCGCGGTCATTGCATCGACAGTGTTTATAAGGTCTAAATTGCATACCAGAAATGAAGACGATGGAGCATTATACATTGGTGCATTGTTATTTTCACTGATCAATAATATGTTCAATGGCTTTGCTGAGCTTTCACTCATGATTTCAAGACTTCCAGTGTTTTACAAGCAGAGAGACCTTAAGTTTCATCCTGCTTGGACATTCACACTCCCAACTTTCCTGCTCGGAATCCCGATATCTGCTTTTGAGTCCATTGTCTGGGTTTCCTTGACATATTACTCAATAGGATTTGCACCAGAAGCTAGCAGGTAACTTTATTATTTGAATGTTAATACTAAGATAAGATGAGAAAATGAGTACTAATATAGCAACTTATTACATACACATTTTCAGGTTTTTCAAGCATCTGCTAGCGGTGTTTCTGATTCAACAAATGGCTGCTGGGATCTTCAGGCTTATTGCTGGAGTGTGCAGGACTATGATCATTTCCAATACGGGCGGTGCTCTCACTCTCCTCCTTGTGTTTTTGCTGGGAGGTTTCATTCTTCCTAAAGGTTAATGTGACAACCTGACCTTAAAATAAAATAACACATAAAATAGAGTAGATAGCAATTATAATTATGATTAATGAATTAACATGAGAGTTGCTTCATTGGTAACAGGTCAAATTCCAAAATGGTGGAGTTGGGGCTACTGGGTTTCACCTTTGACATATGGTTTCAATGCCTTTGCTGTGAATGAAATGTATGCTCCTAGATGGATGGACAAAATGGTATGTTATTTCATTATGTTATGGTGTCATATCACATATCTCAAGTGATTGCAATATTGACAATGTGCTTGTCGGACTTCAGGCCGCAGACAATGTCACCACATTGGGAGTGGCAGTGCTCAGATCCTTCGATGTTCCCACTGACAGAAACTGGTTTTGGATTGGTGTGGCAGCCCTTTTCGGGTTCACAGTTCTGTTCAATGTTCTCTTTACATTTGCGCTCATGTACCTAAATCGTAAGTCTTTACATTGTGTTCAAGGTGTTTCTTTTGGTGAAAAATTTATTCTCTTCATTGTGGTGACTAATTGTTGTACTCTATATTAGCTCTTGGAAAGCCACAAGCAACACTTTCTGAAGAAACAGCCGCAGAGATTGAGGCTGGCCAGGAGGAAACAAAGGAGGAACCAAGATTAGTAAGGCCAAAATCAAAGAAAGATTCATTCCCTCGATCACTATCTTCTGCCGGCACGAACAATTCAAGTAAGAAATGGCATGATATTGTTCTTAAGAATTCTATCCACACTTAGTTACAAGTTTCTAAATGGACTTAAAATTTTGTAGGGGAAATGATAATCCAGAGAATAAGCAGCAGGTCCAATCGCAATGGACTAAGTAGAAATGGTGATGCTTCTCTTGGGACAGCCAATGGTGTTGCTGCTAAAAGAGGAATGGTTCTGCCTTTCACTCCTCTTGCAATGTCATTCGACACTGTGAATTACTCTGTGGACATGCCTCCTGTAAGAATCTCCTTTCCTCATCACTGCACAATAAGAAATAGCAATTGTATCAAGAGTCCTTGTGAATTCCAAATGTCAATGTTATTCATAAATTTGGTCGTTGTATCAGGAAATGAAAGAGCAAGGTGTAGCAGAGGACAAGCTCCAGCTACTTAGGGGTGTAACAGGTGCATTCAGGCCTGGACTATTGACAGCTCTAATGGGAGTCAGTGGAGCAGGAAAGACAACTTTGATGGATGTTTTGGCTGGAAGAAAGACTGGCGGTTACATTGAAGGTGATGTTAGAATCTCAGGATTCCCTAAGAAACAAGAAACCTTTGCAAGAATTTCAGGGTACTGTGAACAAACCGATATCCACTCGCCCCAAGTCACAGTTAGAGAATCCTTGATTTACTCAGCTTTCCTTCGGCTCCCTAAAGAAGTCAGCAAAGAGGAAAAGATGGTAACAACAATGACCAGTACAACTACATCAACACATAGTGTTCGGAAAAAATTGAAGTACTAAAACAGTTTGTTGGTTTTTTCCTTTCAGCTTTTTGTGGATGAAGTGATGGAATTGGTAGAGCTAGTTGGTCTCAAGGATGCTATAGTGGGATTGCCAGGAGTTACAGGGCTGTCAACCGAGCAGAGAAAGAGATTGACAATAGCAGTGGAGCTTGTTGCTAATCCCTCAATCATTTTCATGGATGAACCAACATCTGGCCTCGATGCAAGGGCAGCTGCCATTGTTATGAGGACTGTGAGAAACACTGTGGATACTGGTAGGACTGTTGTTTGCACCATTCATCAACCTAGTATCGATATCTTCGAAGCCTTTGATGAGTTGCTACTGATGAAGAGAGGAGGACAAGTGATCTACGCAGGACCACTGGGAAAAAATTCTCACAAGATCATTGAATATTTTGAGGTACCTTACTCTTCTTGAAATGCTCTTCCTCTAGTAGTTTGAAAAGAAGGTTGCATTATCTAATTCATCTAATGTAAACTCATAGGCTATTCCTGGAGTCCCTAAAATTAAAGAAAAATACAATCCAGCAACATGGATGCTAGAAGTGAGCTCAGTAGCAGCCGAAGTTCGTCTAAACATGGACTTTGCCGAATATTACAAATCATCAGCTTTGTTCCAGTGAGTGATTTCAGAAAAAGTAACTTTTCATGAGATACCAAATATGTTCTATGTTTCTGAACTAACACATTTGTGTATGAATAGGCGAAACAAGGCATTGGTTAAGGAGTTAAGCACACCACCACCAGGAGCAAGAGACCTTTACTTTCCCACTCAATATTCTCAATCTTCATGGGGACAATTCAAGTCTTGTTTTTGGAAGCAGTGGTGGACTTATTGGAGAAGTCCTGACTATAATCTTGTTAGATACTTTTTCACCTTGGCTTCTGCTCTGATGGTTGGAACAATTTTCTGGAAAGTTGGCACTAAAAGGTCAGTAGATTTCTCATTCACAAAATTCAAGTCCTCATTCACTAATAGTAACTGCGATATCCTGCAAAAAGTACTCACATTCTCAATGTTCTGCTTCTTTCAGGGAGGACACAAGTGATCTTACCATGATCATTGGTGCCATGTATTCTGCTATATTGTTTGTCGGTGTCAATAACTGCTCCACGGTACAACCAATAGTAGCAATTGAAAGAACGGTGTTTTATCGCGAAAGAGCTGCCGGAATGTACTCTGCATTACCTTATGCCCTTGCACAGGTGAGTCTAAGGAACTGAAATTAGGTGTCAATACTTAGAAACTTTTTCTGTGTCCATATTCAACAAACTTTACTCAATTGCAATTTTATGTTTTGCAGGTGGTTTCCGAGATACCATACGTCTTCGTTCAAACCATATATTATACCCTCATTGTGTATTCCATGGTGAGCTTTGAATGGAGAGTAGCCAAATTCTTTTGGTTCTTCTTTGTCACATTCTTCTCCTTCTTATACTGGACATACTACGGAATGATGACTGTTTCCATCACACCAAACCACCAAGTAGCAGCTATATTCGCAGCAGCATTCTACGCGCTCTTCATTCTCTTCTCCGGCTTCTACATCCCAAGACCGGTATGTTAATCAACTTACTTGACTCTCGAGCAACTAAAAACGCAACTTAACCGTATGCATTCTAACACAAACTACTTGTTGAAATTTCAGAGAATTCCCAAGTGGTGGGTATGGTACTACTGGATTTGCCCGTTAGCGTGGACAGTGTACGGATTGATCGTGTCACAATACGGAGATGTCGAAGACCCGATTCGAGTGCCCGGAATGGAAACTAGGCCTAGTATAAAGTGGTACATTGAGGACCATTTTGGGTTTGATCCAAACTTCATGGGACCAGTGGCCGCAGTTTTGGTTGGGTTCACAGTCTTCTTTGCCTTCACGTTTGCCTACAGCATAAAGACTTTGAACTTCCAAACCAGATAGAAGAGAATTCACCATAGCCGAATCTTGTTGAAGCATGTGTCACAGATCAAATTAATCAGCAGAAAATAAGGAATATGAGTTTAGTTTACAAGTTTTGGAGTTTGGGCATGTAAATGTAAATGTAAAAGGTTACCACCCAAAATGAGAAATGCATTCATATTACCATCAAAATGTTATATTTTGATTTCTTCCAATTCTTTTTATGTTTACCACCCAAATAATAGTTTAATGACACTTTTTGACTTCAAACTTTTAAAATACTACTTTACTATCCAAATTTATATTCTAACAACGAATAAAGGGCAAACTCGTTACAAGCTGTTAGGACTTTTGAAGAGGGAATGTCAATGAGTCTTTTAATAGTGGAAGGTTAGATTTTGGTAATTGGAATTGATCGGAATTTGACTTGAATGGAGGGCTGCGCAAACCCTATACGCTCGATTGCCGACAATTAATATGGTCGACATCAGTAAGGTGTAAGGTGTTTTAGTGAGTGATGATCGGGGAAAAAAATGGTGATGGTGTTAGGTCGCATCGATATCTGAATCAGAAGAATATAAATTTGAGTAATAAAATGGTATTTTAAAAGTCTCTAAATGGAAAAGTGTCATTAAACCATTATTTAGATGGCTTACACCTTACTCCATAAAACAATTACAAACATCCAGATTTAATATGTATAAAATATAAATTATACATATCATGTGAAAAGACACAACAATTTACATGATTTGGTATAATTTGACAACATTTTATCAATGAATTTTTTTTTTTTTTTTTTTTTTTTTGGTACCATTAGAAATAAACTTCAAATATTTGGATTAATTAATTAATTATTTGGCTTAAAAAATAAATCAACTTTCAACAACCTTTGTTATTACCCACATGGATGGTCCTTCTAATCACCAAAATATTGTTACTTGTTAGTTACCACAATATTTTACCAGCAATGTACCGTAAAAAAAAAAAAAAAAAATCAACTGTGGAGACCAAACTTGTTGGGCTGGAGCCTTTTGTTATTGGGCCGGATTTGATCCATAACGGATGTCAGCAAGCTTCACCAACTGCAAGTCTACAACCCAAAGGCTTCACGTGATAACGCAGGAACGAACTTTATTTAACAAACGTGCAAAGCATCGAAGCACGAGTCAGCAGTGGGTCCCGGTGGCAGCATCTCAAGGTACAACAAGACAAAGCATCGTGAGTATTAACGACGACAGTAAAGTTAACCACTGTTAAAAAAAACAAAGGTGACTGAAGCCATCACTGTCGGATCAGGTGCGTGCATTTATAATTTATTCATCCGCGTCGTGTCCTCGCGTCCTCTTTAGCGTGGAGACACGTGTCAGATAATCATCCCAACTACTACTCTATAGATGGAGAAAAAAGAGTTATAATGTGAGTGGCTCCACGGAAGTTATCCTACATCCTATCTTTCATCACCCTATCATTTTAATTTCTTTCTTCAAAAAATAAATTCAACAATTTTGTTTTGATTATTCTTCCAGATTTTACATAAATTCTATTCATCAGTCTGGCAAAAAGATTTTTATTAATTTTATAAAAGATTTGGTGATAATTTTATGTTGGATGAAATAAAATATTAAAATTTAAATTATATTATTAAAATACTTCATATTTATCCTATCGAAATAAATATTATTTTCATTTTTGTATTCGTTTTTTAAAGTAAAAACATTTAAATAAAATCCCTTTTGTCAAATATTTTGAGTCCAATTTGATCGGTATTTGTTTAATTTGGGACAAAACCCGCATAAGTTTATTTTTAGATTTCACACAAATGCTCTTTACCAAAAACACGTCTACTTAGTTATAAAAATTCAAACCTCGTAAACTTTATTTTCGTTGGATAATTTTGCAAACAATAAGATACGATATTTTTAGGTGTCAAACGTGGATGAATAGTAAAACTTTTAATGGACGGACCTCATACAAGGACTTTATAACAAGGGGGGTGAAAATGACAACTCTCATACTTCACTCAAAACCACTAAAGAAAATAAAAGCCTTTAATAGCCCGACTTGAAAGATGCTAGCACACTTTATTATACCGACCTTGGCGTCTTCATAATTTAGAATTGAATTAATGTCAACAATAGTTTATAATAATACGCAAAGCGTGTGGCTGCCACTTGTGACTAGACGTAGCCCAAACCCTAACCTCAACCCCACCACCTTGACCACTTGGCCTCGACCGGCCCCCGGTAACACAAGACCCGCCACCCACCGCTCTACGCGTCCATTCTCACTGCCATACAAATTTGTAATTGACGTGTCCCTACAGTTTAGGCTAAGTACGTTTGGTTCATAACATTCAGAAAGTAACATTTAGCTCCCTACACAAGAGACTTAAGTTTTTTTTTTTTTTTAGCCCCTAAGAATTAAAATGTTACTTTTTGATTTTACTCGACCAAATGTTACTAAACTAAACAAAGTATTATCGCTACCTGATATTAATAATTATAGAGAAACTTAAGGGTGGATTAATGTCACGAACAATTTTTTTTTTTTTTAGGAGATATCCAAAAAGGATACGATAAGTAAAATTAGGCATTTAGAATATCTTGCAATTACAATTTCTTTTAAAATGGGAATTACAATTACGCTATTATATAATTAGAATAGGAATTAGAGTCTTTTTAAGAATTATTTAAAGTCAAACGTAAGACTATATAATAACCTAAATCTATATTATACTTATAATTTTGTCAGTTAATCTTTCTGTCTTTTGTTCTTTAAGGTTTTTGTTCCTCGTATAAACATATCATATCTCAAATTCTATCATAATTCTAAACTAATTAAATAAAAATTTGCAGGAATTAGTTACAAGCTAGAAGATTTTAGATATAAGTATGGTTGAGTTGGATACATGTGTACTTTGATTTATTATAAGTCAAATTATTTGATCAAAATAAATAAATAAATCCAGTACCTTTCCATGCCACATAATTTAAGCTTTTATTCACATAAATACGGTCGCATTCTTTATTGTATAAAATTATAACATAAGTTATAGACTCTGTATATTTCAATCAAAACATTTTTTTAATATAATCACCTTATTACGTGCACACATTCATATTTATCTTTTTTAATGTACATTATTGTATATATTAAGCGCAATTTCAACCGTTGATGTCACAAAAGATTTAAATTTGATATACACCTCAGTGTTCGCTATGTTTTTTTGGCCCCCTAATTCACTGAACTTATTTTAGCCCCCCTATAATGCAATTCCCTAATGCAGTTTTCATTCTAACCCTTTTATTTGTTAAAAATTACACTTGACCCCTAAAAGAAATTGTCTGAATATTAATCTTAGTTTGGTAAACTAATCATTGAATTTCCACATATTTAATAGTAGAAAAATTTGTTAGTGATCGTTAAGACTAATAAAAACAAGCAACTTAGATAACCCTCCACCATATATGCAAGTTTCTTTTTAACCATTAAGAGAAATTAATTATCTTTAATTATGTGGGGTGAAAATTTTATCATTAATCTTCTCTTTATCTATCTATTCGCCATTATAATTTATGTTGTTTTTTTCTTTTCCAAATGAAAATAAAAACATCGAGATTTTATTAGACAGATATATCAATAATTCTAGTCACATGTTTTCATATTTAGATTAAGATGTTTAAATCAATTTCCACCCATTACAAGTTTGCAAGTTTAATTAGCCTTAGAATTAGGTGCACATTCAATAAATGTTAAGTCACCAAACTTTTTATAGCCAACCTTTTTAGCTCCAATCACAAGATTACTAAAAATATATGGCCCTTTGGTACACAATTTTTCTATCCAAAATAAGCATTTATTTTCTTATTCTTAAAATTATTATATTTTATTTAATTCTTTTAAACCCCGTAGGTTTCTTAATTTAACTAAACACCCCCCAAATTTTTTTTAAGAAATTTACAAAAACACCACAGCAACCCACATTTGCTAGATTCCGGCCACCACTACCAGAAGTTAGCCTGAATTTGGTATAATGGCACACTACCGGCTAGATCTTGCCGATAGTGCGCTAATCTAGCCTTTTCCGGCCAAATCCACTATGAATTTGGTTGGAAAAGACCATATTTATGACCAGATCTTTGGCCGTAGCTAGTCGTCAATGACAGCCAAAGATATGGCCATCATTGATAATCAACGACGGCCAGACTTAGCCGTCAATGGCCAGATCTAGCTGTAGATCAGACATTTTCTGACTAGATCCACCATGGATCTAGCCGAAAAATGACATATCGGTGCATGACTGGCTAGATCTAACCAGTCGTGCCCCAATACGATGACTCCGGCCACCCTCCGGCGGTGGTGGCTAGCTGTCGGTATTTAATGGAAGGGTGGGGGTGTTTTTGTTAATTTTTAAAATTTTATTATAGAGGTGTTTAGTAAATAAACAAACCTATGGGGTATTTTTGTTAATTTTCAAATAATGAACCAAATACTTTTTTTCAAAATATTATTCTAAAAAGTATTAAAATAATGAAACAAGTTTGGTAAACTAATTATTGAATTTCCACATATTTAATAGTAGAAAAATTTGTTAGTGATGTTAAGACTAGTAAAAACAAGCAACTTAGATAACCCTCCACCATATATGCAAGTTTCTTTTTAACCATTAAGAGAAATTAATTATCTTTAATTATCTGGGGTGAAAATTTTATCATTAATCTTCTATTTATCTCTCTATTCGTCATTATAATTTATGTTGTTGTTTTCTTTTCTAACTGAAAATAAAAACGTCGAGATTTTATTAGACAGATATATCGAAAATTCTTACCACATGTTTTCATATTTAGATTAAGACGTTTAAATCAATTTCCACCAATTACAAGTTTGCAACTTTAATTGGCCTTAGAATTAGGTGCACATTCAATAAAATGTTAAGTAAACAAACTTTTTCCACTCTACCTTTTAGCTCCAATCACAAGATTACTAAAAAATATAAATATTTGAAATACTTGGAATGGAACCAGAAATAAATTTTTGGTTAATGTTTAATTAATCAATAAAGTAAAAAAAACAAAATTAAGAATTTAGATTAATTAATTTAAGAATTTTTTTTTAATAAATTTTTGGTTAATGTTTAATTAATCAATAAAGTAAAAAAAACAAAATTAAGAATTTAGATTAATTAATTTAAGAATTTTTTTTTAATAAATTTTTGGTTAATGTATAAAGAATAAATAAAGTGAAAATTGGGTGGGAACAAAAGAGCATATGTTCCAGTTTACTCATTGATTTCTTCTATGCAAATTCAATAATCTTTTGAGTGTCGCAACAATCAAGAGATAATTTGCTTTCTAAATTAATGTGGAAAAAACATATACTTAATGATCAAGAAACTATAAATTATTAAATAAAAAACTAATGGCAACTTACCAAATGTTTCATTTTGTCACATATTAAAATTATATTTAGTATATAATATGATTTTTTTTTTTTTTTTTAGCTCTCACATGCATATATGCTACACTTCATCAAAGATATTTTAAATATGAGTAAACAATTTTTTCCCATCCAAGGTTTGCCTTAATGACACTTTTCCACCCAAAAACTTTCAAAATACCAATCTACTATGCAAAGTTTATATTTTGTTTACTACCCAGAATACACTTTCTGATTCGGCGGCTAATAGAGAGTAAACTCAGTCTAGGATATTGGAACTTTTGAAGAAGCAACGTTAGTGAGTCTTTTGGTGGTAGATGGATTTTGATGGTCGAGATTGGTCAAAATCTTACTTGAGAGGGGCAGCTACGCATTTTACAAATAGATCAATTGTTGGCATTTGGCATGGTCGACAAACGCAAGGTTTAAGGGGTTTTGGTGGAATCGGCTGTCAATTGTCATAATATAAACTCTAAGTACTAATTGGTATTTTGAAACCTTTCGAGTTGGAAAAGTCATAAAGGCAAGCCTTTGGTGAGAAAAAGTATTTACTCTTTAAATATTCCTAAAATATTAATAAATAATAGCTACCAATAACTTAGGAATAACACATGGCTCAATTTTATATGTTTATATTATTACACTTTGATGAAGAAAAGACAGGACATTGAAGTGACACATAAGATAAATGTTGCTAAACAACTAGTAAATAGCTAGATTTAGAGACTTAATTAATTGGGCTAACGATTAAATCTATTTTGAACAACCTTTGTTATTTCCCACACGGTTTCGGCATGCCACCTACCCCAGGCAACTTCTTTGATACTTCCAATAATAATTTAATTATAAGAAAATTGTTGTTTTCATCATCATTTGTTTGATATGCCTAAATTCCAACAAACATCACCTCTTTAGAATGCCCTTTGAAAATATAAAACGTGACTAAAATCACTTAATAAAATAACGGTATACAGAAATTAAAGATTAATAACATCGTAATATTGATTCAATAAAACGTTTAATATCATCAATCTATATATCTTTTATATTTTTTATTACTGTAAAAATTATAAACTTAACTGATATAAATATCCTATATCTAATATACATTATGAGATTTGTTTTTCTTGTTTTAATAAAGATAAGTCGATAAATCATTCTTATTAATTTTTTCTCACATATGTGAAGTGATAATTTGTAATTGATTAAATGAGAACTACTGTAAATTATCATGTCATATTTATAAGAGAAAATTAATAAAAAGTATTTGTAAGCATGATATTATTCTTGTTATTTATATTTTGATAACGTGTACATATGTTTGCGAGGTTGGAAACAATGAGTCGAAGGAATTTGTCCTTATTTTAATATTTTAAATAAAAAAATGTGAACAAGGAGAAAACCATGGAAATTAGTGAAATGTGAATCACAAACTTAGAAAAGTGAGAGAGGCATGTCAGGGCTGTAGTGTTCGAGGTTGAGGCGGTTGGCTGGTTGAGTCATGAGTGTGAGGTTGGATTTATTACTAAATGCAATGTGCAACTTCTCAACCATTAGGTACAACCATCATATGCACTATTAATCACCACCGTAATAGAATAAACCTGCCCCCTTTTTTTTTTTTTTTCTCTGTTTTGCCCTTTTGAAGGTATCAAGACACGTCAGAGTATGTCTACCTTTTACCGTCATAAAACATCTTATAAGTCAAATAAATCAAGATAATTTATTAAAACTCAAACCTAAGAGAAAGCTTAATCTAAATATCAGCCTGATAAATGGGAGAGTCTTTAAGCTTAAGTATCACATTTGATGTATATGTGATCCCAATATAAGATCCTAACATTACCTTCTCCCCCAAAGAGTCGACATCCAAGGTGGTTTTCACTCTATCAACTGTAACCCTTTTCCATCTGGGCGACTTCACTCACCTATCAGTTATTTGATGTAGCACCCCTTCCCAAAGAGAGCACACTACACCTTAATCTAGCATATAAGAAACCATTTCCACAACCCAACTCTCAAGGAAAGCACCGATGTTAGAACTCAAGCCCAAGGGAGAGCATACCCTAAAAGACCGGCCTAATAGGTGGGAGAGTTTGTAAGCTTAAATACCACAGTTGGTGTGTGTGAGATCCCGATGTGAGATCTTAACATAATTAAGGTATCTAGACCCACATTAGAGCCTGTTTAATCCTTAAGGCCACGAAATATCTTACAAGACCAATAAACCAAGATAATTAAGGTATCTAGACTTATATTAGAGTCTGCCTAATCTTCAGGGTCATAAAACACCCTACAAGGGTAACTGATCAAGGTAATTACATAAACGTAATAATTACCTTTCATCTGACTCGAACACAAAACTCCCTTAGTTATAGCTAAATTGACCTATCATCCAATTACAAGAAAATTAGCTTCACACAAGGTACTCATTAAGAACAAATGTTCTAAATCCATTGAAAATACTTTCATGTTTCCATTCTTTACGTATTGATTTTCGTAAAATAAGACATGTCTCACAAAGAGGGTCAACTATTATTGCACTCATGACTGATGCTAATATTTCTTACTTTTACCCTGTATAAACTTAACGAACCTTCTTTGTTTTAAAATTATTTATATCTCTTGTTTCATTTTGCTAAAAATCCCGGTTAGAATCCTTTATAAGAACGATTTTTCTCTCAAATTTATTAGATTTTTCATTAAATTATAACTAAGAATTTTATGTTATTCTTTATAATATTTGTGGTGCGATTGGAATTAAAATATATTTAATTAAAAAACGTAGAAAAACGATTGTCGTTTAGCCCAAGAAAAATGAGAACCCTTGTCATAAACGAAGGTGAAAGAGTTCCAACTATGTTGGATACATAGAAAATTTCTTGTCATTCTCTCCGATTTCAATTTCATTTGGGGCCCAACCAACCATGACATCTTCATAACAGCCGTGAAAATCCGATGATGGAGAGTTTTATGTAAAACTATACAAAGAAGACAAACCATGATGCAAATCTCTGTCAACTCTAATCACAACACATCACACACTTAGCCAAGCAATTCACAAAAAATAAAAATAAAATAAAAATTCCTACGATTCTTACTACTTCCTATCAACTAATCTCCGAGATCCATTAAATATCTTACAAGGTATGTCACAAATATGGTAATTGGCTCACTAAGATGGTTTAAACCCAGAAAATCAATAAAAAGAGCAAACCTTCTAGACCGTTAGACCAATCCCTTGGGGTTCCTTCCTATAAAAAAAAATACGACAGGGTTACGACTTAGGAGCATAGAAAAATCCAATCCCATAAAAAAAACCTTGAAAACAGTTTGGGATTGAGAGCTAGGTGGGGAAAGGCGAAAAATGGTGAAGCTCATCCTTGTCCTCGATAAAAACAAAATAATTAATATATTATTTAAAAATTAAATAAAAAAATAAATATAGGGATTTCAAGTATGAGAATAGAGGTTGATATTACGTTCCTCAATCGGGGATACCCAGCCTTGGTCCCGCTCCCAAAAATCCAAGGTTGAGGCAATATCTTAAGGGGATTAGGAGATGAAGGTTCTCGAACCTATAACCAAAAATAGACAACCCTAGAGTAGGGTTGATAATGGGTTGAATTCACGGACCAACAAGTTTTCATTATCGTCAATCTATTAGGACCAGAAATCCTTGAGCTCGTGGGCAAAATAGTCTATGTTAATAGTGACGTTCAATAACATTATCACCAATGCCATAGTGTTACAAAGAATTTTGCCAATTGGTATCTTTTTCCTCCTCAATTCTCCATCAAATTAAGGTCCTCCTCCTTTTATAAGGGCACATTTCACCATCTCTAAGAGCAAATATTAATGCTCTTATCCTTGGATTCCTAATAACATCCTTGTCACTATCCAAATCCCAGTTGGCAAATTTTTTGAGACCAAAGATCACAGCCACATGAATCACAAAAATTAAAAAAGAAGTGGGTCCGGCAGAATGTGATGATGATCCGACGGTTGATCATGACACGTGATTAAGGACCCCCACTGAATATCAAGACCACACAGTAAGGACCACTTAATTAGCCAAAAATAAATAAATAAATATTAAAAGGAATATTAATTAATGTTGTGGTAAATAATTCGGGTTTGCTTTTTTGAGGAATAATTTTCAATCTTCCTCGTGTGTTTCGCCCTATTTTTAAGCCCAGATTTGAGTTCTCTGAATCGTGATTTAAATATTTAATTAAATGGGGTAATTTTAAACCTCCCCTGTGGTTTTAGAAACTGACAACTAAACCCTTAGATTTTAATTTAATTATATCAAACATATATATAGGATATTCCAGTTAACTTATATGTACATCGAGTAATCTTTATAGGTAACTGGTATAATATCCCACCATCATAATCAAAATATATATTTATATATTATTAAATACTAAAATGTGCATCAAATATTTGAACTATATTTCTAAAACAATTTCCAAAATACACGTCAAATGAGTCTATATCATTTTCACATAAACATAGTGTGTATATATATATATATATATATATATATTTTTTTTTTTTTGAAACAGGATATTCGAGTCAACTTGTAACACCTTAACTAATCTTTATAAGTGATTAGTATAAAATCCCACCGTCATAATCCAAACATATATTTATATAATATTAAATACTAAAATACGCATAATTAATTATGTATTTTCTAATTTTAATCGAAAAATTATGTATTTTAAAGCAAGATAATCATTAATTATCTTTTTAAGAACCCTTAGATTTTAATTTGAGACAGGATATTCGAGTCAACTTATATACACCTCGACTAATCTTTATAGGTGACCAGTATAACATTCCATCGTCATAATCCAAACAGATATTTATATATTATTAAATACTAAAATACGTATCAAATATTTGAACTATATTTCTAAAACAATATTCGAAATACAAGTCAAATGAGTCGATATCATTTTCTCATAAACATATTGTAGATATAACATAATTGGACACTTCTGTTTCACTTAAGATTTTTCATCTTCTATTGTAATTAATAAAATAAACAAAGAAGAAATTCTAGGTGTATTTGGTGAGACAGATGACAAAATGGGTACCAAATGTAATTTTCCAGAGAATGGAAAGAGAAACAGGCACGTTTTTCAGCTACTTCGTTGCTATTTCTTCTCTTTCTTCGTTTCTGTGTGCGTGTGAATGAGTTCGTAAAATCGGAAGCGACGACGAAGAAGAAGAAGAAGAAAGAAGAGGAGAGAGACTCAACCCAGAAAGAGAGAGAGAGCAAAACTCAGAGCTAAAGCTAAAACCTTTAAAGCTCAAGCTCGCTCTCTATATATAAAACATCCTTAAGACTCTCTCTTCTCTTCTCTCTGCTCAATTTTCTCTCCCTTATTTATTTTTTGTTTTTTGTTTTTATTTTTGTTTGGTGTCAAAAAACTTGTTGTACCGCAAGACTCTCTCTTCGTATCTCACATTTTCTCTCCCCTCTGCCTCGCCATGTTTTCGTTGAACCGAAGCGCTTTTCTGGTAATATAAATCTAACCCCATTTCTCTGTTTTATTCTTACTTCAAGATCATTGACGTTTTGTGATTGATACAAATCAAGTATAGCCTTAAATTCACTCATCAAAATCGTTTTTTTTTCCTCGCATCAGAAGTACTCCTTTCGTTTATTTTCATTTCTGGGTATTTTGGTTTTACCTCATTTCATTTATTGATAATTGTTTTTGGTGCTATTTATCATATCGGAGTCACCTGATTTTATTTTTATTCTTTTTTTGGGTGATTTTTAGCTTTTTTTTTTTTTTAACTGTTTCAGATTCAAAAGTGTACAAAATTTTCTATTTTTTGATTGAAAATCATTGATCGTATGCGGGTTTGATCTTATAAGCTTTTTAAACCCGGCAAATTTTCAAGTTTTCGCAGAATTTGCTTGATTTCCGTTTCTGGGCCCTCTTTTTTCAGCTCGAAAAATTGATAAATCATATGAAAGCTTTTAAGTTTAAACGATTCCACATCTGAGCTCTCTTGCTTAAGTTCATTGTCAGTAAAAAGATCACATTTTCTAAACTGTTGATCTTGTTTATGCTTAAATTTTGTTTCTTTCTTTGTTGTTATTGAACAGAATAACAAGGGCTTATCAAGCCCTTTGCGTACTACTGATCAAAGAAGCAGAAGATTGCCAACAAAAGTGGTGACTTTTAGCGTTTCTAAGAGGGAGAACGGTAGCCTTGTTATGGAGACCAATAGCTCACCAACCTTCACAGATAGAGACAGCTATGCTGAAGTTGTGGATTCCAAGACGGACGTGAGCGGCGGCGCTCAGGATGTCTACGGTGAGGATACCGCCACTGAAGACCAGCCTGTCACCCCTTGGGCTCTCTCTGTTGCCAGGTACTTATCAAATCATTTATATTAATATAATTTGATGTTACTTTATGTTTAGGATTTAAAAAAGATAATATAAATAAATAAATAAAGTGTATTTGTTTGCTAATTTTGGATTGAAAGTTTTTGTGCGAGTAATGGACCGTGTGGGTCGTCACATCATTTCTTTTTAGTTTGTATTTGTAGACTGAAGTTTGTCGTTGCACTCTTGTTTTAGTGTACTCTAGTTACTACCAAATGAGATTAATTTATTATGATTTATGATTCAATTTGAATATGTCTTTTGAGTCCTAAAACAATTGTAAATGTGACACCACATATAAGTGTATGGCATAATTCATCTTCCTGACTTTTTGTATATGGATGTATTGTAGCATTAAGAGTTGTAAAAGTTTTTTTCTAGACCATTAATTTATTTTACATTTTGCTTGGTTTTCTCCAATACAATATCTATTCTCATGATGATTTTTTTTTTTTGTTGTTGTTGTGGGGCTTTCTTTGCATGTGCTCGATCACGAGTTAAACATTCTTAATTTAGACCACTGGACAACTTTCCCTAGGCATTGTTTGTTATGAATTCAACTGTCGAATCAAATTCATTTCTAATACCTAAATTTCATGAATCTAATTTGATGAGTATGACAAGATTATGAAATTTAATGTTTGGTTTTGTGAACCTATATACACCTTATGTAGACCTTCCTCGGTTAACACCCCAAGGCACATATAACTTGGATATCCATGGTTCATTACTAGTCTTTTATTTTTTGTGACCTTTAAGATCACTGTTTTTAACATCTGTGTAATGCACTACATTTGGATACATAGATTTATAAGAATGGTGTTGTTTTCTTTTGCCAATAAAGAATGGTTTATAATTTTGTCGTTCATTCGTATTAATACATTTTTTATGCTTCAGTGGGTATTCTTTGTTGAGAGATCCTCATCACAACAAAGGGCTTGCCTTCACCTTCAAAGAGAGAAATTCACATTACTTGCGTGGTCTTCTCCCCCCTACAGTTGTTTCACAAGACCTCCAGGTTATCTACCTAGCATTTAAACCCTTTCTTGTTTTCTTTCCTCTTTTTTGGTCCCTTTTGTCTTTTTTTTTTTTCCTTTGGTTTGCCAGATTCATTAGATATTTAACAAACATCTTGCTAATCAACTCTCCAGGTGAAGAAGATGATGCACAATATTCGCCAGTACCAAATTCCCCTGCAAAAGTACATGGCCATGATGGATCTTCAGGTAACATACCGACAATTTATTCTCATAAACTGAAAATCATATGTTGAACACAACCAACTATTTCAATTTTAAAGTTTAACTGAGTATCATCACAATTTTAGAAATACTTCCCAAATTTGACTTCTAATGATTGTTTCCTTCTCTAACATGCATTGCTTTTATACCTATTTGCTAATGCATTTACATGTTCAACTGTGAGTTCACTTCAATGATATATTTCTGAAATTCCTTGTGCCCCTTGATGTCCGGAAGGCGAACTGATTATTTCATTCTATTTATTTCCATCTGTTTCACAGGAGAGAAATCAACGGCTGTTCTACAAGCTTCTCATTGAAAACGTTGAGGAGTTACTTCCAGTTGTCTACACTCCCACTGTTGGTGAAGCTTGCCAAAAATATGGAAGCATCTATGGCCGTCCTCAGGGTCTTTTTATCAGTTTGAATGATAAGTAAGTTTTTGGTTCCTTGTGTTACTGATGGTTGAATTTTTTAATTTAATATTTGTTTACTGTTTGTGTTTATATTGATAAGTACTTTATTTGAAGAGGGAAGGTTCTTGAAGTGTTGAGGAATTGGCCCGAGAAGAATATCCAAGTCATTGTTGTCACTGACGGAGAGCGGATTTTGGGGCTAGGGGATCTTGGCTGTCAGGTATGCTCTACCTGAAGTTGCTTATTAGGACTGTCGTTGATGATATCTATTTATATTTGCCATCGAATTGTGAGATCCGATCACTATATGGATCTCCAACACATGCACTGCCTTTTTTCTCTCTCTCAGTACTCTCCTTTGTAACTTGACGCAATGACCATTCGTTTTCTCAGGGGATGGGAATACCAGTGGGCAAACTTTCTTTATATACTGCTCTTGGAGGAGTTCGTCCTTCCGCTGTAAGTGAACATGATCAACATTATTGGCTTTTTGACATGATTAAGTCAACTACTGTGATTTGTTTCTTTGTGTAGCAATATCTTTTACTGCTCCGCTAAAATGTCTTTATAAGACATTATGGGGTGCTTTCATCATTCTTGTATGATAAGCTAATGGTGTTTTAGTAATCCAGTAGGTTGCTTCAAATTTTCCTTAATGTTATAACTAAGTCAATTGTTGTGAATTTTTCAGTGCTTACCTATAACCATTGATGTCGGGACTAACAATGAGAATTTGTTGAACGATGAGTTCTACATTGGGCTCAGACAAAAGAGAGCTACTGGACAGGTTCTTGATTTTTCTGGCACTGCCCTTCTATTATGCATTTGAGTTCATTTAGGAAGCTGTCTTATTCTATTATGTTTAACTGGCTTTCTTTTCCTTGCTCTAGGAATATGCTGAACTCCTACATGAATTCATGACAGCAGTCAAGCAGAACTATGGGGAGAAAATCCTTATTCAGGTAGTTGGTGATGACTAAGGCCTTAATGAAGTAGTCTGGATTGCAGGTTTTATGATTATATTTGTAGTCTCAATGTTCTCTAAACCTGTTTACCGGATTTGGCAGTTTGAAGACTTTGCAAACCACAATGCTTTTGATCTTCTTGAAAAATATGGCACAACTCATCTTGTATTCAACGACGATATTCAGGTAATTTTTGTTGGGAATTTGTGATACTTTTTATTATTGTTAAGCTTATTGCTGAAATTTGGTTGATAACTATATTTCAGGGGACAGCATCTGTGGTCCTTTCAGGACTTATTTCAGCAATGAAATTTTCTGGAGGAAGCTTAGCTGACCAAAAGTTCTTGTTCCTTGGTGCGGGGGAGGTGAGTTCATAATTTTTTTGTTTTGGAAGTCCTCATTCTGCTTTCTGACTAGTTTTTCAACACACAATAGAGGAGGAAAATCTAAATTAATGTCAGAGTTTGCTAAGTTAACGAGTAGTAAGTAGGAGGCAAAGAATAAAATTGTCTTGCATTAAAATTGAATATGCAATATATGCTATCATTCAATACTTTATGTATATTAATCATTATACCTCCTGGACAGCTTCTCTTGCTAATGTCTATTCCTCTCTCTCTCTCTCTCTCTCTCTCTCTCTCTCTCTCCCCCCTTATTGTATACACAACTGTCACTTATTTTCGCATTTCACTTTCATTGTTTGATAAACAGGCTGGCACTGGAATTGCAGAACTCATAGCCCTTGAGATATCAAAACAGGTTATTACTGTCTATTAGCATAAATCTTTATGCTTCATTTTGGAGATGTACTGTGGACAAGCAGATGTAGAAAAGAATCTTTAACAGCTTTTAAATATAATACTTGATTCTTTCTGCAGACAAATATGCCAGTTGAAGAGGCTCGCAAGAAAGTTTGGCTTGTGGATTCGAAGGTAGAAAAGCCCTGATCTATTTCTTTGCTATGCGAAGTATATTCCTCCTTGTATCTGTTTTCTTGCTTTTCTGCATTAAAATTTGACTGTGTTTTTCTTTTGGTTGCAGGGATTGATTGTCAGTTCTCGCCTAGAATCTCTCCAACATTTCAAAAAGCCCTGGGCACATGAACATGAGCCTGTTAAGGGCCTCGTAGACGTGATCAATGTGCGCAATCTCATTTTATGACTACACATACAGCATCTGCCCCTTGTGTTAAAGTTTCTAAGTCTTTGCATTTTTTCTTGTATTTGTCAGCAAATCAAGCCAACAATTCTGATTGGAACTTCAGGACAAGGACAGACATTTACCAAAGAAGTGGTTGAGGCAATGACGACCTTGAATGAGGTATCTTGTCTGTCATCGTACTCTTGTTAATTAAAACAAGCGTCTTCCGGATGAAGAAACTAACCCATTTTCTTGTGTATAACTGCATGCAGAAACCCATTATTCTTGCTCTTTCCAATCCAACTTCACAATCTGAATGTACTGCAGAAGAAGCTTACACCTGGAGTCAGGTAATGCAAATTATCAGATTCTTCTCCCACTGATAAATATTTTGTCTATTGCTTGTGATCGACTAAAAATGTTAGTGTGAAACTTCGCTTATCCTCGACTTTGTTTTCTGCAGGGCCGTGCGATATTTGCAAGTGGAAGCCCATTTGACCCCGTTGAATACGATGGCAAGGTTTTCATGCCTGGCCAGGTCTGAACTCTTTGGATTTAATGAAGTGTCCTATATAGATTAATATGAAACCGAGGTTGATTTTGTTTATTCTTCGTTTGTCATTCAGGCAAATAATGCATACATTTTCCCTGGATTTGGTCTGGGTCTAATAATGTCTGGTGCCATCCGTGTTCACGATGACATGCTTCTGGCAGCTGGTAAGTGCATAGAGATTTGAACATTTATGAGTTCGCCATGAGTTGCCGAGTGAAATGAGTTAGCAACTTTTGACCGTAGATGTTCTCTACACAGTTGAATATGTTCTCATATATGCATTTTCATGTTTCTTGGCTTGGTACAGCTGAAGCCCTGTCTTCGCAAGTAACTCAGGAGCACTTTGACAAGGGACTCATATATCCACCATTTAGAAACATCCGAAAGATTTCAGCACATATTGCTGCCAATGTAGCCGCAAAAGCTTATGAACTTGGTGAGCCGCCTTTTCTTACATAACTTGTCAACTATATTTTCTCAATGTCGAAGACATTTATCACCGCCGTACTTATCATTCTGCAATTGGTTTACAGGATTGGCTACTCGTCTCCCTCAACCTAAGGATCTGGCGAAGTATGCCGAAAGCTGTATGTACAGCCCTGCCTATCGAAACTACCGGTGAAACAAGAAGAATCTCTTGTAGTACTGCTTATTTGGAGTTAACATTACTCGTTAATTACTAGTTGTCTGTTCTTTTATTTATTTTTCCGTTTACTTGCTGCTCCTCCTAATGTGAAGTCTTGTAAGTTAAGTGGTGGTGGTGGTGGTGGTTATTGGTAGTTGGATTAATCAAAGTCCGAATCAAATCAAATTATAGCATGAAAATGTTGTTCTTGTGGACTTAAAATTTTTACAGAAATGAAATTCAAAGTTTATCAAAGAACGTGTTCGAACTATTTGTTCAATCGCTGATGGAACCTGATCTAATGGTTTAAATCGAGGACTGTGTTATCCTGGTTTTTATATTATTTACACACGAGTAAATGACTTTTCCCATTATTCTAGTGACACTTGTTCACATAAAACGTTGAAAATATATTTTATTACCCAGTTTCAAATACAAATTATATATTCATGTCACCTAATAGAAAATTGACCAATTTTTTAAAGAATCAGCTTCGAGTCTTATCGTATGATCCGTGTTCGACTGAATAGCAGGTTCATAAGTTTTGAATCCATTTTAACCTGATTTATATTGGACTCATTTTTCAACTTGTTTTCGGATAGGTTCACGTTTCGAATCGGATATTTTGTCCGCC
Source organism: Pistacia vera (assembly GCF_008641045.1). Classification (NCBI taxonomy): domain Eukaryota; kingdom Viridiplantae; phylum Streptophyta; class Magnoliopsida; order Sapindales; family Anacardiaceae; genus Pistacia; species Pistacia vera. The sequence continues at coordinate 501,075 of NW_022196545.1, read as the reverse complement.
CCTAACGAGTATTGCATTCTCCTTCAAGAAATTTGGGTAATTGTTAAATTTGTTATTCTAAAAACCGGTTCGGTTGTTAGGTACCCTTAGAGCATGACCTGAATATTCGGGTCCGGTGGGTCGAGTATGCAAATGTCCAAACCTGTTCGGGTTTTGAACACCCTAGGTGATACCCGCCCCAACCCTGCTCTCAAAAATCCAGGGTTGGGGCGACATCTTAACGGGTTAGGCCAACTCTGGAAATTGCCAACTCTATCTAAAAGCCTTGAATCAGGGTGGGGTTAAGCCTAAACTTATGGCAATCATGAATTGGGCTTGAAGCCCATAACCTTTGAATTATAATTTTATCTTTGAATTATGATTCGAAGGAGCAGTGTTATTGTTCCATCTTGATTTATTTTTATTTTCCCATTTTGTGTTTTACTTATTAAAGATAATTACTAAAAATATAGATAAAATTGTTCATTGGATTAGAAAAGCACTTTTGAAGTTTTATCAGGGTGTTTAGAGTCCGTTTGGTACGACTTCTGTGAAAAGAGCTTAAGGAATAAGGGCTTATCAGAGTAGAGCTTTTATGAAAATTTTGTTAGTCGTTTTTTGTTAAGAAAATGTAAAAGAGCTTTCCAATATTAATTTACCAAAAAGGGTTTTAATATACAAGAATAGATCAAGAGAAATTTAAAAGATTGAATAGGGATATTTTTGAAATTTCAAAATTTTTAATAACCTCAAAAAGAGCTTATGAAAGAAGCTCAAATTCAATCATATAAACACTTTTGAAAGTATTTAAAGGATTAAAAAAATCTTTTGGAAAGGGGAAAAACCCAACCAAACGACTCTTATAGGGCCTGTTTGGTAGATTATTTGAAAAATGTTATTTTAAAAAAGTTTTTTAAATTGAGTTGAATTGGATTAAATCGAATAGGATCAGATTTTGAAAATGTGTTTGATAAAATATCTGAAAATTATATCAGAGTTTGCTAAAATGTTAGAATAGTTGTTAAGTACATTTTTTTTAAAGAGGTTTTTAAGACAATAGTTGTTTGGTACATTTTTATGAAAATATTTATTATTATTTTAACCCCCCACATGTGTTAATTTAGCTAAACACCCCCAATGATAGTTTAAAAATTAACAAAAGCACCCTATCCATCCAAGAGAACAGCCAGCCACTGATCATCACCGTCGGATGGCAACCGACAGTCGCTAGAATAGTGCACGATCGCACAGATCTAGCAGTTCGTGTGCCGATATGGCCGTTTCTGGCCATATCCTCTGTGGATCTAGCTAGAAACAGCTAGATCGGTGCACGACTGGTCAAATCCGATCGGTCATGCACCGTTCTGGCCACATTGACCAGCGGTGATGGTCTTGGGTGGATTAATTTTCACATTGGAAGGAGAGAAAAATGAGAAGGAGAGAAAGAAAAAAGTGTTTTGAGTTGAATAGAGTTAGATAGAAAAATGTTTTCAACTAAATAGAGTTGAATAATCTAAAAACAAGTCCTTTCTCTTTTTATTTTTAGACAGAAAAATATTATTTGATTTGGATTAATTTTTAAAATAATAATCTCAATAAGTAAACAAACACATATCTTATTTTTTAATCTAAATAGGATTAGAGAATAATAATTCGGAATAATGTGACGAACAGGGGTTATATTTTCATAAGCACTTTCTCTATAAACTCTATTCCAATAAGTCTTGCCAAATTATTTAGAAGAAATTCTTATAAGACAGAAAAGTGGTCAACTCTCAACTTCATATACCTCTCTCTTTCTAAATTCAACATCATTTCTTTTTTCAAAGTGTTTATTTTTCTAATCAATTTTTCTACATTTTGACTCCAACAAATAGTCCAATAAATTGTTTTTTTTTTTTTTTTTCCTTATCTTTCACTCTCAATCCTTTTCTTGATTAGAAAATATTTAATTAAAAACTTGGAATAATGCTTATCTCTTGACTGATTTGAATTATTAAATATGACATAATCTTCTACTAATTTTGAATCTAAAGCAAACCCAATAATGGCTTCATGAAAATGATTCTATAAATGTTTGGATCCTCTTTATTAATGTCATAATCATATCATAATAATCATATAAATTTGCTATCAAAAATATCCTTTGAGGATATGCTATCCAAATTCCAAACCACCCTTTTCTTTCTCTTTTAATTTTCTTTTTATTATTAAAAATGAGCGGTCATCGTTGGTTTACAAACCCTAAACTTGAAGGCAACCGAAGTAAATATCTAACTATTGACTTCATATATTCTAGAATTAAAAGTCTACGATTGAGTATTTACATTTCATATATATATATATATATTATTTTTATAATTAAGGATGTCCGAGTCAGCTCATATGTATCTCAACTAATATCTCAAAATCTTATAACTACTAATCGAGTAAGAGCTTTAGTGTTTACCGTTATTAGCAACTAAAAAGGGATACAAACTCAAGACTTCTTGAGTAATACGCCCAAGAGTCTTTATCGAACTACTTGACTATTCAGAAATAATTATATATTAAAATTTTCAGAATATATGTATTGGTAATTTTCTATATATATAAAATGAGTTCGACTAGGCATGCTCAAGCCTACTGGTTTATAAGAGGGGGTAATCCTCCCATTCAACAATGTCTTATTGAGTGAAGAGTTAAGCCCACCTCAAATTCTATCATAGTATCAGAGTCCAGGTTCAGTTAAGCTGAATGCTTGATCAATGGATGAGAAGTTAGAGTCGACAACTACCTTCAATAACAGGCATGACCCAACATATGAGTTTAACCGTGAAAAAAAAATTGAAGTCCTATACTGATTAGACACACTCAAACCTATTGATTTATAAAAAAGATAATTCTTCAATTTAATAAGATCTTATTTGACGAGCACTCAAACCCACTTCAAATTCTACAAATGGTAAGCACAAGAGGCAATAGTATAATTTATTGACTTGGAATCTAAGGCGGCTTCATGTTTTCGATAGGGCCAGACTTAAACGAGAATAAGTTGTTGAGATTTGGTCAAACACTCGAGACTCCCAAATCACAACAATATTATAGGAGAAAACATGCTTTTTATTGAATTATTTGTAGTTTTACTTATAATTTTAGGTTATTAATTACTCTCTAATTAATTTCCACATCAAATCTAATTAATTGTACTTAACCAAGTCTAAATATTTTTTTTCTTATATTTTATTTCAACTTGGACTTAATTAAAGAAAGTATATGACAAAATATCTTAATTAATTAATATTATTAATTTTTTAAAGTAAAGATATCACATGGAAAAAGGTGATAATCCAACAATTGTGTTCACATTCAAAGATTAAAAAAAAATATATATTAAAATATTAAAATAATGATAAAGTCTTTGCTCAGAGATTCCTGGAAGTTCATTCTCTTAAGATAACATTCTTTATATTCTTTTCTTCATTGAAAGTATAAAAGGGGGAAAGGCTCATTCAATCTATGTTATCCTTGTTTTATAACCGTCCATCAAATGAAAAGATATTTTATTTTTTATTACTTTAAAATAAACATACACATAATAAGTTTAAAGGGAACCAAATTTTCAATCTATGGTAATATAAATACGATGAGTTATAAACCACCATCCGGTAACCTGATTGTAAAAGAATTTAGGAGATTCCATGAGCTTTGGAGTTCTAATTCCTCTAAATACTAATAAGAGTAATCACTGAGGCTCTTACTTGACCAGTAGTTTCAAGACTCCGGGAGATTAGTTGAGATTCACATAAATTAACCCAAAAACCCCTGATTATTTAAAAAAAAAAAACGATGAGTTATAGATAATATTATATGTCATTAATTGAGTGAAATACGAGACAAATCATATGTTGGAATTGGCGACCACTTCGATAATAAATGGGTTTGCTTATAAGGGGCGACACACATGGGGTCTTGCTTCCCGGTGAGTGAGCGGTGGGTCTCAAGGGGCAACACCCCAGGACCATAAGCGGTTATATAAACACATTATTTTTTTGTATGAGTGATATGAAAAATCATAACAAACACGATGAGTTATAGATAGTATTATATGTCATTAATCGAGTGAAATACGAGACAAATCATGTGTTGGAATTGGTGACCACTTCAATAATAATGGGTTCGCTCATAAGGGGCAATGCACATGGAGTCTTGCTCCCCTGTAAGCAGGCGGGGGGTCTTAGGGGTTAGCACCCCGAGACCGTAAGCAGTTATCTAAATACATAATTTTCTTATATGAGTGATATAGAAAATCAAAATAAATATATTTATTGTAACGAGAGAGATGAGCTAATATTGAAACAATATTAACTCTATTAGACACAACCCAGATTGGTAGATTTGAGTAAATCAAGATAAATCGCACATATTTTTTTCCTTTATTAATTCAGTATTTGTATATGGTTGATTTTTTTTTTATTCCGAACGCTTTTTAGTTCTTTCATAACTATTAATCATACATTAAGAATTTTAATTTAAAATTTAATATGTTTTTGAAAATGACTTAAATAAGAAGTAATATTCAGTATTTATAAATAAAAAAGTAAATTTAATGACTAAAAAAATGCGTTGTAAAAGTTTGTAGAGCCTTGACTTGACTTGGAGTTGGATTTGCTTTATCCAGTCTTTCCACAAAGCATGTGCCGACACGTTGCATGCGCAAAAAAGCCAATCTGATGCCTCCACGTGTCGGTACAACGTCAACTTTTAGTCTTTGTCTTAAGATGAGCTACTTTATGAATAGAGATAGACATCTTAACGATATTATAGTATTTTAATTAAATATTAAAAAAAATATATATTCTATCAAACATAGAATTGGGTCCATAAATCATTTGACTACAAATCTAGAATATTATTTTTATAATGTCCCATTTTGGGAATAATTTAATTATATTTAACTCAATTTATTCAGATTTATATGATAATCTAATTTATTTCGTGAGATTATTTAAAAATAAATAAATAAAAATTACTAGTTATTTAGTAATAAAAATTGTGAAGATTTTTATAGTTTTAAATTAGTAATGTAGATCTTATTGTAAGAAAGATTTAAGTCAAAATTATAAAATAAATATAAATAATTTTTTGATATGTCAACACTTTAAATAAGTTAAAAAATAATATTTATCGACTTCAAATACACGTAAGATAGTTTACTTAATTAGTTAGCATAAGCTCTTCTTAAATTAAGATTGATATTTAATCAGATTAGGTATAAGTTAAGATTATAAGATAATATAATGTTGTTAATGGAAGCTAAAAGATTTATAATCGTATTATTATATTGTCAAACTTGATCCTAATCAATTTTTAATACAAAAACAAAGTAGATGATAATAACATATAATAATATTTTTTTTGCTAATTAAATTCTTTAATCAAGAATAAATCCTTGAACGTTACCTCTTATCTTATCTTGAAACCCACTTGACCAAAGAGGTAATAAAATAAAATAAAATAAAATAAAATTAAAAGCCCTTTTTAACTTTATAATTATCATTATACAAGGATAATTTAGAATAAGTGATTGTTATCTTTTAAAAAGATAAGATAAACAACCATTTATTAAAATTATTTTAACAATGATATTTTTTTTTTAGGTAATTAAGATATTTAAACCTACATTGAAGTATGTCTAATGTTTAGAGCCATGAAATATTAAGGATGATATTTATGCTTTGATAAATATAAGTTATCCATATCCATATCCACTATGTGTATTTAAATATAAAATAAATTATGCATTTATTTTTAAAAAATATTTGGACTAACTATAAATATTAATTATTATTTTTTTTCTAATTTCAACCCTTGCACTTGTTAATTGTTATGATATTTGGGATCAAGAGCTTGAGTGGATCTAATAATATTATAGGATAAATTTCAACAAGTGAATTTAATTATGAAAATAAAATATTTTGTTAAATAGAATTTAATTAATTTGTGTGACATGACAACTAATCAATAATGAAGTTTTTAAAGCATTTGAAGCAAAAGATTTTGAGAGGAACACAATAATTAAAATTAATCCGCGTGGAATAGGCGGATTAAAAAAAAAAAAAAAAGAAGGAAAGCCCAATTAAAATAATGCCACGTGTGCGGTCATCCCTTCAACAAAATCCTTTCCTTAAGGCTTAAACCCCACATAAAGACGTGGGCCACCTCAGCTCCACGTGGCCTCCCGTCCGTCGTTAAAACATCCCCTAGCATTTTTCAAAGAAAAATGTCTAGTTCAATAACTTTTTATTTATTTTATTTCATTTTTTATAAGAAGAAAATTTCGACTTAATCTTAATTATTTTATTCCTTAAAGGTGCATATATCAAGAAGGACATAAAATTTCAATAATTATTCGATATTAATTAAACAATTCAACTAATTAGTGATTTTAATTAGGTGGTTAAATAGTTCAATAAAAACTTTTAAATGTATTATTTAAGAGGTTCTAAATGTGAGTCTTTTTTTTATTGTTAACAAAAGTAATTATTAGAGTTTTTACCTAATCGATAATTCTAGAGTTTTAAAAAATTAATTGAGCTGTATATAAATTGATCCAGATATTACCGTAAAAAAAAAAAAAAAAAAGTGATTTTAAAATCTCTTTTAAAAATTTTCATGAGAAAAAGAAATTGGAATTTTACGCGTTTAACCAAGCTCGTAAAGATGATGTATGAAAAACACAAGCCGGTTTCTACACGTAACAAAAAGGGCATTTTGGTCAGAGAAGAAAACATGTTTCTGAGTTCTGACAACAACTGAAGTCTTTACATCCCCATACATTTCGCTAGATTTGGATAATCTTTTTGTCCGAAATATTATCCTCACCACTCATTTCCATAAATAAAGCCAGATAAAAATGTCACCAAATTGACTCAAAATTATTTTCTAGTACTGGAAATGATTATTTATCACTTTTAAAATAATAATATACATAAGCAAAGTTTAATTATAATAATTTTAAAATAATAATATTTTTTTAATAAATATAAGATAATGTAAAATACACTCTTGTATTTATAATAATTTATATTACTCTTTATTTCTATTTAGTCGATTTAAAATAAAATTATAAAGATTAAAAAAATGCAAGTAATAAGATCTCTTATTGTATTTAAAGGTTGATTGATTTTTTTTTTTAACAATTAATATTGGTTTATGATATTTGAAATAAGACACAAAGAAATAGATATTTATCCAATATTATATACCAAAAAAGAAAAATCATAATGAAGGCACAATGTTTCTAAATATAAATAATATGCTAATTATCATTTATTTTTTTCTAGATAATTAAAAAAAACATTTATATATGTATGTTAGGTAGGGAATTATATAAAATATACAATAATATTTAAAGGCATGTCAAACAATTGCTTTAATTACTTAAAACCCAAATCACATTTTACAATATATGGTGTAATTTATATTTTATTAAATAAATAATTTAAACATCATGCTTTAAAAAAAAACGAAATTAATAAAAACAAAATCAACAACAACAACCAAGTCAGGTCATGGACGTTATCTTCTTTAAAAAGGACAAATCAGTCATTTCACTCCACCTAACCAGCGTTCCACCCCAAATCTCTATTTCCTCTTCCCTTCCCAACTTTGATATTCCTATTTTACCCTTCACTCTCCCATAAATTTCTCTACTCATCTCTCTGACGCCCTCTCATTCCTTCGCCATGCAAGCCCCCCTTCTCTCTCTGCAACCCGTTCGTTTACTCAACTGATTATTAATTAATTAATTTTAAGATTGATTGATTAATTAATTAATCTTTCGAGATTTTTATTCGACTTGGCGGTGGGGTGACTCAGTGCATGAGTTGAAGATGACGCGGCGGTGCTCGCATTGCAGCAACAACGGACACAACTCACGGACGTGTCCCACGCGCGGCGGGGGAGGAGGATGCGGCGTCGCGTCGATGAGCTGCGGCGGTGTGAAGTTGTTCGGTGTGAGGTTGACGGACGGGTCGATCATAAAGAAGAGCGCGAGTATGGGGAACTTATCGGCCTTGCATTACCATAGCTCGTCTTCCGCTGCCGCTTCACCGAATCCGGACTCGCCGTTATCGGATCACGTGCGTGACCCGACGCATATAACCGACGGTTACTTGTCCGATGACCCGACCCACGCGTCTTGTTCCACCAATCGGCGTGGAGAGAGAAAGAAAGGTTAGATGCGTTTTATATTAAAGCAATGGCATTTCTGTAATTAATGGGTTTATTTTTTGCTATTTTAAGAATTTTGAGGCGTTTAAGGATTTTTTTTTTTTGGGTTAATTTTAAATTTGATGATATGTTTTTATTTTTATTTTTTTTATATTGATAAATATTATAATGAAATCAATTTATTTCACACAATATTTTATGGTTTTTTTTTTTTTAATGATTGATGAAATAAATTTTTTATTTGATATTTTATGGTAGTATTTTATTTTGTTACATAATTAATGAACTATTTTGTTCTTTTAATTATCTTAATTTTTTCTTTTTTTAATAACCCAGGAATCTAGCAACTTGATAGCAAGTTTATAGCAATTAATATCAATTACCAACAAAATGGTTACAAAATTTAAGGTCAACAAAGAAAATAAATTTCATATTTGGAGCTTTTGAATGAATTCTAATGTCTTCTTACTCTTGAAGAAATGTGAAGTCAGCGGTAGAAAAGTTCTTGTTTGCTACACTTTGAAGGTCCTCATGACCAGGACTATGAATTTATCTGATATGCTACCTTATTGTAATTCATGGATGACTGGGGGGATTGTTGAGTTTTAGCTCAATTTTCCATTTTTATGATGATCAATTGTTGCTTGGTTTTGTTTGCTAGAGAGTTGTTTTGAGTTAGCTTTGATGGATTTTCTGTTAATGTCGAGAACGATGCATGAACTTCAACCATTGTTTGAGTCCACCCTTCTTTCTTGACCAAAGTCAACTCATACTGTCTTGTTATTATATTCTGGGGTTGTAGTTTTTCAATTTGACTTGACTAGTTGCTTGCGTTGGTATTCAGGAATATGAGCAAGATTGTGGTGATATTAAATTGCTTTGAAGGACCGAGGTCTCTGATAAGTACCTTGTTTGGTTTTTGATGAACCTCTCTGAGTCATTTGTAAATACGTTTCCGGTTTAATGGATTCTAAGATGGACTTGTAATGTGCCTGAGCTTAGAAGTTCGAATTGCTTCTTTGCACATGTTGATGATATTGCACTCTGTATATTAAGCTGGTTTTGTCAAATTTCTCTTTGCTTTTCATGCATTTGATTAGCACATTCGAGAGCTTTTTCGTTCTTTCTGCGCAACAAGATTGCAGTATGGTTACCTTTCAAAGTTCTGCTTGTGTTTTCACCTGATATTTGCTTTCAGATCTAGGAATCTACTTTTGACTAAGCAACAAACAACACTTAGTTTATTCAGTTTAGCTCACTGTATCGTTACCATGTCCTTTTATCTTCAAAGCCATGGTAGACTTTTTGTACCTTATACATTTGGTTGCTATATTCAGAGGATAAGAGTATCTTGTCTTACGGATTTTGACAAAGAAATGTGCCCTTCTTTTTTTATTCTCTCGGTTTTTCCTATGCATTCCTTTGTTTTTTTCAATCTTCTTTTGATTGTTATGTAGAATAAAATCCAGGGTGTAAGGCAAGACGCCTGTGGTGTTGTATTACTTGCAGCTTAATTCTCTTGCAAATTTAGCTTGTTTTGAAGGCGGAATAATATTCTGTATTAGTAGCAATTAGAGATTATTCCTTATCTGAACTGGATTTGACGTGTAGGTACTCCATGGACGGAAGAGGAGCATCGTTTGTTTTTAGTTGGCCTTCAGAAATTAGGGAAGGGTGACTGGCGTGGTATATCACGAAATTTTGTTGTGTCAAGGACTCCAACTCAGGTAGCAAGTCATGCACAGAAGTATTTCATCCGGCAGACTAATGCCACCCGAAGAAAGAGGCGTACCAGCCTTTTTGACATGGTTGCTGATGATATGGTTAGTCTCGCTTCTTTATATTGATTTTTTCATATTGCACTTGCTTGAATATAGATGTTGTCTGGTTGCAATTTGACATTTAGCTTTATGTTTGCCGTGTTACCAGTTATTAGATATGTCGATTCATGGAAGGAAGATTTGGTGATACTTAATGAATTTTTTTATTTTTTTCAGGACACTGATACCCCGCCGGTGCCAGAAGAACAAGTGTTACGTACTTCACCTCTGGCAAGGGAAACTGATAATAGCAGCTCACTGCCCTCTCTAAATCTTTCCCTGAACACAGAATTTGAACCCATGGAAGCTAAAGACACAGTAAAAGAACCTGAAGAAACTCTGATCGGATCAAATGGGTTTGGTCAAATGGGTCCTGGTTTCTTGCCGGCGTATATACCAGTCCCTTACCCGTTCTGGCCGCCAAACACAGCCTGCCTGGAAGAAGATAAGGAAGCAGAGGCATCTCATCCTCACCAGATTTTAAAGCCGATTCCAATGCTTGCCAAGGAACCTGTCAACGTGGATGAACTAGTTGGCATGTCTCAGCTCTGTTTAGGAGAGACGGGGAGAGGCTTGAGAGAGCCTTCGCCGCTGTCCTTAAAACTGCTGGGAGAGCCATCGAGGCAGTCAGCGTTCCACACGAATGCCCCGGTGAGAAGTTAGGAATTAAGCAAGGGAAAGACTAGCTCCATACAAGCAGTTTGAATTGGTGGGAATGATGGAATTTTGTTACCCTTCTGGGTAAATCTTCCCTTTTTGTACAATTATATGTTCTCCAAGACACATCTTGTGTTTTTTTTTTTCCTCTTTGATAGTATGAAGTTTTGCTGTTCCTTAATTTATAGGTTAAAACATTAATTGGTTTGGATATTATTTTAATTCTTTCAAACTGTAAAAACAGCTAGTTGTTCAAATAATTCAATTGGTTTGGCAACAAATGCTTTCTCTTCATATGTGCTCAAGCTCAATGATCCTTGTTGGTTTTGCTTTTGAAAAGTGTTTTTTTTTTTTTTTTTCTCAAATAACCGGGGTGTCCGGACTAGCTTATATGCACCTTAACTAATCCTTCAAGTGTTCGAGCTAGCTTTTGAAAAATGCTGCAGAACTCTGGTAGGTCTATTCTTTTGTAAAATATTCTTCGGTAGTTGTTCATCTTTTAAAATATTTTTCGGTAATTCTTTGTATATGGCGTGGAAATATATATTAAATTGTATATTATTGTTGAAATTAAGGCAATTAATAGAAGAACTATCAGAATTACTTTAACTTCTTGATGTTAAATGTAAAAGCTTATGTTAAGAAAACTCTATTATAGTTTAAATGTAAATATGTTAAGAAAACTCTGTTATATATTATTTGTATATGATAAATTAATTCAAGTCCTGTATCAAAGTCTCATTATATAACATACGAACTTCAATTTTAGTTAGTATATTATTTCACTTATATTTTTAAACCAATTTATAAATAGTGTTTAGTGGTTCATATTAAAAAGTTAAGATCAACTAGTGGTGGGTGGGTTCAAGTACCTGCGAAAATCCCATATAACAAGAACTGGAATCATAATTGGCCGGTCTCGGTTCCTAAATGCCTGGAACTAGAACTTGAGTTTTAGGTTCCAGTTTCGGGTACTTGAAAGAATTCTGAATACCCCTTACTATTCACAAAAATGACAAATACACCTTAACTGTTTACAAAAATTATAAATATACCTGATTCCTATCGAGTACTCGGATCTTGGTTTCGATTCCAGTTTCTACAATGGTGAAACTAGAGCCGGAACTAAATAGTACCAGTTCCAATTTTTGAGTAATGAAACCCTAGGTACTCATTTCCGGTTCTATCCGAAATTGGTGTACACCCTTAAGAACAATTATGAGCAAGTAGACCGATTGTCTTGTAGGTTCATATCAAAATTTATGAATGACTTGACATCCGATGTTGATAGTTGAGAACGACATGTCATTTTTTCCCCCAATAAGTAATACGGAAGGCAACCGTTATAAAATTATGTCAAGCCAATTACATTGTCAATGTTATAGCTAGTGCCGTGAGATATTAATTATACATTGTTGCTACGGAGATTTTTGGGATGCAACACATGGCACAAAAAGATAGTGTTCGTGATCATCATTATACTTAGTTATTCTTTAGTGTTGACTTAAGCGTTGAAGAACGAACATTCTTTTTCAAACATCCAATGAATATACAAACGTTTAAAACGACATACATGTTATACATATGCAATAATGTGATACATTCTCGTTGAGTGATTGTAGATATATAGATGTGCATCGAATCCACGTAAGAATAATTCTCGATGAGTACTCTTCGTCGATTGTCAAAGTTTAACTTTTTCGACCCTCTTCATCAATTTGGCAACTGTTCGATCTTTTTACATACAATTATTATTTTTTCTTTTATTATTAATATGTGAACCGATATTATCATTTTTATTGTAAATTATTAATTATATAAAACTTATATATTTTCTTGAGAGTGAAGGCTTGTTTCTATTTTGCCAATTTAAGGCCAAACCAGTTTACCTTAATTTATGGATCGGTGCTTTTTGGAAGTACTTTGATTCATTTAAAAAAACAAAAAGCACTTTTAGAAAATGAACAAAACATATAATAAATAACAAAAGGGATATCCTCCCTTTCAGAGTAATTTGCATCTTCATTTTGAAAAAAAAAAAAATCTGATTTATTTTGAGTAATTAAAGAGGGTATTTGCATGAAAGCCATTTGTGTTTAAGGTTAAATAAACAAAGAACAAGTGTATAGCAGAATCTAAATTCCTTCTCCCATTCCTTTTGCCAAATGTTAATTAATATAAGGATTAAATGACCTCACTATAATTAACCTCTCCAACTATTTTATTAATCAATAACATTAATTACAAAAAAAAAAAAAAAAAAATTATTCCTTCTGTGGCAAGTGACAGAAAGCTCTTAATTAATCCTCTAATTAATTGCCAATATAGGCAAAAATATCACAATTAAAGTAGCATCTAAGATTTTTTTTTTTTTAATATAATTTTTTTAAATATTACAAATATATTATTATGAGTACGACAATGGACTTATAATATCATGTGTAAATATAATAATTTGATTTTTTTTTTAATTATTAACAACAATTAACAAATCCTTAGATGGTCGAATGATTCAATAGAGACTTTTGAGTATATTACTTACAAGATTTTAAGTTCGAGTCCCTCCTCAATTGTTAATAAGGGTGGTCACTAGAGTTTTTATCCGACTGATAATTTCAGGGTCATGAGGGACTAGTTAAGGTGTATGTAAACTGGTCCGGACACCCTAGTCATGAAAAAAAAAAAAATTTATGTCAATTTGTTATTATATCATTATATAGTAAGAATGTTAAATATTTTAAATGTAGGAAAAATTAACTTAAATCCTTAATAATTTAAGTTTTGATTCAACTAATTACTTTTTAAGACCCATTTATATTCAATTTTAAATTGTAAAATTCATTGAATTTATTTTAATGTTTTTCTGACTTGGCCCTCAAAAATAGAAGTTTCCAAAGGTGGCATTCAATCCTTAAAAGCCAATGTTGAGTTGTAAACACAGAATTGATCACCCTAATCAACCCAACAAGCCCCACTGAAATTTCACTTTTTAACAAATGATAACTCGCCACGTAGGAGAATCCACTACTGCCTACAGTAATCCCGCCAAATCTCACAATCCCATTGCACCTTCACCCCAGTCCCTCACCCGCGCAGTTAGTCTATCTCCCTGCCATGCAACGTCGAGATTGATTGCCATCTATATTCATACTCCCATTCCACGCGTAGCTGCAAATTCCTCTTCATAAACTGATAAAACTCCTCTCCCACCGTCACCTTCAGTCTCTTACTCTCTAGTTTTCTTTTTGTCGCTCTCTCAAAAATGGCAAACACTAATATTTCCGAACAATCCCCGCTCGAAACCACCCCCAAAACCGCCCTCCCAGCCTCCTAATGTCTTCTTACTCTTGAAGAAATGTGAAGTCCGGCTAGAAAGTTCTGTTTGCTACACTTTGAAGGTCCTCATGACCAGGACTAGGAATTTATCTGATATGCTACCTTATTGTATTCATGGATGACTGGGGGGATTGTTGAGTTTTTAGCTCAATTTTCCATTTTTATGATGATCATTGTTGCTTGGTTTTGTTTGCTAGAGAGTTGTTTTGAGTTAGCTTTGATGGATTTTCTGTTAATGTCGAGAACGATGCATGAACTTCAACCATTGTTTGAGTCCACCCTTCTTTCTTGACCAAAGTCAACTCATACTGTCTTGTTATTATATTCTGGGGTTGTAGTTTTCAATTTGACTTGACTAGTTGCTTGCGTGTGGTATTCAGGAATATGAGCAAGATTGTGTGATATTAATTGCTTTGAAGGACCGAGGTCTCTGATAAGTACCTTGTTTGGTTTTTGATGAACCTCTCTGAGTCATTTGTAATACTTTCCGGTTTAATGGATTCTAAGATGGACTGGTAATGTGCCGAGCTTGAAGTTCGAATTGCTTCTTTGCACTGTTGAATCTGCACTCTGTATATTAAGCTGGTTTTGTCAAATTCTCTTGCTTTTCATGCATTTGATTAGCACATTCGAGAGCTTTTGTCTTTCTTCTTCTCTCTGCGCAACAAGATTGCAGTATGGTTACCTTTCAAAGTTCTGCTTGTGTTTTCACCCGATATTTGCTTTCAGATCTAGGAATCTACTTTTGACTAAGCAACAACAACACTTAGTTTATTCAGTTTAGCTCACTGTATCGTTCCATGTCCTTTTATCTTCAAAGCCATGGTAGACTTTTTGTACCTTATACATTTGGTTGCTATACAGAGGATAGAGTATCTTGTCTTACGGTTTTTGACAAAGAAATGAGAATGTGCCTTTCTTTTTTTATTCTCTCGGTTTTTCATTGCATTCCTTTGTTTTTTTTTATCTTCTTTTGATTGTTATGTAGAATAAAATCCATGGTGTAGGCAAGACGCCTGTGGTGTTGTATTACTTGCAGCTTAATTCTCTTGCAAATTTAGCTTTTTTTTGAAGGCGGAATAATATTCTGTATTAGTAGCAATTAGAGATTATTCCTTATCTGAACTGGATTTGACGTGTAGGTACTCCATGACGGAAGAGGAGCATCGTTGTTTCTAGTTGGCCTTCAGAAATTAGGGAAGGGTGACTGGCGTGGTATATCACGAATTTTGTTGTGTCAAGGACTCCAACTCAGGTAGCAAGTCATGCACAGAAGTATTTCATCCGGCAGACTAATGCCACCCAAAGAAAGAGCGTACCAGCCTTTTTGACAGGTTGCTGATAATATGGTTAGTCTCGCTTCTTTATATTGATTTTTTCATATTGCACTTGCTTTGAATATAGATGTTGTCTGGTTGCAATTTGACATTTAGCTTTATGTTTGCCGTGTTACCAGTTATTAGATATGTCGATTCATAGAACGAAGATTTGGTGTACTTATGAATTTTTTTATTTAATTTCAGGACACTGATACCCCGCCGGTGCCAGAAGAACAAGTGTTACGTACTTCACCTCTGGCAGAGAAACTGATAATAGCAGCTCACTGCCCTCTCTAAATCTTTCCCTGAACACAGAATTTGAACCCATGGAGCTAAGACACAGTAAAAGAACCTGAAAAAACTCTGATCGGATCAAATGGGTTTGGTCAAATGGGTCCTGGTTTCTTGCCGGCGTATACCAGTCCCTTACCCGTTCTGGCCGCCAAACACAGCCTGCCTGGAAGAAGATAAGGAAGCGAGGCATCTCATCCTCACCAGATTTTAAAGCCGATTCCAATGCTTGCCAAGGAACCTTTCAACGTGGATGAACTAGTCGGCATGTCTCAGCTCTGTTTAGGAGAGACGGGAGAGGCTTGAGAGAGCCTTCGCCGCTGTCCTTAAAACTGCTGGAGAGCCACTCGAGCAGTCAGCGTTCCACACGAATCCCCGGTGAGAAGTTAGGAATTAAGCAAGGGAAAGACTAGCTCCATACAAGCAGTTTGAATTGGTGGGATGATGGAATTTTGTTACCCTTCTGGGTAAATCTTCCCTTTTTGTACAATTATATGTTTCACAAGACACATCCTGTGTTTTTTTTTTCCTCTTTGATAGTATGAAGTTTTGCTGTTCCTTAATTTTTAGGTTAAAACATTAATTGTTTGGATATTATTTAATTCTTTCAAACTGTAAAAACAGCTAGTTGTTCAAATAATTCAATTGGTTTGGCAACAATGCTTTCTCTTCATATGTGCTCAAGCTCAATGATCCTTGTTGTTTTGCTTTTGAATGTTTTTTTTTTTTTTTTCAAATACGGGGTGTCCGGACAAGCTATATGCACCTTAACTAATCCTTCAAGTGTTCGGCTAGCTTTTGAAAAATGCTGCAGAACTCTGGTAGGTCTATTCTTTGTAAAATATTCTTCGGTAGTTGTTCATCTTTTAAATATTTTTCGGTAATTCTTTTGTATATGGCGTGGAAATATATATTAATTGTATATTATTGTTGAAATTAAGGCAATTAATAGAAGAACTATCAGAATTACTTTAACTTCTTGATGTTAAATGTAAAGCTTATGTTAAGAAAACTCTATTATAGTTTAATGTAAATAGTTAAGAAAACTCTGTTATATATTATTTGTATATGATAATTAATTCAAGTCCTGTATCAAAGTCTCTTATATAACATACGAACTTCAATTTTAGTTAGTATATTATTTCACTTATTTTTTAAAACCAATTTATAAATAGTGTTTAGTGGTTCATACCTAGCATTTTTCAAAGAAAAATGTCTAGTTCAATCACTTTTTATTTATTTTATTTCATTTTTTATAAGAAGAAAATTTCGACTTAATCTTAATTATTTTATTCCTTAAATGTGTATATCAAAGAGGACATAAAATATCAATAATTATTTGATATTAATTGAACAATTCAACTAATTAGTGATTTTAATTAGGTGATCAAGTAGTTTAATAAAGACTTTTAAGTGTATTATTTAAAATGTTTTGAATTTAAGTTTCTCTTCGATTGTTAATAAGAATAACTATTAGAGTTTTTATCTAATTGATAATTCTAGAGTTTTGAAAGATTAATTAAGCTGTGTATGAATTAACCCAGACATTATCGTAAAAAAAAAAAATCAACAAAAAAAAGTGATTTTAAAATCTCTTTTAAAAATTTTCATAAGAAAAAGAAATTGGAATTTTACGCGTTTAACCAAGCTCGTCAAGATGATGTATGAAAAAACACAAGCCAGTTTCTACACGTAACAAAAAGGGCATTTTGGTCAGAGAAGAAAACATGTTTCTGAGTTCTGAGTTCTGACAACAACTGAAGTCTTTACATCCCCAGACATTTCGCCAGATTTGGATAATCTTTTTGTCCGAAATATTATCCTCACCACTCATTTCCATAAATAAAGCCAGATAAAAATGTCACCAAAGTGACTCAAAATTATTTTCTAATACTGGAAATTATTATTTATCACTTTTAAAGTAATAATATACATAAACAAAGTTTAATTATAATAATTTTAAAATAATTATTATTTTTTAACAAATATAAGATAATGTAAAATACACTCTTGTATTTATAATAATTTATATTACTCTTTATTTCTATTTAGTCGATTTAAAATAAAATTATAAAGATTAAAAAAATGCAAGTAATAAGATCTCTTATTGTATTTAAAGGTTGATTGATTTTTTTTTTTTACCACTAATGTTGGTTTATGATATTTGAAATAAGACACAAAGAAATAGATATTTATCCAATATTATATACCAAAAAAGAAAAATCATAATGAAGGCACAATGTTTCTAAATATAAATAATATGCTAATTATCATTTATTTTTTTCTAGATAATTAAAAAAAACATTTATATATGTATGTTAGGTAGGGAATTATATAAAATATACAATAATATTTAAAGGCATGTCAAACAATTGCTTTAATTACTTAAAACCCAAATAACATTTTACAATATATGGTGTAATTTATATTTTATTAAATAAATAATTTAAATATATCGTAAATTGGCTCGAACATCATGCTTTAAAAAAAAAGAAATTAATAAAAACAAAATCAACAACAACAACCAAGTCAAGTCATGGACGTTATCTTCTTTACAAAGGACAAATCAGTCATTTCACTCCCACCAAACTAGCGTTCCACCGCAAATCTCTATTTCCTCTTCCCTTCCCAACTTTGATATTCCTATTTTACCCTTCACTCTCCCATAAATTTCTGTACTTATCTCTCTCACGCCCTCTCATTCCTTCGCCATGCAAGCCCCCCTTCTCTCTCTCCAATCCTTTCGTTTACTCAACTGATTATTAATTAATTAATTTTAAGATTGATTGATTAATTAATTAATCTTTCGAGATTTTTATTCGACTTGGCGGTGGGGTGACTCAGTGCATGAGTTGAAGATGACGCGGCGGTGCTCGCATTGCAGCAACAACGGACACAACTCACGGACGTGTCCCACGCGCGGCGGGGGAGGAGGATGCGGCGTCGCGTCGATGAGCTGCGGCGGTGTGAAGTTGTTCGGTGTGAGGTTGACGGACGGGTCGATCATAAAGAAGAGCGCGAGTATGGGGAACTTATCGGCCTTGCATTACCATAGCTCGTCTTCCGCTGCCGCTTCACCGAATCCGGACTCGCCGTTATCGGATCACGTGCGTGACCCGACGCATATAACCGACGGTTACTTGTCCGATGACCCGACCCACGCGTCTTGTTCCACCAATCGGCGTGGAGAGAGAAAGAAAGGTTAGATGCGTTTTATATTAAAGCAATGGCATTTCTGTAATTAATGGGTTTATTTTTTGCTATTTTAAGAATTTTGAGGCGTTTAAGGATTTTTTTTTTTTGGGTTAATTTTAAATTTGATGATATGTTTTTATTTTTATTTTTTTTATATTGATAAATATTATAATGAAATCAATTTATTTCACACAATATTTTATGGTTTTTTTTTTTTTAATGATTGATGAAATAAATTTTTTATTTGATATTTTATGGTAGTATTTTATTTTGTTACATAATTAATGAACTATTTTGTTCTTTTAATTATCTTAATTTTTTCTTTTTTTAATAACCCAGGAATCTAGCAACTTGATAGCAAGTTTATAGCAATTAATATCAATTACCAACAAAATGGTTACAAAATTTAAGGTCAACAAAGAAAATAAATTTCATATTTGGAGCTTTTGAATGAATTTTAGTGGCTCCGTTTAGTTCACAATTGGGTGTTTTGAAAGTTTTCTGAAAAAAGTTAAAAAATTTGAATTGGGTGGGTATTACGATGTGGTTTATAATTAATAAAATACCCCTTATTTATTTATTTCAAAAACCCCCTATAATAAATCTTAAAAGTTAACAAAAACCACCCCCAACCCAATGTCAAATACAGACAGCCGGCCACCACCGCCGGAGGGTGGCCGGGTCCGATATGGCCTTTCCGCCAGATCTACGGCCAGATCTGGCCGTATTTTCTCATCAACGACGACCACAACGATCGTCGTTGATGGTCCTTTGTTGGCCGTCGTTATAAACCTTACGGCCAAAGATCTGCCGTCAACGGCCAGATCTTTGGCCTTAGATCTGGCCTTTTCCGGCCAGATCCACCGTGGATCTGACAGAAAAGGCTAGATCGGTGCACTACCGGCCAGATTCACCGGTAGTGCGCCATCCTAACAGATTCCACCATTTTCCGGCAGTGGTTGCCGAATCTGGTAAATTGAATTACTGGTGTTTTTGTAATTTTAAAAAATATTTTGGGGATTTAATTAAATTATAAATTAAGGGGTTTAAAAAAAGTTGAATAATATTGGGAGTAGCATTCCCAAAAATCAAGGTTTGGGTATTTTACTGTTTAACTTTTTGTGGAATACTAAAAATATTATTCCCATTGGCAACCAAACGGAGCCAATGTTTTCTTACTCTTGAAGAAATGTGAAGTCAGCGGTAGAAAAGTTCTTGTTTGCTACATTTTGAAGGTCCCATGACCAGGACTATGAATTTATCTGATATGCTACCTTATTGTAATTCATGGATGACTGGGGGGATGTTGAGTTTTAGCTCAATTTTCCATTTTTATGATATCAATTGTTGCTTGGTTTTGTTTGCTAGAGAGTTTTGTTTTGAGTTAGCTTTGTGGATTTACTGTTAATGTCGAACCGATGCATGAACTTCAACCATTTTGAGTCCACCCTTCTTTCTTGACCAAAGTCAACTCATACTGTCTTGTTATTATATTCTGGGGTTGTAGTCTTTCAATTTGACTTGACTAGTTGCTTGCGTTGGTATTCAGGAATATGAGCAGATGTGGGTATATTAATTGCTTTGAAGGACCGAGGTCTCTGATAAGTACCTTGTTGGTTTTTGATGAACCTCTCTGAGTCATTTGTAAATACGTTTCGGTTTAATGGATTCTAAGATAGACTTGTAATGTGCCTGAGCTTGAAGTTCGAATTGCTTCTTTGCACTCTGTATATTAAGCTGGTTTTGTCAAACTTCTCTTTGATTTTCATGCATTTGATTAGCACATTCGAGAGCTTTTTCGTTCTTTTCTCGCAACAAGATTGCAGTATGGTTCCTTTCAAAGTTCTGCTTGTGTTTCACCTGATATTGCTTTCAGATCTAGGAATCTACTTTTGACCAAGCAACAAACATGCTTAGTTTATTCCGTTTAGCTCACTGTATCGTTACCATGTCCTTTTATCTTCAAAGCCATGGTAGACTTTTGTACCTTATACATTTGTTGCTATATTCAGAGGA
This sequence comes from Pistacia vera, assembly GCF_008641045.1. Lineage (NCBI taxonomy): Eukaryota > Viridiplantae > Streptophyta > Magnoliopsida > Sapindales > Anacardiaceae > Pistacia > Pistacia vera. The sequence goes on along the minus strand of NW_022196545.1, from coordinate 480,248 downwards.
TAAGAGTACTTGTCTTAGATTTTGACAAAGAATGTCCTTCTTTTTTTATTCTCTCGGTTTTTCCTATGCATTCCTTTGTTTTTTCAATCTTCTTTTGATTGTTATGTAGAATAAAATCCATGGTGTAGGGCAAGACCCTGTGGTTTGTATTACTCGCAGCTTAATTCCCTGCAAATTTAGCTTGTTATGAAGGCGGACTAATATTCTTATTAGTAGCAATTAGAGATTATTCCTTATCTGAACGGTTTGACAGTAGGTACTCCATGGACGGAAAGAAGCTCGTTGTTTTAGTTGCCTTCAGAAATTAGGGAAGGGTGACTGGCGTGGTATATCACGAAATTTTGTTGTGTCAAGACTCCAACTCAGGTAGCAAGTCATGCACAGAAGTATTTCATCCGGCAGACTAATGCCACCCGAAGAAAGAGGCGTACCAGCCTTTTGACATGGTGCTGATGATATGGTTAGTCTCACTTCTTTATATTGATTTTTTCATATTGCACGTGCTTGAATATAGATGTTTCTGGTTGCAATTTGACATTTCTTCATGTTTGCCGTGTTCCAGTTATTAGATATTTCGATTCATGGAAAAGATTTGGTGATACTTAATGAATTTTTTTATTTTTCAGGACACTGATACCCCGCCGGTGCCAGAAGAACAAGTGTTACGTACTTCACCTCTGGCAAGGGAAACTGATATAGCACTCACTGCCCTCTCTAAATCTTTCCCTGAACACAGAATTTGAACCCTGGAAGCTAAAGACACAGTAAAAGAACCTGAAGAAACTCTGATCGGATCAAATGGGTTTGGTCAAATGGGTCCTGTTTCTTGCCGGCGTATAACCAGTCCCTTACCCGTTCTGGCCGCAAAACACAGCCTGCCTGAGAAGATAAGGAAGCAGAGGCATCTCATCCTCACCAGATTTTAAAGCCGATTCCAATGCTTGCCAAGGAACCTGTCACGTGGATGAACTAGTTGGCATGTCTCAGCTCTGTTTAGGAGAGACGGGAGAGGCTTGAGAGAGCCTTCGCCGCTGTCCTTAAAACTGCTGGGAGAGCCATCGAGGCAGTCAGCGTTCCACACAATGCCCCGGTGAGAAGTTAGGAATTAAGCACGGAAAGACTAGCTCCTACAAGCAGTTTGAATTGGTGGAATGAGGAATTTTGTTACCCTTCTGGGTAAATCTTCCCTTTTTGTACAATTATATGTTCTCCAAGACACATCTTGTGTTTTTTTTTTCCTCTTGATAGTATGAGTTTTGCTGTTCCTTAATTTATAGGTTAAAACATTAATTGGTATGGATATTATTTTAATTCTTTCAAACTGTAAAAACAGCTAGTTCAAATAATTCAATTGGTTTGGCAACAAATGCTTTCTCTTCATATGTGCTCAAGCTCAATGATCCTTGTTGGTTTTGCTTTTGAAAGGGTTTTTTTTTTTTTTCAAATAATTGGGGTGTCCGGACTAGCTTACATGCACCTTAACTAATCCTTTAAGTGTTCGAGTTAACTTTTGAAAAATGTTGTAGAACTCTAGTAGGTCTATTCTTTTGTAAAATATTTTTTGTTAGTTGTTCATCTTTTAAAATATTTTTCGGTAATTCTTTGTATATGGCGAGGAAATATATATTAAATTGTATATTATTGTTGAAATTAAGGCAATTAATAGAAGAACTATCAGAATTACTTTAACTTCTTGATGTTAAATGTAAAAGCTTATGTTAAGAAAACTCTATTATAGTTTAAATGTAAATATGTTAAGAAAACTCTGTTATATATTATTTGTATATGATAAATTAATTCAAGTCCTGTATCAAAGTCTCATTATATAACATACGAACTTCAATTTTAGTTAGTATATTATTTCACTTATATTTTTAAACCAAGTTATAAATAGTGTTTAGTGGTTCATATTAAAAAGTTAAGATCAACTAGTGGTGGGTGGGTTCAAGTACCTGCGAAAATCCCATATAACAAGAACTGGAATCAGAATTGGCCGGTCTCGGTTCCTAAATGCCTGGAACCAGAACTTGAGTTTTAGGTTCCAGTTTCGGGTACTTGGAAGAATTCTGAATACCCCTTACTATTCACAAAAATGACAAATATACCTTAACTGTTTACAAAAATTATAAATATACCTGATTCCTATCAAGTACTCGGATCTTGGTTTCAATTCCAGTTCCTACAATGGTGGAACTAGAGTCGGAACTAAATAGTACTGGTTCCAATTTTTGAGTAATGAAACCCTAGGTACTCATTTCCGGTTCTATCCTAAATTGGTGTACACCCCTAAGAACAATTATGAGCAAGTAGACCGATTGTCTTGTAGGTTCATATTAAAATTTATGAATGACTTGACATCCAATGTTGATAGTTGAGAACGACATGTCATTTTTTCCCCCAATAAGTAATACGGATAACGAAAATGGTATTTGCAGAGAGATAAACGAAAATGCAGGGAAGCAGAGAGTTGTTGAAAAATGTGTTTTCACTATTTTTGAATACCTTTACAACGTGTTGAGCAATCAATTTATGGCAATAATAAAGAATAAAAAAAAGCAATTCTAACTAATTTGTACAGATTGAATGAAACAGAAAACGCAGCTCATGATGAAACAAAAATACAGCTCATGATATTCTAGAATCATCTTTATTGTGCTGAGATATTTTAGTCGAGCTGGAGCATTTGTCTGAGGTGGCTTGCTGTGATAAATCTAACACCCCCACAAGATAGAGAGTGTATGTCAATAACTCCCATCTTGCGCAATAAGGAATAGAACATTGGAGAGGAGAGGGCTTTTGTAAGGATATCGGCTAATTGACAAGAAGAAGGTGTGTATGCAGTTGAGATAACACCATCTTGAATTTTATCTTGAATTAGATGACAATCTAATTCGATATGCTTGGTCCTTTCGTGGAAGACTGGGTTGGAGCCAATGTGTAGAGCAGACTTGCTGTCACAGTGAAGGGTGGCAGGCTGAGGGTGAGAAACCATGAGTAAAGCAAGTAAATACTTTAACCAGACAAGCTCACAAGAAGCAGTAGCCATAGACCGGTACTCTGCCTCAGCTGAACTGCGAGAGATGGTGGTTTGCTTCTTGCATTTCCACGAAATGAGTGATTGCCCGAGAAATACACAGTAGCCAGTTGTAGATCTTCTTGTAATCGGGCATGATGCCCAATCGGAATCACAATAAGATGTTAATTGACATGCAGATGAGGTAGGAAATATTAATCCTTGACCAGGTGATTTCTTTACATAATGCAGCACCTTGTAAGCTGCTTGAAGATGTGGAACCCGAGGGGCACTCATGTATTGACTCAGTAGGTTGACAGAGAATGAAAGGTCAGGTCGGGTGATTGTTAAGTAGAGGAGTCTTCCAACGAGCCTTCTGAATTCTGATGGATCATGTAGCAATCTTCCTTCATCCTTGTTAAGTTTGAGACTCGGGTCCATGGGAATTGAACTAGGCTTGCAGCCTGTTAAACCAGCATCGTCAAGAATGTCCAAACAATATTTCCTTTGGCATAATTGAATGCCATTTGAGTTTGGGGCTACCTCCAAACCAAAAAAATACTTGAGTGTGCTGAGATCTTTGATCTTAAATTTGGATGCTAGAAAAGCTTTGAGAGCTGAAATGTCATGGTGATCATTGGAAGCTACAATGATATCGTCAACATACACAAGTAGTGCTAAAAAAGATGAACCACTTCCTTTAGTAAAGACACTGTAATCAGCTTTTGATTGAGTAAATCCAAATTGTAACAAGGAGGATGAGAATTTGGCATACCATTGATGTGATGCCTGTTTGAGACCAAACAAGCTTTTGTTTAATTTGCAAACCTTGTTCTGTCCTTGAACTGAATAACCATGAGGGATTTTCATATACACTTCTTCGTCCAAATCGCCAAGTAAAAATGCATTATGAACATCGAATTGATGGAGTTTCCACCCTTTGATGGCAGCCACGACAAGCAAGGTTTTTACCGTTACAAGTTTGGCTACGTGTGAGAATGTCTCATGGTAATCAAGGCCTTCTTCTTGGGTATATCCCTTAGCAACTAAACGTGCCTTGTGCCGCTCAATGGTTCCATCTGAATTGTATTTAATTTTGTAAACCCATTTTGAACCAATGGTCTTCTTCCCAATAGGCAGATCAGTAACATCCTAAGCCTTGTTTAGTTCTAGAGCACTAATCTCATTATCCATTGCATTACGCCAGTTTAAGCTTTTTACAGCTTGTGCATAAGTGGAGGGTTCAGTGTGATGAAGAATTGAAATGGAAAATGCAACATGGTTAGGAGACAAGTTAGCATGAGACAAGACAGAACGTAAAGGATAAAAAGGATTAGCAAGTGAATTACCTTTGATCTTGGAGCTTGAAAGGGAAGTAGTGGGTGCAATGACTTGTTGACAGGAGTAGTCCTGGAGATAAGCAGGGGTTTTTTTTGGTCTGTTTGATCTGCGGGGAGGAGGTTGTGTTTGAAAAGGAATATCAGGTAGAGTAGGGGAAATGGGAGAATCTGTGGTAATATTCGAAGGGATGGAAGAAGTGGATTGTGTTGCTGTGTGTTCTATGATAATATCTTGCTGTGATGGTGAATGTGATATGAGAATATCATATTGTAATTCGGAGGGCTCAGTAATGATGTTGGTACCTAGGGATGGAAATTGAGGTGTGGGAAAGGATTGGGCAATTTTAAAGGGAAATATGTGTTCATAGAAAGCGACATCTCTAGAGTAAAAAATGGATTGGCTGTTTAGATCAAATAATTTGTAGCCTTTGATTCCGAATGGATATCCAAGCATAATGCATTTCCTTGCTCTAGAGTCAAACTCGTGTCTGTTTTGTTTTAAGGTAGATGCATAGCAAAGACACCCGAAGGTTCTCAAGTGGTGATAAGTTGGTTTGGTTTGAAAAAGAAGTTGGTATGGGCTATGATTTTGTAAATTTGGGGATGGTGTTCTGTTAATAAGATAGGTAGCGGTTAAAATGCAATCATTCCAAAAAGATAAGGGAACACCAGATTGAAATTTTAAGGCACAAACAACATTTAAAATATGTTGGTGCTTGCGTTCCAAAACCCCATTTTGTTGGGGGGTTTCCACACAAGTTTTTTTTATGGATAATTCCTTTTTGCATGAAGAAATCAATCATGGAAAATTCATTTCCATTATCAGATCGAAGAGCTTTAAGTTTTGTTTGGAATTGTGTTTCAATTAGTGAGCAAAAAGATTGCAATAAGGGTCGGGTTTGTGATTTATTTTTCATTAAATAGACCCAAGTGGATCTAGTGAAGTCATCAACGATTGTTAAGAAATATTTTGATCCATCATATGCCATTTGGGAACATGGTCCCCAAATATCACAATGGATGAGTTCAAAAGGTTTAGAGACGCGGTTGTTACTGATAGGAAAAGGTAACTTGTGATGTTTTGAAAAATGACATGTAGAGCATGAAACAACAGAATCCAGAGAAGTTAAGTGAGGTAAATCCTTTTGTAACAAAGATAAGTGTGAGTCAGACAAGTGACCCATTCTACAATGCCATAAGCTATGGGAAATTTGCTGAGAAGTGACAGAGGCAGAAATAGATAATTTATTGGAGGGTAAAGCGGATAAAAAAGAAGATAGGGCCGTGGGAGACACTCCTGTCAGCCGAAGATGGTAAAGACCATTGATAGCCTCACCTTTCCCAATCGTGCTCCAAGAGAAAAGGTCCTGCATATAACATTCATTAGCAAAGAAAACAAAATAACAATTACTGTCTTGGATTAATTTTTTGGTTGAGAGGAGATTGAAATTAAAAGATGGGATGCATAAAACATCTTTGAGAGTAATGATAGAATTGATTTTAACAATACCCTTATGGGTAACATTGGCATGATTACCATTTGGAAATCTGGCTTTAAAATCAACTATGGATGGGGAGGAAGTATAAATGGAGGTGCAACAGATCATGTGATTTGTTGCACCTGTGTCTATTATCCAAGGAATATGATGTGAAGATGTTGTATTAGAGACTAGAAAGCAGGAAGCTATACCAGAGAAGGTGGAAGGTGAAGGGCAGACGGAGGATGGATTAATGGACTGAACCTGATTTGCCGCTGGTTGCGTAGCTTGAGACTGGAGTAAAGCAATGATATGTTGATATTGCTCTTGAGTTAGAGCTACCTGAGATTTCTCACTGATCTGTTCTTGGTGGGAGAGACTAATTTGGTTAACATATGGGTCAGCTCCTTTGGATCGATTGGCAAGCTTATGGCCAGAGGGATAGCCATGTAATTTGTAGCATCTCTCTGTAGTGTGTCCAACGAGATGGTAGTGTGTACATGTGGGTTTCTCAAGATTTGGATTAGCCTTAAAACACTTTTCCAGAGAATGGCTTGAGACTTTGCAGAAAGTGCAAAAAATTTTGTCTCGTCGTTGGGAACTGAAAGATTTGGGGTTGTCTCGGGTGGGTGGATGAATTCTGGTAGCTAAGGCCAATGTGTCATGAAGATTGGGAAGGTCGGAGATCTGCTTATGCTTCTCTTCTTGTTGAACAAGAGCATAAAGTTCACTCAAAGATGGAATGGGTTTGAGGAGGATAATCTGAGCTTTGATGTTACTAAAGGAATCGTTGAGCCCCATGAGGAATTTCATCATCTAGTCACGTTGTTGGTTCTCAAGCACATGTTTCATGGCACCACATGTACATGATGGAATAAATTCAAAATTGAGAAGTTCATCAAATAAACTTTTTAACTTGGAGAAGTAAAGGCTAACGGAATCATCACCTTGGTTAATATTGTGAATGGATTGCTTTAATTCAAAGATTCTTGGCCCATTGTTTTGGGCAAAACGTTGTTCGAGTTCAAGCCATAGTTCATTGGCAGTCTTAACATAAACAACACTGTTTTTTATCTCAAGAGACAGTGCATTTTGAAGCCAGGTTACAACCATGTCATTGCATTCAAGCCATGGTTCTACGAGTCATCAATGGAGGAGGGTTCAAGAAGAGTACCATCAATGAAACCCAGTTTCTTTTTTATTAGGAGTGAACAGCGCACGGTATGTGCCCAGGAGTGGTAGTTTTCAGGGGTGAGAGGATGGTTGGTGAGTAGTGTTCCTGGACCATCATTCTGGTTAAGAAAAAAAGGATTAGCAGGGTCTTTTGGGTTGCAATTGATAGGGGTTTTTTGATATTTGGAAGCCTTTGTTACTGGCTCAATCAAAGGTGGGATGGGATTATCTCGGGTGGGTGTTTTATCTTCGGAAGCCATTGTTATGGCTTTGATACCATAACGAAAATGGTATTTGCAGAGAGATAACCGAAAATGCAAGGAAGCAGAGAGTTGTTGAAAAATGTGTTTTCACTATTTTTGAATACCTTTACAACGTGTTGAGCAATCAACTTATAACAATAATAAAGAATCAAAAAAAGCAATTCTAACTAATTTGTACAGATTGAATGAAACAGAAAACGCAACTCATGATGAAACAGAAATACAGCTCATGATATTCTAGAATCATCTTTATTGTGCTGAGATATTTTAGCCGAGCTGGAGCATTTGTCTGAGGTGGAGCATTTGTCTGAGGTGGCTTGCTGTGATAAGTCTAACAACGGAAGGCAACCGTTATAAAATTATGTCAAGCCAATTACATTGTCAATGTTATAGCTAGTGCTGTGAGATATTAATTATACATTGTTGGTACGGAGATTTTTGGGATGCAACACATGGCACAAAAAGATAGTGTTCGTGATCATCGTTATACTTAGTAATTCTTTAGTGTTGACTTAAGCATCGAAGAACGAACATTCTTTTTCAAACATCCAATGAATATACAAACGTTTAAAATACATATATGTTATACATATGCAATAATGTGATACATTCTCATCGGGTGATTGTAGATATATATATGTGCATCGAATCCACGTAAGAATAATTCTCGATGAGTACTCTTCGTCGATTGTCAAAGTTTAACTTTTTCGACCCTCTTCATCAATTTGGCAACTGTTCGATCTTTTTACATACAATTATTATTTTTTCTTTTATTATTAATATGTGAACCGATATTATCATTTTTATTGTAAATTATTAATTATATAAAACTTATATATTTTCTTGAGAGTGAAGGCTTGTTTCTATTTTGCCAATTTAAGGCCAAACCAGTTTACCTTAATTTATGGATCGGTGCTTTTTGGAAGTACTTTGATTCATTTAAAAAAAGAAAAAGCACTTTTAGAAAATGAACATAACATATAATAAATAACAAAAGGGACATCCTCCCTTTCAGAGTAATTTGCATCTTCATTTTGAAAAAAAAAAAAATCTGATTTATTTTGAGTAATTAAAGAGGGTATTTGCATGAAAGCCATTTGTGTTTAAGGTTAAATAAACAAAGAACAAGTGTATAGCAGAATCAAAATTCCTCCTCCCATTCCTTTTGCCAAATGTTAATTAATATAAGGATTAAATGACCTCACTATAATTAACCTCTCCAACTATTTTATTAATCAATAACATTAATTACAAAAAAAAAAAAAAAAAAAAAAAATTATTATTCCTTCTGTGGCAAGTGAGAGAAAGCTCTTAATTAATCCTCTAATTAATTGCCAATATGGGCAAAAATATCACAATTAAAGAAGCATCTAAGATTTTTTTTTTTTTTTTATATAAATTTTTTAAATATTACAAATATATTATTATGAGTACAACAATGGACTTATAATATCATGTGTAAATATAATAATTTGAATTTTTTTTTTTATAATTAACAACAATTAACAAATCCTTAGATGGTCGAATGATTCAGTAGAGACTCTTGAGTATATTACTTACGAGATTTTAAGTTTGAGTCCCTCTTCAATTGTTAATAAGAGTGATCACTAGAGTTTTTATCCGACCGGTAGTTTCAGGGTCATAAGGGACTAGTTTAGGTGTATGTAAACTGGTCCGGACACCCTAGTCATAAAAAAAAAAAAAAACATTTATGTCAATTTATTATTATATCATTATATAGTAAGAATGTTAAATATTTTAAATGTAGGAAAAATTAACTTAAATCCTTAATAATTTAAGTTTTGATTCAACTAATTACTTTTTAAGACCCATTTATATTCAATTTTAAATTGTAAAATTCATTGAATTTATTTTAATGTTTTTCTGACTTGGCCCTCAAAAATAGAAGTTTCCAAAGGTGGCATTCAATCCTTAAAAGCCAATGTTGAGTTGTAAACACAGAATTGATCACCCTAATCAACCCAACAAGCCCCACTGAAATTTCACTTTTTAACAAATGATAACTCGCCACGTAGGAGAATCCACTACTGCCTACAGTAATCCCGCCAAATCTCACAATCCCATTGCACCTTCACCCCAGTCCCTCACCCGCGCAGTTAGTCTATCTCCCTGCCATGCAACGTCGAGATTGATTGCCATCTATATTCATACTCCCATTCCACGCGTAGCTGCAAATTCCTCTTCATAAACTGATAAAACTCCTCTCCCACCGTCACCTTCAGTCTCTTACTCTCTAGTTTTCTTTTTGTCGCTCTCTCAAAAATGGCAAACACTAATATTTCCGAACAATCCCCGCTCGAAACCACCCCCAAAACCGCCCTCCCAGCCTCCGAAACCACCCCGGAAACTGTCCTCCCAGCCGCTGAAACCACCCCGGAAACTGTCCTTCCAGCCTCTGGAACCACCCCGGAAACTGTCCTTCCAGCCGTTGAAACCACCCCGGAAACTGTCCTGCCAGCCGCTGAAACCACCTCGGAAACTGTCCTTCCAGCCACTGAAACCACCCCTGATACCCCGATAACCGAGGTCGTTAACGTCACAGCCGTGGCGGACAACGTCACTTCCGTGGCGGGTAACGTCATTTCCGTGGCAGGTGGTGATGGCGGGAGCAAAGGGAAGGAGCACGAGGGGTGGAATTGGTGTTTGGGAAGGAATAACAAGGGTGTGACATGGGGGAAGGTTTATGAACAAGGATGGAGACAGACAATGGAGGACACTGTGGCGGTTTATCCCACGTTCATGAAGCTTACGTGCAATGAATTCGGCGGGTGCACCGCGCCGGGGTGTAAATACGCCCTGCAGAAGTCGCCTATCCACTTCTTCGGAGTGTTCGACGGCCATGGCGGCTCTGAGGTAACTTAATTTATCGTATTTATTATATATCCTTGCATGCAAAGATGAAGACGAGTTTGATTTTATCTGATTATCTATTCATGAATTGCTTTGCTATGATTTCATTGGTGTAAATTTGTGGGCTTAGAAGCCATGCATGAGCAGTTTCGGTTCAGTATTTTTTTCTTCAGAAAATTATAAACTGACCACAGTTCGATCAGTTTCTGATAAAGTTTCAGAAATCCTTCATTCATAACTGGTCAAATTTTGACTCCTTATTGGTTCATATCCTGACATGGAAATGGAGCTAATTATATTCATTGAAATTACTTGACTCCAATTACAGCTTTTCCTGCAATTCAATTCCAACAGCAAGACCCCGTTTGAGGAACTCCAATTCATGGATGCTTTATGGCTGCACGTGGAGTCCAAACTCTGCCCACAAGTCATTCTCTTGCACGTTTAAGTTTGTATTCGAAACTGTCAGTTGAATGTTTTTTTATTTGATTTTTTAAATTACTAATATTTTAAAAAATTAAATTATTTATTTTTTTCCGTCCACTTTGATGGATTTTTAAGGGTGGTGTTAAGGGTCTCGGTAATTCTTGGTCTTACTCTGATGACCTTAAACGTGGCTTCTCACACCGACCTGTCAGCTAATGCTTGTGACAGATAAGGCGTCGGTCTGACACGTGGACAATCCAATGGGAGAAGAAACCACGCGACTGTCCTTTGTGTTCTGGTGTGTTCGAAATTGACAATCTGGGCCCCGCTATGCCAACGCAAGTAATTGTGGACCTTTTTAGTGCCCACCCAGAGTCCACGTTTACGTCCGGACAAGATGGTCGTTGCTGTCTTATTCTTGATGGATTGATGGCGGCGCAACGCGCTCTTGGACCGCGTGGGCTTGAACAAGTGTTGGTGGATTGTATCAGTGCGTGGAGCCCAGGCCCATTCTATTATAAAAAGTTAAAAACTCAAGATACCCGAAACCCCAACCCAAACCCGATCCCATCCTAATTAGTAAGGTTAGGCAACACCCTACCCGGGCCGGGCTCGCCCGGGATTAGTCCGAGGTTAATCTTTAGATAGAAGAAATACCCGGGCCGTTCCTCGGCCTCCAAGACCTATTTATATGTGCGGGATTATGTAAACCTCCTAAAACTAGATAAAATCCTTCAGCCATAAATAATTATGAAAAATCACTTTGAACCCCAGCCGTTAAAAAGTTTTCGTTAGATCTAACGGAACGATGTTAAATGACCTTTATGCTCTATTCCACCATTGCCCAACAACCCAACCGCACCCCATCCTCGCCTTTCTACACAACACCCCCACACTCCGCAGCCTTGTCGAACACTTGAAATTTCAATTCCACCACCGTAGTCAACCCTTTCCACCACCAACCCCCAACCAACCACTGTCTACCACTAATTCCAGAAGCAATCAATACCAGATTATCCCACAAAGTTTCCCCTTTTTCCTATACCAATTGTCTCCAAAAATAAAAATAAGAAAAGGATTCATAATATAAAACAAAAACAAAAGCTTGTGCTTTTGTTGGTTTGCTGATCCAGCCCATCTAACCCATCTTACTCAGGAGTAATACTACAGCTATCGATGGTAGTGCACCGAATGATGTGACAAAATTTTGACAGTTGATTAATATTAAGTTAAAATTAATAAACGGTCAAGATTTTACTACGTCATTCGGTGTACTACCGTCGATGGCTGTATTATTTTCCCTTACTCAGCTACTGCCATACGGCCCATACTACAACAAACCCACCAACAGCAATAATAGAGAAACGGCCACCAAAAATCAATCTCCACCACTCCATAATCATTAGTTTTTGAATTGGATTTCTTAGATTTCGAAACAATAATCCATAACCAAAATGAAAACATTTACAACAATCACAAATCAGCAAAACTCAAAATGAAAAAAAGAGAAGAAAATGGAGTTTGGGGCGATTGCCAAAGCATGAACAACTTTGCGGCGCGCTGCACACAACTCTTAGTTGCGGTAGCTGTACCGCACCAGGCTTTGACGTGACGGTGAAGGGATTGAACGGTTAGGAGATTGGGCTGCTGCGCCGCACGAGGCTGTGACAGTAAGGGTTTGAATGGAATGGCGGTTGGGTGGGGGATGAATTAGTGCCGTAGTCGTGTTAGGTTTGGAGGGAACTTTTCTCTGTATTTATTAACTTCTTTTTTTAATATTTTCGTTAATTATTTTTTTAACTTAGGTTCATTTACTTCTTTATCCTCGATTTTGTTAAAACTAACGAAAAAATTAACGGTCGGGAGTTCAGGGTACTTTTCCATGCCTGAGGGGTTTTAATATTTTCAAGCAAAACTCGGGGGTGTAAAGGATTTCTTCAATTTGCTTTGCTTTCTATATTAACTGTTTATATTTGCGCCACAGCCACAATTTTACTAATTCTATTTTAGGTACAACTTTAGAAATTATAATCTTCCTGTCATAAGTCTCAATATTCGCATCTACACCCCCAATCTAAATTCCCGTTTCTTTTTTTTTTCACTCCTTAAACCTTGTTTCCCTACAAACTTTCAAACGCAACGGCTTACTCTACCTAAGCTCTCAATTCAGCGTTTGATTCCTGAGAAAACGAAAAGTAAAAGGAAAGGAAAAGAGCCCCAGATGCTAAAGAGGTACTCTGAGTCTTGTGCATGAACGTCAAAACAAGTAAGATTGTACATTAATTTAATGTAAAGGATTTGTTTGAATGATTGTGTTGATCTGATAATTAAGACTGCCCATTATGGAGTTATAGATTGTTTTATTATTGAGATTCTACAATTGCAATTGTTGTCTTTGTTTCATAGTAGCATTCTCGGCTTAAAGATGGGTTTTTTTTGTTGCCCCTTTCTAATGCATGCAAAGAATTGTCATAAGTGCTTTCGTATTACAAGAGTTTTTGGCAAAAACTCTTCAAATTGCTTTCTCGAAAGCATCTATGAAGTGTTTTGTAAAACTACTGCAAGTGTCTTCTCATTTAAATGTTAAGGCGTTTGGTGCATTAGAGATTAAAGTTACTTTTACTAGAAACACCTATGAAGTGTTTTACAAAATTACTTTTTTTTTATGTCTTTTCCGGTTTACGAGAGTTTTTTTTTTTTTTGTTTTCTTTTCTAAGTAACTATTCATTGATTTTGCATTTTCGACTATTTTAAGGGCTTTGAATGGTGTCTAAAACACTACCAAATACAGTACTAGGGTAAATTCTTTCATTGCCTATTACTTGCTTGAGGATTTGACCTAGTCACTTTGCTGTATTTGGATAGTCATATTTCCATTTTCTAAAAATATCGCTGTTTTGTTACCAACTGAATTCTTTTCTCTATTTGAAGATGCTCGAGTTTGTTTTGTAAATATGTTTGGTCATTTTAGGAGGTTTGAAGCAAAACAATCTTTCAGAAAATGCATTCCCATTCGGAGACTGAAGAGTTATTTAGCTTTGAGGTTGTCTAATATTTTTAAGTTTTCCACTTGCACTTTATGTTGATTAAAATTTAGGATTCCCTTTGTTCACATGGTGGTAGTGTTAATTGTTTATATATGATATCAATTATTGCTTTTTTGAGGCTTATGGTAATGAAAGATTTTAATTCCTACACTGGACCAAGTTACTTAACGAATCCCATAAGCACATATGCACACTATAAGATGTGCATATATAAAAGATTCATTGCATCAACAAATGCTGATGCAATTATAGTTGTGAGGATACTCAATGCTTAGTTGTGGTGTCCTCAAAGGAACTTTTTGATAGAAATGGACTATATACAAGCTTAGAAATGGGATATGAAGGGGAATACTTGTAGCCCCATTATGGGGTGTCCCTCCTTCATAAATTCATTGTTATAATTTGGCTTTTAAATTTGTTGAAGGAGATATCTTAGTCTCAACTACAAGCCTTTTGAAGATGAGGGGAACATGAGGACGTAAATTTCGTTGGAATTGTGTATAACTGTGAAGATCATGTTCGAAGAGAAGCTTCACGTTGTCGACTATTCAAGTCATGGATGGGGAAGTTAACCATGCATTACATTTTTGTATAAATGCATGGGGAAGCCATTATTAATGACACTCGCCATGTAAGCTGTAGCACAGTCTTGAACACCAAACTCATTATGCTAAGAAAATGAGTGTGCTTAAGTTGGAAGCTTTTGATTCTTCAATTATGATTTCATAACTATGTCTTGATTGTTCAATATCATCGTTTCCATTCATATATGCTTATCTTTGCATCAATACACCATTTTGTTGGAGAATATAAGTGTATCATTGTTTGCCCTTGAATTTCTTTGAACATTTTCGTAAAGATTTTTTTCCGTTTAATGAATTGTTGAAGATTTTTAATACTTTTTTTGACGAAAATATTTAAGATAAGATAAAATACCATACTTCTAATTTAATTACCACTTGAATAATCTATGATATAGAAGATTAGAGAAAATTTGTAGTGACATTTTAGATAACACTAGTTAACAGAATTCTAGGAAGTGATCTTTTAGGAGTGAATGAGAAATTACGCATTTTAGAGTATGAATTGGACAAATGAAGCTATTTGGCATCTCTGGACTTCGCTTAATGTTTTAAATTGGCTTCTCTGATGCCTATATATGAGTACAAGAAGTGGAACAGATGAGGAGAAGAAATTAATAAATGAATTATATTAAAGTTATTTGAAAAAATGAGGTAAAAACCAAGGAATTACTAAAAGGGGCTTCTCGATGATCCTGAAACTTTCGGAAATGGTGATGAGTATGTATTGTTTTTAGAAGAAAAGTATCGAACATGTTAAGTTAGCCCTTATCAAGTGAATGTCATGGACTATGATATTGATTGCGAACTCAATACGTTCACTTTCTCCATAACAATGTTATCCCTGATGCCCAGAAGAGATGTAGTTTGCTTGTGCTTGGTTCTATATCCGAATGCGCGCTTATTATTCTTGAGGTGAAAAGATTTTGATTATCAATGGATGGATGCATCAAGACCTTAAGTAGTATCTTAAGTAAATTCACCAGTGTAGATAGCATCTCGCTAATACCTCTTGCCATGAGATTGCTTATTTTAGCACTCCTATCAAGGATGGTAACATCTTTGATTGATATATGTGAAAGGCCAATGAGGTAAGCGTGGAGGGATATGTTCTTCAATAATCAAGAGTAGGGGAGAGTATATAAAGAAAACTGTAGTGCCAATGATGAAGAAGTGAAATTGATTTATATAATTTAACAAGTATGTCTAGTTTAGATGTAAGCGCAACAAATGAATTTTATTGAGTTGAAGAGGGTCTTGATGGATAAATTATTACCTAAAATGTTTTTCTTGTGGAAGAGGAAACAAAATCCATCACGGTATTTTATTTGTTAGTGTAGAAGCTAGGCTTAACTTTCGAGGCTGCTAAAAGATTGGGTCAAAGAGTGATAATCCTCTCGTGATTCCTGTTTAAATAGACTACCATTGACCTTTAACATATTTGTCTTCGACGGAGTTTGCACTCTTCCTTGGACTACTATTCAGAGTTTTGGTCACAAAATTTGCAAATGAAGGATTGAGTTGAAGGTTAAATGCATTGATGAAAGTAACATCTTAGCTACGAACAGAAAATGTAAAGAGAAATCTACAATTTCAAGCCTTTTGGTTATAAAAGTAATAAAAGGTTATTAATAATATTTACTTTAAAATGGTACCATCTTCTAATGATGCAATGGTTTTATTTTGTAGAAAAGGGAAGTCAAAGGATCGGTAAGGGACATGGAAAATAGATAATTGAGAGATTTTGATTTTTTAAGGTGATTTTTATCGAAATTGGGATGCAAGAAAGGTTATTATCCTTATTAGTTCATAAAAATCATTTTTCTTTAAATGTGTTCGGATTACGGGATATGAAAAAGGAAAAACGATCTTTTTGAAGTGTATGACCATGGTGAAGCCATTGGAGAAATCGGCTTCTAATTATGGTATGCGTGTTGCCTTAATATCCAAAGTGTCCCACATCGGTTAAATATGGGTGTAGGTTAGTTTTTATAAATTCTTCGGAACCTTTCTTTATATGCCAGTTTTCAAACGTAATTTCTACTTGATGTTCGCAACATGTTGATTATGCTACACACTTGATATTAGCTTACATAGAGCGCTTTTGGGTTCATTTTGAATATCTTCATAATTTTTGTGTGTGCGTGTAGGGGAAAAATTGTTTGACAGTTTCCTTTTAATTCAATGATTTATGAATCTCCTCATTTGGTCTTTCCACCACCAAGTTGGTAGTAGCCTTGCAACCTCTTAAAAGTTCTTACATTCTTTTTTTAAACAATTGGGATGTAAGAAAGATTATTATAGAAGTTGGGATTCAAGAATGGTTATTATCCCTATTAGTTCATAAAAATCATTTTTCTTTAAATGTGTTCGGATTACGGGATTTGAAAAAGGAAAAACGATCTTTTTGAAGTGTATGACCATGGTGAAGCCATTGGAGAAATCGGCTTCTAAATATGGTATGCGTGTTGCCTTAATATCCAAAGTGTCCCACATCGGTTAAATATGGGTGTAGGTTAGTTTTTATAAATTCTTCGAAACCTTTCTTTATATGTCAGTTTTCAAACGTAATTTCTACTTGGTGTTCGTAACATGTCGATTATGCTACACACTTGATATTAGCTTACATAGAGCGCTTTTGGGTTCATTTTGAATATCTTTGTAATTTTTGTGTGCGCATGTAGGAAAATATTGTTTGACACTTTCCTTTTAATTCAATGATTTATGAACCTCCTCATTTTGTCTTTCCACCACCAAGTTGGTATTAGCCTTGCAACCTCTTAAAAGTTCTTACATTCCTTTTTTAAACAATTGGTCACCTGATTCAATATTAGATTGCTCTCTCTCTCTCTCTCTTTTTCCTTTTTATTTTTGACTCTTGGGTCTAAATTGCTTTATCTTTTAGTGTTTAGGTACTATGTTGAGACCTATATGGTATACTTTTCAAAACAATAAAATGTAAAATATCATCTATGATCTTCTATTGTATATTTCTATTTGAGAAGAAAAAATTAATAGGATCACATTAAGAAACTACAAAGCTTTTAATATTTTACTTTCCAGATATGATGTTTGAAAATTTAAATTCTTCTGAAATGTTCTAATACTGTGTTTCAATTCAAGTTTTATCGGTGCAAAAAGGTTTTATTGAGCGAAATATTCATCTATAATAGTAGTACTTCTAGGTTCATTTGTCTAAATTGTCTGAAATGGTTGTTGCTTTCAAATATGTCCAGCTCCTCAATAAGTTTTTTCTGATGAGCATACTGTCTTACATAACTAATCTTGTTGATTCCAGTAATTGGCACAGCATTGTTTGAAGCAAATTGTTTTTACTTTATCAGTGACCAATAAATGCAAATGCACATGACATTAGCATGGACTTTTTTCATCGTTTGGATGGTGATTTTCAGGTAAGTAACTATTGTGCAAACGAGCTCCATAAAATGGTAGCGGAGGAATGGGAGAAAGGAACTGATGAAGATGGTTGGCGTAAGAGATGGGAAGTTGCATTGTGCAACGCTTATGGAAGGGCAGATGAGGCTTGCAAAGACAAGTCATTAGCACCATACTCAGTCGGTTCAACAGCTTCGATAGTGATTCTGTCACCCTGCCACATCATTGCTGCCAATGTTGGTGACTCCAGGGTTGTTCTTTGCCGTGGGAAGAGAGCAATCCCCTTGACAGTTGATCACAAGGTCTCTTAGCTAATTTTTACTTGATTTCTCTACCTTTCTTTTTCCCTACATCAGTATAAAATTTTAGTTCAGCCAATTTCAAGCTTTCTATGACATCATTTTCATGTACATATTTTCTGCCCCTAGAAGTGACACAAACATTATTCTTCTTTGTTGAAGACTTGCATTTGAGAGTGCAATGTCAATAATGTTTTAGATTTAAGTATTGTGCTGCTCTTGCTGCAACTGCAATTGTCTGAATTTTAGGATGGAATTCTGCATGCTTTTTAGTGTTCAGGGACTACTTTTATCTGAGGATAATGCTTATGAATAAGATACTGGAATGTTTTAATCCACTTGCACTTAAATTTCGACCCTCTTTGACTGTGTATACATGTATACGACTATATTCACTCCTCAGAGATGAGTTGTTGCCTCTTTTGCAGCTTGAAAGAGAAGATGAACTAGCAAGGATTAGGGATAAAGGGGGCAGAATTGTGCAGTGGGGCTGCTTAAGGGTTGAGGGGGTGCTTTCTATGTCGAGAGCAATAGGTTTTTCTTTTACCCTATATGGCTTTTTGTTTTCATAACATGAATTATTTGGTTTTTCTGCAGGAACTATTATCTTTTCCATGTTAGTGACTTGTTAAAATTGCAGTGCATTCAAAAAACCTTTTTTTCTCTCCGGGGAGATAATAAATTTTGCAGCAAGAATGCTGCATAATTGATAAGAACTCCTGAGCTTTTAAACAGAGCACAGAGCTGAACCAAACTGCAACAGTGCAGTAATCTTACTACATGGATATGAGTAGTGCAATAATATTTGCAGCATCTTGCTATAAATGTTGCTTTCTTTTGTGGTTGTGCCTCTATTTTGCTCTAGAGCTGATGCTAATTACCACCAGCATATATAAGACCTACTGTGTAAAAGATGTATTGATATTGTATCCAGTTTGAGATGTTGGTAATATTTCTACTTTGCTAGTAAGATAAGTTTTAGTTTAGACCTTCATACATGTAAGTTTTGTCGATGACCTACACTTTGTCATTTCTCGATATGGCAGGCTTTTGTGGGCAAGGCATATACAACAAATGCGGTGCAAAGTTCCTTTTTATCTCCTCACATGTTTCATTATATCTACATGTTAATATTCATACAAAAAATACATGTATATGCTTGTGATAATTACATATACACATTCATTTAAGACATTCCATTTACTTCCAAAGGTACTTTGGTCTCTCTCCTTAGATTTATTTGGTATGAACTTCTTTTATTTTACCTTTTTAAATTTCCACTTTTCTGTTTCTATCCTATGTCTAAGTTGAGAGCCTTGAATTGGCTCTCTTCTAAGATTCTTTCAATTACAATGGTTCTCATAAGCAAATTATTTCTAGCAGTGTAACTTTACAATTGTTCATTCTTTTTCTTTCTTCCTTTCCAGTATTTTATGTCTTTTTTCAGCTACGATTAGATTTTAGTTCACTGTGTGTTTTACAGAATAATTTGTTGATTCAATTTCAAAGTTTGAGGCATTTTAGTTCTTTTATGACTAAGATATGTTTAACTTTAGATCTAATAATCTGCATGTTTGGTATGTCTGAGTTTCAGGTGATCATGGTTTGAAACCATGGATTATTTCAGTGCCAGAAGTTACTTTCACGCCTAGAACTGAAGATGACGAGTTTTTGATTTTGGCAAGTGATGGACTTTGGGACGTCTTGTCTAATGATGTTGCTGTAAGGTTGGCTCGTGAAGAATTTAGGTACCAACGCAGGCAGCCAAAAAAAGATGATACTTCATCCCACCCTCCAGCCCTTAATGTTGCCAAAGAACTGCTGAAGCGAGCTTTTACTGCATACACTTGCGACAATGTCTCTGTTGTTGTTGTTGACCTGAAACTGCCTAGGAGAAGGCCTCATCAAAAGCTTTGAAAAAGGTTCTTTCTCTCTCTTTCTTGCTCAGTCACATTTCACTTCTCCAACTGGCTTTAGTTTTAGAAATACTTTATGAACTTCATTTATATTGAATTTGAGACAGCAAAATACTTATCATGAGGTCCGTTATATAGCTCATTGACTTATTCTATTATTATGTGGTGAAAGAGTTTTGAACTTCTGTTGACAGCTATACAAGACAACTTTGACACTTATATTTTGTTTATCACCCTAATTTATAGTTACTGGGATGTTTTATTGCTAACTTCAGGCTCCATCTTTTGTTTAATTCTGACTAGACTGTTAAAAATGTCTGAGTTACGTATCTCTAGACATAAAACACTCATCTTGTTTAAATTGTAAAAATCTATGAAGTTTTGTGTGTACATTATCAGCACTTTTATTTGCCGTTAGTAGAACATATCAAATTCTTTCAGTTAATCAGTTGGTTTTGTTTTCTTTCCCAACAGGGATGGAAAAGAAACCTGGGTTCCACCTTTTTCAGAGGGAAGGAAAAGAAGGAATCGTTTCTTGTTGGCCAAGTCATGTTTCAATGAGATGGTAAAAGTAGGATGTTATAATAAGTTGTGTATAACAAACTCTAGACAAACAAAAGTTGTACATGAGCTATTTCCAATAATAACCTACATATTTTGGACATATATATATTATTTTCTATTGATTACTCAGTAGAGTAGTTTCAATCTTTTGTTTCATTTTAAGTATTGATCTATTGCTGCATTCTGAATGGAGAATTTGCATTCAGTTACCATTTTCATAAATCATACATAAGTGAGATTGGGATGAAAAGGAATGTAGAAG
The DNA here is from genome assembly GCF_008641045.1 of Pistacia vera. Taxonomy (NCBI): domain Eukaryota; kingdom Viridiplantae; phylum Streptophyta; class Magnoliopsida; order Sapindales; family Anacardiaceae; genus Pistacia; species Pistacia vera. The sequence goes on along the minus strand of NW_022196545.1, from coordinate 459,619 downwards.
TTTAGAGATGACGAGAAAATGAGGTCACTTATGTAGATTTAGTTGTGACTGAGGCCTCTATTTGTCTTCTATTATTCTTGAGTATGAAGTTCTGTACATGCTAGTTGAGATTGTTGTTTACAGTTGGTTCATGATGTGGTACACCATTAGTGTGAAATGGAGGCCGACTACATTAAGAGCTAGTACTATTGTTTGAGTTGGTGACACTTCAGTGTATGACACTGATCAGAAAAGGGTTAAGATTGTTAGAAGAAATAAGTTCAAAACTTGGATAGAGATTTTAGTTAAGGTTCTGTTCCTTGAGTTTCAGTTTACCAAGCTTTATATCAGCCTATTCAATTTCATAATCAAAATTTTAGGGTTGGAGATGACAGAAAAGTTGAATAAAGGACATTGCTGCTCCTTTTATTTGCCGTGTGTAGTCTATAGTTGGGATGGCTACTCATTGGCCTAGGTGAGAAGACTGTACCTTCAGCAGTTTAATTAGGAACAAACTATGCGACATTAATGCATCAAGCTATATGTCAGACTTGTAAAATTAAGGGGAAAAACGAACATATATCTGGTGGGGTTGTATCTTCAAGTATTCTACCAATTCAAGGGCAAGGAGCTACCACTGATGCAAGAGTTAGAAAATAAGAACTCTCAGAAATTAATTGTCAGTGGAACTGGAACTCTTCTTAGAGTCAAAACTTGGAATTGTTGCTTGAAAGTTGGGAAAATCTTGCATTCTTTAACCTCTTGAGATCAGATAGAAGAACACTTGGAGAAAGAACTTGATGAAACTTTGGTTACAAGTGTTAAAGTAATCTCTTCCTAAAATGTATATGGCATAACTTATTTAGTTTAACTATCATACACTGAATCTACAATTCTGGAAGCTAGCTTCTATAGGCAACTTTATCAGGTATATGCAGGTTTACCTTTTGTTTTAGTTGAGTTTTTTATGGAAAGCTTGGTGACAGTGGTTTTCACCATTATGTTTGAGCATTATAAGAATCATAGGCATCAGCATAGTACTTCTATTTGTAGCAGACTCCTATTATGTCCTTCACAGAACTCTTTGGATTCAAATGGAGACATATGAGTGATGTATAGAGAGTAAGGAAACCATACACAGAAAAACAGGACGGGCAACGAAATTTTTTTTGATGTACGGAATAAATTTTCGCTGAGTTGATCTATGTTTTTTATGTTATTCAACATCACAGCACCGGGATAATTGTGAAATAGGAGATTAGTAGGAATCACACTGCATGTTTATGCATCTAGATGGTTGGATGGTCAAAAATCATTTATTATTTGATAATAAGTATTATGATATTAACGAACATATAAGCATAGGGCACATAAATGTTGTTGGACCATATAACTGTATCACTACTTTTAGAGTATTCTGGACAGAATATAAGAATGACGTTATCTAATGCAATAAAAGTTGAAAGTGCATTTAAGCTGAAGAGGATTTATCTTATTAAAATTTCTAAATATCAGCATCGTGTTGCATTTGTTGATCCAAGTAATGTTGACTACTTTTAAATGCAAGTTTTCTAGGTTTTAGGTGCTGTAAACCAAACGAAATTATATAATTGCAGATGCAACTAAGACAAGTTTCTTGATGGCTGTAATAGCTCTTCTTTTGGAATACATGAAAACTGTTTCTGTATGCTCATATTTTTGACATACATGTGTCTTAAGTTATTTAGTATTTCAGTATTTTGATGTTGCAAAGCCAATGCTGGACTTTCATATACCACCATGTACTTTCAATTTCTTGGATAGGGGAAACTGAAAGTGTTATGTGCTGTTAAGTTCAGTACAAGATCAACCACCCTTTCATTTTGACCAGACTTTTACAATCTACTTAGTCTTCCTCGGTGGCATTTGCTAAGATTCAAATAATTTCTAGCAAGCTGGATTTGGATAAGAATTTAGTTTCTTTAAAGTCAAAGGCATCGAGCTCAAATTCAATAGTCTGAGTTTCAATCTTTTGATTAAACCATGCTCATCGTAGTCCAGTAAATAAACTGCATAAGTCTCAAGATCTTATAATAGCTCTTGAAAAATTCCTTAGTTTCTAAGTGCTTTATAGATTCATATGCAACTTGTGAGAATATGATAAGCATGAATATTTATTATTGGTATATTCAGAATGAGTTACTGTTATTTAATTTTTCTTCGTGACTCTTGGGAGAGCAAAGACCAATCTCTCAGCTTCATGCATTTGAGCTCATGTTTGCTTGAATCCTAATCCTTTATTTTCTATATAATTCGCTTAGAAAAATTATTTACTTTTCTTTTGGTTCATGTTTGTTATTAATATTTGGAGTTATCTGCCTGTAGCATGCATAACTGGGGTCCAAACTTTTATTGCTACAGAAGGGAAATGCTGATGTCTTTGAGCAATCCATTTGCATGTTAAAATCTTAACGACTGTCCACTTGGCGCCGTGATGGCTCTCTCTCAAAAGTTATTCAGAATTACTTTTCCTTATTTGGCTGATGTTCTATCTTCACTAATTAGGTGGCTCTTTGATCATTCGATTGGTTCTTCACTTTTCTGGTTTGCTACGAGGATCAAGTCTTGTTCAGTTTATTTGGATAAAATTTCGGCGGATGAAGCAGAAGCTGCCTATAGTGCGGTTGCTGCTTTCAATAATGTCTACTAAGAAATGGATTCTTATTGAGATGAGCAGAATTGATGCTGCAAGGAGAATATCTACATAAAGGTTAGCGTGAAAGCAACTTTAAAGCTAACTTCTGTATGATTGCATCAATGCCCACAAGTTCGGTTTATTCGCATAAGCACATTCTTGATGAGTGAAAGGGATGTTTTTCGAGAAGGGCCAGCCAGCAGCAAATTCTTTTATGTGGCAACATTAGCTTACTTCCTTTTAAGCCAAATAGCATTACACAAACTCATGTTCCTTTCTTATCGTTGAATCTACTAGCTTACTCATTTTGCAAGTGCTAGTTGCTGATTGGTTGATTTTTCATTTAGGATAAAAACCAGGTTTACCCTTGTGAACACTCAAATTATTTGGCCTGGTTTGTCAAGAATCAGAACAAAGTGTTTCTTCTGACTTCTGTTTACAGAAAATGAACACATATATTTCAGTAGTAAAATCATATCTCAACTGCATACGTCATAGTTACCGGCAAAGTGATTTCGAAGGTTCAAAGTAATTCATAGCTGTGATTCAATGAACTGGACAACACATCTAGTGAGAAGACTGCCTATATTTTGAATATATTGCCTTTATATGATTCTTAACTCTGCATAGATTAGCAGCACATAGATAGACAAATGGAGCAGGATCATTTTCACAAGAAATTGTTGACAATGTGTTGATAGCTACCACAGCTGTTATCGCCAAAATGTGTCATATTATTCATTATTATCAATATTCTTTTACCATATTGCTCCAGCACTGGTCCCTGATATAACTGTTGTGTATGTATTATGCATGCAAACTCTGTACTTAATAAAGAAATTGTTACATCCCACATCGTCTGGTGAATGAGCTTTGTGATTTAGTTTGTAAGACTTAGACCCCCCTAACTTAATAGACATGTTTTGAGTTAAGGACGCTTGAGTGCAGTCCAAAAGTAAACCCGTGCAACCTTAGTCACAAAACGGACAATTTTTATTTGGTTAGACCCAAAACAGACAATTTCTACTTGATTAGACTCGGGATTTAACATAAATGGGAAAGTAAGCAACAACTGAAACACATATGTCATCTCTGGTATGCTGATGCAAAGTTTGTTGTACATTTTTCATAATGATTTGGTGAAAATATCTTATAGTTCGATTTAGAAGCAAACTGAAGAAAAAAACTATAGTAGCAGCTGGTACTGTCCAGGGTGGGATTCTTATCAACATAGGAGACAGTGATAGGAAAAAAGAATCATAATCTGTGGCAGAAATGAACACAAAATCATATTCTGATCCTACTCCACCCAGACCATCCTCCAGCTTTTGATTACTCTTTTAACAAAGATGTGACCACACTTTTGTGAAAATACTGTAGGGAAAACAAAAACATTTTATTATTATTTTCTGCTTTCTGCTTTCACTTGAGTTCGTTTGTGCATGGCATTGGCAGAGGAATAAAGAGGGAATCTCTTCCCTTACACTTCTTCCCTTTTTAATATTTTGCTAAAATTTACAGGTGAAGTTGTTATATGTCAATCATTATTTTGATTTTTCCTATTTTGGGTTTGTAAGATTATTATTCTTTCCTTGTTGGTGTTTCCTGTTTATTATTATTCTCTGCCCGCCATATCTTTCAAGGATGCTTTTCTTACTTCAAATTAAATTATTGCATTTTGACCTAATTTTCATGTAAAAATGGAATGATTTGATCCACATGGACTATTTAAACACAATATGCACTTACCACTTCATATTTGGCCTTTCATTTTAGCAAAGTTATTGCAAATGGGAGATATCTGGGTCAGCTTGTATGCATCTCAACTAATTCCTCAGAGTCTTGAAGTGAACGACTAGATAAATCCCCTCAGTGGTCATTTCCATTAGTGCTTAAGAGAACTCGAACTCAAGAATCTATATTGGACCTTTTTGTTTTTTTACCATTAAACCATCTAGCAGTGGTTTAGTTATTACAACGTTCTGATATAGGATTGAGATATTAGCAAAGTTATTGGACTGAAGGAAAGTTTGCCTTGTTAGTTTCAAACAAGAACAAATATGGATTTACTAGTATAATATCAAGATTTTGAACCTCTCATGTCAATCATTAAATCATAATTGGAAGGTTCATAGGCTAAAGCTATTCATGTAATATAATACAATTCGATTTTCACTCATATAATCGAGCCTAATTGATTAATTTACGATAAAAACCGAATCGAACTGAACCGGATCATAGTGATCATCCCTTAAAGATTATTGCACTTTTCTTTTATAGAATTGTGAATAGTGAAAGAGTAGCTGACTTTTGTAAAAGCCAATTTTGATCCTCCACGTGTAATAAAATTTGATGTGAAATCAAGTCATTTTAGCCAGCAACACCTTTTGATCATGGAAACCTATGAGTAGATGATTCTCTATTGGACGTTGAGGACCGTGACTGTCATCAAATATCTGTCACAGTACTGGCCGCGTAGCATTGCCCTTCTAATGATTGTTGATATAATAACTTAAGAATATGTATAATTGATTTTTATGAAAAATATTTTTTTAATTTTTGAGAAAAATACCTAAAAATTATTTTAAAATTTTTATATATTAAAATAAATTTTTGGTTAATTAAAACTAAAAACACCCTTTTAAGATCATATCTTAAAATTGAAAAAAATAAAATTATAAAATATGTAAAAAATATTATAATAATTAATTAAGTAGTCTATCAAGAGATTCGAGACCAAAAGAATAGAAGGCCAATGATTTATTTTGATGTAGAAATTAGAATCAATTTTGAGGAACAAATCCACCCTTGACATTTGTTCATTTTATCATAATGCTCTATCCATCAATTAGTATATACTCTTAACAAAAATAAAAAGGTGTGACAATGAGATCATACTTTATTTTACATCAACCCTTTTTCCTTAATTATATATATAAATATCTATACATATATGTTTTACCGTCAAAGTATAGTTGTATAGTTAAACATATTTAAAAGATTGTACGGTTCGACACTGATTCTACATTGCTAAATACCATTGTTTCCTTCTTGATTTTTAAAGATTATAGAACTTAGCGAGAGTTCTATTTTTGACTTCGCTCATTTAACTTATAGCCTAAATGCCCATATGAAAGAATAGTTTAAAGAATTCTAGGCGGGTTAATTAACCAAAGTTTGTATGATGAGATTGATTCTTCTCCAAAATATGAATTCTAGAATGCACATATATGTTTTACCATCAAAGTATAGTTGTATGGTTAAACATCTTTCAAAGATTGTACGGTTCGACACTGATTCTACATTGCTAAATACCATTGTTTCCTTCTTGATTTTTAAGGATTATAGAGCTTGGTGAGAGTTCTATTTTTGACCTCGCTCATTTAACTTATAGCCTAAATGCCCATATGAAAGAATAGTTTAAAGAATTCTAGACGTGTTAATTAACTAAAGTTTGTATGATGAGATGGGTTCTTCTCCAAAATATGAATTCTAGAATGCACATATATGTTTTACCATCAAAGTATACTTGTATGGTCAAACATTTTTCAAAGATTGTATGGTTTGATTCTGATTCTATATTGCCAAATACCATTGTTTCCTTCTTGATTTTTAAAGATTATAGAGTTCGGAGAGAGTTTTATTTTTGACCTAACTCATTTATGTTATAGCCTAAACGCCCAGATGAAAGAATGATAATTATTTTACATTTATATGATGAGATGGATTCTTCTCCCAAGTTAGAGTTGGATTAGACATAATAATAGTTTAATTAGGAGTAATCAAATCCATATACATTAAAAAAATACATGCATGCATATATACAACTAAGAGTAGTGGGAATAAAAGTTTATACTAAAGTGTTTTAAGTCTTATACGTCACATTGGTGAATCTGAGTCCATTCCAACTAACTGGATTATTGATGTAACCAATTTCCTCATTGATAGTAACATTCTTAATTACTATTTTAATCCTTTAAAGATCATGAGTTGAGACTTGAAAGATAAGAGAATTTTGTTGAGATTTTGATTAGAGAGGTGGTTTAGCAAGTTAAACATTATTAACTAATTAAAAGGCGGTGTCCGTACATGATTGATCTTTTTGTAGAATCAAACTTTTCTCTACTTTCCCTAACTCAAATTTTCTTTTCTTTTTTCCAAATTTGATGAATAATTTGGTAAATAAAACCATCACTAGTTGGCCTGATGATAAAAGAACAAAGAGAGGTTCATGAGCTTTTGAGTTCGAGTCCCCCTAAACACTAATACGGGTGACTATTGAGGCTCTTATCTGGCCGGCAGTTCCAAGAATCTAAAAGATGAGTTGAGATACATGCAAGCTGACCCGGACACCTCCGTACATGATTGATCTTTTTATAGAATCAAACTTTTCTCTACTTTCCCTAACTCAAATTTTCTTTTCTTTTTTCCAAATTTGATGAATAATTTGGTAAATAAAACCACCACTGGTTGGCCTGATAATAAAAGAACAAAAAAAGGTTCATGAGCTCTTGAGTTCGAGTCCCCCCAAACACTAATGGGGGTGGCCATTGAGGCTCTTATCCGACTGGCAGTTCCAAGGCTCTGAAAGATTAATTGAGATACACGCAAGCTGACTCTGACACCTCCGATGATAATAAAAAAAAATTTGGTAAATAAAATGATGTTATTTAATTTCTATCTAAACTTCATGTGGCATGACAGCCAATATATTCATGGTAGCTTTGGGTTAAATCATGTAATATAATAATAAATTGATAAATTCCATTGTCTTATCGATACCTAATATTAAAAAAAAAATAGCTTTTTGTTGTCAATTATTTAAGTCGACACAATTAAAATAAGCCGAAATGGCATATGCTATTGCTAATTTAATCAATTACTAAGATAGTTGGCTCTTTCTATATTGATCTATTGCTATTCAAAATTAGATATTTGTTAGTGTGATGGCTTGAAACGTTGACGTTTTATGGTTTAAATGAGATGACGTCATTTTGAGCAGATTTGAAGAATTGATCCTGAGCATTGATGGAGAGAAGATCCAAAGGCTGTAATTAGTTTTTCGGTCAACCATATAAAAGCTGAACTTTGGGCAGATTGGTAATACACAGTATTTTCGTGAGAACCTCTCTCTTCTTCGTTGGAGCAAAAATCGAATCTGTTAGGGTTTACGAATTTTGTGATTGAATCTTGTAACTTTGTGATTGAGTGACTGGTTTCAGGTCATTCAGGTGTATTTGATTACGTTACCAGTAGGGATTCCAAGGGTAGAGTCTCTAGGGTGAGTTACAGATTGTAGAAGGGGATTAAAGGGTGTTAATACTGTGTGTAATTTGAACTGTGATCTTGATAGTGTTAGTGCAGCGAGCTTGCTTGTTTCCTGAGCTCAACGTGGAAGTAGCTTGCTCAGATTGAGCAAGTGAACCATGGTAATTTCTTGGTGTTCTTGTGTGTGTGTGGTCTTTCGTGATTCTTGTTTGTGTTGGTTGTTGTTGGTTAAATTAGTGCGTGAGATATAACAATATTAATTTAAACATTTGTAAAATTGGTGAAATCAAGCATCAAAGTAGTTAAATAATTAATACTCATTATATATCTCAAGCTAAAGAGAATATTTCATTCAGGTTCCACCTTCACATCAACCTGTGTTTCTCTTCATACTCTCCATTAGAAGGGTTATTTTTAACACTAATCTCTTCTAATAAGTTATATTAATCCATTAATCTATGCATGCAATATCAAGGAAACATAATTAATTAAATATATAGAGGTATCGACTTTTTCCCGCCTATAAACTTTTAAATACCACTTTACTATCCAAATTTATATTTCGGCGGTGAACGAAGAGTAAATTTGGTCCAGGCTGTTGGAGTTTTTGAAGAGGGAAGTTCGATGAATCTATTAGTGGTACAATGTTGGGTTTTGGTGATTGGAATTTGACTTAGGAGCGGTGGTTGCGCAAACCCTAATCGCTTGGTTGTTGGTGATTAGCGGGGTCGATAGGAGTAGGGTTTGAGGGGTTTTAGTGAGTGATGATCAGAGAAGAGAATGGTGATGGTGTGGGGTCACAACTGTAAGTAATTGATCTATCATACGCAGCTAAAAACAAAAATTCAATCGGTAAATCAATTACCTTTCTTTGTCTAGATCCGAGTATAGATTATATCGTTTATATGTTTATAAATAAAAATCTATATAAAGTAAATCCATTCAATGATTAGAATACTTACGTACGTTTGGAGGCTTCTTCGAATATCTCTGATTTCGAACAGGAATACTGTTCACGGTTATTGTTCATCGTCTACTGTTCACATGATTTTTCGCCAATTAATCCAAAGTAGGATCGCACTCACGGAAGTCCACACGAAGATAATCCGTAGAACTCTTGATTATTTTGCTAGAACAATCAAAGGCTTCAAGAATCAAGAAAGAAGAACAAGAAAAGTTTTCTTCTTGAGAGAGAGAGAGAGATGGGGTGGCTAGGATTTTAATTAAATGAATAATTCCTTTTTGTTTTAATTTTAAGTTGCACTTATATAGTGCAACCATTAGAACCCTTATTCCACTTAGGAATAGCCATGAGCTCCAACCCTAGTTCATCTTTGCAACCAAACACACCTTTTATGGTATTTTAATTAATTAATTATTATTATAATTAAAATCAATTAATATATAATAATATATTAGCATTCTATTAATAATAATAATTCATTTAAATATATACATAGATATATTTAAATATAATCTCACTAATTTAATTTTAATATTAAAATTAAATACAGGCAACAACCTCAGCAAATTTAATTGCACTGTGAGATTACCAAAATACCCCTTTGTCCTGAAAGACGAAAATACCTTTCTCACAAATTGATTCTTAAATTATCTTTTAAGTGTATGACCCGTAGGCTCCTTATCATATCGGCAGTGAGTAGTATCGCGATTAACACCAATTAATCATCTCACTAGACACAGACCAAGATTGACCCCTAGCAAGGCATCATGGCCACTCGATAGATTCGGATTCAACGAAACGGGCAGTCTGTCAATGGTATGGTTACCGTGCAATCAAATCATTTCATCAACTGTTATCTCATCGAGACTGAGGTACAGAAATAGTGTCAACCTCAGATATCCTCGACACGTTTGTATTCAGTTATTGGACCAATGTCAGGAATATTAAATTGGATTGAGTATCAACTCAATCCCACTGTGGTCACAGATTTAGTGTCATTGCCATTTACTGAATTACCCAATGAGATAACTTCTCCCGTACCCAGGAGTGATGAATCATTTGTCGATCCATCATAGTCTCGATACACTTCTCAATGTAGTCAATCACTACCGTATTGATAGCTCTAAATAGAACTACGTTGGCCTAGTGTCAAACTACATCAATTGGTGCACAAGGTGCTCTGGTGATCTCAAGTCTAAAGATCACATGTACCACCATCTGTTAGATGATTTATTCTATAGACATTGGGGTTACCATCAATATGGAATCCTGTGGTGAGTCTGTTCAATGAACTTGCCTCTAGCAAGCACCTATGTGTTGTACCAGGTTGTCAGCAAACAACCTTGATAAGTGAGATCAGTCACTGCCTTTCGATAAGGTCGTTCAACACTATGATAGTCTTACCATATTATCTGTGTCCTTGATCAGAATAATACTGGGGCTACGGACGTTTCTAGAATGACCACCATATGTGATCATAGGGTTTTCACTATCAAGATTTGAAACACTTGATACTCTCATCACGGTTCTGCCATCCTAAGGACATATATCATTGCATACACGATATAGAAGAATATGCCTTTTATTGATAAATAAACATTTATTATAGAATCAATTTTACAATAATTGATTGACTCTAGGGCACCTACTCTAACAACAACAATGCTGGAATAAGAAATGAAATATAAATTTGGGTAATAAAGTGACATTTTAAAAGTCTGTGGATGAAAAAATATCATCATTAAGCCATTATTCGGGTGGACAAAAGTCGTTTACTCTAAATATATAGTAAACTTAATGTTTTTGTTAAGTAATTAAGATTAATTATATATTAATAGTAATTAAGCCTAGACAGAATCTTCGGGATGGAGTAAATAAAACGCTATAAGATCAGTTTCATTTAACACACTACACATAAATATATTATATATACTTAGAATCTTCATGTGTAGTTCATGGACAAATCCCATCTGATATTTTTATTTTTATTCAATTTTTTAAGATAACCTATCAGAATCAGAATGCCTATCTCCCAATTCCCACACATAAAGAAATGTGATATATGTATATATAGATATTTTTTATTTCCATGGATTAATTTAATTAGATTCTGAAATCTCCCTTCTCTCCACTATATAAACCCTTCTTCCCTTTCATATTATTGCACGATCAGACTTGCAACCTTTCAACTTTCTCTCTCCCCCAACTCTTCTTTTCTTTCCTTTCCTTTCTCCTACATTTTCTTTTTCTCATCAAATGGAGGGAAACCAGCAACTTCGTAGACAACTTGCAGCCATGAGACAGTCCCTCTTTGATCAGGTTTCGTTATAATAACTCCTTTTCTTCTTCCTCTTCTTCTTCTTCTTCTTCACATTTTTGTAACATGCACTTACAAAAGTTTCTCTTCATTTCAAGCCACATTAATCATAAATAAAAATTTCTATCTCTAGATCTTTCTCTCTTTGGAGCTGCATTTATCTACATATTATTGTGTTTGTACGACTGGAAGAGAGCATGCACAAGTTTTCTATTTTAAACAGAGTATGAGAGTAAAAGTCTTTTCAGTTAAAACTTCTTGTTTTTTCGTGTTTGTAATCGACTTGACAGTTGAATTTAGCTTGTTCTAGTGCATGTTATATGTGAGAGGTTCTGTTTATATATAATTTTCTTTGAGTTTGAGACGGGAAAATGATTTTTTGGGAGCATTTTCAGGGATACCTTGATGAACAGTTCATCCAGTTGGAGGAGCTTCAAGATGATGCTAACCCTAGTTTTGTAGAGGAAGTTGTCACATTGTACTACCGAGATTCCGCCAGGCTAATCACTAACATAGACCAGGCACTGTGAGTTTATGATAAAACATCAATCTTCTTTATTAATTTCAATACTAATAAATAAATTAAGCACTAATTAATGTTGTTAAATTATTTGCAGGGAGAAGAGCCCTCTTGATTTTAACAAGTTAGATGGCTATATGCATCAGTTCAAGGGAAGCAGCTCAAGGTAATTAATTAGTTAATTAGTTAAATTAATATTGGTGATTATTATAAATCAATATATCTAATAATAAAAAGTGTATCTATCAAGTATATTCTTTGTTGGTTTTTATCACAACAACTTCATAAAAACATTCTTTCTTATTGGGTGCAGCATTGGAGCCAAAAAGGTGAAAACTGAGAGCACACAGTTCAGAGAATATTGCAAGGCAGGAAATGGAGAAGGGTAATAATAAAAATAATTATTTTTTTTATTTTTTATAATCAGAGGTGGGTGTTCATGTTAGTTTGTGTGTACCTCAACTAATCCCTTGGGGTCTTGGAACTGTCAACTGAGTAAGAGTTTTAGTGGTCACCCCTATTAGTGGCTGAGGGGACTCGAACTCAGGAGCTCATCAAACATTTTTTATTTATTATTATTATTAAGCTACCTGGTTAAAATAATAATAATTATTAATATTAATCACCTGACACTCCTAGAAATTGACAGTTATTTTACCTGTGTGTTTGCGGTTTGCAGAAGTAGAAGGACTTTCCAACAACTGAAGAAGGAATATGCAACACTGAAGAAGAAACTAGAAGCTTATTTTCAGGTGGCTGAGCTGAACCCTGTTTGTGTTGTTTTTACCCAGAAAAAGTAAATTATGTGTTTTTAACTGATAAAATTTGATGTTGTTTTTGATGTTATTCAGCTAGCAAGACAAGCAGGGCCTATGGAGACTGCTAGTGGTCGGAAATAATTAATTGCAGAAGGGAATGCAATGAAAAAGTGAAATGTTGTTGTTGAAGTTTGTGCTGTGTAGTGTATGAGCAGCAGTAAAAATGGAGCACTTGAAAGGGCTTTTGGGTTGGGTTGATGAGTGATGTTAATCTATGTATTAGAATTTGGTTTCCTGAATGAAAGTTTTGCTGTGTGTTAGGCTTCTCAGTTTCAGAAAAAGATCATAAAAAGCCCTGTAATGTAAACTCAGTTCAATACTTCAATTATATGCTCTGTTTTTCAACTACTTGTAATTTCTCTCCTCCTTGTTTAATTCACAATAAATCATGGTGATCACAAACCAAAACCATTGCTCGTTTCCGTTTCTAGGTTTGACTTATTATCTTGAGTCGTTATAAGATATATACCTTAAACTTTTAGATCAAATAGTCTTTTAATGCCGTTCTTATGAAATTTAAGCAAATGTAATCATTTTTTTTACCTATAAAAGATAAATGAATAATTTTTCATTCTCTGTTTCATGACGATGAAAAAACTTTCCTATAATAGATGTATATACAACCAACTAATCATGAAATGTAGATGATTTTTCCAAGGAAAAGTTTTCATTGTTTATGATCGATTACTTCGGTCTAGCTCTTCTTTCAAGAACCAAACTGAAATCTCTCATGAATTTTCAAACCGCGGAAACTTGCATTATATTTCATTTGCTATTATGTTATTAACTTCTAATAGCTACATGCAATTATATATGTCACTTCCCTTTATATAACTATTGATCAAACTTTGAGTTATAATATGATTATGCTTGCATATGATTATCGAAAGACATAAAATTCTATTTGACTATAATGAAAAAAAAAAAAAAAAAAATCCCTTTAGTAATCACTAATAATAGAAACATCTTTTATTGAAATATAGTATTTCATTGAAGATTTCAAGTCAACAACCTCAATTATTGGGCGTTCAATAAACTTAATATACAAACCGTATACACAAAAGAGTCTTTTATACAATAAATATATGTACAACTAAATTAATTAATTATTAATATGATATTTTATGATTAGTTGGTTGTATATAGTATATACATCTATTATAGGAAAGTTTTTTCATCTTCATGAAACAGAGAATGAAAAATTATTCATTTATCTTTTATAGGTAAAAAAAAAAAAATGATCGCATTTACTTAAATTTCATAAGAACGACGTTAAAAGACTATTTGATCTAAAAGTTTAAGGTATATATCTTGTAACAACTCAAGATAATAAGTCAAACCTAGAAATGGAAACAAGTAACGGTTTTGGTTTGGGATCACCATGATTTATTGTGAATTAAACAAGGAGAGAAATTACAAGTAGTTGAAAAACAGAGCATATAATTGAAGTATTGAACTGAGTTTACATTACAGGGCTTTTTATGATCTTTTTCTGAAACTGAGAAGCCTAACACAAAGAGCAAAACTTTCATTCAGGAAACCAAATCTAATATATAGATTAACATCATTCATCAACTCAACCCAAAAGCCCTTTCAAGTGCTCCATTTGTACTGCTGCTCATACACTACACAGCACAAACTTCAACAACAACATTTCACATTTTCATGGCACTCCCTTCTGTAATTAATTATTTGCGACGACTAGAAGTCTCCATAGGCCCTGCTTGTCTTGCTAGCTGAATAACATCAAAAACAACATCAAAATTTATCAGTAAACTCTCTTTATTTATGACAAGTTATTAACAAATTGAATGTGTATGAGTGTATTATGTATGTAATTTGGGGAATTCTGTTGGAGTTGGCGACCACTTCAACAATAGAGGTCGCAGTTGCTCTGCACGTCGCGCTCGGGGTTTGTAAGTGGTTTGGGTTTATACCATGTATAATCGTGGTAGGATTCTCTAAGGATTATAACTTCTAATAGGGTTGAGCTTAGGGATAAGGATCCTAGTTGTATTATGTCTCTCTTCATAACCTAGTCTATAAAGACATTATTTTCTTGTATAAGTGATAGAAAAATCATAACAAATACACGAATGTAGAAGTTTAGAGATGACGAGAAATAAGGTCACTTATGTAGATTTAGTTTGTGACTGAGGCCTCTATTTGTCTTCTATTATTCTTGAGTATGAAGTTCTGTACAGGCTAGTTGAGATTGTTGTTTACAGTTGGTTCATGATGTGGTACACCATAATTGTGAAATGGAGGCCGACTACATTGAGCTAGTACTATTGTTTGAGTTGGGACACTTCAGTGTTGACACGATCAGAAAAGGGTTAAGATTGTTAGAAGAAATAAGTTCAAAAGTTGGATAGAGATTTTAGTTAAGGTTCTGTTCCTTGAGTTTCAGTTTACCAAGCTTTATATCAGCCTATTCAATTTCATAATCAAAATTTTAGGGTTGGAGATGACAGAAAAGTTGAATAAAGACATTGCTGCTCCTTTTATTTGCCGTGTGTAGTCTATAGTTGGGATGGCTACTCATTGGCCTAGGTGAGAGAGAAGACTGTACCTTCAGCAGTTTAATTAGGAACAAACTATGCAATTAATGCATCAAGCTATATGTCAACTTGTAAATAAGGGAAAAACGAACATAATCTGGTGGGGTTGATCTTCAGTATTCTACCAATTCAAGGGCAAGAGCACCACTGACGCAAGAGTTAGAAAATAAACTCTCAGAAATTATTTGTCAGTGGAACTGGAACTCTTCTTAGAGTCAAAACTTGGAATTGTTGCTTGAAAGTGGGAAAATCTTGCATTCTTTAACCTCTTGAGATCAGATAAAGAACACTTGGAGAAAGAACTTGATGAAACTTTGGTTACAAGTGTTAAAGTAATCTCTTCCTAAAATGTATATGGCATAACTTATTTAGTTTAACTATCATAACTGAATCTACAATTCTGGAAGCTAGCTTCTATAGGCAACTTTATCAGGTATATGCGGTTTACCTTTGTTTTAGTTGATTTTTTATGGAAAGCTTGGTGAAGTGGTTTTCACCATTATGTTTGAGCATTATAAGAATCATAGGCATCAGCATAGTACTTCTATTTGTAGCAGCCTCCTATTGTCTTCACAGAACTCTTTGGATTCAAATGGAGACATATGAGTGATGTATAGAGAGTAAGGAAACCATACACAGAAAACAGGACGGGCAACGAAATTTTTTTGATGTACGGAATAAATTTTCGCTGAGTTATCTATGTTTTTTATGTTTTCAACATCACAGCACCGGATAATGTGAAATAGGAGATTAGTGAACACACTGCATGTTTATGCATCTATGATGTTTGGCTGTCAAAAATCATTTATTATTTTGATAATAAGTATTATGATATTAACGAACTATAAGCATAGGGCACATAAATGTTGTTGGACCATATAACTGTATCACTACTTTTAGAGTATTCTGGACAGAATATAAGAATGCGTTATCTAATGCAATAAAAGTTGAAAGTGCATTAAGCTGAAGAGGATTTATCTTATTAAAATTTCTAATATCAGCATGTGTTGCATTTGTTGATCCAATTAATGTTGACTACTTTTAAATGCAAGTTTTCTAGGTTTTAGGTGCTAACCAAACGAAATTATATAATTGCAGATGCAACTAAGACAAGTTTCTTGATGGCTGTAATAGCTCTTCTTTGGAATACATGAAAACTGTTTCGTATGCTCATATTTTTGACATACATGTGTCTAAGTTATATAGTATTTCAGTATTTTGATGTTGCAAGCCAATGCTGGACTTTCATATACCACATGTACTTTCAATTCTTGGATAGGGGAAACTGAAAGTGTTATGTGCCTGTTAAGTTCAGTACAAGATCAACCACCCTTTCATTTTGACCAGACTTTTAATCTACTTAGTCTTCCTGGTGGCATTTGCTAAGATTCAAATAATTTCTAGCAAGCTGGATTTGGATAAGATTTAGTTTCTTTAAGTCAAAGCATCGACTCAAATTCAATGTCTGAGTTTCAATCTTTTGATTAAACCATGCTCATCGTAGTCCAGAAATAAACTGCATGTATCAAGATCTTATAATAGCTCTTGAAAATTTCCCAAGTGCTTTATAGATTCATATGCAACGTTAGAATATGATAGCATGATATTTATTATTGGTATATTCAGAATGAGTTACTGTTATTTAATTTTTCTTCGTGCCTCTTGGGAGAGCAAAGACCAATCTCTCAGCTTCATGCATTTGAGCTCATGTTTGCCTGAATCCTACATCTTTATTTTCTATATAATTCGCTTAGAAAAAGTATTTACTTTTCTTTTGGTTCATGTTTGTTATTAATATTTGGAGTTATCTGCTGTAGCATGCAAACTGGGGTCAAACTTTATTGCTACAGAAGGGAAATGCTGATGTCTTTGAGCAATCCATTTGCATGTTAATCTTAACGACTTCCTTGGCCCGTCATGGCTCTCTCTCAAAAGTTATTCAGAATTACTTTTCCTTATTTGGCGATGTTCTATCTTCACTAATTAGGTGGCTCTTTGATCATTCGATGGTTCTTCACTTTTCGGTTGCTAGACGGGATCAAGTCTTTCAGTTTATTTGGATAAATTTCGGCGGATGAAGCAAAGCTGCTATAGTGCGGTTGCTGCTTTCAATATGTCTACTAAGAATGGATTCTTATGAGATGAGCAGAATTGATGCTGCAAGGAGAATATCTACATAAAGGTTAGTGAGAAGCAACTTTAAAGCTAACTTCTGTATGATTGCATCAATGCCCACAAGTTCGGTTTATTCGCATAAGCACATTCTTGATGAGTGAAAAGGGATGTTTTTCGAGAAGGCCAGCCAGCAGCAAATTCTTTTATGTGGCACAATTAGCTTACTTCCTTTTAAGCCAAATAGCATTACACAAACTCATGTTCCTTTCTTATCGTTGAATCTACTAGCTTACTCATTTTGCAAGTGCTAGTTGCTGATTGGTTGATTTTTCATTTAGGATAAAACCGGTTTCCCTTGTGAACACTCAATTATTTGGCCTGGTTTGTCAAGAATCAGAACAAAGTGTTTCTTCTGACTTCTGTTTACGAAAATGAACACATATATTTCAGTAGTAAAATCATATCTCAACTGCATACGTCATAGTTACCGGCAAAGTGATTTCGAAGGTTCAAAGTAATTCATAGCTGTGATTCAATGAACTGGACAACACCATCTAGTGAGAAGACTGCCTATATTTTGAATATATTGCCTTTATATGATTCTTAACTCTGCATAGATTAGCAGCACATAGATAGACAAATGGAGCAGGATCATTTTCACAAGAAATTGTTGACAATGTGTTGATAGCTACCACAGCTGTTATCGCCAAAATGTGTATATTCATTTTATATATTCTTTTACCATATTGCTCCAGCACTGGTCCCTGATAACTTTTGTGTATGTATTGCATGCAAACTCTGTACTAATAAAGAAATTGTTACATCCCACATCGCTGGTGAATGACTTTGGATTTATTTTGTAAGACTTGACCCTAACTAATAGACTTTTTTGAGTTAAGGACTGGTTGCAGTCCAAAGTAAACCCGTGCAACCTTAGTCACAAAACGGACAATTTTATTTGGTTAGACCCCAAACACACAATTTCTACTTATTAGACTCGGGATTTAACATAAATGAAAGAAGCAACAACTGAAACACATATGTCATCTCTGGTATTGCTGATGCAAAGTTTGTTGTACATTTTTATAATGATTTGGTGAAAATATCTTTCGATTTAGAAGCAAACTGAAGAAAAAAACTATAGTAGCAGCTGGTACTGTCCAGGGTGGGATTCTTCAACATAGGAGACAGTGATAGGAAAAAAGAATCATAATCTGGGCAGAAATGAACACAAAATCATATTCTGATCCTACTCCACCCAGACCTCCTCCAGCTTTTGATTACCTTTTTAACAAAGATGTGACCACACTTTTGTGAAATACTGTAGGAAACAAAAACATTTTATTATTATTTTCTGCTTTTGCTTTCACTTGGTTCGTTTGTGCATGGCTTGGCAGAGGAAATAGAGGAATCTCTTCCTTTACACTTCTTCCCTTTTTAATTTTGCTAAAATTTACAGGTGAATTGTTATATGTCATCATTATTTTGATTTTTCCTATTTTGGTTTGTAAGATTATTATTCTTTCCTTGTGGTGTTTCCTGTTTATTATTATTCTCTGCCCGCCATATCTTTCAAGGATCTTTTCTTACTTAAATTAAATTATTGCATTTTGACCTATTTTCATGTAATGGAATGATTTATCCACATGGACTATTTAAACACAAATCCACTTACCACTTCATATTTGGCCTTTCATTTGCAAAGTTATTGCAAATGGATATATCTGGGTCAGCTTGTGCATCCAACAATTCTCAGAGTCTTGAAGTGAACGACTAGATAAATCCCTCATGGTCCTTTCTATTGTGCTTAAAGAACTCGAACTAGAATCATATTGGACCTTTTTGTTTTTTTACCATTACACCATCTAGCAGTGGTTTATTATTACAACGTTCTGATATAGGATTGAGATATAGCAAAGTTATTGGACTGAAGGTAAATTTGCCTTGTTAGTTTCAAACAAGAACAAATATGGATTTACTAGTATAATATCAAGATTTTGAACCTCTCATGTCAATCATTAAATCTAATTGGAAGGTTCATAGGCTAAAGCTATTCATGTATATATAAACAATTCGATTTTCACTATATATGACCTATTGATAATTTACGATAAAAACCGAATCAACTGAACGTCATATATGATCATCCCTTAAAGATTATCGCACTTTTCTTTTATAGAATTGTGAATAGTGAAAGAGTAGCTGACTTTTGTAAAAGCCAATTTTGATCCTCCACGTGTAATAAATTTTGATGTGAAATCAAGTCATTTTAGCCAGCAACACCTTTTGATCATGGAACCTATGAGTAGATGATTCTCTATTGGACGTTGAGGACTGTGCCTGTCATCAAATATCTGTCACAGTACTGGCCGCGTAGCATTGCCCTTCTAATGATTGTTGATATAATAACTTAAGAATATTGTATAAGATTTTTATGAAAAATATTTTTTTAATTTTTGAGAAAAATACCTAAAAATTATTTAAAATTTTTATATATAAAATAAATTTTTGGTTAATTAAAACTAAAAACACCCTTTTAAGATCATATCTTAAAAGTTGAAAAAATAAAATTATAAAATATGTAAAAAATTTATAATAATTAAGTAGTCTATCAAGAGATTCGAGACCAAAAGAATAGAAGCCAATGATTTATTTGATGTAGAAATTAGAATCATTTTGAGGAACAAATCCACCCTTGACATTTGTTCATTTTATCATAATGCTCTATCCATCAATTAGTATATACTCTTAACAAAAATAAAAAGGTGTGACAATGAGATCATACTTTATTTTACATCAACCCTTTTTCCTTAATTATATATATAATATCTATACATATATGTTTTACCGTACGTATAGTTGTATAGTTAAACATATTTAAAGATTGTACGGTTCGACACTGATTTACATTGCTAAACCATTGTTTCCTTCTTGATTTTTAAAGATTATAGACCTTAGCGAGAGTTCTATTTTTGACTTCGCTCATTTAACTTATAGCCTAAATGCCCATATGAAAGAATAGTTTAAAGAATTCTAGACGGGTTAATTAACCAAAGTTTGTATGATGAGATTGATTCTTCTCCAAAATTGAATTCTAGAATGCACATATATGTTTAACCATCAAAGTATAGTTGTATGGTTAAACATCTTTCAAAGATTGTACGGTTCGACACTGATTCTACATTGCTAAATACCATTGTTTCCTTCTTGATTTTTAAGATTATAGACTTAGCGAGAGTTCTATTTTTGACTTCGCTCATTTAACTATACGCCTAAATGCCCATATGAAAGAATAGTTTAAAGAATTCTAGCGGGTTAATTACCAAAGTTTGTATGATGAGATGATTCTTCTCCAAAATATGAATTCTAGAAGCACATATATGTTTTACCATCAAAGTATAGTTGTAGGGTTAAACATCTTTCAAAGATTGTACGTGTTCGACCTGATTCTACATTGCAAATACCATTGTTTCCTTCTTGATTTTAGATATAGAGCTGTGAGAGTTTTTTTTTGACCTCGCTCATTTAACTTATAGCCTAAATGCCCATATACAGATGTTTAAGATTCTAGACTTGTTAATACTAAAGTTTGTATGATGAGATGGTTCTTCTCCAAAATATGAATTCTAGAATGCACATATATGTTTTAACCATCAAGTATACTTGTATGGTCAAATATTTTCAAAGATTGTATTTTTGATTCTGATTCTATATTGCCAAATACCATTGTTTCCTCTTGATTTTTAAGATTATAGAGTTCGGAGAGAGTTTTATTTTTGACCTAACTCATTTATGTTATAGCCTAAACGCCCAGATGAAAGAATGATAATTATTTTACATTATATGATGAGATGGATTCTTCTCCAAGTTAGAGTTGATTAGACATAATAATAGTTTAATTAGTAATATCAATCCATATACATTAAAAAAATACATGCATGCATATATCAACTAAGAGTAGTGGGAATAAAGTTTATACTAAAGTGTTTTAGTCTATACGTCACATTGGTGAATCTGAGTCCATTCCAACTAACTGGATTATTGATGTAACCAATTTCCTCATTGATAGTAACATTCTTAATTACTATTTTAATCCTTTAAAGATCATGAGTTGAGACTTGAAAGATAAGAGAATTTTGTTGAGATTTTGATTAGAGAGGTGGTTTAGCAAGTTAAACATTATTAACTAATTAAAGGCGGTGCCCGTACATGATTGATCTTTTTGTAGAATCAAACTTTCTCTCTACTTTCCCTAACTCAAATTTCTTTCTTTTTTTTTCCAAATTTGATGATAATTTGGTAAATAAAACCATCACTAGTTGGCCTGATGATAAAAGAACAAAGAGAGGTTCATGAGCTTTTGAGTTCGAGTCCCCTAAACACTAATACGGGTGACTATTGAGGCTCTTATCTGGCCGCAGTTCCAAGAATCTAAAGATGAGTTGAGATACATGCAAGCTGACCCGGACACCTCCGTACTGATTGATCTTTTTAGAATCAAACTTTCTCTACTTTCCCTAACCAAATTTTCTTTTCTTTTTTCCAAATTTGATGAATAATTTGGTAAATAAACCACCACTGGTTGGCCTGATAATAAAAACAAAAAAAGTTCATGAGCTCTTGAGTTCGAGTCCCCCCAAACACTAATGGGGGTGGCCATTGAGGCTCTTATCCACTGGCAGTTCCAAGGCTCTGAAAGATTAATTGAGATAAGCAGCTGACTCTGACACCTCCGATGATAATAAAAAAAAATTTGGTAAATAAAAGATGTATTTAATTTCTATCTAAACTTCATGTGGCATGACAGCCAATATATTCATGGTAGCTTTGGGTTAAATCATGTAATATATAATAAATTGATAATTCCATTGTCTTATCGATACCTAATATTAAAAAAAAAATAGCTTGTGTGTCAATTATTTAAGTCGACACAATTAAAAAAGCCGAAATGGCATATGCTATTGCTAATTTAATCAATTACTAGAGTTGGCTCTTTCTATATTGATCTATTGCTATTCAAATTAGATATTTGTTAGTGTGATGGCTTGAAACGTTGACGTTTTATGGTTTATGAGATGACGTCATTTTGAGCAATTTGAAGAATTGATCCTGAGCATTGATGGAGAGAAATCCAAAGGCTGTAATTAGTTTTTCGGTCAACCATATAAAAGCTGAACTTTGGGCAGATTGGTAATACACAGTATTTCGTGAGAACCTCTCTCTCTTCGTTGGAGCAAAAATCGATCTGTTAGGGTTTACGAATTTTGTGATTGAATCTTGTAACTTTGTGTGAGTGACTGTTTCAGGTCATTCAGGTGTATTTGATTCGTTACCAGTAGGGATTCCAAGGGTAGAGTCTCTAGGTGAGTTACGATTGTAGAAGGGGATTAAAGGGTGTTAATACTGGGTTAATTTGAACTGTGATCTTGATAGTGTTAGTGCAGCGAGCTTGCTTGTTTCCTGAGCTCAACGTGGAAGTAGCTTGCTCAGATTGAGCAAGTGAACCATGGTAATTTCTTGTGTTCTTGTGTGTGTGTTCTTCGTGATTCTTTTTTTGTGTTGTTGTTGTTGGTTAAATTAGTGCGTGAGATATACAATATTAATTAAACATTGTAAAATTGGTGAAATCAAGCATCAAAGTAGTTAAATAATAATACCATTATATATCTCAAGCTAAAGAGAATATTTCTTCGTTCCACCTTCACATCAACCTGTTTTCTCTTCATACTCTCCATTAGAAGGGTATTTTTACACTACTCTCTCTAATAAGTTATATTAATCCATTAATCTATGCATGCAATATCAAGGAAACTAATTAATTAAATATAGAGGTACGACTTTTTCCCGCCTATAAACTTTTAAATACCACTTTACTATCCAAATTTATATTTCGGCGGTGAACGAAGAGTAAATTTGGTCCGGCTGTTGGAGTTTTGAAGAGGGAAGTTCGATGAATCTATTAGTGGTACAATTTGGGTTTTGGTGATGGAATTTGACTTAGGAGCGGTGGTTGCCAAACCCTAATCGCTTGGTTGTTGTGATTAGCGGGTCATAGGATTAGGGTTTGAGGGGTTTTAGTGATGATGATCAGAGAAGAGAATGGTGATGGTGTGGGGTCACAACTGTAGTAATTGTCCAACAAACTATCAACGCAGCTAACAAAATTCAATCGGTAAATCAATTACCTTTCTTTGTCTAGATCCGAGTATAGATTATATCGTATTGTTATAAATAAAAATCTATATAAGTAAATCCTTCAATGATTAGAATACTTACGTACGTTTGGAGGCTTCTTCGAATATCTCTGTTTCGACAGGAATACTGTTCACGGTTATGTTCATCGTCTACGTCCACATGATTTTTCGCCAATTAATCCAAGTAGGATCGCACTCACGGAAGTCCACACAAGATAATCCGTAGAACTCTTGATTATTTTGCTAGAACAATCAAGGCTTCAAGAATCAAGAAAGAGAACAAGAAAAGTTTTCTTCTTGAGAGAGAGAGAGAGAGTGGGTGGCTAGGATTTAATTAATGAATAATTCCTTTTGTTTTAATTTTAAGTTGCACTTATATAGTGCAACCATTAACCCTTATTCACTTAGGAATAGCCATGACTCCAACCCTAGTCATCTTTGCAACCAAAACACCTTTTATGGTATTTTAATTAATTAATTATTATTAAATTAAAATCAATTAATATAATATATATAGACATTCTATTAATAATAATATTCTTTAAATATAACATAGATATATTTAAATATAATCTCACTAATTTAATTTAATATTAAAATTAAATCAGGCACACACCTCAGCAAATTTAATTGCACTGTGAGATTACCAAAATACCCCTTGGTCCTGAAAGACGAAAATACCTTTCTCACAAATTGATTCTTAAATTATCTTTAAGTGTATGACCCGTAGGCTCCTTATCATATCGGCAGTGAGTAGTATCGCGATTAACACCAATTAATCATCTCACTAGACACAGACCAAGATTGACCCCTAGCAGGCATCATGGCCACTCGATAGATTCGGATTCAACAAACGGGCAGTCTGTCAATGGTATGGTTACCGTGCAATCAAATCATTTCATCAACTGTTCTCATCGAGACGAGGTAACAGAAATAGTGTCACCTCAGATATCCTCGACACGTTTGTATTCAGTTATTGGACCAATGTCAGGAATATTAAATTGATTGAGTATCAACTCATCCCCCTGTGGTCACAGATTTAGTGTCATTGCCATTTACTGAATTACCCATGAGATACTTCTCCCCGTACCCAGGAGTGATGAATCATTTGTCGATCCATCATAGTCCGATACACTTCTCAATGTAGTCAATCACTACCGTATTGATAGCTCTAATAGAACTACGTTGGCCTAGTGTCAAACTACATCAATTGGTGCACAAGGTGCTCTGGTGATCTCAAGCAAAGATCACATGTACCACCATCTGTTAGATGATTTATTCTATAGACATTGGGGTTACCCATCAATATGGAATCCTGGTGAGTCTTTTCATTGAACTTGCCTCTAGCAAGCACCTAGTGTTTGTACCAGGTTGTCAGCAAACAACCTTGATAAGTGAGATCAGTCACTGCCTTTCGTAAGGTCGTTCAACACTATGATAGTCTTACATATTATCTTTTCCTTGATCAGAATAATACTGGGGTACGGACGTTTCTAGAATGACCACCATATGTGATCATAGGGTTTTCACTATCAGATTTGAACACCTTGATACTCCATCACGGTTCTGCCATCCTAAGGACATATATCATTGCATACACGATATAGAAGAATATGCCTTTTATTGATAATAAACATTTATATTTAGAATCAATTTTACAATAATTGATTACTCTAGGGCACCTACTCTAACAAACACAATGCTGGAATAGAAATGAACTATAATTTGGGTAATAAATTGACATTTTAAATTCTGTGGATGAAAAAATATCATCATTAAGCCATTATTCGGGTGGACAAAAGTCGTTTACTCTAAATATATAGTAAACTTAATGTTTTTGTTAAGTAATTAAGATTAATTATATATAATAGTAATTAAGCCTAGACAGAATCTTCGGGATGGAGTAAATAAAACGCTATAAGATCGTTTCATTTAACACACTACACATAAATTATTATATATACTAGAATCTTCATGTGTAGTTCATGGACAAATCCCATCTGATATTTTTATTTTTATTCAATTTTTTAAGATAACCTATCAGAATCAATGCCTATCTCCCAATTCCCACACATAAAGAAATGTGATATATTATATATAGATATTTTTTATTTCCATGGATTAATTTAATTAGATTCTGAATCTCCCTTCTCTCCACTATAAACCCTTCTTCCCTTTCATATTATGGCACGA
The DNA here is from genome assembly GCF_008641045.1 of Pistacia vera. Classification (NCBI taxonomy): domain Eukaryota; kingdom Viridiplantae; phylum Streptophyta; class Magnoliopsida; order Sapindales; family Anacardiaceae; genus Pistacia; species Pistacia vera. Next base: position 434,016 of record NW_022196545.1, on the reverse strand, counting down.
TCAAACTTACAACCTTTCAACTTTCTCTCTCCCCCAACTCTCTTTTCTTCCTTCCCTTTCTCCTACATTTTCTTTTTCTCATCAAATGGAGAGAAACCAGCAACTTCGTAGACAACTTGCAGCCATGAGACAGTCCTCTTTGATCAGGTTCGTTATATAACTCCTTTCTTCTTCCTCTTCCTCTTCTTCTTCACATTTTTGTAACATGCACTTACAAAAGTTCTCTCATTTCAGCCACATTAATCATAATAATTTCTAACTCTAGATCTTTCTCTCTTCGGAGCTGCATTTATCAACATATTATGTTGTTTGTACAACTGGAAGAGACATGCACAAGTTTTCTATTTTAACAGAGTATGAGAGTAAAAGTCTTTTCAGTTAAAACTTCTTGTTTTTTCGTGTTTGTAATCGACTTGACGTTGAATTTAGCTTGTTCTAGTGCATGTTATATGTGAGAGTTCTGTTATATATATTTTCTTTGAGTTTGAGACGGGAAAATGATTTTTTGGAGCATTTTCAGGGATACCTTGAACAGTTCATCCAGTTGGAGGACTTCAGATGTGCTAACCCTAGTTTTGTAGAGGAAGTTGTCACATTGTACTACCGAGATTCCGCCAGGCTAATCACTAACATAGACCAGGCACTGTGAGTTTTATAAACATCAATCTTCTTTATTAATTTCAATACTAATAAATAAATTAAGCACTAATTAATGTGTTAATATTGCAGGGAGAAGAGCCCTCTTGATTTTAACAAGTTAGATGGCTATATGCATCAGTTCAAGGGAACACTCAAGGTAATTAATTAGTTATAGTTAAATTAATATTGGTGATTATTATAAATCAATATATCTAATAATAAAAAGTGTATCTATCAAGTATATTCTTGTTGGTTTTTACACAACACTTCATAAAAACATTCTTTCTTATTGGGTGCAGCATTGGAGCCAAAAAGGTGAAACTGAGAGCAACAGTTCAGAGAATATTGCAGCAGAAATGGAGAAGGGTAATAATAAAATAATTATTTTTTTTATTTTATGCTTTTTAGTGTTCAGGGACTACTTTTATCTGAGGATAATGCTTATGAATAAGATACTGGAATGTTTTAATCCACTTGCACTTAAATTTCGACCCTCTTTGACTGTGTATACATGTATACGACTATATTCACTCCTCAGAGATGAGTTGTTGCCTCTTTTGCAGCTTGAAAGAGAAGATGAACTAGCAAGGATTAGGGATAAAGGGGGCAGAATTGTGCAGTGGGGCTGCTTAAGGGTTGAGGGGGTGCTTTCTATGTCGAGAGCAATAGGTTTTTCTTTTACCCTATATGGCTTTTTGTTTTCATAACATGAATTATTTGGTTTTTCTGCAGGAACTATTATCTTTTCCATGTTAGTGACTTGTTAAAATTGCAGTGCATTCAAAAAACCTTTTTTTCTCTCCGGGGAGATAATAAATTTTGCAGCAAGAATGCTGCATAATTGATAAGAACTCCTGAGCTTTTAAACAGAGCACAGAGCTGAACCAAACTGCAACAGTGCAGTAATCTTACTACATGGATATGAGTAGTGCAATAATATTTGCAGCATCTTGCTATAAATGTTGCTTTCTTTTGTGGTTGTGCCTCTATTTTGCTCTAGAGCTGATGCTAATTACCACCAGCATATATAAGACCTACTGTGTAAAAGATGTATTGATATTGTATCCAGTTTGAGATGTTGGTAATATTTCTACTTTGCTAGTAAGATAAGTTTTAGTTTAGACCTTCATACATGTAAGTTTTGTCGATGACCTACACTTTGTCATTTCTCGATATGGCAGGCTTTTGTGGGCAAGGCATATACAACAAATGCGGTGCAAAGTTCCTTTTTATCTCCTCACATGTTTCATTATATCTACATGTTAATATTCATACAAAAAATACATGTATATGCTTGTGATAATTACATATACACATTCATTTAAGACATTCCATTTACTTCCAAAGGTACTTTGGTCTCTCTCCTTAGATTTATTTGGTATGAACTTCTTTTATTTTACCTTTTTAAATTTCCACTTTTCTGTTTCTATCCTATGTCTAAGTTGAGAGCCTTGAATTGGCTCTCTTCTAAGATTCTTTCAATTACAATGGTTCTCATAAGCAAATTATTTCTAGCAGTGTAACTTTACAATTGTTCATTCTTTTTCTTTCTTCCTTTCCAGTATTTTATGTCTTTTTTCAGCTACGATTAGATTTTAGTTCACTGTGTGTTTTACAGAATAATTTGTTGATTCAATTTCAAAGTTTGAGGCATTTTAGTTCTTTTATGACTAAGATATGTTTAACTTTAGATCTAATAATCTGCATGTTTGGTATGTCTGAGTTTCAGGTGATCATGGTTTGAAACCATGGGTTATTTCAGTGCCAGAAGTTACTTTCACGCCTAGAACTGAAGATGACGAGTTTTTGATTTTGGCAAGTGATGGACTTTGGGACGTCTTGTCTAATGATGTTGCTGTAAGGTTGGCTCGTGAAGAATTTAGGTACCAACGCAGGCAGCCAAAAAAAGATGATACTTCATCCCACCCTCCAGCCCTTAATGTTGCCAAAGAACTGCTGAAGCGAGCTTTTACTGCATACACTTGCGACAATGTCTCTGTTGTTGTTGTTGACCTGAAACTGCCTAGGAGAAGGCCTCATCAAAAGCTTTGAAAAAGGTTCTTTCTCTCTCTTTCTTGCTCAGTCACATTTCACTTCTCCAACTGGCTTTAGTTTTAGAAATACTTTATGAACTTCATTTATATTGAATTTGAGACAGCAAAATACTTATCATGAGGTCCGTTATATAGCTCATTGACTTATTCTATTATTATGTGGTGAAAGAGTTTTGAACTTCTGTTGACAGCTATACAAGACAACTTTGACACTTATATTTTGTTTATCACCCTAATTTATAGTTACTGGGATGTTTTATTGCTAACTTCAGGCTCCATCTTTTGTTTAATTCTGACTAGACTGTTAAAAATGTCTGAGTTACGTATCTCTAGACATAAAACACTCATCTTGTTTAAATTGTAAAAATCTATGAAGTTTTGTGTGTACATTATCAGCACTTTTATTTGCCGTTAGTAGAACATATCAAATTCTTTCAGTTAATCAGTTGGTTTTGTTTTCTTTCCCAACAGGGATGGAAAAGAAACCTGGGTTCCACCTTTTTCAGAGGGAAGGAAAAGAAGGAATCGTTTCTTGTTGGCCAAGTCATGTTTCAATGAGATGGTAAAAGTAGGATGTTATAATAAGTTGTGTATAACAAACTCTAGACAAACAAAAGTTGTACATGAGCTATTTCCAATAATAACCTACATATTTTGGACATATATATATTATTTTCTATTGATTACTCAGTAGAGTAGTTTCAATCTTTTGTTTCATTTTAAGTATTGATCTATTGCTGCATTCTGAATGGAGAATTTGCATTCAGTTACCATTTTCATAAATCATACATAAGTGAGATTGGGATGAAAAGGAATGTAGAAGTTTAGAGATGACGAGAAAATGAGGTCACTTATGTAGATTTAGTTGTGACTGAGGCCTCTATTTGTCTTCTATTATTCTTGAGTATGAAGTTCTGTACATGCTAGTTGAGATTGTTGTTTACAGTTGGTTCATGATGTGGTACACCATGAGTGTGAAATGGAGGCCGACTACATTAAGAGCTAGTACTATTGTTTGAGTTGGTGACACTTCAGTGTATGACACTGATCAGAAAAGGGTTAAGATTGTTAGAAGAAATAAGTTCAAAACTTGGATAGAGATTTTAGTTAAGGTTCTGTTCCTTGAGTTTCAGTTTACCAAGCTTTATATCAGCCTATTCAATTTCATAATCAAAATTTTAGGGTTGGAGATGACAGAAAAGTTGAATAAAGGACATTGCTGCTCCTTTTATTTGCCGTGTGTAGTCTATAGTTGGGATGGCTACTCATTGGCCTAGGTGAGAAGACTGTACCTTCAGCAGTTTAATTAGGAACAAACTATGCGACATTAATGCATCAAGCTATATGTCAGACTTGTAAAATTAAGGGGAAAAACGAACATATATCTGGTGGGGTTGTATCTTCAAGTATTCTACCAATTCAAGGGCAAGGAGCTACCACTGATGCAAGAGTTAGAAAATAAGAACTCTCAGAAATTAATTGTCAGTGGAACTGGAACTCTTCTTAGAGTCAAAACTTGGAATTGTTGCTTGAAAGTTGGGAAAATCTTGCATTCTTTAACCTCTTGAGATCAGATAGAAGAACACTTGGAGAAAGAACTTGATGAAACTTTGGTTACAAGTGTTAAAGTAATCTCTTCCTAAAATGTATATGGCATAACTTATTTAGTTTAACTATCATACACTGAATCTACAATTCTGGAAGCTAGCTTCTATAGGCAACTTTATCAGGTATATGCAGGTTTACCTTTTGTTTTAGTTGAGTTTTTTATGGAAAGCTTGGTGACAGTGGTTTTCACCATTATGTTTGAGCATTATAAGAATCATAGGCATCAGCATAGTACTTCTATTTGTAGCAGACTCCTATTATGTCCTTCACAGAACTCTTTGGATTCAAATGGAGACATATGAGTGATGTATAGAGAGTAAGGAAACCATACACAGAAAAACAGGACGGGCAACGAAATTTTTTTTGATGTACGGAATAAATTTTCGCTGAGTTGATCTATGTTTTTTATGTTATTCAACATCACAGCACCGGGATAATTGTGAAATAGGAGATTAGTAGGAATCACACTGCATGTTTATGCATCTAGATGGTTGGATGGTCAAAAATCATTTATTATTTGATAATAAGTATTATGATATTAACGAACATATAAGCATAGGGCACATAAATGTTGTTGGACCATATAACTGTATCACTACTTTTAGAGTATTCTGGACAGAATATAAGAATGAAGTTATCTAATGCAGTAAAAGTTGAAAGTGCATTTAAGCTGAAGAGGATTTATCTTATTAAAATTTCTAAATACCAGCATTGTGTTGCATTTGTTGATCTAAGTAATGTTGACTACTTTTAAATGCAAGTTTTCTAGGTTTTAGGTGCTTTAAACCAAACGAAATTATATTATTGCAGATGCAACTAAGACAAGTTTCTTGATGGCTGTAATAGCTCTTCTTTTGGAATACATGAAAACTGTTTCCGTATGCTCATATTTTTGACATACATGTGTCTTAAGTTATTTAGTATTTCAGTATTTTGATGTTGCAAAGCCAATGCTGGACTTTCATATACCACCATGTACTTTCAATTTCTTGGATAGGGGAAACTGAAAGTGTTATGTGCTGTTAAGTTCAGTACAAGATCAACCACCCTTTCATTTTGACCAGACTTTTACAATCTACTTAGTCTTCCTCGGTGGCATTTGCTAAGATTCAAATAATTTCTAGCAAGCTGGATTTGGATAAGAATTTAGTTTCTTTAAAGTCAAAGGCATCGAGCTCAAATTCAATAGTCTGAGTTTCAATCTTTTGATTAAACCATGCTCATCGTAGTCCAGTAAATAAACTGCATAAGTCTCAAGATCTTATAATAGCTCTTGAAAAATTCCTTAGTTTCTAAGTGCTTTATAGATTCATATGCAACTTGTGAGAATATGATAAGCATGAATATTTATTATTGGTATATTCAGAATGAGTTACTGTTATTTAATTTTTCTTCGTGACTCTTGGGAGAGCAAAGACCAATCTCTCAGCTTCATGCATTTGAGCTCATGTTTGCTTGAATCCTAATCCTTTATTTTCTATATAATTCGCTTAGAAAAATTATTTACTTTTCTTTTGGTTCATGTTTGTTATTAATATTTGGAGTTATCTGCCTGTAGCATGCATAACTGGGGTCCAAACTTTTATTGCTACAGAAGGGAAATGCTGATGTCTTTGAGCAATCCATTTGCATGTTAAAATCTTAACGACTGTCCACTTGGCGCCGTGATGGCTCTCTCTCAAAAGTTATTCAGAATTACTTTTCCTTATTTGGCTGATGTTCTATCTTCACTAATTAGGTGGCTCTTTGATCATTCGATTGGTTCTTCACTTTTCTGGTTTGCTACGAGGATCAAGTCTTGTTCAGTTTATTTGGATAAAATTTCGGCGGATGAAGCAGAAGCTGCCTATAGTGCGGTTGCTGCTTTCAATAATGTCTACTAAGAAATGGATTCTTATTGAGATGAGCAGAATTGATGCTGCAAGGAGAATATCTACATAAAGGTTAGCGTGAAAGCAACTTTAAAGCTAACTTCTGTATGATTGCATCAATGCCCACAAGTTCGGTTTATTCGCATAAGCACATTCTTGATGAGTGAAAGGGATGTTTTTCGAGAAGGGCCAGCCAGCAGCAAATTCTTTTATGTGGCAACATTAGCTTACTTCCTTTTAAGCCAAATAGCATTACACAAACTCATGTTCCTTTCTTATCGTTGAATCTACTAGCTTACTCATTTTGCAAGTGCTAGTTGCTGATTGGTTGATTTTTCATTTAGGATAAAAACCAGGTTTACCCTTGTGAACACTCAAATTATTTGGCCTGGTTTGTCAAGAATCAGAACAAAGTGTTTCTTCTGACTTCTGTTTACAGAAAATGAACACATATATTTCAGTAGTAAAATCATATCTCAACTGCATACGTCATAGTTACCGGCAAAGTGATTTCGAAGGTTCAAAGTAATTCATAGCTGTGATTCAATGAACTGGACAACACATCTAGTGAGAAGACTGCCTATATTTTGAATATATTGCCTTTATATGATTCTTAACTCTGCATAGATTAGCAGCACATAGATAGACAAATGGAGCAGGATCATTTTCACAAGAAATTGTTGACAATGTGTTGATAGCTACCACAGCTGTTATCGCCAAAATGTGTCATATTATTCATTATTATTAATATTCTTTTACCATATTGCTCCAGCACTGGTCCCTGATATAACTATTGTGTATGTATTATGCATGCAAACTCTGTACTTAAGAAAGAAATTGTTGCATCCCACATCGTCTGGTGAATGAGCTTTGTGATTTAGTTTGTAAGACTTAGACCCCCCTAACTTAATAGACATGTTTTGAGTTAAGGATGCTTGCTTGCAGTCCAAAAGTAAACCCGTGCAACCTTAGTCACAAAACAGACAATTTTTACTTGGTTAGACTCAATTGTGTAGGCTTGGACCCAAAACGGACAATTTCTACTTCATTAGACTCAGGATTTAACATAAATGCGAAAGGAAGCAACAACTGAAACACATATGTCATCTCTGTTATGCTGATGCAAAGTTTGTTGTACATTTTTTATAATGATTTGGTGAAAATATCTTATAGTTCGATTTAGAAGCAAACTGAAGAAAAAAACTATAGTAGCAGCTGGTACTGTCCAGGGTGGGATTCTTATCAACATAGGAGACAGTGATAGGAAAAAAGAATCATAATCTGTGGCAGAAATGAACACAAAATCATATTCTGATCCTACTCCACCCAGACCATCCTCCAGCTTTTGATTACTCTTTTAACAAAGATGTGACCACACTTTTGTGAAAATACTGTAGGGAAAACAAAAACATTTTATTATTATTTTCTGCTTTCTGCTTTCACTTGTGTTCGTTTGTGCATGGCATTGGCAGAGGAATAAAGAGGGAATCTCTTCTCTTACACTTCTTCCCTTTTTAAAATTTTACTAAAATTTACAGGTAAACTTGTTATATGTCAATCATTATTTTGATTTTTCCTATTTTGGGTTTGTAAGATTATTATTCTTTCCTTGTTGGTGTTTCCTGTTTATTATTATTCTCTGCCCGCCATATCTTTCAAGGATGCTTTTCTTACTTCAAATTAAATTATTGCATTTTGACCTAATTTTCATGTAAAAATGGAATGATTTGATCCACATGGACTATTTAAACACAATATGCACTTACCACTTCATATTTGGCCTTTCATTTTGGCAAAGTTATTGCAAATGTGAGATTTCTGTTTCAGCTTGTATGCATCTTAACTAATTCTTCGGAGTCTTGAAGTGAACGACTAGATAAATCCCTTCAATGGTCACTTCTATTAGTGTTTAAGTTAACTCGAACTTATGTATCTATTTTGGACCCTTTTGTTTTTTTACCATTAAACCATCTAGCGGTGGTTTAGTTATTACAACGTTCTAATATAGGATTGAGATATTAGCAAAGTTATTGGACTGAAAGGTAAATTTGCCTTATTAGTTTCAAACAAGAACAAATATGGATTTACTAGTATAATATCAAGATTTTGAACCTCTCATGTCAATCATTAAATCATAATTCGAAGGTTCATAGGGTAAAGCTATTCATGTAATATAATACAATTCGATTTTCACTCATATAATTGAGCCTACTTGATCAATTTACGATAAAAACCGAATCAAACTGAACCAAATCATAGTGATCATCCCTTAAAGATTATCGCACTTTTCTTATATAGAATTGTGAATAGTAAAAGGGTAGCTGACTTTTGTAAAAGCCAATTTTGATCCTCCACGTGTAATAAAATTTGATGTGAAATCAAGTCATTTTAGCCAGCAACACCTTTTGATCATGGGAACCTATGAGTAGATGATTCTCTATTGGACGGTGAGGACTGTGCCTGTCATCAAATATCTGTCACAGTACTGGCCGCGTAGCATTGCCCTTCTAATGATTGTTGATATAATAACTTAAGAATATGTATAATTGATTTTTATGAAAAATATTTTTTTAATTTTTGAGAAAAATACCTAAAAATTATTTTAAAATTTTTATATATTAAAATAAATTTTTGGTTAATTAAAACTAGAAACACCCTTTTAAGACCATATCTTAAAGTTGAAAAAAATAAAATTATAAAATATGTAAAAAAAAATTATAATAATTAATTAAATGGTCTATCAAGAGATTCGAGACCAAAAGAATAGAAGGCCAATGATTTATTTTGATGTAGAAATTAGAATCAATTTTGAGGAACAAATCCACCCTAGACATTTGTTCATTTTATCATAATGCTCTATCCATCAATTAGTATATACTCTTAACAAAAATAAAAAGGTGTGACAATGAGATCATACTTTATTTTACATCAACCCTTTTTTCTTAATTATATTTATATTTTTTTTTACATATATGTTTTATCTTTAAAGTATAGTTGTATTGTTAAACATTTTTTAAAGATTGTACAGTTCGACACTGATTTTACATTGCTAAATACCATTGTTTCCTTCTTGATTTTTAAAGATTATAGAGCTTAGCGAGAGTTCTATTTTTGACTTCGCTCATTTAACTTATAGCCTAAATGCCCATATGAAAGAATAGTTTAAAGAATTCTAGACGGGTTAATTAACTAAAGTTTGTATGATGAGATTGATTCTTCTCCAAAATATGAATTCTAGAATGCACATATATGTTTTACCATCAAAGTATAGTTGTATGGTTAAACATCTTTCAAAGATTGTACGGTTCGACACTGATTCTACATTGCTAAATACCATTGTTTCCTTCTTGATTTTTAAAGATTATAGAACTTAGCGAGAGTTCTATTTTTGACTTCGCTCATTTAACTTATAGCCTAAATGCCCATATGAAAGAATAGTTTAAAGAATTCTAGACGGGTTAATTAACCAAAGTTTGTATGATGAGATGGGTTCTTCTCCAAAATATGAATTCTAGAATGCATATATATGTTTTACCATCAAAGTATAGTTGTATGGTCAAACATTTTTCAAAGATTGTATGGTTCGATTCTGATTCTATATTGCCAAACACCATTGTTTCCTTCTTGATTTTTAAAGAGAGCTCGGAGAGAGTTTTATTTTTGACCTAGCTCATTTAAGTTATAGCCTAAACACCCAGATGAAAGAATAATAATTATTTTACATTTATATGATGATATGGATTCTTCTCCCAAGTTAGAGTTGTGTTATACCAGAAAAAGTAGGGCTAACGTGGAGCCTCGTCAGTAAAGGATGGTCAGAGTTCAGAAGGGTTCTGCGTCGTCCAGGTGCGCCCACGTCGCGCCTAGCACAAGTGGCATGGCTCATGTCAGTGCAGCAGGTGAGTGCCAGGCCAGCAAGTGGCTGAGGATGGCCCACATGTCAAAGCCCTGCTTTAATCGAGGAAATCCCTCGGGCAGGTGATCAATGAGACGCAAAGAAAGGATTTGCACGACACCTATCAACTTGCAACTTTCATAATCATTACCTTGAACTTTCCCACTATAAATAGAGAATTTCCCTCTCATTTGTAAAGATTAGCTAATTTTACACTGAAATAGCTCTCTCTTTCTCTCTCTAAACTGTAACTCAACTCGCTGAATACGACCTGATCACTCTCTCTTATTAATACAATAGCAGTGGACGTAGGATTCACTTTAGAGTATCCGAACCACTTTAAATATTGTTCTTCACCTTTTATTTAATTCAATCCCCTCATATCACGTGTGATTTCTAAGTCATTTTAGCATTTTACACGTGCGAGTAGTTGGTGTCAAAATCAAGCATCAACAAGTTAGATTAGACATAATAATAGTTTAATTAGGAGTAATCAAATCCATATACATTAAAAAAATACATGCATGCATATGTACAACTAAGAGTAGTGGGAATAAAAATTTATACTAAAGTGTTTTAAGTCTTATACGTCACATTGGTGAATCTGAGTCCATTCCAACTAACTGGATTATTGATGTAACCAATTTCCTCATTGATAGTAACATTCTTAATTACTATTTTAATCCTCTAAAGATCATGAGTTGAGACTTGAAAGATAAGAGAATTTTGTTGAGATTTTGATTAGAGAGGTAGATTAGCAAGTTAAACAATTATTAACTAATTAAAAGGCGGTGTCCGTACATGATTGATCTTTTTGTAGAATCAAACTTTTCTCTACTTTTCCCTAACTCAAATTTTATTTTCTTTTTTCCAAATTTGATGAATAATTTGGTAAATAAAACCACCATTGGATGATCTAATGGTAAAAGAACAAAAGGAGGTTTATAAGCTCTTGAGTTCGAGTCTTCCCAAACACTAATACAGGTGGTCATTAAGACTCTTACATGGTCGACAGTTTCAGGGTCCTGAAAGATTAGTTGAGATGCACGTAAGCTGACCCGGACACCTCTGGTGATAATAAAAAAAAAAAATTTGGTAAACAAAATGATGTTATTTAATTTCTATATAAACTACATGTGGCATGACAGCCAATATATTCATGGTAGCTTTGGGTTAAATCATGTAATATAATAATAAATTGATAAATTCCATTGTCTTATCGATACCCAATACTAAAAAAAAATAGTTTTTTGTTGTCAATTATTTGAGTCGACACAATTAAAAGAAGCCGAAATGGCATATGCTAGCTATTGCTAATTTAACCAATTACTGAAGATAGTTGGTCCTTTCTATATTGATCTATTGCTACTTAAAATTATATATTAATTTAAATATTTGTAAGATTGGTGAAATCAACCATCAAAGTAATTAAATAATTAATACTCATTATATATCTCAAGCTAAGAGAATATTTCATTCAGGTTCCACCTTCACATCAACCTGTTTTTCTCTTCATACTCTTCATTAGAAGGGTTATTTTTAATACTAATCTCTTCTAATAAGTTATATTAATCCATTAATCTATGCATGCAGTATCAAGGATTCATAATTAATTAAATATATAGAGGTATCGACTTTTTCTCACCTACCACTTTACTATCCAAATTTATATTTCGGCGGTGAACAAAGAGTAAATTTGGTCCAGGCTATTGGAGCTTTTGAAGAGGGGAGACCGATAAGTCTATTGGTGGTGGAAGGTTGGATTTTGGTGGTTGGGATTGATTGGAATTTGACTTGGGAGGGGTGGTTACGCAAACCCTAATCGCTTGGTTGTTGGTGATTCGTGGGTCGGTCGGAGTAGGGTTTGAAGGGTTTTATGAGTGATGATTAGAGAAGAGAATGATGGTGGTGTGGGGTCACAACTTTAAGTAATTGATCTATCATACGCAGTGAAAAACAAAAATTCAATCGGTAAATCAATTACCTTTCTTTGCCTATAGATTATACCGTTTACATGTTTATAAACAAAAATCTGTATAAAGTAAATTCATTTAAGGATTAGAATACTTACGTACGTTTGGAGGCTCCTTCGAATATCTCTGATTTCGGACAGGAACACTGTTCACAATTACTGTTCATCGTCTACTGTTCACGGTTACCGTTCATCGTCTACTGTTCACTGTCTGCTGTTCATGTGATTTTTCGCCAATCGATCCAAAGTAGGATCGCACTCACGGAAGTCTACACGAAGATAATCTGCAGAACCCTTGATTATTTTACTAGAACAATCAAGGGCTTCAAGAATCAAGAAAGAAGAACAAGAAAAGTTTTATTCTTGAGAGAGATAGAGATGGGTGGCTAGGGTTTTAATTGAATGAATAATTCCCCTTTGTTTTAATTTTAAGTTGCACTTATATAGTGCAACAATTAAAACCCTTATTCTAGGAATAGCCATGGGCTCCAACCCTAGTTCACCATTGCAACCAAACACACACTTTATGGTATTTTAATTAATTAATTATTATTATAATTAAAATCAATTAATATATAATAATATATTAACATTCAATTAATAATAATAATTTATTTAAATATATACATAAATATATTTAAATATAATCTCACTAATTTAATTTTAATATTAAAATTAAATACAGGCAACAATCTCAGCAAATTTAATTGCACTACCAAAATACTCTTTCGTCCTGAAAGAAGAAAATACCCTTATCACAAATTAATTCTTAAATTATCTTCTAAGTGTGACACTCATAAGCTCCTTATCATATCAGCAGTTAGTAGTATCGCGATTAACACCAATTAATCGTTTCACTACACACAGACCAAGATTGACCCCTAGCAAGGCATCATGGCCCCTCGATAGATTCGGATTCAGTGAAACCGTAGCCTGTCAATGGTATGGTTATCGTGCAATCAAATCCTTTCATCAACTGTTATCTCATTGAGACTGAGGTACAGAAAAAGTGTCAACCTTAGATATCCTTGACATGTTTGTATTCAGTTACTAGACCAATGCCAAGAATATTAAATTGGATTGAGCATCAACTCAATCTCACTATGGCCACATATTTAGTGTCATTGTCATTTATTGAATTACTCAGTGAGATAACTTCTCCCGTACCCAGGAGTTATGAATCATTTGTCGATCTACCATAGTCTCGATACATTTCTCAATGTAGCCAATCACTACCGCATTGATAGCTCTGAATAGAACTACGTTGGGCTAGCATCAAACTACACCAATTGGTGCACAAGGTGCTCCGGTGATCTCAAGTCTAAGGATCACATGCACCACCATTCGTAAAAGGATTTATTCCATAGACACTGGGGTTACCATCCATATGGAATCCTCTGGTGGGTCTGTCCAGTGAACTTGCCTCTAGAAGCACCCATGCGTTGCACCAGGTTGTCGGCAAACAACTTTAATAAGTGAGATCAGTCACTGCCTTTTGACAGGGTCGTTCAACACTATGATAGCCTTACCGTATTATCTGTGTCATTGGTCAGAATAATACTGGGGCTACATACGTTTCTAGAATAGCCACCATATGTGATCATAGTGTTCTCACTATAAAGATTTGAAACACTTGATACCCTCGTCACGGTTCTACCATCCTAAGGACATATATCATTGCATACACGATATAGAAGAATATGCCTTTTATTGATAAATAAACATTTATTACAGAATCAATTTTATAATAATTGATTGGCTCTATGACACCTAATGTAACAGCAATAATGCTGAAATAGGAAATGGAATATAAATTTGGGTAATAAAGTGACATTTTAAAAGTCCATGGATTAAAAAATGTCATCATTAAGCCATTATTCGGGTGGACAAAAGTCGTTTACTCTAAATATATAAGTAAACTTAACTTTATGTTTTTGTTAAGTAATTAAGATTAATTATATATTAATAGGAATTAAGCCTAGACAGAATCTTGGGGATGGAGTAAATAAAACGCTATAAGATCAGTTTCGTTTAACACACACACACACACACACACACACACACACACACACACACACACACATATATATTATATATACTTAGAATCTTCATGTGTAGTTCATGAACAAATCCCATCTGATATTTTTATTTTTATTCAATTTTTTAAGATAACCTATCAGAATCAGAATGCCTATCTCCCAATTCCTACACATAAAGAAATGTAATATATTTATATATAGATATTTTTTATTTCCATGGATTAATTTAATTAGATTCTGAAATCTCCCTTCTCTCCTCTATTCTCTCCACTATATAAACCCTTCTTCCCTTTCATATTATTGCACGATCAAACTTACAACCTTTCAACTTTCTCTCTCCCCCAACTCTTCTTTTCTTTCCTTTCCTTTCTCCTACATTTTCTTTTTCTCATCAAATGGAGGGAAACCAGCAACTTCGTAGACAACTTGCAGCCATGAGACAGTCCCTCTTTGATCAGGTTTCGTTATAATAACTCCTTTTCTTCTTCCTCTTCTTCTTCTTCTTCTTCACATTTTTGTAACATGCACTTACAAAAGTTTCTCTTCATTTCAAGCCACATTAATCATAAATAAAATTTTCTAACTCTAGATCTTTCTCTCTTCGGAGCTGCATTTATCAACATATTATTGTGTTTGTACGACTGGAAGAGAGCATGCACAAGTTTTCTATTTTAAACAGAGTATGAGAGTAAAAGTCTTTTCAGTTAAAACTTTTTGTTTTTTCGTGTTTGTAATCGACTTGACAGTTGAATTTAGCTTGTTCTAGTGCATGTTATATGTGAGAGGTTCTGTTTATATATAATTTTCTTTGAGTTTGAGACGGGAAAATGATTTTTTGGGGGCATTTTCAGGGATACCTTGATGAACAGTTCATCCAGTTGGAGGAGCTTCAAGATGATGCTAACCCCAGTTTTGTAGAGGAAGTTGTCACATTGTACTACCGAGATTCCGCCAGGCTAATCACTAGCATAGACCAGGCACTGTGAGTTTATGATAAAACATCAATCTTCTCTATTAATTTCAATACTAATAAATAAATTAAACACTAATTAATGTTGTCAAATTATTTGCAGGGAGAAGAGCCCTCTTGATTTTAACAAGTTAGATGGCCATATGCATCAGTTCAAGGGAAGCAGCTCAAGGTAATCAATTAGTTAATTAGTTAAATTAATATTGGTGATTATTATAAATCAATATATCTAATAATAAAAAGTGTATCTATCAAGTATATTCTTTGTCGGTTTTTATCACAACAACTTCATAAAAACATTCTTTCTTATTGGGTGCAGCATTGGAGCCAAAAAGGTGAAAGCTGAGAGCACACAGTTCAGAGAATATTGCAAGGCAGGAAATGGAGAAGGGTAATAATAAAAATAATTATTTTTTTTATTTTTATAATCGGGGTGTTCCTGTCAACTTGTGTGTACCTCAACTAATTCCTTGAAATCTTGGAACTATCAACTGGGCAAGAGTCTTAGTGGTCACCCCTATTAGTGACCGAGTGAATTCGAACTTAGGAGCTCATGAAACTTTTTTTATTATTATTATTATCAAGCCATCTAGTAATGGTTAAAATTATAATAGTTATTAATATTAATCACCTGACACTCCTAGAAATTGACAGCTTTTTTACCTGTGTGTTTGCGGTTTGCAGAAGTAGAAGGACTTTCCAACAACTGAAGAAGGAATATGCAACACTGAAGAAGAAACTAGAAGCTTATTTTCAGGTGGCTGAGCTGAACCCTGTTTGTGTTTTTTTTACCCAGAAAAAGCAAATTATGCGTTTTTAACTGATAAAATTTGATGTTATTCAGCTAGCAAGACAAGCAGGGCCTATGGAGACTGCTAGTGGTCGGAAATAATTAATTGCAGAAGGGAGGGCAATGAAAATCTGAAACGTTGTTGTTGAAGTTTGTGCTGTGTAGTGTATGAGCAGCAGTACAAATGGAGCAGTTGAAAGCGCTTTTGGGTTGAGTTGATGACTGATGTTAATCTATGTATTAGATTTGGTTTCCTGAATGAAAGTTTTGCTGTGTGTGTTGGGCTTCTCAGTTTCAGAAAAAGATCATAAAAAGCCCTGTAATGAAAACTCAGTTCAATACTTCAATTATATGCTCTGCTTCTCAACTAGTAATTTCTCTCCTCCTTGTTTAATTCACAATAAATCATGGTGATCCCAAACCAAAACCATTACTTGTTTCTGTTTCTAGGTTTGACTTATTATCTTGAGTCATTACAAGATATATACCTTAAACTTTTAGATCAAATAGTCTTTTAATATCGTTTTTATGAAATTTAAGCAATTGCGATCATTTTTTTTACCTATAAAAGATAAATGAATAATTTTTCATTCTCTGTTCCATGACGATGAAAAAACTTTCCTATAATAGATGTATATACAACCAAACAATCATGAAATGTAGACGAATTTTCCAAGGAAAAGTGTTCATTGTTTATGATCGATTTCTTCGGTCTGGCTCTTCTTTTAAGAACCAAACTGAAATCTCTCATGAATTTTCAAACCGCAGAAACTTGCATTATATTTCATTTGTTATTATGTTATTAACTTCTAATAGCTACATGTAATTATATATGTCACTTCCCTTTATATAATTATTGATCAAACTTTGAGTTATAATATGATTATGCTTGCATATGATTATCGAAAGACATAAAATTCTATTTGATTATAATGAAAGAAAAAAAAAAAAAAAACCCCTTTAGTAATCACTAATAATAGAGACATCTTTTATTGAAATATAGTATTTCATTGAAGATTTCAAGTCAACAACCCCAATTATTGGGCATTCAATAAACTTAATATACAAACTGTTTACACAAAAGAGAGTCTTCTATACAATAAATATACGTGCAACTAAATTAATTAATTATGAGATGAGTACAAATCATACACATTAACGTGACATTTCATGATTGTTTGGTTGTATATACATCTATTGTAAGAAAAAAATTTCATCGTCATGAAACTGAGAATGAAAAATTTTTCATTTATCTTTTATAGGTTAAAAAATGATCGCATTTGCTTAAATTTCATAAGAACGACATTGAAAGACTATTTGATCTAAAAGTTTTAAGGTATATATCTTGTAACGACTCAAGATAATAAGTCAAACCTAGAAACGGAAACAAGTAATGGTTTTGGTTTGGGATCACCATGATTTATTGTGAATTAAACAAGGAGGAGAGAAATTACAAGTAGTTGAAAAGCAGAGCGTATAATTGAAGTATTGAACTGAGTTTACATTACAGGGCTTTTTATGATCTTTTTCTGAAACTGAGAAGCCTAACACAAAGAGCAAAACTTTCATTCAGGAAACCAAATCTAATACATAGATTAACATCACTCATCAACTCAACCCAAAAGCCCTTTCAAGTGCTCAATTTGTACTGCTGCTCATACACTACACAGCACAAACTTCAACAACAACATTTCACATTTTCATTGCACTCCTTTCTGTAATTAATTATTTGCGACGACTAGCAGTCTCCATAGGCCCTGCTTGTCTTGCTAGCTGAATAACATCAAAAACAACATCAAATTTTATCAGTAAACTCTATTTATTTATGACAAGTTATTAACAAATTGAATGTGTATGAGTGTATTATATATGTAATTTGGGGAATTCTGTTGGAGTTGGCGACCACTTCAACAATAGAGGTCGCAGCTGCTTTGCACGTCGCTCTCGGGGTTTGTAAGTGGTTTGGGTTTATACCATGTATAATCGTGGTAGGATTCTCTAAGGATTATAACTTCTAATAGGGTTGAGCTTAGGGATAAGGATCCTAGTTGTATTATGTCTCTCTTCATAACCTAGTCTATAAAGACATTATTTTCTTGTATAAGTGATAGAAAAATCATAACAAATACATTCATTGTAATGAAAGAACTGAGTCAATATTTTAATAATATTGATTTTATTGAATGTAGGCCAGTTTTGGGTGAACTATAATACATCGTGCATGTTTTCATTCTCTTTACTGGTTTGATAGTTGTGTGTGATTATTTATTTCTTTGATTGCAAACGCTCTTTAGTTCTTTCAGATTCAGTGTACTGTTTGATTCATTAGGAGAAAAGGGATGAGTTTTGACAAATGGATATCATATATAATGATTATTTTCAAGTAAACAAAACGATTTTAGAAAAGAAAGTTATACCCTAATCAACAACTCTCGTAACTTTATAAAACAATAGTGGCGGTTAGATTTTGTTTCAATCCATTAAGATCGAGGAAAATTAGTGAAGAAAACCTTATTCATTTTATTTTTAAGGTTAAGAGTGGAGAAAAATATAACCATGGCATGATATCTCTGTTGAAGTCTCACATCAATTAAGCACGCTCAAGCCTATTGGATTATAAGAGAGGGTAATTCTTCCATTTAATAAGACCTTATTGGATGAGGAGTCAGGTCCACCTCAAATTCTATCATGATATTAGAGGCTTGGTTCATTTGAGTTGAGCGCTTTAACTAGCGGGTGAAGAGTTAGAACCAGTAACTACCTCTATCAACAGGCATGATTCAATATATGGGTTTGATCGTGAGAGTGTGTGTTGAAGTCCCACATCAATTAGGCATGCCTATTGGGTTATAAAATGGGATAATCTTCCCATTCAACAAAGTCTTATTGGCTGAAAAGTCAGATCCATCTCAAATTCTATCAATCTCCTAACATTTTTGTTTCTTCATTGTGCTATAATGAACAGTGATCTAAAAGTTATTTGCTGTGTAAGTTCACTTATTCTTCCAAGAATATAGAGTTGAATCTAGAATTATATATATAACCTACGAATTTAATGAATTAAACAAAAAGACGGTGAATATTAACAAATAGAATCTGTATATTATTTTGCTACTCTCAAGATTGTTATTAGAACACAATCTATATAGTATAGCTTAACAAGAATCATATCAAACATTTCTTATATTTGTTTTCAAAATTTATCAAGAATGGATCCTAGAACACAACCTTTTCAATGTTTAATTGATTGCATTTAATTCACCACCATCTAGAGTATAATGGACAATATATATATATATATAAGATTATTATTTTTTTAAATTATTGATATCAAACAATCTATATTATATTTTGTAAATACATTGTAGAATCTTATTACCTCAAATGCAAAATGAGTTATAATGAATATCCGTTTCTACTGAATTGGACTACATTTTTACCCATGTACTAGGCCCAAAACTAAGCCCGTTCTTTCTCCGCAGAAACGTCAATTAACTGTTAACTAACAGTCGGGAATTGCAGTTGCAATTAACTAACGGCTGTAACGGCAACATTTCATAACTGTTAACTAAAGGTGTGTTGAAATTAACGTTTAAATAACGGTAGATTGGCGTTATCGTTAACTAACCAAAAGAACCATTGCCTGTAAGTTTGAAACTTTATTTTTACCAATAAGAAAGGTTACTTCTCCCTTGCCATCTTCAATGTATGAAAGATTCAGAGAATCTAAACCATCTTCATGGCTGTAGTTTCGAAGAAGAAATATTTGAGACCTTGTGTGATTGAGTTTTCTTGTTAAAAGTTTAATAATGTAGTTGTTGTTACTAACAACAGGCTTTAGAGAAATTATTCAGTGCTTTTGGAACATTGTGACTCTTGTTTACAAACTTTGATTTCACGCTCTCCTCTTGTGGTTCGAATGTCAAATCCTTTAGCCACTTTAGTTAACTATAGCCAAGGGATTCTCTTGTGATCGGATGACAAATCTTTTAACCATTAAAGTTAATTATACTTTAGATAAATTCAATTTTCGAGTCCGTTTTACCTGAAGAAGGAGCAAATGATTCACGGTGATTGAACGTGTAGACAGTTTTCAAACACAAGTTTGCTCTTCATTTAACAATTTCCATATGTGCTTTCTCTTTGTTCTGCTTATTTTAATTTTCGGTCTATTTTTTCAACTTGATTATGAAAAACAAACTAATTCTTATTTTAGTAAAATTTGAGTAGAATATTTCTTGTGGGATGGACCATTGATGGTAATGGTGGCCAGAAATTTTGGCTAAAGACAGTTTGTGAGCATGACTCGCGAGGAAGAGATGTTGAACTTTTTCGCCTGCACTTATACTCAAAAGGGAAAGTGGGTTGCATCTCTAAGGGAAGTCCAGCGGCGTCGGAACTATAAGACGGCCGTGTGATCAAAGAAGCGTTTTTTGCTACCCCATCTTCATTCATTTCTTAAAAGTGCAGAGATTTTATTGTTTAGTAATGGCTGGTAAATTTGAGTAATGAAACTTAGTGAGGCATTATTGTTTTAAAATTGTTTAATTCACTGGAATCTCTGCATCAGGCAGACGGCCGTCTTCGATGCGTTAGCACTGGATAAGGAAGGCTAATTCATCAAAGACATAGTGATGGGGTTACTCATTCTGTTCAATGTCATTTCCACAAGGTCTTTGAAGGCTAACACTTGTTTTATCAATAGAAGAAGCCACGCCCTTTATGCATGAAGATTAAGGAGTTTCATGAGGTGTTACTAGCTAAGCTTAATGGTAGCTAGGCACTAGGCAGAACATATTTTTGAAAAGTAAATTATGTCTTAATGGCTTTTGATAAGTTTCTAACCAATGGTACGCCTTAGATATATGATTTTATGTGTTATATATGTAATATAGTAATTCATTTAAGTTAGTATGAGATGCTCACAAATTATTGCAAATAGAATGTGTATGAGTGTATTATATAAGTAAAATGTGGATTCAGTGAACCGAACGGTTCACTATCAGAAAAGTAATAAGTTTTGACAAATGAATATCATACATAATGATTCTTTTCAAGAAAATAAAAATCATGTAGGAAAGAAAATTATACCCTAATTAATGGTTCTCATTACTTTATAAAACAAGATTGATTATTGAATTTTTTTTTTTTTTTTCACCTGTTGAGACCGATGAAGATTAGTAAAGTTTTTTTTTTTTTTTCACCTGTTGAGACCGATGAAGATTAGTAAAGAAAACACTGTTTATAACATTTATGTGTTATTTATGTAATATAGTATTTCATTGAAGGTAGTATAAGATGGTGACAAGTTATTGACAAATAGAATGTGTACGAGTGTGTTATATATGTAATCTATGGATTCAGTGAACCGTCCAGGTAACTGACAAAAAAAAAAAAGTAAATTTTGACAAATGGATATCATGCACAATGATTCTTTTCAAGTAAACAAAACCATTTTACCAATGAAAATTGTACTGCTCTCATAACTTTATAAAACAACAATGACCGTTGGCTTTTCTGTTCTTCTGTTAAGACCAAGGAAGATAATTGAAGAAAACCATATTTATAGCATTTATGTGCTATTTTATGTAATATAGTATATATTTTAGTGAAGGTAAAATGAGATGAGACAAGTTATTTACAAATGGAATATGTGTGAGTGTATTATATATGTAATCTGCGAATTCAATGAACCGTCCGGTTCATTGACAGAAAAACGGTGAGTTTTGACAAATGGATTCTATGTGTAATGATTTTTTTTAGGTAAAGAGAATCATTCTAGGAAAGAAAATTATAACCTAATCAACGACTATCATATCTTTGTATAACAACAATGGTCGTTGGATTTCCTCCACTAAGACTGAGAAAGATAAGTGAAGAAAACCCTATTTGTAGCATTTATGTAATATAGTATTTCAGTGAAGGTAGTACGAGCTATTGACAAATGGAACATGTAAGTGTATTATATATGTAATCTGTGGA
This sequence comes from Pistacia vera, assembly GCF_008641045.1. Classification (NCBI taxonomy): domain Eukaryota; kingdom Viridiplantae; phylum Streptophyta; class Magnoliopsida; order Sapindales; family Anacardiaceae; genus Pistacia; species Pistacia vera. The sequence goes on along the minus strand of NW_022196545.1, from coordinate 412,196 downwards.
TTCGTCGAACCGTCTGATTCATTAATAAAAAAACGGTAAGTTGACAAATGGATATCATGCACTAAATTCATTCCAAGTAAACAAAACCATTTAGGAAAGAAAAGTTTACACAAATCAACAGTTCTCATAACTTTATAAAACAACAACGTCCGTTAGATTTTCTTTTCACCCGTTAAGACCGAGGACAACCAGTGAAGAAACCCCTTTTTATTTCAATTCTAAGGGTAAAAGTGGAGAAAGATATAACCATAGCATAATCTCTCTCAACATTTTTGCTCTATTCATTGTGCTAAAATGGACATCGATCTTAGAAATCTCTCTCTATGTAAGTTCACTTATTCTTTTGAGAATACACGATTCCATTTAGAATTATTGTTCAAATATATATATTGCATATGAACTAAGGATAATAAATTTATCTATTGATTGTTCTTATGATGTTCTTCATACTGTTAAAATGTTAATGAATATTATAAATGTTACATCATATTTTGTCAATCTTGTTCCATGGATTGAATCTTGTTTAGATATTTTAGCCATTATACCATTAGTTCATCACCATCCTCTTTTGTATTTCAAAGAGTATTGTTGGCTTTAGTTTTCTCTTTGTAAAAATTTTAATAATTGGTTTGTGGCCGGATGACAAGACATTAGGTTATTCAAAAATCTTTCAATAGACTCTAGGGATTAATTGATCTATACGTAAGTTAGTTTGAACAATTCCAACCACAAAAAAAAAAAATAATAATAATAAATTAATTAATTAAATAACCGATTGGATTTGAAACATTTATTATTTCATATTTTTATATACTTTTTAAAGATGTCATAACTAAATTTTAGGAAGGTGGATTAGATTGTGAAGTCTTTTTTATTGAGCATAAATTTTCAAACATTATAGTTATCAAGTTATAAAAAAGATATGATGAGATATAATAAATATTTTGAATTAATTTTTTTTTACTTATAATATTACATTATTTCTTCTATTTCTGAAACATATTTATTCTTCTATTCCTTTTTTTTTTCATATTAATAAATTCCGATATTATAAAAAATTTATTATTATTCTTTTTAATCGCACTGATAATTTTTTTTTTTTTAAATCTTTAGTTGAATAAAAAACAAATTAATTAATTGTGATAATTACTAGATTCTCAAAAACCAACCTGACAGATTATAAATTAAACACAAATTGCCATAATTAGAATTTCAATTAAGATAAACAGCCAAGAAATTGAATTAAAAAACAGCTTACCATAAGTACAAACCCGAAATATCGCTGAATCTCGGTCCTGAGAACTGTGTTTCGGCCGATATTTCCCGATAAACCAGAATCTAAACAAAAAGAAAACCAGTACCTGACCTGTAAAATGAATCCAAAGTTCACAGAAATCAATGTGCTCCCATCACACTTAACATGTTTCTTCATATAAAGACAAACAGACTCCTCTGTTTTTACACACTCTGAAAGTAACTGAAACTCTTTGAATGTGTATATAAACGCATGTTCTATTTTGGTCTTTCACTTCACTTCAAATCTTCTTTTTTGTTTAGAGAGAAATTTTCTATAAGTTTTGTTTTTTATGGGTTTTTGTTGGTCTTGTTAATCAGCAATCGCTTTAATTTGATAACTTGATTTTGTTCTTGCTTTCGGGAAGTTTTTGAATTTTATTTTTGGGGTCAGTGAATTTTTAATTTTGTTTATTTTGAGCAGTGTGAGAGAAATTAGAATCTGGGGTTTTGAATTATTTAGAATTCAATCAAGAAGAGTTGAGAAAACCCCAGAAAATTTTTGAATCACTTTGTTCTCTCCTTTAGGGTTTTGTTCTGGATTTGGAGAATTAAGATTCGTTTAGGTTTTTGAGTTTTTTTATTCTGTTTTTGCTTGTTGGGTTCTGGATTTTTTAATTAAAAAAAAAAAAAAAAACTTAATCTTAATTGTCTAGATTTGAAATTTTGATTTATATGGCGTCATATAGACCATTTCCACCACCACCACAATCCTCGTTTCCACCGCCACCGCCGCCGCCGAACCAAAACCCTACTCAACCTCCACCACCTCCACCACAACCGTCATCAACACAACAACCACAGAGGCCAAATCAGTTCAATCAGAACTGGGGTTATAATGGCCAAATGCCTCCACAACAACAACAACAAAATTATCCTCCGTCAAGACCACCTCCACCACCACACCAACAATACCCTTATGCTCAGCCACCGCCACCACCGCCCCCGGAGTCATCCTACCCCCCTCCACCCCCACCTCCTCCTCCACAACAACAACCACAGCAGCCTCCAATGTATTATCCATCTAACCAGTATACACAAAATTCTATGTATAATCTTCAACCACCAATGCAGCCATTGCAACCACCACTTCCACCTCCACCACCTTCGTCTCCGCCCCCTAGTTCCTCTATCCCGCCACCACCACCTCCCAGTTCTCCTCCACCACCACCTCCTCCTAAGGAGATTGATGGTGGAGGTTCGCGACTTGATCGTGATAAAAGGGTGCCTAAGGAGGTTTCTAGGCGTGATTCTCGTGATCACGGGCATTCGAGGCAGCACAAGCCTCCGGTGCCACCACAAATGGTTAAGAAGGTCAGTGGAGGTTCAGGGAGAGTAGAGACGGAGGAGGAGAGGAGGATAAGGAAGAAGAAGGAGTATGAGAAGCAGAGGCAAGAGGAGAAGCATAGGCAACAAATGAAGGAGTCTCAGAATGCAGTAATGCAGAAGACTCAGATGATGACTTCTGGGAAAGGAGGCCATGGGTCAATTGTAGGGTCAAGAATGGGGGATAGGAGGGCTGCTCCATTTTTGAGTGGTGAGAGGATTGAGAATAGGTTGAAAAAGCCCACCACGTTCTTGTGCAAGTTGAAGTGAGTATCGATATGTCTAGTATGTATTCTGCTGTTGTGTTGTGTTTTGTTTGTGTACTGTTTGGAGCCTTCTATTTTCACAAGTTGCACGAAAATATATATTATAGTGGATTTATATCGTGAAAAACAAATCAATCTGCATTAGTTATGCCATAGCGAGGGTGTGTGGTGCATTCTTACCTGTTGAATGTTGTATTTGTTATGAATTTTCACTAATGAATTATGGAAGCTAGATTATAGCAACATGATATGTTGGGCAAGCATCATTAGTCTTTAGCAAGTTTTTACTTTGTTCTCTTGTACCATTGACATGCTGTTTTAACCCCTGAACTCTTATGTAGATTCCGTAATGAGCTTCCTGACCCAAGTGCACAGCCAAAGCTTATGGCTTTGAAGAAAGACAAAGATCGGTATGCAACATTTCTTAATTATCTTGACATATTGGTGCCTTTCATGTGTGTATAAAAATTTAATTATAAGTTTTGGGCCATTTCTACTTAAGTTACAGCAGTTATGTTATTTTGTGCTCTGATTGACAAAGTTTATATCTGATTGGAACATGTTTGGTGGTGAGGAATTTAATGGACAATTAGAATTACTTTTCTATATTTTTATGTTAACTGATCAAAATTATCCAAGAATTATTTGTCACCAAGAAGAGATGACATGGATAAGGCAAATGAAGGCCAGATAAATTCATACGGCTGGTAGCATGCGTTGAATGACAATGTTGAAGGCTAGAATATGGAAGACTTGAAACAAGCCTTTGTCCTCTTGAAGTTGCAAAGATCGAGGGAAAAAGTTTAGTTTGTTGTCATCATGTGTCCAGATTCATATTCTGATTTTATTGTGTAATAATGCCATGTTCATCTTCTTATGCAGATTTACAAGATACACAATTACATCTCTGGAGAAAAATTACAAGCCCCAGCTGTATGTTGAGCCAGATCTTGGGATACCTCTTGACCTGCTTGACCTTAATGTTTACAAGTATTATCTCTTACCAGTTTAAACTTGTTTAAGAATCTCATAATTTTGCTGTCATGACAGTCCTGATTGTTGTATTTCTGCTTGTTTAATTAGTCCTCCCAAGGGCGTCAGAATACCTCTTGCTCCAGAAGATGAGGAGTTGTTGCGTGATGATGATGTGGTTACCCCAGTAAAGAAAGATGGTATAAGGAAAAAAGAGCGGCCGACTGATAAAGGTGTTTCTTGGCTGGTTAAGACTCAGTATATCTCTCCTCTTAGCATGGAATCAACAAGACAGGTACTTGATAAGTACACTGTTTTATATCTGATATTTTTTTGACAAATATTAATGAAAGCTTTGCCGTAACAAAATACATTGGTTTTTGCAGTCTTTGACTGAAAAACAAGCAAAGGAACTGAAAGAGATGAAGGGAGGCCGGAACATTTTAGATAACCTTAATGATAGGTCTGTTCTATCCAAACCTGTCCATTGAATACATTATTGGACCGTAAAAGAATTATGAGGGAACTTTCCCTTTTTTTTATTGAAAACGTCAAATATTTTTTCAGGGACAGACAGATTAAGGACATTCAAGCATCATTTGAGGCATCAAAGCTGCGCCCTATTCATGCAACCAATAAAGATTTACGTCCTGTTGAGATTTGGCCTCTGTTACCTGATTTTGAGAGGTATGAACAATTTTGTGCCTTTAATTTTTTTGTCTTTTCTTTAGAGCAATCATTGTCAATTCAAGCTTGATGAAGCTTCATAGTGAGTTAGTTTCTTTTCTTTTATTGGAAAGAATATATAGAAACCGGGACTACTGGTGAATTCAATATTTCCGTAGCTTGTGTTGTTTTGAATACAAGGCTGATTGAACTGTTTTCATCAAGCATGTGCTCTTCATAAGTAGAATAATGCTCTAAATTAACTTAGTGTTTGTTGAATGGAAAATTATTTCTCCAGTCATAATAGACGATTTTGCTGTTGGCTGATTGAATATTATTTTCAAATTTTAGTCATTGATGATTATACCACATTACATCATGTTCGTAATAACTTTGAGCCTTGTGATGCTATTTTGCCAGGTACGATGATCAATTTGTTGTGGCTTTATTTGATGGTGTTCCAACAGCAGATTCAGAAATCTACAGCAAGTTGGACCAGTCTGTCCGTGATGAGCATGAATCACGGGTCAGTTATATATGGAACGGTTTTGTAGCATAAATGTATAACAGTGATGGTTCATTAAAAATTATTCATGACAAAGCGTAGGCTTATTTATTTAAGCATTAAGCTTTATCAACTTAAAATTTGGACTTAAATTTTTAATTGTAATTTTTAGCCATCAATTCATTAAAATCCAATAGTTTATGAGTTGCTAAGGTGGCAAAGAAAATAACTACCTTTAACCTCCACATATCTATTTGATTGCAATATATCCATAGACAAGACTTTGTGTCCCAATTGAATTCAAGATTTTAAATGACTATATCTCATATTTGCCTTTTTCTAATCTTTTCCTAGATGGCTATGATACTATATTGATCATCTATTCTTCTTGGTATGTGTCAGGCTGTTATGAAAAGTTATGTGGCAACAGGTGCCGATCCAGCTAACCCAGATAAATTTCTGGCATACATGGTCCCTTCCATAGATGAGGTAGATATTGCTTGTGTAAACTTGCACATTTTGGCGTGGAACATTTCATAGAGTAATATATGTCCTGCTAAGGCTACTTCATTATTAATTACTTGTATCTTTCTGGTGGCAGCTATCGAAGGATATGTATGATGAGAGTGAAGATGTCTCATTTTCTTGGGTTCGCGAGTATAATTGGGATGTACGTTCATTGATTCTAATCATTCTATCTACCATATTAGCATTTTACTTGTTCGTGAATTGAAAATGATTGATCGCTATATCTTCTTTCCAACAGGTGCGGGGTGATGATGCCGATGATCCAACATCATACCTCGTTTCATTTGATGATGACGAAGCTCGCTATGTGGTATACACTCAAATAGGATTTATGTTTCCATTGCACATGTTTTCTGTTGGTAAGATTTGTGGTTCTTACACTTCTCAAAATGATGCAGCCTCTCCCCACAAAACTTAATTTGAGAAAGAAGAGGGCCAGAGAGGGGAGATCTAACGAGGATGTTGAGCATTTTCCTGCACCTTCAAGACTGACTGTAAGGCGGCGATCAAGTGTCGCTGTAATAGAACTGAAGGATGCTGGGGTATGGTGGAACTCTATATTTAAGTTCACCTTATACATTAGATTTTAGTTTTGGGATGTGTTTTGACATATTGATGCTACTTTCAGGCTTATTCAAACTCAAAGGGGACCAGCTCAAAGATGGCAAGGTTAGATACCGAAGATGGGGTGGGAAGATCACGAAAGCTCTCGCGGCACCAAGATCTGTATCATTCTAGTGGAGCAGAAGATGACTTATCTGATTGAAGGCTATCGATACTGAGGGTACCTGGAAGGAAAATTTCCAAAATGCTATAATCTGGAAAATGTATCCGATTTGGAAGGTTGGAATACACAGACATTATATCATAATGCTGATCGGCTTAGGAGTGATCAGGGTCTAGTTTATTGCTGGTCAGCTTAGGAGTGCTCAGGGTCTAGTTTTATTTAATTAGATTTATAAAGGTTTAACTAGATCCCGATTACTCCCAGACGACCAGCTACAAGATATAATTGGCTGAGTATTTCGTCATTTCAAATAGGATACATTTTCTCGATTATAGCATTTTCTTGATATTAGCGGGTGTTAATTTATTTAGGCTCCTCCCTTCAATACCATAAGGAAAAAAATGAAGTGTAAACTTGGTTGAACATAAGAGAAATCTTGTTACGGTGTCATAGTGAGAATGTTCATCTTTGAAACAAACAAGTATTTTAGCAATGAATATAAGCTTGTTCTATGATTAATGGTTCACTTTGATTTGTATTTTTTCAATTTGGTAAACTTGGCTAAAATTTGATTCAACCTTACCAATATATTTCACCATTTTATGTATAAATGTTAATTCAATGGTTGGTACCTCTTTGATAAGCTAATACATGAATGATTGTTGATGATTGAACATCATAGAATAAGCTTCTTTGGTTTGACCATTCTTTTAAAACCCGGCCTAGTCAATTAAAGTGGTTCAACCTGGACTTGGGGCTTTCACCGTTTCCGATTACCTGTTTCACTATTCACCAAAAACCTTAAAAATTGGGATGATGATCAACGAACAATTGAAAGTTAAGATGTTGAGACTTTTGAAGAGAAAGTCTCGATGAGTGCAATGGTGGTGACAGAATTGATTTCCAGTTAGTGAATCCATTGGAAATCGAAAAAAAAAAAAAACTGGTGATGACAACAATCTGCTTTTGCCAACGATTGTTAAGGCTAAAAGGGGTGGGGTGAAATGTGTTTTGATCAAAAGGCAGAGGGGAGTATTTTTAAGGTGATGGAAAGGGTTATCCACATCAACGTTGGTGAGATCTGATCAAAATCGATTAAACCTTGAGTAGATTTCTTGGGGAATTTGCTCAAGCAATAATTAAGATTGCATTTGAGGTGTCACCACGACCAACCAATCAACCGCCGATTTGTATTTAAAGGGTGTTTGATAAATTTTAAACATGTAAGGACTTAACATCATTTTCAGGGGTATATTTGCCGAATTTTAAAATTTTTGTCACTCAATTTGACCGATCGATCAAACCGGTCAACCCAATGCCTGGCAGCTTTGCCGCGTTCCACCCCGGATTATGTTTTAAAACATTGGGTTTGACTAGGCTAAATGAATGAACTTATAGATTTTTTAAGAACATCATAGGTAGAATAAGTTATTGATGATTTGGTCAGGACGGTATAAAATAGCAACTTTAAATAAATTAAAAAAAAAAAAGGCCAAATTATATATATATATATATATAAAGAAATTTAATAACTTACTATTCAGTCTCATTTCTTTAAATAACAAGAAAATCTTGTAACCACTTTGGATATTTACAACTACATTTGATCAAATATTTTATGAACAATACAACAAAAGGGGAAAAAAAAAAATAATTGAGACATGTTAAAAACAATCTCCATATTCACTTCTTTCAAAAGGAAAAATCGCTTAAATCTTCAGAAATGAAGACTTCTTGATGCAACTGGTGCCCTGTTTTATGATCACAAAAAATAATGGCAGTGACTATCAAAAACGTACAAAAGCATCTGAACCAAAACTAGAACTAAAGTACTCACCATGCTTGCCGGCATCTTACAGCTTCCTGACGAACAGCTCGCTTTGGGTCGTCTAGTGCCATGGATATTGCTTGTAGTACCTAATAAACACAATTAGAAAAGAAAAATCATAAGAGAAGACAAGTGGGATGGTGGTTTTCTGGATTAGCAAGTAAGTCAAGACTCAGATTTGAGGAGATATTCTATAATAAGGTACTGCAAATAGTAAAAGCAACTAAACAGATAACGGCATAACCCTATTGTAGCAAATGCTGATAATTATGTTCTGCTCTTACTAACCTGTACTCTCATGGGATAAATCCGTGCTTGAGGCAGTCTAGACATGGCAACCAGACACTGAATTGCTGTCTCTCGAACAAGCTGAAAATTTTAATAAGGTTACCGGCTATTTCAAATGCAAGAACACACATACGGGACAATTTACGAAAAAATAAGTTTGCTTTCAAAGAAAATCTGTTACCATCATATGAGGGTAGGTAATAAGTCCAATAAGATGATTAATGATGATATGAGCACACTCTAAGACTGCTTCTTGTCCTGCAGTCATAAGTACAAAAATTAAAACATAAATTACTTACTTCAGTGAAGGGCCATTATACCACAAACCCATCATGAAAGGAGAATTTTTTTAATCCAGTAACATATATGCATACAAGCAGACTTACCATTTTTTTCCGTCAATATCCCAGATATGACCAGCAGGAGACTGTACAGTATATCTTTATCCAAAGTATCACTACATAACACAGATAATCCCTCCATCAATATTGGAATTACCTGCAAAATTAAAATATTATACTTTGAGCAAAAATTAAAAAATCCTGCTTGATGTAATCCGATATAAAACCATTCGTTTTAGATTATTCAACACTAACCTTCTTGGCATCATTCAAGAGAACAACTAAGGGAGTATCTGACATTATGTATGCACAGGCCCGATACAGCATTGATCTGAAATCATATTAGCAGCTTCACTAAGTAATTGTACAGTTCAAATTGGTTTTTACATCATTCCTCACAACATGGACAATAAATATTTCTTCAAGATGGCAAAGCTAGTCAGTTAATTGTACTTGGTGCACATAACTTCTGATCAATATTCAAGATCAATTTATCATGTCAGATGGATTTGTACTACAAGTCTACAACAAGGTGTTTGAGAGTTCAGAGCTGAAACTCAATATTTAAAGAACTATGTAATCTTTCAAGACATTATTCTCTTGGCCTTATTTTAAGATTTCACAAATGCTTAAATTTAGGCTGTAATTTCATTCTTCTTTAATATCCATATTATGTTTCTCTCTAGCACACATCAGTGAATAATTAGCTGATAAAAAGAAAAAAGTGTAAAAATGAAAACGAGGTACTAAAATTGCCAAATATCATACAAAGTAGCAACTAGACCCAATATTGTGCTCGACATCTTATAGACTGACAGCATTTTGGTCAACATTTGTACTATGCTATGATACAGAACAAGGCCCCATCAAAACTGGGACAGACAAACTAACTGGATTCAGCAAAATGAACCCAAAACTATGCTTATTGTAGGCTCTTATTTGAATTTTTTTAGAAGGAATTATCAGCAATCCATCAGATTCAGCTTCAACAATATATTTCTTGGTATATATCATTCAAGCAGCAATATATTTGCACAAAATGAACGCTATGCAAAGGTATAAGAAAAATCATTCAAAACTAAAGCTAGATATAGTCTCTTATGAGTGATGAAGGCATAATATTTTTATTTTATTTTTTAAAGGCATACATACCTTGAGAATGATGACTCAGATTTCACAATCAAAGATTGCAGAATTGGCATTATGGTTGAATAAAAACGTTGCTTATAAAGTGGCCGTACTGTTGCATGGAATTTTCGGCATAAACAATTTTCAGAATCACTCATAAGAATTTGAAATGCATTCGAAGCACATTTCATGACAGATGGATGCACACCCTGCTCAGATATGTCTTCTGAGGATTCCTGCTCTGCTGGCAAAGAACCTTTTTTGTCATTTGACAATAAGCACTCTATAAGAATCATAGTTATGTCTTTAACTTTTTCGTGCCCCCGCATAAGCAAACCTTTTCCAATCCATGCTAGCCCAGTAATTGCATGGATTTGAAGAGATCTACTATTTACAACACCGCGGCATATACTATTAAGACACATCTCACTGCCATTATTCATCCCACCATGTATCCTTGAAGGACCATTATCATTGAAACTACATAAACTCGTGTTGAAAATTATATCCATTACTTCTTCCAAGGTACATGTACTTGATACATCTGTTCCATTGGCATTCAGACCAAATTTGTTAACCATGGAACCCAATGCTTGAGCTGCTGGAACATTACCCTTGAGAATGCTTGTCATAAACAGATGTAATACCAGCCTCACATTTGGAATGTGTGTTTGAGGATGAAGTGCTATAACTACTGATGCAAATAGTGAATATATCCATTCATCTCTACTGGAACCAACGTCTATCTCTTGAGTGAGCTGTAATCCTTTCAGTTGGATTGGAATGGCAGCCATTGGCTCCTTCGGAAAAGAAGTGCTTGATGAAAGTACACTGTAAGCTCTTTCAACTATTATGCTCTGGGTCTCCACTGAACAACTTGCAACAGCTAGCTTCATCGCCTTCATCGTTGCATCAAGAAGCCCCTGCAGTACAATGAATATATCAGTGCCACATAATCCATAAAGCCAGAGAGGTGCTGTGAAAGTAAATTCAATGAGACTTACTTTTTCATGGGTCTGAACACTGAAAGCTGCACAATTTTCAAGTAGGCCCCAAATATTCAGTGCAAACCTCAGCAAGACTTCCTCAAAGCTTCCAGTTTCATGGATCCTGAGATCATTCCAACATCGGTTTTATTTCTTATCCTGTCAAATGGCTAGAAAAATAAAAGCAGGAGCGCGGAAACATGATTGAAAACTTCCTCCTTTTTCTCTTAAGAAATTTCACCGAAAGCATAGATGACAGCGATTATCCATATAGCTCATGTCATCTATAAGATTACCAATATATCTACTAGTTTCTAAACTGACCAGAAGAGCACAAATAGGAGATGGGAAGTGGTCCTGCTGGCCCATGATAGTTTTGACACAGACACACGCAAGCATGCACACCCCTACAGATACACAGAATCCAATCTACATTTTAAAAAGAAAATATGCACCGAGATTCTGTGATGCCATCCATACACTACATGAGCTTAACATTCGCAAAATAATATTCCAGGGAAAAAAAATAGCCACAATACAGTCAGAACCATCTGGGTTGTGATTAACATGAAGGTTTGGAGCATCTCTTCCTAGCATCTTAAGTTAGTTTCACTTTTGGAAACTTGCTGCACATAAGGTGAGAAGTTGGAAAATATAGCAGGGCATAAGCAACACAAACCAATACTGTTGTTGAACTCATTACATAACCGGCAGCAGTGGAACACCCACCAAATTTTTCTAAAAGATGATAACCTTCTAAATAGTAAAAGTTTCTAGCTTACCACTAATGAGGGAATACAAACATAAGAGTCTTTGCACTACTGCAGCAATAAGAATAGTCAAAAGAATTAAAAAGACGGTAAAATGCTATTCAGGATGGAGAGTATACCGCGCAAACACCTTATTTGAGTAGCATTCCAAAAGTTGAACTACGACTTCGGCTGACTTAGAATTCCCATGGACCTAATCAAATAGAAAGCAAAAATGAACCACCATCAAAAGAAAAGAATTAATTTTAAAAATTAGCTTTGAGCAGCCCATGAAACATCCTCAGAGAAAGTTGGTGAAACCACTACTCTGATGTACTTAGATAATGCTTTGTTAAACTAGAAACATAGATTAGTTCAAATAATAATTGCACACATCTCCAGACAGATAAGCAGCGTCAAAAGATGAAACAATGATGCTGAACCAATATCTTCTTTCAACGAGGACATTTCATGACTTTTAAGTAAAAAAATTTCTACTTAAAGAACATAGAATTTATCAGCTGAACGTACATAAACCTCAGACAAATTGGCACATATAGCTTCTTCTAGTCCTTGAACAATTTTCAGCAAATAATTTGATCCACTTGCACCAATCTCGGAAATTGCTTCCAGTTTGAGTGGTAATGGCATACTTAAATCATTGAAAGATGCCAATAAAACAATCTTTTCAATGACAATACCCATATAGCTCAGTTCCTTCTCAGACGCATGACATCTATCAATGGACAAGCCAATGTACACCAGTGCCTTTAGTGCCAGCTTCCATAACAGAGTCTTCTCGAAGTCCGCAGTGATAATTGATGTTAATGTCAACAAAATATTCTCAAATGTAGATTTTGATATTATTAAAGAGCCACCAGGGAATGTTCCCAGAATCAGAAGACCCTTCACTGTATTTAGCTCAGAAGAAAAAGAACTATCAATTAATCATTACTCATTTAGAGGAGCAATTGATGAAATAATTAGGCAAGAATAAATAAATCACAAAACTTCATGTCAGCTGAAGTTGTATTTTTGACAGATTACAACTCATATAACCATGATGTCACATCCCATATAATGTTTTAAGACAAAAATATGATTAATGGACAAATTATCATATTCAACTATATCATATAAAACAGTTTCAATAATGTTATATAATGACATATACTACCCATGGCAGGGATGAGGATATTAAAACACATTAATGTTTTATTAAAACATCCGTGCATGCCAAACATCCGTGCTGACCTTGGAATGCAAGATTTGAGTATTAGACAGACTTCAGATTTCCACAAACTTGTGATCAACAGGTTTATGCAAATTCATGTAACATATACCGTGGAACCTCCTAATAATCACCGGCCAAGCTTATTGAGAGAGAATTAAACAAATGATATGCAAATGGGAAAAGACAGCCAGACACACACATGCACACACACAAGTACCAGACATCGAAGCAATGATATCTGTAAGTTTAACAAGATTCACCTCCAAAATATACATCTGCATCATAAGCATCTTCATTTGTGCTTGTTGCCAAGGTAAAAGTGAAGGCCTTAGTTAATGAAGCAGAAAAGCTCTGAATCAAGCAACACCATTTCTCATGTGCAAGAGCAGACTGTGTCATGAATGGTTCAGAGCCTGATATTTCATCTCGGCATGCTGCAATAAGTTCAATGCAGAGATAAAGAGCTGCATGATTAAGCCTTTCAGCAAGTACATAATCATCATTTGGAAAGCAATCCTGAGATGAGTTTCTGACTGAAAGCCCTAAAGCATCCACCAAGCTGGGGAAGAAACTTTCCATAACTCTATTGCAGGAGGCAAGAGAAGCTTTGACAGAGACAGAAAGGATGCAACCAACCGCATGTAGTTTCTGCTTGCTTTGCATAGGAATGTTATTGTAACTCTTAAAATTAGAGATGGATCTGAAAATAAAATTTATATCTTCATCAGCTATAATCTGACTTAAAAACAAATCAGTATTTTGCTTGATAACTGTCTGCAGAAGAGTTAGAGCTTCTCGTAAAATTGCATTGTCCTCAAAGCCAAGGCCATCCAGTGATTCCAAACCAAAGGACAGACTAGGCTCCAGTGAAAAGTATATCGCATCCTTTATCGATGACCAAATTGCTCCAGCATGTTTTGCTATCCGGTCTGCACCATACGTCAGTGTACAACTGCTGAGATACTTCAGAGAATCAACCTGAAGCATGTAATCATAAAGCTAGCACTCAGATTCAACAATCCAAAGATAACATTCTAACCATGGAAGCAAATATTACATCATTATAATGAATCCTAACTAGCAGAACAACATATAATTAAAATCGATACTGACCTTTGCTGATGGCAAAGAGGAAGAAAGTTTTTCAAGGAGCAATGGAATGGCAAAGGCCTCAAAAAGAGGAGTGGAGGAAAATGCTCGCTGTGGAAAAAGAGAGAGAGAGAGAGAGAGAGAGAATTGGATTAGTCCAACAATCGTTGGCCAAGTAGAAGGCCAAATACACAACAAAAAATGAGGGTTAACAAAGTATATTAAACATTAACAAGTAAAACAAAGTCCTTTGCAGCATGGGGGGCAGGAGGGTGGTAAGAATAAGATATCTTGAGAGTCATGATAATGATTTTTGGTGTGAATATATTAACAGATTCCAATCAATTTCGAAAATAAAAATTTATATGTTTTTTACTTTCCCATTTAAGGAGGATCCATACAACATTTTGAGGAATAAGAACAAGTAAGGACATATAAAAATAAAAAAATTCAATTTTTTTTTTATTAAAAAAAAAAAAAGCAGGAATTCACTTTAACCAAATATGGCCAAAAGGCAGCATAGTAGACAACAATGAATTACATACCATCAATGCAGATGAAAGATCATCTCTTTTCACATCAAAGTCCTCACCTGTAGACTGTAAATGTATACAAAGAAAATCACAAAGCGTAAATCAACAAAATAGCAAACCATGTAGGACAGTAAAATCCACAGACAAAAAGACATAAAGAATAATATCCAGATCCCAAGTCGGCCAAATAGAAGAAGAGCAACCAAAGGGCAACTCAAATGTTATTCATGTTCATAGAAGATTAGTTGTCAGGACAATAGAACACAAATGTTCAGACATTCAGATATAATCCATTATCAGTCCGAAAGACTTCTTCATTTTTTACAGCAGATATATAAAAGCGAATAACAATGCATATTGTTTATTAAATAAAATAGCAGACTGAGAAGAAGTATCCTGAAGAACAACCCACTAAAACAACTTATCCTTTTAAAGGCTGGTTTTGGGGTCACTGTTCCACACTCCCCATATACTCTGTTATAAAACCAAGAGATAAAGCCACAAAAAATCCAAATGTCTACTAAATATGATGATACATTGCTTCCCTGATGTGAGTAAAGGATCCTAAGACCACAAACCCATGCGCATGTCTATACACAACACATGGTTATTCTCAGACTCACAACAACAAATGCATCGAAGAAAGATTTAGAAAATAACAACCCCAATACTGAAAGGGGTAGGTTACAGTCATAAATGACACTTAAGATATCCAGACAAAAGTACAAATATGGTTTAAAATATACATGAACCAAGGGAATNATCAAGAATAATATCCAGATCTCAAGTCAGCAAAATAGAAGAAGAGCAACCAAAGGGGAACTCAAATGTTATTCATGTTCATAGAAGATTAGTTGTCAGGACAATAGAACACAAATGTTCAGACATTCAGATCTAATCCATTATCAGTCTGAAACACTTCTGCATTTCTTACAGAAGATATATAAAAGCGAATAACAATGCATATTGTTTATTGAATAAAATAGCAGACTGAGAAGAAGTATCCTGAAGAAAAACCCACTAAAACAACTTATCCTTTTAACTGCTGGTTTTGGGGTCACTCCCATATACTCTGTTATAAAACCAAGAGATAAAGCCACTAAAAATCCAAATGTCTACCAAATAAGATGATACATTGCTTCCCTGATGTAAGTGAAGGATCCTAAGACCACAAACCCATGCACATGTCTATAGACAAACACATGGTTATTCTCAGAATCAAAACAACAAATGCATCAAAGAAAGATTTAGAAAATAACAAACCCAATACTGAAAGGGGTAGGTTACAGTCATAAATGCACTTAAGATATCCAGACAAAAGTACAAATATGGTTTAAAATATACATGAACCAAGGGAATGCTTCATATAAAAAGTGATCTCATATTAATCTTATATCTGATTAACCGGATAATCCAACTTCCTTCTTGTGATATTTAACCGATCAATATAACCTATGCTAATTCAAATTTCAACTACAGAATAAAAGTAAAAGGGCAAATAAAATACGGTTTGTGTAAATAAACCCAGCTTACATGAGTAAAATGAATGGGGAAGTAACAGCCTAAAATTTCAAAAAGGTCGCTGGCAAAACTTGCAAGCAGATCATCAGGAAATACTTGTGCCACAACCTCAACAATGCAAAAAGTTAGCATTAAGCACTGTGGATCCTTCTCCCCATCAATAGCTTCACAGATTCCGTAGAGAAAGTCTTCACCCTTGACCACAATAAACCATTTAATTGTTACTTAAAAGGAATACAAGGAAATATGTCAAGAAAATCAATTAAAAAATAAGAAGCAGAAATTTATTGAATGATATCTGTTGAATATGTTTCTGGCTGAAAGTGCATGTCTTGAGTCAGGTATGCAAGCACACATATGCATGTGTCAGCATGGGCATGAATCACTTTGTGTGTGTGTGTGTGTGTGTATGCGGGTGAGAGAGGATGAGAGAAAGAATTTGAAGTACAAGTCGTGCAGAAATAGGAAAGGTAAAGTGATCAAAAACACATACAACAAAAGTGAGAAATGCAATAAACCTGCATGTGAGAAACGTGAAGGGATCACACATGCCTCACTGGATTTAGCTTATGTAATTTAATTCTAGTTAAAAACCAAAACATTCAACTCTAGGAATTTCTATAATTTACATAAAATGAAACTAAATGTTCACCAAGCATACAGATGCAGTTCTACACAGATTATGAAAACTAATTTGATTATAACGTTACAACTTCAATTAACAAAACAGATTAATATTTTCCATCATTGTAATTAATATTTTCCATCATTGTAATGCAATGTTGATCTAGCTACTTCAGACAATATGTTGCGGACAAATTATAATAGCTTCCTTCTTGAACTTAAAAAGCATCTGTAAAGTCTTAAAGTTGAATCGTTACTTCATTGTCTAGACCTTAACACAATTGCATTAGCGCAACTGTTGCTTTTCAGGATACAGCCTCGGATACTTTTCCTTTATTTTCATTATTTTACAGTATTCTGAAGTGATAAATTAATACTATTCACTGTAAAGCATAAGTTTGAAAGGACTTCTCCAAGAAGAAGGATACCTGAAAAAGAAGTGCAAACTCCACGATTTATTCTCAAATTGTTTGCTAATTCTTAGAAAGAAATAAAGAACAGTATACAAATAACCAGTAAGTGAAGAAAAATTTAACATCGCCAATCAAAACATAACTTGCCCGAAATGTTTTGGATTATCTTTTTCTTCTTTTCATATTCAAAATCATCAAAGGAACATGATAGTGATACACTTATCCAATTAAACTACAGTCTAAACAACTTAACGTCATAGTCAACATAACACATTAAAATGTTTACCTCTTGCACGAGTGACATCATCAGTGGTAGTCAAATACATATCCATCTCTCTAACCTACATATATTTTGAAAAATGACAAAGTAAAAGACAAACACCCGGAAACTACACACACGAAGAAAATCACCAAAAAGAAGAAAATAACTCAGCGCAAACAAAACGATGTACGTAAACCATACCAGTTTTTCTATAGTCAACACATTATTCTTCAACAAAGAAACAACTGCATCCAAACTTGCAGCCTGTAATCAACTCACAGTACAATTATACATCATAGCTATAAACATCCACAATTATGATTAATAAGTATTCTTTTAAAAAAAAAAAATGCATTATATTAAACACAGTGATTAACAAATAAATCCATAATTTAGGTTCAAACTCGGCCATTTCATACATATGTACAGATAATTAAAGTTATAATTAAATAATTTAAATTCAAGTTCTGTTTTTCTATAAACACGCAGACATAATTAACTCACTGATTAATCCAAAAAAAAAAAAAAATTAAAAGTAAAAACCAGTTTGCTAAAGATATTACTTGAAGTTACATATTCTAAAATCAAGTTTTAATTTTTCAAATTTTCATAATCTTTCAACACAATTCTACTTTATAAAAAAAAAAACAAAAAATTCACAAGAACTAGAAATTGAAAAAGAATATATAACAGCAAGAGTTGTCGATTCAGAACCTGGTGAGCGGGCGAGCTGGACAAGTTAACGAATGACTCAATGTGCTGACTCAGATGACTCGGTTGCACCATTGGATTTCGTGAAAGATTGAGTAATGAGTTAGGGTTTTATGAGGGGAGTGAAAGGGTTTTGTGAGTTCTTAAGAGGAACCAAGTCGAAGTGAGTTAAACAGTCTTGTTGAAGAAAAGTGGGAAACTAGAAGCAGAGAGAATGTTTCTAATTTACAAATTGACCCCAAGAGTTTAGTTATTACTAAAATAGCACGTCATGTTTGCGTTTCCCTCTTTTCCCCTTTTTGAGCTACGGTTTTTACACATTTTTCAGGTTACACCCTACTAAAAACATCTTACATTACGAAAACAGTTACAGTTTTGTATATGTTATGCCTGAAAAGTTAGAGCTGATGTGGACTCTCATCAGTATGAGTCAATCAGGGCTCAGGAAAGTTTTATATCGTCCAGGCGTTATCACGTCGCACAATGACGCAAGAGGCATGACTCCTACTAGTGTGGTAGGTGAGTGTCAAGCTTGCGAGCGGTTAGGAATCATCCACCTGTCCAAGCCCTACGCAAGTGGAGGACATTTCTCGTGCAAATAACCAATGTGACGTAAAGAAAGATTTGCACGACACCTACCCACTTGTAAACTTGTAATCATTACCTTGAAATCTCCCACTATAACTAGAAGACTTCCCTCTATTCTACAGGATTGACTAATCTTTGTCTAAAATAGCTTACTCTCTCTCTCTCTCTTTTGTATTCTCTCTAGATTATAACTCAGCTTGTTGCACGTGACTTTATTTTAACCATCTATTAATACAATAATAGTGGACGTAGGATTCACTTTTGAGCAATCGAACCACTTTAAATATCTCTTCTTATTCATTAATTCATTTCATATTCCTTTATCACGTGTAATTTCTAAGTCTGCTTATCACTTTACAAGTGCGAATCGTTAGTGTCAAAATCAAGCATCAAGAGTATGGTTTTCTTCTTGTTCCTTTAAATTATCAATAATGCTACAGACACCGAAAAACCCACACTGAAATTGTGTACCGGCCTACGTGTAACACGCTTATGATTTTTTTAACAATTGTTTTCTAGTGAACGGTCGTCCATCAAATTTGGACGGCCCCGTCCATATTATATGGACAGGGGTCCATATACCAGGCGTCCATATACCAAGGACGGGCGTCCCCAATTAAAGGACGCCCGTCCATAACTAAAATAGAACAATTTTTTTTGATAAATATTAGGGACGGCCGTTCATCCGTTATGGACGGTCGTCCCTTCATTTTGGATGGGCGTCCGTAAATAAGGGACGCTCGTCCTTAACTAAAATATGAAAATAAAAAAAAAAAATTGGGAATGGCCATCCATAAATTTTGGACGGCCGCCCCTTAAATTTAGACAAGCGTCCATTAGGAATGGACGGCCGTCCCTTAAGTTTGTACGGACTTCATTCCTAATGGACGTCCGTCCATACTTTAAAAAAAAAAAAAAGAAAAAAAAAATATTCTAAATACCTTTCTTCTTGGCTCTTCTTCTTCGTCTTCATTCACTGCGCTTTTTTCATACTTATCGCACCTTCTTCGCTTGCCTCCATTGAAACTTTATTGCATCCTTCTGAAGTTTCGGACACTTTGTGCTAGTGCCTATTGTGCACTGGGCTGCCATGGGAGTTGCACGCACAACAAGCAGATTGACTGTACTGTGCATGGGAATTTTTCAAACTTACCATGTAATTGTGTTTCCGGAAACAAATTAACTCTTCTGTGCTTTCCACCAAGTATGCCTTTTATCTCTAGTTCTTTTGCTTACAGTACAACATGTTTTTCTGCTCATCTTTCAGCGGCATATGTATTGCCCAGTCGTGAAGCCCTGTGTTTAGGAGATAGGGTCATAATTTATCTTCCACGTTGTGCAGACACTAATTCTGAAGTTAGAAAACTTTCTGCTCAGGTATGAATTTTATATGCAGTTGGTAGTTTTGTCTAGACCTTAACACAATTGCATTAGCGCAACTGTTGCTTTTCAGGATACAGCCTCGGATACTTTTCCTTTATTTTCATTATTTTACAGTATTCTAAAGTGATAAATTAGTACTATTCACCGTAAAGTATAAGTTGAGGCAAAGTGAGAGCAGGACTTATACCAGTGAAGCAATGGCATCAGGAAAACGTTGTAATAGGCCTTCCAAAAGTTCAAAGCAAAGCTGCAACAATGTTCATCCAAAATATGAAGACAAAACAGAAACTTCAATGAGTACTGCAATGGTAAGTTACCAACAGAACTACTCAAGGTACACACAGTCATGGTATGTAAACTGTCTTACCTTCCTATCACGTTGTGCTAATGACTGCACCTGTAGGTTTTGTATATAAGACTGGGCAACTGCTTTTGCATCATTTGCAGTAACCACACCACCACTACTTTTCCTCCTCACTAGTGCCAAACAACCAACAAGTGCACCACGGAGAGCTTTCCAATCTGCCTGATCCAAGTAAAATATCATCTATCCATTTTTTAAATAACCATGTATATAACTGATAATAATCAATCTTATATAACCAAAATGAATGGAATGCTAATGTTACAAAATGAAAGCAAGTAAACCCATGCAAATCAATGTTAGTAATGTTTGTAAAATTAATAAAAGAAAAGAAATTCATTAATCCTTCTTAAAGATAATGTTGCAAAAGAGAAATGCTAAACTCACCAGTCTATCTGAGAAGAATGCTATCAGGCTATGTACAGTAGCATCATCCAGCGGCTTTGACACAAGATTTGAAAGGACTTCTCCAAGAAGAAGGATACCTGAAAAAGAAGTGCAAATTCCACGATTTATTCTCAAATTGTTTGCTAATTCTTAGAAAGAAATAAGGAACAATATAAAAATAACCAGTAAGTGAAGAAAAATTTAGCATCGCCAATCAAAACATAACTAGCCCGAAAAGTTTTGGATTATCTTTTTCTTCTTTTCATATTCAAAATCATCAAAGGAACATGATAGTGATACACTGATCCAATTAAACTACAGTCTAAACAACTTAACGTCATAGTCAACATAACACATTAAAATGTTTACCTCTTGCACGAGTGACATCATCAGTGGTAGTCAAATACATATCCATCTCTCTAACCTACATATATTTTGAAAAATGACAAAGTAAAAGACAAACACCCGGAAACTACACACACGAAGAAAATCACCAAAAAGAAGAAAATAACTCAGCGCAAACAAAACGATGTACGTAAACCATACCAGTTTTTCTATAGTCAACACATTATTCTTCAACAAAGAAACAACTGCATCCAAACTTGCAGCCTGTAATCAACTCACAGTACAATTATACATCATAGCTATAAACATCCACAATTATGATTAATAAGTATTCTTTTAAAAAAAAATACATTATATTAAACACAGTGATTAACAAATAAATCCATAATTTAGGTTCAAACTCGGCCATTTCATACATATGTACAGATAATTAAAGTTATAATTAAATAATTTAAATTCAAGTTCTGTTTTTCTATAAACACGCAGACATAATTAACTCACTGATTAATCCAAAAAAAAAAAAAAATTAAAAGTAAAAACCAGTTTGCTAAAGATATTACTTGAAGTTACATATTCTAAAATCAAGTTTTAATTTTTCAAATTTTCATAATCTTTCAACACAATTCTACTTTATAAAAAAAAAAACAAAAAATTCACAAGAACTAGAAATTGAAAAAGAATATATAACAGCAAGAGTTGTCGATTCAGAACCTGGTGAGCGGGCGAGCTGGACAAGTTAACGAATGACTCAATGTGCTGACTCAGATGACTCGGTTGCACCATTGGATTTCGTGAAAGATTGAGTAATGAGTTAGGGTTTTATGAGGGGAGTGAAAGGGTTTTGTGAGTTCTTAAGAGGAACCAAGTCGAAGTGAGTTAAACAGTCTTGTTGAAGAAAAGTGGGAAACTAGAAACAGAGAGAATGTTTCTAATTTACAAATTGACCCCAAGAGTTTAGTTATTACTAAAATAGCGCGTCATGTTTGCGTTTCCCTCTTTTCCCCTTTTTGAGCTTCGGTTTTTACACATTTTTCAGGTTACGCCCTACTAAAAACATCTTACATTACGAAAACAGTTACAGTTTTGTATATGTTATGCCTGAAAAGTTAGAGCTGATGTGGACTCTCATCAGTAAGAGTCAATCAGGGCTTAGGAAAGTTTTATATCGTCTAGACGTTGTCACGTCGCACAATGACGCAAGGGGCATGACTCATACTAGTGTGGTAGGTGAGTGTCAAGCTTGCGAACGGTTAGGAATCATCCACCTGTCCAAGCCCTACGCAAGTGGAGGACATTTCTCGTGCAAATAACCAATGTAACGCAAAGAAAGATTTGCACGACACCTACCCACTTGCAAACTTGTAATCATTACCTTGAAATCTCCCACTATAAATAGAAGACTTCCCTCTATTCTACATGATTGACTAATCTTTGTCTAAAATAGCTTACTCTCTCTCTTTCTCTTTTGTATTCTCTCTAGATTATAACTCAGCTTGTTGCACGTGACTTTATTTTAACCATCTATTAATACAATAGTAGTGGACGTAGGATTCGCTTTTGAGCAATCGAACCACTTTAAATATCTCTTCTTGTTCATTAATTCATTTCATATTCCTTTATCACGTGTAATTTATAAGTCTGCTTATCACTTTATAAGTGCGAATCGTTAGTGTCAAAATCAAGCATCAAGAGTATAGTTTTCTTCTTGTTCCTTTAAATTATCAATAATGCTACGGACACCGAAAAACCTAAACTGAAATTGTGTACCGGCCTACGTGTAACACACTTATGATTTTTTTAACAATTGTTTTCTAGTGAACGGTCGTCCATCAAATTTGGACGGCCGTTCACTCACATGGATGCCCGTCCATATTATATGGACAGGGGTCCATATACCAGGGACGGACATCCCCAATTAAAGGACGCCCGTCCATAACTAAAATGGAACAAATTTTTTTTATAAAAATTAGGGATGGCCGTTCATCTGTTATGGACAGTCGTCTCTTCATTTTGGACGGGCGTCCGTAAATAAAGGACGCATGTCTTTAACTAAAATATGAAAATAAAAAAATAAAAAAATTTGGGAACGGCCATCCATAAATTTTGGACGGCCGCCCCTTAAATTTGGACAAGCGTCCATTAGGAATGGACGGTCGTCCCCTAAGTTTGGACGGGCTTTATTCCTAATGGACATCCGTCCATACTTTAAACAAAAAAACATTCTAAATACCTTTCTTCTTCGCTCTTCTTCTTCGTCCTCATTCACTGTGCTTTTTTCATATTTATCGCACCTTCTTCACTTGCCTCCATGGAAACTTTATTGCATCCTTCTGAAGTTTCGGACACTCTGTGCTAGTGGCTATTGTGCACTGGGCTGCCATGGGAGTTGCACGCACAACAAGCAGATTGACCGTACTGTGCATGGGAATTTTTCAAACTTACCATGTAATTGTGTTTCCTGAAACAAATTAACTCTTCTGTGCTTTCCACCAAGTATGCCTTTTATCTCTAGTTCTTTTTCTTACAGTACAACATGTTTTTGCTTTCCACCAAGTATGCCTTTTATCTCTAGTTCTTTTGCTTACAGTACAACATGTTTTTCTGCTCATCTTTCAGCGGCATATGTATTGCCCAGTCGTGAAGCCCTGTGTTTAGGAGATAGGGTCATAATTTATCTTCCACGTTGTGCANAGGGGCTAGATATGTTGTTACATTTATAGACGACTTTACGGATTTCTTTTTTGAAATGGAAATCTGATGTGCTAACATGTGTTTGAGAATTTCTGTGAATTTGTTAAAACACAATTTGAAAGAAAAAGGGGAGAATACATGTCCAATGAATTTCAATCCCTTCTCTCTCGGAAGGGAATCATGCACCAACGGTCGTGTCCCCATACCCTAAAAATGGGATAGCTGAGATAAGCCCTATGTTATTATGCATATTGTGGAGACAGTCCGTTGCTTGCTTATCTCAAGTAATGTCCCTACATATTTCTGGGCTGAAGCAGCTCTAACTGCAGCCTATCTCATCAATCGTCTCCCTAGCTCTACTGTTGGTATAAATAACCTGTTGAGAAGCTGACTGGTTTACCTCCTTCTTACTCAAGATTGCGTGTCTTTGGTTGTACATGCTATGTTTTACTTCATTCGTCTGTCAGAGACAAACTTGCACAAAAATCGTATAATTTTCAATTCCTCTCCTTTCAGTCGAGTGATTAGAAATTCCTTGGATATGGATAAACTCACTTACAAGTGCCCGTTTCCAGAAATGTCACCTTTTTTGAAAATGATCCATTCTTTGAGAAAGGAAAGAGAAAGAAGACAATTATCAATGTTCTGATAAGATGGAATTTTCCTTCTTGCCTGGATATGATCCTCCTTGTGATAAGGATCCTCATGTATCTTTTGTAGATAGCAGTAGCGATGAAAAGAATAAGGATAAGCTACAAAACTTCAACCATGATGCAAACATTTCTACCGTCCTAACATTTTTTTTTTTTTTTTTTAAGTATGGATGTAATGGACGCCCGTCCAAACGTAAGGGACGACCATCCATAATTTATGGACGGCCATCCCCAAAGTTTTTTTTTTAATTTTCATAATTTATTTATGGACGGACGTCCTTTAAATGTGGACGCCCGTCCCTTGTATATGAATGCCCGTCCATATAATATGGACGGGCACCCATGTAAGTGAATGGCCGTCCAAATTTGATGGACGACCGTTCACTAGAAAAAAAATTGTAAAAAAAATGAGAGACATATTACACGTAGACCGGTACACGATTTCAGTGTAACTTTTTCGGTGTCTGTAGCTTTGTTGCTATCCCTGGATCATTAGGGTTTTTCTAAAAGAACATTAACTGCTCTTAGGTTAAAATCTCTCAACAAACCATTTTCGCTATTAGGTCACGACTACCAACCGATCGAACATCATGTTACACGATTTCTTTTTTTCTCTTACATTCTAATTATACTGAAACAAAGGGACGCTAGATCCAGATTACTATTGAAATAGACAAAGGGCTAAACTTTTTCCATACCCCTTCTCCCAAACTACGGTGAAAAATACATAAAACCCCTACACCTTCGTTAATAGCTCAAACCCTACTTCCGCTTGTCAAAGTAACTTAAATCTGTCACTTGACTCCAACAAATCAACAATCGTACAGTTAACTACCTTACTTACCCCTGACTTACAGCAAAGTAATAAATACTTTATATTTAGAGATTATCCAGATTCGAGTTGAATGTAACGTTAAGTCTTTAAGTTATATGTATTATAAATGATCAAATTCGAAAGTTATATTGATATTTAAAATTATAGGGCCAAAGCGATACTTGCTTTGCGCTATAAAATGTAATAACTTTATTTTCTTTTAACAATATAATGTCAATCTTATTTGTCTACAATTGGCAGTTTCACACTATAGTTTCCTCAAGATTAAGCAGGCACCGTTTTCCGGATGAAGAGTAATAACTGTATGAGGAGCATGCACGTAAGATGGAGATAACTCAAATGTGAAGTTTTTCATGATTAGAGCCAAAGCCATTTTTGCTTCCATGAGAGCAAAGTTTTGTCCAATGCATATCCGAGGACCCCATCCGAAAGGGATGAATGAAACTTGATTTTCTGTCGCCTTTGAAATTCCTTCTGAAAACCTCTCTGGTTTAAACTCCATTGCATCTTCACCCCAAAGTTCCTGATCATGGTGAACCAAGATAATTGGGGTTGTGACCTCAACTCCAGCAGGT
This sequence comes from Pistacia vera, assembly GCF_008641045.1. Classification (NCBI taxonomy): domain Eukaryota; kingdom Viridiplantae; phylum Streptophyta; class Magnoliopsida; order Sapindales; family Anacardiaceae; genus Pistacia; species Pistacia vera. The sequence continues at coordinate 386,385 of NW_022196545.1, read as the reverse complement.
AGTGACAAGTTCCCAAGTTTTAGTTCTTCGTTAACAGCTCGATCAACAGCAACTACTGGAGGGTATAACCTGAGTACCTCATATAGTATCATTGTGACCTAATATACAGTAATTAAAATCAAATTCCATAGAACAAAAAAAAAAGAAGAGAATTTTTGTATGATATATTATGATACTTACAACTTTCAAGTGATTCAGTTCATCATAGCTAGGTTTCTTATCACCAAATACTAGGAAAATCTCTTCTCTTGCACGAGCTTGCCAATCTTGATGTTTACTCAGTAAAACCATAGTCCAAACAAGCAGAACGGAGGTAGTCTCTTGACCAGCAAAGTAAAATAGCTTACACTCTTTAATCACTTCATCTATACTCATTCCAACATTTTTGTTGTTTCCATGTTCTTCAATTTCTCTAAAATTTGATTCCATGAGTATACCTAATAAGTCATTCTTTGCAGCTTCACCTGCTTCCCTTGCCTTCTCTCTATTTTTTATGATACCCAGAAGTAAAGCTCGGATTTCCATGTCAAGTTCCTTCAATCTCCTATTCCTCTTAGTAGGTAAAAACCTACAAACATGTATGTAAGCAATAAAAGTTAATTAAATGAACTATGATGATCAAGAACTGTTTATATCTGGGCATCCACCATTTTTTGAAACTGTAATATATGAGAAAAAGAGAAATTGTTTCCTGTGCGAAATCTAGACTAAGCTTATATCATTTTTTGAACATTAGATATTATTTTACCTCCATCCTGGAATGTAAACCGATTGTAATACTTCTGTTATAAGATCACCTAATTCTGTCAGGAGTTGGAATATCCTTCTTCCTTCTTCGAAGTTGCTTCCAAATGCTGTTTTAGAAATCACATCACCTGTCAAATTTGCAAGGAAGGGCCATACATCCAATTCACATGATCCTTCTTCAGAGACCAATTTCTCCCATTTGCTAATCATCTCAGTACAAACTTGATAGAATTCAGGTAACATAAGCTGTAACAAGTTACAAAATCAAAATTAGCTCTTAGCAAAAAGAAATGTCAACAAAAAAGTTTAGAATATGGAATTACTAAATGGAAAAAAAAATAAAAAATGAATGGACCTTCAACTTGTCGAGATGGAATGCTGGATTGATAATCCTTCTCTGTTTGGTCCACTTCTCCCCTTCATACTCAAAAAGTCCAGTTGCAAGATACTTGGCAAGTGGGTTCGCCCGAGGTTTATGAAAATCACTAAGCCTGGAAAATATTACTTTTAGTTGATCAGGATTCATGATGGTCACCCTGGGTATTGGACCAATCCATATAAAAGAATTTTTACCTGCAATTTTGACAAATATGTACAAATGTTAGTAGAAGATACAATAATATAGGTAATATATGAAAAATGACTAAAAAGATAGGTGATGTACATACCATAATCCTTTACCACTTGATGGAGGAATGGAACAATACGTGGTGTACTGTCATCAGAGACAGTGAAGGATCTGGATTTTGTTTGTTCTAGCATCATTGAGGCCTCCTTCAAGTCTCCGTAGAGAAGCCTGTAAGGTTTACCCAAGAGACCTTGCTGTCTCAGGTATCTCTCCAGCCTCTTTGGCCTCAACCATACCCAGTTCAGCACTCTCCATGCCAATGTTACTACTGTAACCAAAACTATGGAGACTGCAATGGATTTCAGTGATAATTCCATTTCAGAATCAGTATGAAATTTCAAAGACTCTTTTATTGATATGAGATCCTACGTATTTGGAATGAATTGAGAGAGAAGCTAATGTTCCTTATTTATAGTAATACAAAAAAAGAGACTGTAAGAGACCATGAAAAATATCTTCGGAGTTTGCTCATTATTTTAATTGATAGAAAGATTTTGTGGTCGTTTAATTGTCAAAGAGCCACCAAATCGCTGTCTATTTACTTTTAATTTAATGGTTTTTTGTATATAATTTATATCAAGAGGATTGTTGCAGCACAGAATGCGACTTCCATGAAGTTACTGAGATCAACAAGTTGCAGTAATTTGCTGCAATATTATATTATAAGCATATATTTGTAATGAAATCTAAATTATATTATAAGACCACCGCCTCTTCCCTTTTAGAGGGCTGCTCACTTGATCACCAAGGATCTGATGACTTGGTCCCAAGAATTCCCCTTGGCCTCCAAGCAAATTAAGTCATTGTTTTAAAACCCGATCTGTTGTGAGACCTGGCAAGGTGACCATGTCACGGGTCAACTAGTCCAACTAGTTAGACCGACCGGTTAGACCATTTGACGTTAAAAATAAAAATATTCTAAAAAGCTAAAAGTAGTCCCTTATATTTTAGTACATTTAAAACACCCCTACAAAATTTCAATTAGGGTCTAGATTTTAATTTCTTTCAAAAATGCCCCAAAAAAATAATCAATCACAAAACTTAATGTCAGCTGAAGTTGTCTTTTTGACAGATTACAACTCATATAACCATGATGTCACATCCCATATAATGTTTTAAGACAAAAATCTGATTAATGGACAAAATTATCATATTCAACTATATCATATAAAACAATTTCAATAATGTTATATAATGACATACACTACCCAAGGCAGGGATGAGGATATTAAAACACATTAATGTTTTATCAAAACATCCGTGCATGCCAAACATCCGTGCTGACCTTGGAATGCAAGATTTGAGTATTAGACAGACTTCAGATTTCCACAAACTTGTGATCAACAGGTTTATGCAAATTCATGTAACATATACCGTGGAACCTCCTAATAATCACCGGCCAAGCTTATTGAGAGAGAATTAAACAAATGATATGCAANGTTAGACCATTTGAGGTTAAAAATAAAAATATTCTAAAAACCTGAAAGCAGTCCCTTATATTTTAATACATTTAAAACACCCCTACAAAATTACAATTAGGGTCTAGATTTTAATTTCTTTCAAAAATGCCCCAAAAAATTAATCAATCACAAAACTTAATGTCAGCTGAAGTTGTATTTTTGACAGATTACAACTCATATAACCATGATGTCACATCCCATATAATGTTTTAAGACAAAAATATGATTAATGGACAGAATTATCATATTCAACTATATCATATAAAACAGTTTCAATAATGTTATATAATGACATACACTACCCATGGCAGGGATGAGGATATTAAAACACATTAATGTTTTATTAAAACATCCGTGCATGCCAAACATCCGTGCTGACCTTGGAATGCAAGATTTGAGTATTAGACAGACTTCAGATTTACACAAACTTGTGATCAACAGGTTTATGCAAATTCATGTAACATATACCGTGGAACCTCCTAATAATCACCGGCCAAGCTTATTGAGAGAGAATTAAACAAATGATATGCAAATGGGAAAAGACAGCCAGACACACACATGCACACACACAAGTACCAGACATCCAAGCAATGATATCCGTAAGTTTAACAAGATTCACCTCCAAAATATACATCTGCATCATAAGCATCTTCATTTGTGCTTGTTGCCAAGGTAAAAGTGAAGGCCTTAGTTAATGAAGCAGAAAAGCTCTGAATCAAGCAACACCATTTCTCATGTGCAAGAGCAGACTCTGTCATGAATGGTTCAGAGCCTGATATTCCATCTCGGCATGCTGCAATAAGTTCAATGCATATCTGATTAACCGGATAATCCAACTTCCTTCTTGTGGTATTTAACCGATCAATATAACCTATGCTAATTCAAATTTCAACTACAGAATAAAAGTAAAAGGACAAACAGAATACAGTTTGTGTAAATAAACCAAGCTTACATGAGTAAAATGAATGGGGAACAGCCTAAAATTTCAAAAAGGTCGCTGGCAAAACTTGCAAGCAGATCATCGGGAAATACTTGTGCCACAACCTCAACAATGCAAAAAGTTAGCATTAAGCACTGTGGATCCTTCTCCCCATCAATAGCTTTACAGATTCCGTAGAGAAAGTCTTCACCCTTGACCAAAATAAACCATTTAATTGTTACTTAAAAGGAATATAAGGAAATATGTCAAGAAAATCAATTAAAAAATGAGAAGAGCAGATTTTATTGAATGATATCTATTGAATATGTTTCTGGCTGAAAGTGCATGTCTTGAGTCAGGTATGCAAGCACACATATGCATGTGTCAGCATGGGCATGAACCACTTTGTGTGTGTGTGTGTGTGTGTGTATGCGGGTGAAAGAGAGGGTGAGAGAAAGAATTTGAAGTACAAGTCGGGCAGAAATAGGAAAGGTGAAGTGATCAAAAACACATACAACAAAAGTGAGAAATGCAATAAACCTGCATGTGAGAAACGTGAAGGGATCACACATGCCTGACTGGATTTAGCTTATGAAATTTAATTCTAGTTAAAAACCAAAACATTCAACTCTAGGAATTTCTATAATTTACATAAAATAAAACTAAATGTTCACCAAGCATACAGATGCAGTTCTACAGAGATTATGAAAACTAATTTGATTATAACATTACAACTTCAATTAACAAAATAGATTAATATTTTCCATCATTGTAATGCAATGTTGATCTACCTCCTTCTGACAATATGTTGCGGATAAAACATAATAGCTTCCTTCTTGAACTTAAAAAGCATTTGTAAAGTCTTAAAGTTGAATCGTTACTTCATTGTCTAGACCTTAACACAATTGCATTAGCGCAACTGTTGCTTTTCAGGATACAGCCTCAGATACTTTTCCTTTATTTTCATTATTTTACAGTATTCTGAAGTGATAAATTAATACTATTCACTGTAAAGCATAAGTTTGAAAGGACTTCTCCAAGAAGAAGGATACCTGAAAAAGAAGTGCAAACTCCACGATTTATTCTCAAATTGTTTGCTAATTCTTAGAAAGAAATAAAGAACAGTATACAAATAACCAGTAAGTGAAGAAAAATTTAACATCGCCAATCAAAACATAACTTGCCCGAAATGTTTTGGATTATCTTTTTCTTCTTTTCATATTCAAAATCATCAAAGGAACATGATAGTGATATACTAATCCAATTAAACTACAGTCTAAACAACTTAACGTCATAGTCAACATAACACATTAAAATGTTTACCTCTTGCACGAGTGACATCATCAGTGGTAGTCAAATACATATCCATCTCTCTAACCTACATATATTTTTAAAAAAATGACAAAGTAAAAGACAAACACCAGGAAACTATACACACAAAGAAAATCACCAAAAAGAAGAAAATAACTCAGCGTAAACAAAACGACTGTATGTAAACCATACCAGTTTTTCTATAGTCAACACATTATTCTTCAACAAGGAAACAACTGCATCCAAACTTGCAGCCTGTAATCAACACACAGTACAATTATACACTCAAATTCATCATAGCTATAAACATCCACAAGTATGATTAATAAAGATCATTTTAAAAAAAAAATGCATTATATTAAACACAGTGATTAACAAATAAATCCATAATTTAGGTTGAAACTCGACTATTTCTTACATATGTACAGATAATTAAAGTTATAATTAAATAATTTAAATTCAAGTTCTGTTTTTCTATACACACACAGACATAATTAACTCACAGATTAATCTAAAAAAAATTAAAAGTAAAAATCAGTTTGCTACAGATTTTACTTGAAGTTACATATTCTAGGTTCAAGTTTTAACTTTTCAATTTTTCATAATCTTTCAACACAATTCTACTTTATAAAAAAATACAAAAAATTCACAAAACCTAGAAATTGAAAAAGAATATATAAGAGCAAGAGTTGTCGGTTAAGAACCTGGTGAGCGGAAGAGCTGGACAAGTTAACGAATGAATCAATGTGCTGACTCAGATGACTCGGTTGTGCCGTTGGATTTGGTGAAAGACTGAGTAATGAGTTAGGGTTTTAGGAGGGGAGAGAGGGCTTTGTGAGTTCTTAAGAGAACCAAGTCGAAGTGAGTTTTAGTCTTGTTGAAGAAAAGTGGAAACTAAAAACAGATGGAATTTTTCCAATTTACAAATTGACCCCAATAGTTTAGTTATTACTAAACGGCTCGTAATGTTTGCGCTTCCCTCTTTTCCACGTTTTGAGCTACGGTTTTTAGTTTTTACACATTTTTTCTGGTGTTTTTGGCAAAAATAGTCATGTTAATATATATAATTGACATGTGTTTAACTTTTATGGGTGAGCACGGATAGCAGGCAGAACCAAAACTTGTGCATAGAATTGTAACCGGAATCAGAATCTACCCAAAACTGACACTGTGTGGGTAGGTTCCGATTCTATTTTTTTTTTTAACCAACATTGTATGGTTCCAGTTTCGATTTCTATATGTAGAGAAATCCGAACCTAGGAAAAGAACCTGAAGCGGGTATCTGATTTGAAACCTGCTTGGAACTGAGGGTAGGTACCCAGTTTGGAACTTGCTTGGAACTGAGGGTATGTACCTGATTTGGAACCTGCTTGGAACCAAGGGCGGGTACCCGAATTGAAACCTATTTTGGACCTGGGTTGAAACGAAATATCTGTGAAGAATGTGGGGTCTACTAATTTTACATATAAAAAATTAAAATGGAAAAAATTAAATTTTTACAATAACCTAACTAAATATATATACAATTATATATATAAACTATAATATATAAAAACTTTGATATATTATAATAATCTAATCAAATATATATACAAATACATAGTAATATACTAATATATATATTTATTAAAAAATTTAAATATAAAAAACTTTAACATATTATAATATTAAAGTTTTGATTAATTAAGTATATAATTGGAATTAGGATCCAATTAAAAGTATTTTAATGTTATTAAAAAAATTAGTTTTGAATAAAATAGTATATTTGATTGAATAATAATATAATATTTAGTTATTTATTTCAGTTATCAAGTTCTAAGTATATTTATAGTTAATTAGTAATTAATTAATTATATATGATAAATTGATAAACATTAATATATTACTAGTTAAATGATTACTTAATTAATTATAACATTACATTATAAAAAAATTGATTACTTAATTAAATGATTATAAATTTAATTTATTATAATATTACATTATAGATTTATAATATGATTATTTAATTAATTATAACATTACATAATAGTATGATCACTTAATTAATTATAGCATTACATAATTAAATGATTATTTAATTAATTATGACATTATATTATAAATATTAGTAATTTACTACATTAGTACAATACTTAATTAAATGATTAAAAATTTAATTAATTATAACATTACATTATAGTATGATCACTTAATTAATTATAACATTAGTAATTTACTACATTAGTAAATTACTTAATTAAATGATTAAAAATTTAATCAATTATAACATTACATTACAGATTTATAGTATGATTACTTAATTAATTATAACATTATATTATAAACATTAATACAATACTTGTTAAATGATTTGAAATTTAGTATGATATTTATGAGTCACATGGGATACAAATGAACGAGTAATCAAAAATTTAAAATTACTAAATGTAGGTTTTCTTAATTTTTTAGGGGTGTATTTGTAAACTTTTAAGGTATTTTTATCATTTTTTAAATTAATAGGGGGTTATTATTTTTTACAGGGTACCCGAGTAAGGAATCGAAACCTGCATTTCAAGGAATCGGAACCTGCATTTCAGGTTTAGGTTTCTTGAATTTAAGAACCGGAACTGACAGGTCTTGGTTCCAGTTTCCCTAAAAATTGCAAGGTACTCGGAACCACTCACCCCTAACTTTTATTAACATGTGCTAGATTCATCTCATGATCAGTTGATTCTATACAAATTTGTGGCATAAAAGACTCCATTTGGGGTTTGGGCATACTGTCTAGTGCACTGTTTTAAAATTCGGCCCGACCGGTTGAACTAGGACCCTGAGCCTTCACCGGGTCAAATTACAAAATTTTCTATTTATTCAAAACCCTAGAAATTAGGACATCAATCCGTAAACAACTGAAAGCTGGAATGTTAAGGTTTTTAAAGAGAAACTGCCAATGAGTGCAATGGTGGCAACGACATTGATTTCTGGTGAGTGAATCGACATCTAATCGCAAACAAAGTCACCAGAAAAATCATGCTGTCGCTGATGGTTGGAGAGGCAAACGAGGTAGGGGTGAGATGGGTTTTGGTCAAGAGGTTGAGAGGAGTGTTTTCGTGGTGATAGGGAGTGTTGTCGTTGCCAAAAACAAGTCCTATTTGTCGACATCAATGATAATGTTTGGGGTATTTTTGCAAGATTTCAAACTTATAGAAACTTACAGTAATTTCCAAGGGCATTTTATTAGATTTCAAACTTTTAGATACTGATTTAACCCACCAGTCAACCCGAGACCCAACCGCTTTGTCGGATTTCACCCCGGGTTGGGTTTTAAGACATTGCTCTAGTGCACACGATAAAAATCCTATTGTAAGGTTATAAAGTGAATTTCAAAGCAGAAGCAGCAGCCTGCAAGGCTTAAAGGAAAATTAATTTTGGAAACCCAAAAAATACATGTATTTAAGATGGTACTATTGTTGTATCACTTCAAGAGACAATTTTCCGCTGAGCCACTTGACACTTTCAAAACACACAACAGAACGCCACCGTTTTGAACATAAAAAAAACTGTTATCTGAGACTCTTGATCACTGAACTTTCTTCATCACAAGAAGCCTCTTCTAACATGTCAAGAAATCCTTTCCTAGCAGTCCTTTGCAATGCAGAGGCATTGTAACTAATCTCAATACTCGATGCTGCCTCAAACCTCGTCCACAACTCTTTCTTTAGAGTACTCTCACCAGGACGCTTGCCGATTCTCCTTGTGCTCTCTGGTTCCTTCCACAGGGGAGTGCTTTCTACTATTGCTGCATTGCCTCGAATCATTTCTGCAAAAAAAAAGGATAAGCATTTGAATAAAATTATGTTTAGTATAAACGCTCGCGGCATTACAAACCAATGCATGTATATCATAAAGAAAAGTAAAATCATATAACAAAAGTAATACCTGGGTGGAACGATTTCTTGGTTTGCTGAGAGGGTTTTTGAATATCATTTTCTTTTAATACAGAGAGATTTTGCTGATTTAAATCACAAGAAGTGATTGGCATGGTGTGAACGTCAGCAACATTTTCCAATGATTTTTCATCAGGTGGCTCCAACAAAACACAACTTTTAGGAGGGGAGAATGACCAGTCTGGTGATGTTTCCAACTCTTTCTTCTGAATTACTGATTTACGAGCCTGCTGTATTCCTAGCAGTTCTGGGTACTTAAATGCCAGGTCCTCAGAAGCTTCACTACCGGAGGACTCAGAAGATTCTGAGCCTTGGCAATTATGAATTCCAACTGGAAATGGAGTGGACTTACGAACTTTGTCAAAGGGTCGATGAGTGGACTCAGAAATAGGCTCAAGCAACACACAAGATTTAGGAGGGGACATTTTTAAACATGGAGTTATCATAAACATGGAGTGTTCTCCTTTTGAAACCATTGGTGAAGCAAAAAATGCAGACTCTAGAGTGTTTCCGTTTCCAGGCACTAGAGATTCCGAAGGCTTCCTTGGAGTTGGTTTTATTGGCACTCCTTCCAGCAAATCATCGTTTGCATCTCCCAAAATAGTTGAAAATCGTGGTAGCTCTATTGTATGATTGGAGGCAATCCTTTCAAATTGTGATTTGGAAGTGTCCTGATGTTTGGACGACAGAGATTTCGAAATAGGGAGAGGTGTGAGCAAAAACAGTTGTCTATTTCTTTCAATAGTGCAATTGACTCGCCAGGATACAAGGGGAGAAGGAGAGATTAAAGTGTCTTCCTTGTCTTCTTCTGGACTCCCAAATTCACAAGTTTTTTCATCTTCATCTGCAGCAGAAGCAGTTTTACTTGCTAAAGTCTGCGCCAATTGATTCTCAGACTCAGCAGGACTGGAGAGAGCCTTCTGGAATCTGGGAACCCATGGCTGCGATGATACAACATGATATTTCAAAGCAGTTTAGAAACAGAACATATGGAACCAAAAACATATTGATCCACCCACCCACCCACAAGACACAGAGAAATATAGGAAGTAACCTTCAAAGTAGAACTCATATCAGACAAGACATGAGTGAAAGATTCAATTTCTTTTTTCCCCTCTTTGCTCATTGTCTTAACTTTAAATGCTTGCACAACCAGTTCATCAATCTGCTATTCATCGCATAAATTATTGCACGATTAGTAACAGCTCAAGGAATTTATTAACAATAAACCATGTCTATTTTAGAAGAAAAGAAAAGGAAAATATATGTACATTGGATATTATTAAAACTTAAAGCCTAAGCTTAAGCGTTGTAACAAAAGGAACTTCAAACCATGTAAAATTGGCACAATTTGTTCACAGATTACTGAAAAAACTTGTGTGCGAATGCAACAGAAAAAAGCTTACACTTTCCTTCCTTCATCGGAATTCATTCTCAACAATGAACTGTTTTTCAAATTCAATACGGCTAAAATTCCTCACACGTGAAAAAGCAGCAGAAAAACATGTAGATTTACAATATGCTTATCTACATCAAAACAACAGAATGTACACAGTAGTACAAGATCCAAATTTAAGCTCACCACTTGGATTGCGTTTGGCGACACAGAATTTAGCCAAATAACTAGAAATAAACAAAATCAGAGACCTTCTTACTAAGATCATCAAATATTAATATTTCGATCTCCACTCAATTTCATTTCCATATTACCAAACGCGCCCAATAAGAGTTTCAAAAACTTCCAATACAAAATAATAATAATAAAATTAAAAAAATCCCGAAAAATTCCAAATGAATGTCCTACAACTAAACACTACGTTACTCATATCAACCGTACCACTCAAATTATATTAAAAAAAAATTTAAAAAGGAAGTTATAAGAAATAATTATGAGGCTCTGGTAGTTAAACCTGTTGAAGAAGATTCGAAAGGTCGGACTGCACAAGTAAGAGGCGATCGAGTGCATTGTCGTCTGATGCTTCGTCCATTTGCTTATTGTCGTCCGATTTCTTCTTCGTCTTCACGGATTTCGAGAACCTTCCGCCTCCATTGTTGTAGTTGTTGTTGGTTGATAAATCTCGAAGCGGTTTTCGGGTTGATTTCGGTTTCGTATCGTTTCTCGGCATCTCTGTGACTCTGTCTCTCTGTGTATCGGAATCGGAATCTGTCTCCTTATTTGTGTTCGTGTTTCGATTTTAAATTTTTTTCCACTAAGCTCCTGAGGCGGGATTTTTTTTATTTTTATTTTTTTCAATTCAATTCTCTAGAAGGATATGTAGATTGGGTTGGAGTTTTAAATGGTGACCCGGCCCACATCCAACTAGACAAATAGTGAGAAAAAAAAAAAGTTGAAATTCAAATTTCTTCACAATATGCAAATTTTAAAGAAAATTTATTACAGTAAAGATAGTCTAATAAAAGAAGCTCACAAACTTTCTCTTGCAAATCCAATATAATAGCTGATAATTGGTTTTTGATAAATTTATTATATGAGAAAATTTATTTGAAATTAATTATCAAATATTACATTAGATTTGTTAGAGAAAATTTATGAGATTCATTTGTCAGTGTACTATTGTCCAATTTATTAAAAATGAGTCAAACGATGTTTTAAATATTATTATAACAAAATTAATAGCAAAATGTCGTAACTACAAAATCATAATATAGAGTCAATGACTTTTTCCCACCCAAATATTGGCTTACTAACATTTTTTCATCCATGGACTTTTAAAATAGTACTTTACTACTCAAATTTATGTTTTGGTTGCGAACAAAGAGCAAACTCGGTCCAAGCTATTTGACTTTTGAAGAGGAGAGGTTGTTGAGTCTATTGGTGGTAGAAGGTTGGATTTTGGTACATGGAATTGATCGAATTTTGACTTGGGAGGGGTGATTGTGCAAATCCTAGTCGCTCGATTGTTGACGATTGACGGGGTCGATAAGAGTAGGGTTTGAGGGGTTTTGGTGAGTGATGAACGAAGAAGAGAATGATGATAGTGTAGGCTCGTAACAATGCTAGAATTAGAAACGGAATATAAATTTGGACAGCAAAGTAATATTTTAAAAATTTATGACTGAGAAAGTGTCATTAAGTCATTATTTGGGTGGAAAAAAGTCGTTTACTCTTAAGGGGGCGTTTGGTTGGGCGTAACGTAGGATTACTAGGGTTATGTTATCTTATGTTACTTGATTACCATATTTGATTGTCAAGTATAATCAAGTAACATAAGATTTCAGTAATCTTTAAATATCAATATTAGTTACTATTGGTAATATTGGAGGTAATTACTAAGGTAATATTTTTTTTTTTTTTACAATTTTATCCCTTATTAATAAAATTTTAGGACAATAATGTCCTTATTTTTAAATTTATTTACATGAATGTTGCTTTTACTATTTTACCCCAATTAATTAATTTTTTGGACAAAATTACCCTTGAATTTAAAACAAATTGCAGCCAACCCAAGCCACCACCCCCACCCACCTACCGCGGCCAGCCACAGCCAGAACGACACACGAAAGGTCAGAAATGGCTGTTGTGCGCCGATATGGTCATCATATAAAAATTTAAAATTAAAAAAATTAAATTTTTACAATAACTTAATTAATATATATACACACTATACATATAACTACACTATATAAAACTTTGATATATTATAATAATCTAATCAAATATATATATATATTTATATATAGTTTTACATATAAAAACTTTGACCTATTATAATATTAAAGTTAAAGTTTTGATTAATTAAGTGTATAATTGGAATTATGATCTATTAAAGTGTTTTAATGTTATTAAAAGAGTTATTTTTTTAATAAAATAGTATATTTGATTGAATATAATTAATTCTAGTTATTTACTTCATTTATCAAGTTCTAAGTATATTTATAGTAAATTAGAAATTAATTAATTATAATGATAAATTGATAAACTTAGTATTACTAGTTAAATGATTACTTATTAATTATAACATTATATTATAAAAATAATTACTTAATTAAATTATTATAAATTTAATTTATTATAATTACATTATAGATTTATAGTATATACTTAATTAATTATAACATTACATTATAATAGGATCACTTAATTACCTATAATATTACATATTAAATGATTAATTAAACTTATATTATAAACATTAGTAATTTACTACATTAGTACAATACTTAATTAAATTTAGAAATTTAATTAATTATAACATTATATTATAGATTTATAGTATGATGCTATTAATTATAACATTACATTCGTTCAATGACTACTTTTTATTATAATATTAAATAATAGTAATCATTTAATTAATTATACTTACATAGTTAAATCTAAATGATTACTTATTAATTATAATTCATAACATACATTATAATATTAGTATTTATTACTTAATACATTACTTAATAAAAGATTAGAATTTAATTAATTATAACATTACATAGTTAATTAGTACTTAATAATATTATAAAATTAATACTTAATATAAACTTAATAATTTACTACATTAGTACATTACTTATTAATAAATTAGAAAATTTAATTAATTAAATTTTATTATGAGTTTATAGATACTTAATTAATTATAATGTATGTTATAACATCAGTACAGTACTTTTAAATTATTAGAATTTAGTATAATATTTATGAGTCTATTGGATACATGAATGAGTAATCAAAGTTAAAAACTACTAAATGCAGGTTTTAATTTCTTAGGGGTGTATTGTAAACGGTTAAGGTATTTTTGTTATTTTTTAACTTAGTTAATTTTTTTTACAAGTGCCCGGATAAGGAACTAGAACCTACACCCTAACTTTTATTAACATATGCTAGATTCATCTCATGATCAATTGATTTTATACAAATTTGTGTATAAAAGACTCCATTTGGGGTTTGGGCATATTGTCTAGTGCATTGTTTTAAAACCCGACCGGTGGAGTCAGGACCCAAGCCTTCACCGGGTCAAATTACAATTTTTCTTATTTATTCAAAACCCTATAAATTAGAACATCAATCCTTAAACATTAAAGGTTGGAATATTAAGGTTTTTTACAAAAAACTGCCAATGATGCAATGGTGGCAACTACGTTGATTTCGTTGAGTGAATCACATCAATACAAACCCATGTCACCAAAAAAATCTGTTATCACCGATGGTTGGGGAGGCGAACGAGGGAGGGATAAGATGGTTTTTGGTCAAGAGACTGAGAGAAGGTGTTTCGTGATGATGGGGAGTGTTGTCACCACCAAACATGCCTTATTGTCGACGTCGACGATAATGTTTGGGGTATTTTTGCAAGATTCAACCTATAGGACTTACATAAATTTTCACAATCATTTTATTAGATTTCAACCTTTAGATACCGGTTTAACCCCTAGTCAAACCGGTCAACCCAAGATCCAACCACTTTTTAGGTTTCACCATGGGTTAGGTTTTAAAACGTTGGTCTAATGCACTCATAAAAATCCTACTGCAAGGTTATAAAATGAATTTCAAGAAGCAGAAGCAACAGCCTCTAAGGCTTATAGGAAAATTAATTTTGAAATCCAAAAATACTGTTTTGGTGGCACTATCGTTGTAACACTTCAAGAGCACATTTTCCGCTAAGCCACTGACACTTTTAAAACATACAACAGAATGCCACCGTTTAAGAACTAAAAACAACTGTTATCTGGACCATTGATCACTGAACTTTCTTCATCACAGGAAGCCTCTTCCAGCATGTCAAGAATCCTTTCTAGCAGTCCTTTGCAATGCAGAGGCACTGTAACTAATCTCAAAACTTGATGCTGCCTCAAACCTCGTCCACAACTCCTTCTTTAGAGTACTCTCACCGGACCTTGCCGATTCTCCTTGTCTCTCTGGTTCCTTCCACAGGGGAGTGCTTTCTACTATTGCTGCATTGCCTCGAATCATTTCTGCAAAAAAAAAGGATAAGCATTTGAATAAATTATGTTTAGTATAAACGCTCGCGGCATTACAAACCATGCATGTATCATAAAGAAATAAAAATCATATAACAAAGTAATACCTGGGTGGAACGATTTCTTGGTTTGCTGAGAGGGTTTTTGAATATCATTTCTTTTAATACAGAGAGATTTTGCTGATTTAAATCACAAGTGATTGGCATGGTGTGAACGTCAGCAACATTTTCCAATGATTTTTCATCAGTGGCTCCAACAAAACACAACTTTTAGAGGGGGAATGACCTCTGGTGATGTTTCCAACTCTTTCTTCTGAATACTGATTTACGAGCCTGCTGTATTCCTAGCATTCTGGATACTTAAAGGCCAGGTCCTCAAGCTTCACTACCGGAGGACTCAGAGATTCTGAGCCTTGGCAATTATGAATTCCAACTGGAAATGGAGTGGACTTACGACATTGTCAAAGGGTCGATGAGTGGACTCAGAAATAGGCTCAAGCACACACAAGATTTAGAGGGGACTTTTAAACATGGAGTTTCATAAACATGAGTGTTCTCCTTTTGAAACCATTGGTGAAGCAAAAAATGCAGACTCTAGAGTGTTTTCCTTTCCAGCACTAGAGATTCTGAAGGCTTCCTTGGTTGGTTTTATTGGCACTCCTTCCAGCAAATCATCGTTTGCATCTCCCGAAATAGTTGAAAATGGTGGTATCTATTGTATGAGTGGAGGCAATCCTTTCAAATTGTGATTTGGAAGTGTCCTGATGTTTGGACGACAGAGATTTCGAAATAGGGAGAGGTGTGAGCAAAACAGTTGTCTATTTCTTTCAATAGTGCAATTGACTCGCCAAGATCTAGGGGAGAAGGAGAGATTAAAGTGTCTTCCTTGTCTTCTTCTGGACTCCCAAATTCACAAGTTTTTTCATCTTCATCTGCAGCAGAAGCAGTTTTACTTGCTAAAGTCTGTACCAATTGATTCTCAGAATCACCAGGACTGGAGAGAGCCTTCTGGAATCTGGGAACCCTGGCTGCGATATCAACATGATTTTCAAAGCAGTTTAGAACAGAACATATGGAACCAAAAACATATTGACCACCCACCCACCCACAGACAGAGAGAAATGTAGGAAGTAACCTTCCAACCACAACCTCAACAATGCAAAAAGTTAGCATTAAGCACTGTGGATCCTTCTCCCCATCAATAGCTTCACAGATTCCGTAGAGAAAGTCTTCACCCTTGACCACAATAAACCATTTAATTGTTACTTAAAAGGAATACAAGGAAATATGCCAAGAAAATCAATTAAAAAATGAGAAGAGCAGAAATTTATTGAATGATATCTATTGAATATGTTTCTGGCTGAAAGTGCATGTCTTGAGTCAGGTACGCAAGCACACATATGCATGTGCACGAATCATGTTATGCCTGAAGAAAGCAGGGCTGACGTAAAGGTCAGGTCAACATGAAAAAGTCAGAACTTGGGTACACCCGTAGCCGAGTCACGTGATGAAAGGAGCAGCATGCTTCTGTTAGTGCAGTGGGTGCGCGCCAGGCCAACTCAGAGCTGGAGAGCTTCCATGTGTCCAATTCCTGCACCAAATCGCGTAAATCGCTCTGGAAGGTGGGCAATGAGACATCAAGGAAGATTTGTACGGATAATCCCACCAACTCACAGATTCAATAATCATAACCTTAATCTATCCCATTATAAATTGAGAGTTCTTCTCTCAATTTAGGGGATTAGCTAATCTCACTAAGAAACGGCATATACTCTCTCTCTCTCTCTCACTCTCGTGTAATCATTTGTAAGGTCAGCTCGCTGACTCGACCTGGCCGCTATCATTAATATAACATCAGTGGACGTAGGACTTGCTTCCTTAAGCATCCGAACCACTTTAAACACTGTCTAGTCATTTCTTTCATCTCATTTTTTCATCCACGTGTGCCTTCTGGGTCAGCTCAGCATTTCATACGTGCGTTTGGTTGGTGTCAAAATCACACATCAACAAATCACTTTGTGTGTGTGTGTGTGTGTGTGTATACGGGTGAGAGAGAGGGTGAGAGAAAGAATTTGAAGTACAAGTCGTGCAGAAATAGGAAAGGTAAAGTGATCAAAAACACATACAACAAAAGTGAGAAATGCAATAAACCTGCATGTGAGAAACGCGAAGGGATCACACATGCCTGACTGGATTTAGCTTGTGTAATTTAATTCTAGTTAAAAACCAAAACATCCAACTCTAGGAATTTCTATAATTTACATAAAATAAAACTAAATGTTCACTAAGCATACAGATGCAGTTCTACACAGATTATGAAAACTAATTTGACTATAACATTACAACTTCAATTAACAAAACAGATTAATATTTTCCATCATTGTAATGCAATGTTGATCTACCTCCTTCTGACAATATGTTATTACATCTTTTAACTTGCGGATAGATTACTCGCTAGCATGAATATCTTTTTGTTGAAACCAAATATTTCTAGTTTCTCAAGTATGTTTAGAGCTTCTTGGCACAAAATTTTTTGTATTTCCGTACTATTATCCTCATGATTATTTTCTTTATCTTCTTGTCTAATTATAATAATGATTTCTTATTTAGTTAAAACATAACTTATTGCTCATTTGGATGATTGAAAAAGACATTAATATCCATTCAATTAGTGTAATGAAGTTGTCGAAGCTAATCATTATATTCTACAATGACTCTTTGATTCTCTTCATCCACTTCATCTGTAACTTACAATTCATCAACATCGGGGATCCTAATTTGGTAATAATTAAAACAATTGACAGTAGTATGTGGCTTCACATTAATTTGCCGCATAATTTTGTAATGATTAAAACAATTGGCAATAATACGTGGTTTCACATCAATTTGCTGCATAATTTTGTAATGATTAAAAAAATTGACAATAGTTTGTGGCTTCACATTAATTTGACCATGTAGCAACTGTATTTACAATTCCATCAAAGACGCTTATCTTTGTTGGTTTCAAGACACGATTTTCTATCCGTTTCAAAAGCAGGCAATTGAAGCGCTGAATTGAAATTTTAATATTATTAAAACATCAATTGAAATCCTAATACTATACTACTAAAACATGAATTATAAATAAATTTTTGTTACCACACCTCTATTAAGTTATAACCTCCTTATAGTAATAAAATTAATCCCACAATTATGGCTATAGAGAGGTTTTACTCTCTCTCTCTCTCTCTCTCTCTCTCTCTCTCTCTCTCTCTCTCTCTCTCTCTCTCTCTCTATATATATATATATATATATAATTGACATGTGTTTAACTTTTAGGGGTGAGCACAGGTAGCAGATAGAACCGGAACCTGCGAGTAGAATCGGAACCTACCCAAAACCAACACTGTGTGGATAGGTTCCGATTCCATTTTTTTTAACCGATATTATGCTGTTCCGACTCCTATATATGGAGGAATCAGAACTTGGGAAAAGAACCTGAAGCGGTTACCCAGTTTGGAACTTGCTTGAAACCGAGGGCAGGTACCCGGTTTGGAACCTGCTTGGAACAGAGGGCAGGTGCTCAAATTGGAACCTGTTTTGGACCTGGGTCGAAACGAAATATTTGTGACGAATGGGGGGTGAATGTAATTTTACATATAAAAAATTTAAAATTAAAAAAATTAAATTTTTACAATAACTTAATTAAATATATATACACAACTATACATATAAACTACACTATATAAAAACTTTGATATATTATAATAATCTAATCAAATATATATATATATATATATATAAAGTTTTACATATAAAAAACTTTGACATATTATAATATTAAAGTTAAAGTTTTGATTAATTAAGTGTATAATTGGAATTATGATCTAATTAAAAGTGTTTTAATGTTATTAAAAGAGTTATTTTTTTAATAAAATAGTATATTTGATTGAATAATAATATAATATCTAGTTATTTACTTCAATTATCAAGTTCTAAGTATATTTATAGTAAATTAGAAATTAATTAATTATATATGATAAATTGATAAACATTAGTATATTACTAGTTAAATGATTACTTAATTAATTATAACATTATATTATAAAAAATAATTACTTAATTAAATTATTATAAATTTAATTTATTATAATATTACATTATAGATTTATAGTATAATTACTTAATTAATTATAACATTACATTATAATATGATCACTTAATTACCTATAATATTACATAATTAAATGATTAATTATAACATTATATTATAAACATTAGTAATTTACTACATTAGTACAATACTTAATTAAATGATTAGAAATTTAATTAATTATAACATTATATTATAGATTTATAGTATGATTGCTTAATTAATTATAACATTACATTACAGTTCAATGACTACTTAATTAATTATAATATTAAATAATAGTATGATCACTTAATTAATTATAACATTACATAGTTAAATCATAAATGATTACTTAATTAATTATAAATTCATAACATTACATTATAAATATTAGTAATTTATTACATTAATACATTACTTAATAAAATGATTAGAAATTTAATTAATTATAACATTACATAGTTAAATAGTTACTTAATTAATTATAAATTTATAACATTACATTATAAACATTAATAATTTACTACATTAGTACATTACTTAATTAAATAATTAGAAAATTTAATTAATTATAATATTATATTATAGATTTATAGTATGATTACTTAATTAATTATAATGTTATGTTATAAACATCAGTACAGTACTTATTAAATTATTAGAAATTTAGTATAATATTTATGAGTCATATTGGATACAAATGAATGAGTAATCAAAAGTTAAAAACTACTAAATGCAGGTTTTAATTTCTTAGGGGTGTATTTGTAAACTGTTAAGGTATTTTTGTTATTTTTTAAACTACTAGGGTGTAATTTTTTTTACAAGATGCCCGGATAAGGAACTAGAACCTACACCCTAACTTTTATTAACATATGCTAGATTCATCTCATGATCAATTGATTTTATACAAATTTGTGGTATAAAAGACTCCATTTGGGGTTTGGGCATATTGTCTAGTGCATTGTTTTAAAACCCGACCGGTTGAGTCAGGACCCAAAGCCTTCACCGGGTCAAATTACAAATTTTCTTATTTATTCAAAACCCTATAAATTAGAACATCAATCCTTAAACAATTAAAGGTTGGAATATTAAGGTTTTTTACAAAGAAACTGCCAATGAGTGCAATGGTGGCAACTACGTTGATTTCCGTTGAGTGAATCGACATCAAATCACAAACCCATGTCACCAAAAAAATCATGTTATCACCGATGGTTGGGGAGGCGAACGAGGGAGGGATAAGATGGGTTTTGGTCAAGAGACTGAGAGAAGTGTTTTCGTGATGATGGGGAGTGTTGTCACCACCAAAAACATGCCTTATTTGTCGACGTCGACGATAATGTTTGGGGTATTTTTGCAAGATTTCAAACCTATAAAGACTTACATAAATTTTCACAATCATTTTTATTAGATTTCAAACCTTTAGATACCGGTTTAACCCACTAGTCAAACCGGTCAACCCAAGATCCAACCACTTTGTTAGGTTTCACCATGGGTTAGGTTTTAAAACGTTGGTCTAATGCACTCAATAAAAATCCTACTGCAAGGTTATAAAATGAATTTCAAAGAAGCAGAAGCAACAGCCTCTAAGGCTTATAGGAAAATTAATTTTTGAAATCCAAAAAATACATGTATTTAAGGTGGCACTATCGTTGTAACACTTCAAGAGACAATTTTCCGCTAAGCCACTGGACACTTTTAAAACATACAACAGAATGCCACCGTTTACAGAACATAAAAACAACTGTTATCTGAGACCATTGATCACTGAACTTTCTTCATCACAGGAAGCCTCTTCCAGCATGTCAAGAAATCCTTTCCTAGCAGTCCTTTGCAATGCAGAGGCATTGTAACTAATCTCAATACTCGATGCTGCCTCAAACCTCGTCCACAACTCTTTCTTTAGAGTACTCTCACCAGGACGCTTGCCGGTTCTCATTGTGCTCTCTGGTTCCTTCCACAGGGGAGTGCTTTCTACTATTGCTGCATTGCCTCGAATCATTTCTTAAAAAAAAAAGGATAAGCATTTGAATAAAATTATGTTTAGTATAAACGCTCGTGGCATTACAAACCAATGCATGTATATCATAAAGAAAAGTAAAACCATATAACAAAAGTAATACCTGGGTGGAACGATTTCTTGGTTTGCTGAGAGGGTTTTTGAATATCATTTCCTTTTAATACAGAGAGATTTTGCTGATTTAAATCACAAGAAGTGATTGGCATGGTGTGAACGTCAGCAACATTTTCCAATGATTTTTCATCAGGTGGCTCCAACAAAACACAACTTTTAGGAGGGGAGAATGACCAGTCTGGTGATGTTTCCAACTCTTTCTTCTGAATTACTGATTTACAAGCCTGCTGTATTCCTAGCAGTTCTGGGTACTTAAATGCCAGGTCCTCAGAAGCTTCACTACCGGAGGACTCAGAAGATTCTGAGCCTTGGCAATTATGAATTCCAACTGGAAATGGAGTGGACTTACGAACTTTGTCAAAGGGTCGATGAGTGGACTCAGAAATAGGCTCAAGCAACACACAAGATTTAGGAGGGGACATTTTTAAACATGGAGTTATCATAAACATGGAGTGTTCTCCTTTTGAAACCATTGGTGAAGCAAAAAATGCAGACTCTAGAGTGTTTCCGTTTCCAGGCACTAGAGATTCCGAAGGCTTCCTTGGAGTTGGTTTTATTGGCACTCCTTCCAGCAAATCATCGTTTGCATCTCCCAAAATAGTTGAAAATCGTGGTAGCTCTATTGTATGATTGGAGGCAATCCTTTCAAATTGTGATTTGGAAGTGTCCTGATGTTTGGACGACAGAGATTTCGAAATAGGGAGAGGTGTGAGCAAAAACAGTTGTCTATTTCTTTCAATAGTGCAATTGACTCGCCAGGATACAAGGGGAGAAGGAGAGATTAAAGTGTCTTCCTTGTCTTCTTCTGGACTCCCAAATTCACAAGTTTTTTCATCTTCATCTGCAGCAGAAGCAGTTTTACTTGCTAAAGTCTGCGCCAATTGATTCTCAGACTCAGCAGGACTGGAGAGAGCCTTCTGGAATCTGGGAACCCATGGCTGCGATGATACAACATGATATTTCAAAGCAGTTTAGAAACAGAACATATGGAACCAAAAACATATTGATCCACCCACCCACCCACAAGACACAGAGAAATATAGGAAGTAACCTTCAAAGTAGAACTCATATCAGACAAGACATGAGTGAAAGATTCAATTTCTTTTTTCCCCTCTTTGCTCATTGTCTTAACTTTAAATGCTTGCACAACCAGTTCATCAATCTGCTATTCATCGCATAAATTATTGCACGATTAGTAACAGCTCAAGGAATTTATTAACAATAAACCATGTCTATTTTAGAAGAAAAGAAAAGGAAAATATATGTACATTGGATATTATTAAAACTTAAAGCCTAAGCTTAAGCGTTGTAACAAAAGGAACTTCAAACCATGTAAAATTGGCACAATTTGTTCACAGATTACTGAAAAAACTTGTGTGCGAATGCAACAGAAAAAAGCTTACACTTTCCTTCCTTCATCGGAATTCATTCTCAACAATGAACTGTTTTTCAAATTCAATACGGCTAAAATTCCTCACACGTGAAAAAGCAGCAGAAAAACATGTAGATTTACAATATGCTTATCTACATCAAAACAACAGAATGTACACAGTAGTACAAGATCCAAATTTAAGCTCACCACTTGGATTGCGTTTGGCGACACAGAATTTAGCCAAATAACTAGAAATAAACAAAATCAGAGACCTTCTTACTAAGATCATCAAATATTAATATTTCGATCTCCACTCAATTTCATTTCCATATTACCAAACGCGCCCAATAAGAGTTTCAAAAACTTCCAATACAAAATAATAATAATAAAATTAAAAAAATCCCGAAAAATTCCAAATGAATGTCCTACAACTAAACACTACGTTACTCATATCAACCGTACCACTCAAATTATATTAAAAAAAAATTTTAAAAAGGAAGTTATAAGAAATAATTATGAGGCTCTGGTAGTTAAACCTGTTGAAGAAGATTCGAAAGGTCGGACTGCACAAGTAAGAGGCGATCGAGTGCATTGTCGTCTGATGCTTCGTCCATTTGCTTATTGTCGTCCGATTTCTTCTTCGTCTTCACGGATTTCGAGAACCTTCCGCCTCCATTGTTGTAGTTGTTGTTGGTTGATAAATCTCGAAGCGGTTTTCGGGTTGATTTCGGTTTCGTATCGTTTCTCGGCATCTCTGTGACTCTGTCTCTCTGTGTATCGGAATCGGAATCTGTCTCCTTATTTGTGTTCGTGTTTCGATTTTAAATTTTTTTCCACTGAGCTCCTGAGGCGGGATTTTTTTTATTTTTATTTTTTTCAATTCAATTCTCTAGAAGGATATGTAGATTGGGTTGGAGTTTTAAATGGTGACCCGGCCCACATCCAACTAGACAAATAGTGAGAAAAAAAAAAAGTTGAAATTCAAATTTCTTCACAATATGCAAATTTTAAAGAAAATTTATTACAATAAAGATAGTCTAATAAAAGAAGCTCACAAACTTTCTCTTGCAAACCCAATATGATAGCTGATAATTGGTTTTTGATCAATTTATTATATGAGAAAATTCATTTGAAATTAATTATCAAATATCATGTTAGATTTGTGAGAGAAAATTTATGAGATTCATTTGTTAGTGTACTATTGCCCAATTTATTAAAAATGAGTCAAACGATGTTTTAAATATTATTATAACAAAATTAATAGCAAAATGTCGTAACTACAAAATCATAATATAGAGTCAATGACTTTTTCCCACCCAAATATTGGCTTACTAACATTTTTCCATCCATGGACTTTTAAAATAGTATTTTACTACTCAAATTTATGTTTTGGTTGCGAACAAATAGCAAACTCGGTCAAAGCTATTTGACTTTTGAAGAGGAGAGGTTGTTGAGTCTGTTGGTGGTGGAAGGTTGGATTTTGGTACATGGAATTGATCGAATTTTGACTTGGGAGGGGTGATTGTGCAAATCTTAGTCGCTCGATTGTTGACGATTGACGGGGTCAATAAGAGTAGGGTTTGAGGGGTTTTGGTGAGTGATGAATGAAGAAGAGAATGATGATAGTGTAGGCTCGTAGCAATGCTAGAATTAGAAACGGAATATAAATTTGGACAGCAAAGTAATATTTTAAAAATTTATGACTGAGAAAGTGTCATTAAGTTATTATTTGGGTGGAAAAAAGTTGTTTACTCTTAAGGGGGCGTTTGGTTGGGCGTAACGTAGGATTACTAGGGTTATGTTATCTTATGTTACTTGATTACCATATTTGGTTGTCAAGTAATATAAGATTTCAGTAATCTTTAAATATCAATAGTAGTTACTATTGGTAATATTGAAGATAATTATTATTACTAAGGTAATATTTTTTTTTTTTATAATTTTATCTATTATTAATAAAATTTTAGGACAATAATGTCCTTATTTTTAAATTTATTTACATGAATATTGCTTTTACTGTTTCACCCCAATTAATTAATTTTTTGGACAAAATTACCCTTGAATTTAAAACACATTGCAGCCAACCCAAGCCACCACCCCCACCCACCTACCGCGGCCAGCCACAGCCAGAACGGCACACGAAAGGTCAGAAATGGCTGTTGTGCGCCGATATGGTCATTTTCGGCCAGATATATGGCCAAAAATGGCTAGATCCGACGATCTGGCCATCAATTGCCATTGATCTAGCCGTTGACTGCTAGATTTCTCATCGATCTGGCTGTCGACGGCCAGATTTGTCACATTTGGCCATTTCTGGCCAGATCTCTAATCGGAAATGGCTATACGACGTATGGAGGCCATTTTTTGCCTTCCATGCGTCGTTAGGTTGTCGGCTGCCAGCGACCTACGGTGGTTGCCGGCGGCCGAGAGTGACTGGGTTGGTGGGGGTGGTTTGTTGATTTTCCAAACTTTTATGATGGGGTTGTTTTTGCTAAGTTTTTAAATATAGAGGGTTATAATAATCCAAATAATAATAAATATTAAAAAATAATATAATAATAATATTTAATTAGATGACAATTCAATAATTTAAATAATATACCCACAAATTTATTCCTCTACACAAAACATATTAATATAGGATACTCACTAATTAACCAAACACATTTTCTTAAAGATTCCCAGTAATCTTCAGGGGGCGTTTGGTTGGGGGTTATGCAGGATTATTAGGGTTAAGTCATCTTATATTATTTGATTATCATGTTTGGTTGTCAAGTAATATAAGATACCGGTAATCTTCAAATACCAATAGTGGTTACTATTGGTAATATTAGAAGTAATCTAATTATCTCCATTTTCTTAGGTATTCTAAGATTACCAGGATTATCTTTTTTTGTTACAATTATATCCCTTATTAATAAAATTTTAAGACAATAATGCCCTTATTTTTTAATTTATTTACATAAATATGGCTTTTACTATTTCACCACAATTAATTAACTTTTTAGACAAAATTACCCTTGAATTCAAAACAAATTGCAGCCCACCCAAGCCGCCACCCCCACCCACCTGTCGCTGCTTGCCGCCGGTAACCACCACCATAGCCAGCCTCCGTCATCATCGGAATAGCACACGAAAGGCAGAAAATGGTCAGTGTTTGTCGATATGACTATTTCTGACCAGATTTCTGATTGAAAATGGCAAGATTGTGCCAGATTTGGCCATTTCTGACCATATATATGGCCGAAAATGGCTAGATAGTGCCAGATCTGGCCGTTGACTGCTAGATTGTTGTTAAAAAATAATAATTAATATTAAAAAATAATATAATAATAATTTTTTATTAGAGGACAATTTAGTAATTTAAATAACATACCCACCAATTTATTCCTCTCAACCAAACATATTAATATAACATACCTATGAATTAACCAAACATATTTTCCTAAAGATTATAAGTAATCTTCAAGGTAATCTAACTTTTCAGTAATCCAACATTCCCTAAACCAAATACCCCCTCAAGATAATCTAACTTTCCAATAATTAAACATTCCCTGAATTAAACATCCCCTAAATATACACATGTTTCGGGTCAATATAGGCCCAACCCAATTTGGATATGCTGTCCAATATTGTTGGGCCTAAATGAGTCCAGCCCATTTCACTCCCATCTAGAAACGTTACCATCAGCTGAACCTGGACGCCTTTGCCATCGAGGTGATACTCCCCACCATTATCCACATCACCTTCCACCTCCACCTCCACAACACAACGCTGCAAACACCAAGACAAACAACACCACAAGATCACATAGAACTTCTAACTTTGTGAGTTTCAAAACAGTGAACACAGAAACACCAAAACAGAAAACAAAATGAAAGCTCATCATACCCACCATTTCACAGAAATCCAAATCCCTCAGCAAAGAAGCTACAATTCCATTTCTTTTCCTTCAGTTCTGTCTCCAAACCCCACAACGGTTCCGTTTTCTTTGTCTCTTTTCACTGAAGCAATCACGACCCAGAAGCAGTTTCTTGATTCTGTACTGCATGAAGCAGGAGCTGTGCTTTTTAGAGGTTTTGATGTGAAGACGGCCAAGGACTTCAACGACGTCGTTGAGGCTTTTGGGTACGATGAGTTGCCGTACCTGGGTGGTGCAGCTCCTCGGACCAACGTTGTTGGTCGGGTTTTTACAGCCAATGAGTCTCCGCCTGATCAGAAGATTCCTTTTCACCATGAAATGGCTCAGGTTGGTTGGTTGTTTTTGTTATTTAAAAATTTACTGGCTTTTCATAAGGTTGAATTGAACTTGATAAAGTTCTTAACATGGAAGAGTTTAGAGTTGTGTTTGCAGTTTGAGGATTTTGATGTTCTTAGAAGTGATTATATAGTAAAAAATTTGCTTTTGTATTTAATGTTTAATGTTTGGCATAAAATAGATAAAAGCAGCTTTTAGATTTTCTCTTAAAAAAACACTTTCAGAGAAGCTAAATGCTCAATTATATCTTAATGTAGCTATAATAGGATCTTATACCATGGCCCCATAATTTTTTTTTTTTCCAAATAAAGTTGTAAAGTGCATTTGGAGAGCCATTTTTATTCATATATGCTTTTTGCCAAATCACTTTTAAATTCACTCTAGCTAAGTTGGTTAAAAACATTTCAAGGTTGATTTGGTACCATTTTTCTTTAGCTTTACTTGTGGGTTAATACTTTGATCCTTTAAACTGCTTTATATAAATAATAAATTCATAGTTTTGTAGCTCAGTACAAATTGTTCCAATTTTGTTTTGGACTCACTGGATTTATTCAACAGGTTCCTGAGTTTCCATCCAAGTTGTTCTTCTTCTGTGAAGTAGAGCCTGAAAGTGGTGGAGAAACTCCTATAGTCCTGAGCCATGTTGTCTATGAAAGGATGAAACAGAGGTACCCTGAATTTGTTGAACAATTAGAGCAGCATGGATTACTTTATACAAGAGTACTAGGAGAGGAGGATGATCCCTCGTCACCAATCGGCTGCGGTTGGAAATCCACATTCTTGACTGAAGACAAAAGCCTAGCTGAAGAAAGGTTTGAGCTTTGATCATCTAATAAACTATTGAGGTGCTGATTTATCTAGACTCATACAAACATGAACAAACTAGGATTAATTTACTTTAATTAATTGATTGTGAGGGTGCCTTAGTTTGGTGATAGGCCTATTGTTCACTCCCAGAGGATTTGGAGAAAATTTTTGGTGTAATAGATGCACATGCATCCAGTCAATCATGGTTGTGTGTATGTCACGTGTTAAGGCAGCATTATGAAAATTTTGTTTGCCGAAACTGTGTTATGTAGTTTTTAACCTTCTTCTGCTAGTGCTCAAGATTACATTGTCATGATATTCTTGTCAATATTTTGTTTAGCTTAGCTTCATTTCTCTCATATATAAGAGAATCACTTCATAAATATGCAAATAAAAGTGCATCTTACTATGGATATTGTGCTAAAATGGCTCTCAATTATCTTTCCGCAGGGCTGCTAAGCTGGGAATGAAATTGGAATGGATGGAGGATGGCGGAGTGAAAACAGTCATGGGCCCGATTCCAGCTATCAAGTATGACGAATCAAGGCAACGAAAAATCTGGTTCAACAGCATGGTAGCTGCTTACACGGGGTGGAAAGACAAGCGAAACGATCCAGTGAAGGCAGTGACTTTCGGGGATGGCAAGCCATTGCCAGCTGATACACTCTATGATTGTCTGAAAATCCTGGAAGAGGAATCAGTTGCCGTTCCTTGGCAGAAAGGTGATGTTTTGCTGATAGATAACTGGGCTGTGCTGCATGCTAGACGATCATTCAACCCTCCACGCCGCATATTAGCTTCACTTTGCAAGTAGCAAAGGTTAATTAATAATGGCTTGTGTATGATTTTCTGTATGCCTGAAATAGATATTAGATGCTCTAGAATAAAGGAAAGCCGAGTTTTCTGCTTGTATACTATGCCTGCTATTGTGTCCTTGTATAGCCATTTTTGGTACAGCTGACACTGAAAAAGATAGAGCGTGTAAATGTGGACATGAATCAAAGTGTTATTCTTCACACTATCTTCTCTGAGAAGCTGCATGCCTTATCTAAGTGCATTGATGTTTAGTACTCAAGTTCTACTTACCATTGTTGGTTTTAAGATGATTAATGGTTAGATTATGAGACTAATAATGTTATTAAATCAATAATTATTCATTAGACTGAAATGTTGAGTGTTATAAAATATAATTCCCAGGTTTTGTTTCTCACCACCTGCTTTTTAATGCTACAGAAAACAATTAAACAAGGACTTCGAATCTCTTTAACAAATTTTAATAATGCACTTCCATTTCAAATTCATTTCATTTCATGTTTTATAGATGCAGCAACACTTCGAATTTAGTTAACCTGGACACTTCTCATATATGCTGTTACGAAAATCTGCAAAAACAATACTCAATTGACCCTGGTGGAATTGAGTAAGATGTGCGTGCGATTTAGTAACAATCAGCCATAAATTAATGAAAGTCAAAACAATAAAAATTCATACCAAGAAATAAATGAAAACGAAAACGAAAAAGAGATAGATCTGAATAGGGTCAGATTGGATGGTTGCGTGATCACAGATAATAAGCCTTTAACTTGTAGTGTTTAACTTGAAAGCACTACAAGTTAAATTTAAGGGTAATGTGAAGTAAGATAATGAATTAACTAATTAGATGATGGATCGATCTATTTCTTTTTAATTAGATGCTAATTAAATAAATTCCTTCTTATGGGTGAAAAGGGTTTAGGTTTTGACATTGATTCTCTCTTAATTAAAGTTTTATTTCAATAAAATACAAAATTGTGACTAATAATTAGTAATAAAATAAGAATAGGAAGTAAATATCGACCACATATGTTTATTAACATACACAGATTATGAGAGAAAATAAGAAAAATAAGTTGATAAATTGGCCGCATTAGGAAAGAATGCTGAATTGTTATTGATGGATACCCTTCAATGTGAATTAGAGAAAATACTGAATTATAGACTAACATTAGAAATGTGATTATGATATGATGAATTTGTAATATAATCATATCATATCAATGTTAGAAAATGTTAAATAGTTTGCTGCGATATATTATGATTGTTATAAAATTTTTACAAATTTTATGTTAAGTATCATTTTAAATATAATATTATATTCAACTTTATATTAATATTATTTAGATTGGTTAAAATATTACAAACCTCTTATCTTATGAACTATACATTTAATGTGAAATGATTTTAGTTCATTTTAACATTAATATTAGAATATTAATTATTATATTCAGTAGTATGCCTCACATGTCTTAGCTTGTAACAGCCCGCATTCATTTTGGGCCTAACCCATATCGTTTTGAGTATAACCCATATACATCTGCTAAATTGAGGGAATCAAAAAACTGTCATTTATAAAACGGTGAAATTTAAATCTCATGTCATTGAAACCATTTCTTTATGATCATAAAGATCAAATCAAGTAAACTAATTAGATTATATAAACCAATTTCTTTTTTATCTTTGATCGAGTTTTTGTTTTGAGTAATGGATTGTGTATAAATCCAACCAAAAATACTTTACTTTATAGGCTGGAATTGGATCTTTACATTACTTTCAATGGGTTTTCTTCATTCGATTTTTTATGAAACAAACACCCTTTGCAGAAGGAAAGAATATTGGAAGAGGAATAGCTTGGTATTGGAGAAAGCAACACTGATCCCAGAGCACAGACACAACATTGATAAAAGGCTCTAGGAAAGGGAGAGAGATATCAAGTGAAACTTTCAAAGATTTTCCTGAGCTATTAAATTCAAAATTTTAAATGTTTTTGAAAAAGCTATAACTAAATTAACAACTTAATAATAACTTGTTGATAATGATTTAATTATATTATACGAATAAATTACATTGGAATTGAAAGTTCATTATCTAGCAATACCAAAGGTTTTTTTTTTGCATCGATTTACGCAACCATTCAGGCCTAATCATTTAATTTTAAATTTTTAATATAAGTTATCATATCATTAATTTCACTTATCATATCCTTTAATTAATCATATGACTAAGCATGACCACAAATTATTATTTTAACGAATTATTAATTAAGTATTGGATTAATGTTTTTAATTAATTAATTAACAAATTGAATTATCAAGTTTTTGTTTTGAGTGCTGGATTGTGTATAAATACTTTACTTTTTAGCCTGGAATTGGATTTTTACGTTACTTTCAATGGATTATCTTCAGTTCTTCAACCTCCATATTCTTTTTTTTTTTTTTTTTAATAAAACAAACACCTTTACGGGAAGAAGTAAGGAATGTTAGAAGAGGAATAGCTTGGGATTGGAGAAAGCAACATGCCTAAACCAGAATCAAAGCAAGGTTTCACTTTCCCAATTAAGTAAAATATATTCCAATTGTCTCTTTTCATACACTGTAAAAGTAGACAGGATTGCATACGCATAGTTTTCACAAAACAACCAAACTTCATATCCTAATTTCTTCTCTTTGATTTGTTACTATTACCAATGGCTGATGCAATTGTTTCAATTGTCTTGGAGCAGCTGACTTCTTTTGCTGTCAAAGAAATAAAAGGTGGGATCAGTCTTGTGACGGGTGCTCGCAAAGCCGTTAAGAGTTCATCCACCACTCTCCGAAAGATTCAGGCCGTGCTCAGGGACGCTGAAGAAAGACAACTGAAGGAGGAGGCTGTGAAACTTTGGTTAGATGAGCTCAAAGATGCAGCCTATGACATGGAAGACGTGTTGGATGAGTGGAGGACTTCAGTTCTGAAATTGAAAGCTGAAGAGGCAGCTGGAAATGCTTCTACAACTGAAAATGCTTCTATTCCTAAGAGGGTACTCATTCTTTCTCTCTCTTTTCTCTCCTCTGGCTTTACTTTCAGACAACTTGTTTTTCGTTGTAGAATTAGTCTTGAATTAGGATATAAACGAAAGACTAGATGCTTGCCAAAGAAAGATAGGTATAGTCTTACTATTAGAAGTACTGAACAACCTCAACGTGACCCAACTACCTCCTTTGTTGATGTTTTGAGATTTATGGTAGAAATGGAGAACGCTACTTTAGTAAGCAAATTGTTGGGTGAGAGTACTAGTCGTGAGGGTAAAGCCTCCATATCATCTCAATTGTGGCATGGGAGGTATGGGTAAACAACTCTAGCTCAACTTGCTTAACAATATGAGGTGATAAACAAATTTGAAAAAGAATGTGGGTCTGTGTATCAGACCCTTTTGACGGTTCAAGGTAGCCAAGGAGATCATTGAGGCTCTAACGCGTCGTCCTTAATTTAGGTGCATTAACTGTCTTAGAGTCTATTAGTGAATCAATTAGGAAAAAAAATTTCTTCTTGTCCTAGATGATGTATGACAGAAGATTATGATAAATGGGGACCATTGTACAATTGTTTAAAAATGTCATTATGAAAGTAAAATTTTAATTACCACACGCAAAAGACAGTTGCACAAGTGATGAATCAAATTGCCATCATCTATTATGAATTGCACGAGAGTCATGTTGGTCATTGTTTAAAAGTTTAGCGTTCTAATAATCCCTGATGAATGTGAAGAATTAGAAGGAATTGGTAGGAAAATTGTAGGCAAATGCAAGGGTTACCTCTTGCTGCAAAGATTATGGGGAGTCTCTTCTGCTTTTAAGAATAAAGAAGTGGGAAAGTGTCTTACATAGTGAAATGTGGAAACTAGAAAAGTTTGAAGAAGATTTATTTCCCACTCTATTTCTTAGTTATAACGATTTACCATCTATGGTGAAACGATGTTTCTCATATTGTAACATCTTTCCAAAAGATATGTATAAATAAAGATCAATTAATACAATTATGGATGGCTCAAGGTTATCTGGGTTTGGAACAAAATAAGGAGATGGAATAATTGGTGAGAGTATTTTGATATTCAGTTGCACGATCTCTCTTTCAAGATCTGAAAAAAATTATGATGATAATAATATTCGGATGTAAGATGCATGATATAGTTTCATGACTTTACACTTTTCTTACTGAGATGAGAAAGGTCACCACGCAATGTTGGTTGGTGAAAAGGTCCCATCAGCTGATTTTGCTTCTATTTGTAATGTCAAAAAGTTACGTAGCTTCCTTGTTAAATATCAGGGGGATTTGTTAATATAATGTCTCCTTTTCAAAGTTTTTAGCTAAATTGACACATTTAAGGGCACTAGGTATTGGAATGCTATATTATCTCTAGTTTATTGGAGAATTCTAAAAGAAAAGAATTGATACACTTGAGATATCTCAATTTTAGTGATAATGATTTGAAGAATTGCCGGAAGTAGTATGTGAATTATAATATTTACAAACCTTAATGTCAGTGAATGTGACCATCTCAAGAAACTACCTCAAAAGATGGAAAAATTAATAAACTGGAGGCATTTGATAAACAAGGGAACTATAGGATTAGAGTACATCCAAAAGGAATGGAGAAATTAACTTGTCTTCGGACGTTACAAGAATTCGTATTGAGTGATAATACGAAAGCATGTAGTCTTGTTGTTACAACACCTCAGCAATCTTCATTCTCGGGGTATAAAGGGTTGGGATATTTGAGAGACGTGGGTGAGGCGAAAAGAGCACAACTTAAGATAACCAAATCTCCTTTCTTGGATTTATATTTTGATATGAAAATGGCGTGCTGGTTTTCATGAGAGAATAAATGAGATGATAGGTAATCTTGAAGCCTTACAGCCACCTCCAAATTTAAAGAGATTAAATATTCAATACTACGGAGGCGCATATTATTCCCCAATTGGATGGTGTCATTAACTAATCTGAGGAGTGTTAGGTATTTTTGATTGCGTAAGCATTGAGCATTTGCCTTCTTTAGGGAAATTATCATCCCTTGAAGTACTCTACATAAAGACAGTAAAAAAGTGGAAGTGTGGGTAATGAATTTTTAGGAATTAAGAGTGATGACACATCTGCAATTGCCTTCCCAAATTGAAATCTCTCACATTTAAAGAAATGTGGGAATGGAAAGAGTGGGATTATGAATTACAAGAAGGATGGAAAAGATATTATAATCATGCCATGTCTGCATTCCTTGCACATTTCTTACTCTCCTCGATTGAAAGGAATACCAAACAGTCTTCTTCAGTCAACCACACTAGAAAAATGGCGGCTTCATAGATGCGGTACTTAACAACAGCGTTGTGAAAAGGAAGAGGTGACTATTGGGCCCAAATCTCCTCCATCCCTCAATCAAAATTTCTTAATCCGCAAGTTGAATTCTCCCCACCAGCATGTCAAATTATCCAACTCTGTCACGGACGATTCTTCCTAGTGGTATTTCTTTCCCTTCTCTATTTCCTTTTAATAGATGGTACTTTTTTAAGTATCAAAGTAATAATCAATTTTTTAATTGATTGCATGTTGTGATATTATCTAGAACAGCAGACATTTTATTTTATCATTATTGTTTTTTAATCTCACTCTTTTTATTGATTTGTGGCATACAGAAACTTAAAATAAATACCAGAATGAGACCACTAGAGAAGAGAGCAAGCTTTCGGAATAACATTTTCACATTGATAACATGTGAGTTCTGGATTGCTTCCACCTTCAATATAAGGGTAAAATGCCTTGGATGTGAATGCTTTTTAAAGATGCTTTTATTTATTTATTTCCAAAAAATTGACTTTTTCCTTTTTCTGTAATGAATCAAGAAGCCGTCTATGGGTGAATTAATTGAAGGAAAATCCTGATGTGGAGAAAAATGCTGAAAGAGGCAACTACTGGTGTATTTTCAGTCAATGGGCACAAATCTTATACGCTCTCTATCAGGTTTGCTTTTCGCAAAGGTCCTTTTCACTTTTGAAGAATTTATAGTTTGATGCAATGAGTTTGAGTTGTAAGCATAAATCCCAAATTTATTTTATAGCTTTTATGCCATTTAATTTGGAGCATTTATGGTCTAGTGTAGTAATAAAATCAAGTATAGTTACATACTTCTGGTTATGGAATTGATAATCGAACTGATTTATTTAATTTCCTGTTTCAGATATTCTTCCCATGTTTATGAGTCTCAAAAACTTGTCAACTTCCTTGATGGCACAAATGTTTAGTATCAGTTTCATCAAATGTGTGCTTAAACTAAGGCAAGTGGCTTTTATTTTTGAGTATCACATTTAATAGTATACTCACATCCATCACAAAAGGTGTTTTTCTTTGTTATCATATTTTAACAAGATTCTTTTTTTTTTTTTTTTTTTTTTTAGCAAAAAATTCCTCCTGCTACTTGTGGACCATACATCAAATTTCAAGGGAAAAAGAAAATTGTCATGCCTATGCATTGTTAAGAAAGGTAACACAAACTGACATATGCATGGATGTATTGTTTTCAACAGCGTTGTGAAAAGGAAACAGGCGATTATTGACCGAGTTTTTACTTTGTTCACAGTTGAGTTTTGAACCAGTTTTTGACCTTCTATATTCGGTACAAGATTCCTGGATGCGTGAGCTTTTTGGATGATGCTTTTATTTATAATAATAAATGCATCTGCTCTGTTCCCATTTCTTAGCAGAAATACCATGCCTAATTGTAAGACTTGCTTAGAGAGTCTTTATGTCTGACAAAGAAAGTAGTCTTGAACTTTAACAGTTTTATGCATGCAGTATCAATTGTAAAGCTAAAATCCCAAATATGTTCTATTAGCTTCTATCCCATTTAAACTTGAGCCTTGAGGATATATATTTTCTGTGGCACTAAATGGTTGAGTTCATTTCTTAGCAGGCAAGGGTTTATTTATGCGCATGGTAAAGGAACAATCTCTCTGGTCAGAATACTACCGTATTATTCAGGGACATGAGGCATTCATAAATCTGTTTTAAATGGAATAAAGAGGAAGATCAGGTAATTCTTTAATGTGAATGATTCTGTTACTATATCTTTCATTTCCATTTTCAGATATTCTCAGAAATCTTGACACTTCTATTCAAAAAGCCAACGTCAAAGTATGTACTATTTGCAAAATCAGTGTCATCAAATGTGTGCCCCTAAACCAACAAGTGGCTTTTACTTTTGAGCATCATATTCAGTAATTTATCGCATTGATCATAGAAGGTACGTATAGGTAATGTTTATTATGATTTTTGACAAGCTTTTTTTTCCTTTCCCTTCTTTTTCAGTACAAAGTTTCTTTGTGCATTCAACTCCAGACAAGCATTTCAAGAGAAAAGCAAACTGTCATGCCTGGATAGTTGCGGTTTAAACATGTGCTCATGGCATAAAGTTTCAACCTGCTTGGGTTATTTGGGTGAAATGGCTTAACTCTACCCATTTTGCTAGGAAGTAATTTTATCGCGGACAGACATAGACTGGCTAATGTTGATCTTCAATTTTGCTCTTTTATAGTTGGATGCTTTGGGCGCTCAAGTTTGAATTGACTAATTAAATTAGTTAGTGAGACAACGTTTATTTCATGTTTGAGATTTGTTACACTATTGTTCCTTTTAGACAGTTTTTTTTATAGGGTTTTTTCTATCTTAATGTATTTTATGCATTTCATTTCTATCGTGTATTTAGATTCTTTTGAAGGGTAAGGCTCATTCGTCCCCCCCGACTAGTGTTTATCCTTATTTTTTATTTCAATAAAATTCTCCTCGTACCGTCGAGGTTTCCCTAAAAAAAGGTTGTGTATCAGATTTTAGAGGAATGAAAATTGTTGTCTACTTGGCTAATGTTTTGTTGCTTGAAGATGGAGAACAAAGAATTGAACATCCGAGAAAGAGATGATTTGCTTTGTTTGAAAATTTTTAGAGCAATTGGTCGTTTGAGTCCTGTTCTGAAGCAAAGGTGTTCGATCCATTTTCTCATTATTTCCCAATTTAACCGTAAAGAAAGGTAATATAATGGAAAAGGAAGTAAATATGAGATGAAAACTTCTAAAAATCATTGTAATAACTATAACCAAAAAGCTCCTAGATTTTATTTTCTTTGGCATTTGTTATGACTATAAACTGTGAATATAATGATAAATTTGAAGTCCATGGAAAAACCGAATCAATACAATTCATTGCATATTTAGGCCAATGGGGATTTGAGCTGGGCTTTGCAGAAGATTGGAGTCTTGGACCATATATCTTAAGAGGCCTCCATAGATGCCTTCAAAGCCCACATAAATTGAACCCCATGAGCCCATACTTTCACATAATACAAAGTTCAATTATATGCATGGACTGTCATAGAATTTATTCAAAAATTCGGCATGTGGAATTTTTCCTATTATTTGAAGTATTCAAATTATGTTTAGAGAAAAAGAGTTGGACTCCATAAGACCATAAGGCATAAACATTGAACCAACAAAAAAAAAAAAAAAAAAACAAGGTAGGTGAAAATAATAGTAAAAACTTTTGGGGTTGTGTGGATAATTCGTAGTACAGTCTCTTTAAATTAGCTATAATTCAGTCATTTGATTGAGAGTTTCAAATACTCCATGTCTGTTACCTAATTTAGTTGTAGTCTATAGTTGTTCGTAAAGCTTTTAGTATGTTGTCATTTGATTGCAGTTTGATCATTGAAGAAAAGATGGGTCTGTACACTATTTGCGGAGTTAGAAAATTTTGGAATGGATGGGAAATACGACTACTGGTTGGTCGTAGTCTTCTTTTGCAAAATTCACTGTATGCAGTATGCCCTGTATAATTAGGATGTTGTCATATGGTTGATGTTAAGCAAGTTGACACACTGTTTGTCCCCCTTTTGTTAGGTACTTATTGAAGCAAAGAACTCAACAGAGTTCTTCAGTTGGAACTTTTCCAGGCATGGCTTCCAAGAGCATGTGGTATGTCACCTTTGTAATTCTATTGCAGAGTGAAAGTCTAGTCAACCCTCGGAAGCACAGTGCAATGGAGAAATCCGTCTTGTTGGGTTTGGACCAAAAATTCGGCCACACCTGTAATATGTTCTGGAGAATTTCGCAACATAACCCACAAAATGAGTTCAACAAACTCATTGACCAGCTCCATTTGTTCCAGATCTAGATTACGAGTGAAATTCAGTCTTACCTTTGTTTCCCGTTTCTGTGGCAACATAAAGCGCAATTAACAACCCTATCTTCTACATCTTCTTCAAATTAAAGTTCACTCACCAAGACTGACTCAGCATGAGCTTCACCATTACATCTAGAAGCCCTTAATTTCTGGAGGCTATGGAAAATGCACTACCATATTTATACACGTCTTGTAGCTAAACATGGATTAGTCTGCAAGAGCAGCATTACAACCCTCGGCTTTCTTTTGACAACAAGCTTCATGTTATGGAATCTCGAGCTTCTTGTTCACAGTTGCAACGATGTCAGGATGCAACTCAACAATATTCTTCACCAATTCGAACCGCCTGAACCTTGAAGAAGGTCATGTGTAACACTATTCAAGCGAAATCAATTCTTTATTACCAATTAATTGCCTTCAAAATCCTTGGATACATGCCTTAATTTTAAGTAAATTTTGACATAAACTTTTAGTTTAATGTAATCCAAATGTTGTTGAAAATCCGATCCATAATTCTTAAATATAAAGATGCTGCTTAACTAGCCTGACTGTTACTCTTCATATCATCATCTCTGAGAAGGCTGCATGCATAATATTATTAAATCGATAATTATCATCAAGCAGAGTGTAAAATGTAATTCCCAGCTTTTGTTTCTCACCGCCTGCTCTATGATGCTACTCAAAAACAAGGACTTCCAAATTTCGGATATGCTCTCCAACATTGTTGAGCCTTGATTAGTCCAACCCTTTTCATTCCCATCCGCCTTAACTGGACGCATTTGCCGCCCAGCTCAGACTCAACGACATGATCCACAGTACATCACCCTCCATAACACCACCACAATGCAAACACAGGATCCCACAACACTTCTAACTTGATTTCCAAAAACATAGAACAAATAAACAGAAAACGAAATCAAAATGAAAGATCATTATACCCACGCTTTCACAGAACTCCAGATCCCGCATCAAAGAAACTACAACTCCATTTCGTTCCCTTCAGTTCCCTCTCCAAACCCAACAAATGTTCCGTTTTCTTTATCTCTTTTGACTGAAACCGTCACCGCCCGGAAAAAGTTTCTTGATTCTCTACTGCATAGAGCAGGAGCTGTGCTTTTTAGAGGGTTTGATGTTAAGACAGCCAAGGACTTCAACGACGTTGTTGAGGCTCTTGGGTACGAGGAGTTGCCATACATGGGTAGTGCTGCTCCTCGGACCAACGTTGGTCGGGTTTTTACCGCTAATGAGTCTCCGCTTCATCAAAAGATTCCGTTTCACCATGAAATGGCTCAGGTTAGTTCAGGGACCAAGCCACTAAGTACTGAATGGGGGACTCATGCTCCCACTGACACTGGAAAATTATTAATCCAATTCCATTTTATATTTGTAACAAATGCTCCATTCTTTTTTTTTTGCTTCAACCTCTAACATATTTTAAGCTTTGATTCTCTTTTTCTCTCTTATGATTGAATATAAAATACATCAATAAAAACAATCAATATAGTTTATAATTTTAAAATTAATTTTTTTCTCCTTTAATAACTAAATTCTTCGTCTATTCAAAATAGAAGTTTTAATTGGTGCCTCAAGTTTTTAATTTTATGATCAATTTTTCCTACTTTTAAACTAATTTTTTTTTTATATTTCAAAATTTTCTTTTAATTTGTCCCTACTAAATCAAAATATTGGCTCCTGTCATTGGGTTGGTTAGTGTGTTTTGTTATTTAAAAAAAGAATTTTGAGGTTTTTTAGTAGGTTGAATTGTTGAGCTTGTCAAGGTTTTTAACATGGAAGACTTCAGAGTTGCGTTTACAATTTGAGGATTTTGATGTTATTAAACGTGTCTAAAAGGTAAAAAGCAATGCTTTTATAATTGGACCGGGCTTTGATCTAGGGGTTGATCCCCAGGTCACGCAGTCTGACCCGATGACATCATGTTGACATTAGTGTGATGTAATAAAATTTTAAAACTCTAATAATTAATAAATTTCATGGTGACGTCACGGGTTTTTTGACCCGACGGTTGAATCGACAATTTGGTATTGTTTTGCTGATTGATTCCCGGGTCAATCCTCTCCAATGGCTAAAACTCGTTTTAGCCATTCACTAGATTAGATTAGTGATCAGTTCTCAGTCAAACCGACTGGTCCGATTCGGGTTTTAAAACCATGGTAAAAAGTGCTTTTGTGGTTAATTCTTAATGTTAGGCTTAAATACATAAAAACAACTTTAGAATTTGTTTTTACTCTTAAACAATGGATTAAACTCCCTTAGTCCTAAGCCACATTGTCTATGAAAGGATGAACCAGAGGTACCCTGAGTTTGTTGAACATTTAGAGCAACATGGATTGGTTTATACATTGGTGCTAGAAGAGGAGGATGATCTTTCATCACCAATCGACCGCAGTTGGAAATCTACATTCTCGACTGATGACAAGAACCTGGCTGAAGAAAGTTTTGTGTTTAGATCATCTAACTAAAACATGCGGTGCTTGCTGATTTATCAAGACTCATACAAACCTGATTATCTTCCAACAGGGCTGCTAAGTTGGGAACAAAATTGGACTGGATGCAGAATGGTGGAGTTAAAACAATCATGGGTCCAATTCCAGCTATCAAGTATGACAAATTAAGGCATCACAAAATCTGGTTTAACAGCATGGTACCTGCTTATATTGGGTGGAAAGGCAAGCAAAATGATCCTGTTAAGGTGACTTTCGGGGATGGCAAACCATTGCCAGCTGATATAATCTATGATTGTCTAGAAATCATGGAAGAGGAAGTGTTGCCATTCCTTGGCAGAAGGGTGATGTATTGCTGGCAGACAACTTGCCCGTGCTTCATGCCAGAAGATCATCCAATCCTCCTCGCCGCATTTTAGCTTCACTTTGCAAGTAGTGAAACTTGATTATAAACACATAAAAACTATTTCTTTTATTAACATATCTAATCTATGTGGTAGAGATGATAAAACGTTTGTAGTAAGAAGTTGTTATCTAAGGGCAATATGCCTCAAGATCATCTCATTTATGGAAATGAGAGGAATTGAAAAATGCACTTCCATACTTTAAATTTGAAGCAAGGTCATGTGTAACACCAATGATCCGAAAATCGGACTGGACTATGACCCATTCAAGGGTCCGGTTTGACCTGTTGGATCGGTTGGTTGGACTGTATTCTGTAAAAAAAAATTTAGTCCCTAAAGGTTTGAAATTCATCAAAAACACCCCTATAATACTCCCTTAAGGTTTGAAATCTGTCCAAAACACCCCTATAATACTCCCTTAAGGTTTGAAATCTGTCCAAAACACCCCTGTCACGCAAAGAGACTAGTGATGGTGGTGGCAGCGACGATCGATGGCCAATCGAAGCTTGGAATCATGGAGCTTTTGATGTATAGGTGCCGGCGAATCTGATGGTGGTGCTAGGGAGTTCCATCGGCGCCGGAACTCACCGGAATCAAGAAAGAAGTCCGACGGTTGCATGAACTTTAGGTGGACAGCGAGTGACGAAGGCTAGACAACGCCCACTAAAAATGTTTGGGTTTTGTCGTGGAGATGTCGTCAAGTCTAATGGTGGTGTTTTCTCCCTCGAACGATGCCAGAATCCGGCGG
The DNA here is from genome assembly GCF_008641045.1 of Pistacia vera. Lineage (NCBI taxonomy): Eukaryota > Viridiplantae > Streptophyta > Magnoliopsida > Sapindales > Anacardiaceae > Pistacia > Pistacia vera. Next base: position 345,154 of record NW_022196545.1, on the reverse strand, counting down.
GATTAAGTTACGATTGAACCGCGATTCGACACTATTCCGGTGGTCTAACCGCGGCTCAATCCGATTTGATTGAAAATAACAGTTTTCAAATGATATCGAACCAGTATGCCGCCGGCTATCGGTCGAACTGGTCCGATCGGACGGTCCGATTTTTAGAACATTGTGTAGCACTTTAAGGTATTATTGCTATCAAGAGAAAGCACAAGAAACTTTTGATTTTCAGTCGGACTGAACACAAGTCATTGCATATTTGGGCCAGTGGGGATTGGGCTGGGCTTTGCAAAAGATTGGAGTCTTGGACCATGAATCTTAGGGACAGTAGTGGTGGTGATGGTGGTGGAAGTAAGAGTAAGTGGAGGCATATTTATAACCGTTGATGAGAGACTGAGTTGTTTATTGAAACAACAGCGAGGGAAAACAAGAAAATAGAATTTAGTGAGAAGTTGTTTGGAAACATCGGAAGAAGACTTATAGATCAATCAGTGTTATCAAATGGATGCATGCTTGCCAAAGAATTGCAATTACTAGAAATATGATCCCAGAAAGTTGAGTCGTGTAGATAAATGAACGGCGATAAGTGAAGGGTTGCACCGTTGAGCTATGCTATAAGTCGTTGTGGATGGAAAGAGCATGCTCAATAGCTTTCGAATGGTCCAGAACTCCTTACTCATGTTTCTCTTCTGATGATCAATCTTGGCTTAAGTGAACGCTACACTAAAGAGGAGTGACTGCATTTCATATAATACCAAATATTCCATGGATTTATCCATAAATCACAAAATGTCTCTGGCAATTCTCTTATCCAGAAATTTTGACTCAAATTGAGATACCTTAATACCTCTTGGGATCGTTTTTATTGAATGAACAGAATAGACTTCACTACAATGCAAATCTAATGTCCTCAAACATCTAAAATGATTGAGGGAATTTCAATCTCAAAATGTCCTTTACATTCAATCACAAGACTGCGACGGGAAATGAGTCCTCTTTTTCATATATTATCATACAATGTGATGTTCTTAATTGAAAGGGCAAATCATAATAGCTTGACAACAAAGATGGAAGAAGATCTTTTTCTATAATAACTCACAGTCCAAGACTCTTTCCCACTCTTCAGTATTAGTTTTATAACATAGGGGATTTCCTAAAATCTTGATTGCATGAGGAAAACCCTTGCACTTGCCAACGATTTTCTGACCAATATATTCAAATTTTTTTTAACTCACCATTTCTCCTTTCTTGTAGTGCAATCCAACTGAACAAAGACCAACATTAATTCCTGGTCAGACAATTTGCCCAGTGTGATCAAGTTGGTAGTTCCCCTCATTTTTGCAGTATTCACTTTATGTGTTGTCAATAAAATTCTACTCCCTTGACAACTACCCTTCAGCGAATTTTTTAATCGTTCCCAATTTTCAGCATTTTCAATCCACACATCATCTAATAAAAGAAGAGTTTTTTTTTTGCCCTTAATAGATTGACATATTTGCTGCAACGTGATTTCTAGTTCAACTAGATGTGGTGCAACTTGATTTAGTGTTTTTAGAATTTCTTTGGCAATCCTAATCTCAGTAAAAGAATTAGACATGAGCCCATATTTGCTTTTTGAAATGAACTTTTACCTTATCATCATTAAAAGCTGGTTGAGCAAGACATGTCTTACCAATTCCTCCAATCCCTACAATGAAAATGATGGAGGGGTTTGCTTCATTACTATTCTCACTCAACAAGAAGTTTACTAATGTACTCATATCTTGATCTCTTCCATGAACCTCCGATAAATCAATTAGAGAGTTGTCATTGGTCGTTCTAGATTTTCAATGTCATTCATCAAACTAAATTTATGCCTTCATGTTCGCAAATCAATATCATCTAGTTTTTGTTTCAGTTTTATAATCTTAAGAGCAATGTAATGGCCATGGAAAAATCGACTACAACAAAAGGGATTGTATGAGATGAGGGAATGTACCTTTCTCCCACGCAAGCCTTAATTTGTAATTTGGCAATGATAGATTTATGCCTGGTTTTGGATAAGACTTCTAGCACATATGATGGCGGTGGTGGTGGTGATAACAGTACCTTTTTTTTTTTTTTTTTTTTTTGGGTACCATAGCGAAGGTAGAGACTATAAGACTAATCCCGATCGGGGCTCAGGTAAGTTCCCTAACCACAAGGTGAGACTACCCCGATTGAGGCTTGGGTAAGTTCCCCTGGCCACAAGGTTCCAATGCAGTTTGAAATCCGACATTGCAGGCAAAGTTTGCTTACTTGGAGCTTAGTTACCAACTGGACCATACCTGCTATTGTATAGGAAAATTTTGATTTTCATGGAGAAGATTCAGTTGAATGAATCAAGTCATTGCATATTTGGGCAGTGGGGATTGAGCTGGGCTTTTCAAATGATTGGAGTCTTGGACCGTAAATATTACTAGCCCAACGGTACCACCATGCTTCCCAAATGACTATAGTCCCTTGGTCTTGGGTTCGAGTGGTGGGGAAGGCGAAAGAAATCCCTTAAGAAGGGGGGGAGGGGAGGGGGGGGGGGGAGGAGGGGATATTCCGATTGAGTCACGGGCCTGCTTTGTGATCTGGCCTAAGCCCGCTGTGTGGTACGGGTTGTGACATATAGTGAAGAGGGAGATGAATGAAGAAGTGGTAAGAGCTTGCAAATATGTGTTTAGTTAGTGATTTATTTAGATTATTTGTGGGAAAATTAGTTTAAATTGGGAAATTTAAGTTATTATTTCATAAATACCTTTTATGGGATCACATGTGTATTTTGAATATTTTAAGGCCAGAAATGATATTCGAATGAAGCACAATGTTGGCGCCCGAATTGGTGACGGCTAGGAACAAACAGATCAAGAATCAAAGTTGAAACGAGAAAGTTATAATGCTTTAAAGATGAGATTTGAATCCTAGAATTTCTTCAAGGATGAACATGCTTCAATGTTATGATTATAACTTTAGCTATAGAAGTCGGAATTGGATAATTCTTAGAAGTTAGAAAGCTTATTCAGAGAGTTACAATTTTTGTGTTAATGACTTTGTCAAATTCTGAATAATTCAGACTCATTGGATGGGAAGAACGATCGCCACAGCGAATATTTATGTCGCTGCAGCGATGGAGAGCGGGCTTGTATGGGCTATGTAAGGCTCGGTTTGAATTTCACTTGTTTTAACTGCATTAATTTTTTTTCTATTCAACCCACAAGCCCTAGCACTATAAACAAAGGTCTTTAGTTAGTTTTAAAGGAGATGGGAAGGAGAGAGAAACTAGAGAAAGAAGATGAGCCGCAATTGGGAAGATTAAAGCATCCATTCTTGGAGTTTTGGATCATCAATTAGAGAAGTTTTCTTTTACTCTTTTCTTTATCTCATGTTTATTATTTTTACAATGGTTGTTTCTTTTCATTCAACTATGAACTAAATAAAGTTTTTAGAGATAAGATGTAGCCCAATTTATGAATATCTATTGATGGATTTTTGTTAATATTTGTTAAGCGTATCTTTTCTAAGTTTTATTATGATTTTTAATGCTTCAATTCTTTTAGGCATGAGAGTTGATTGATTTAATGGATAAGGTTGAGATTGAGAGATGAAATCTAGTTAGTCTAATGTAATAAAACCATAGATTGAGCGGACGCTAGAAATAGGTTATCGCGATCTGTGAGGATTTAGTAAATTCCATAGAGCGTAATGATTTCTTAAGACTTAAATCCAATTTAAAGATATTTTGGGTTATTAATAAAGGCTTAATCTAGTAATTGTTCGAGAAAAAGTTGTTGAAATTCTAGGGAGTTTGACTTGTAGAAAAAGCTTAACATTGTTAGCATTAATTGTCAATATATAAGAGTAAATTGGTGTGAAATCTATGTCCTAGGTTTAGTCATATTGTTTTACAAACAAATTTTTTATTTGATTTGTGATTTGTTTTCGTTAGTTTTTAGTTTTAGAATTGTTAGTTTTAATTATTTAATCTTATGAAATTTTGGTTAATCAAATAGTAGTAGGATAGTTTATTTTGGTACTTGGTAACTAGTAATTCTTTAGGGTTCAACATCCGTTTACTCAAATTATATTACTTGCACGATTCCCTACACTTGCGGAACCCTTGTCAAGAAGAAAGGAGAAAGAGTTCGTTAAGCGTTTAGGGAGTCGGTTGGGAACTTCAACATTTGTTTTGGGTAATTTTATCTTTGACTGCGAGTCAATTTAAATTTCTTTTTCCTTGTTAAAGAAATAATAATATTAATATACAATATAAAATTTTTTTATTTTTTTATTTTTTTTTTAGTATTTTTTTTTATATGTAAAATTAGTCTCAAAAATGTTTTTCAACATTGGTTATCAACACAATTTGATGCCTAATTCTGACGATTCTGCCAACCTGATTTCATTTTCATTTTTATTTTCTTTTTCTTTAAAAATCTATTATTTACTTTTACATTAATTTAAATTTTAATATGTAACCACTCTATATTACTTCCATACCCATTCACAAATTAAATCCAACACCAAGAAGCTATTAGTTATAAGGAGAGATTGCATTTTATGTATCCTATTGTATTTTTGCAGTTTAAAACAACATTTTATTTTTCGATAATGGTGGTGCTTCAACTTGTAATCTGCCATTTGGTCAGAAGAAGGAAGTTACAGATATCTCTGATTACAGTAGCAGATTGCATGGTAGGTGAGATCTGCCATGAAAGGATTGCTCTGTAATATATTATACTATTGATGTTTCTCACTCGGGTGATTTGAGCAGTGAAATGTGTCATTTATTAATAGTTCATCCAATTCGTTTCTTCATGTATTGGCTGTTTATGGAAGAATATTCCAAGAATCTCTTGTTACTAAGCAAATTAATCATCCCTTGTTCATCATATTTGGACAAGCTGAAATAGATGAGGTATGTTAGCATCACTTTCTTTGTTCATACATCTCTCAGTTAATCATCCCATGTTTGCTAGGAAATGCAAACCAATAGTTTTTTTCATTTTAAATATGCTTAATTTTGTTAGGATAGATTTTCTAATAGTTTTCAAAGAGATTGTATCATTTTATTTTTTGATTTTTAGTAAAAATCTCTATTATACATTATTATGGACGAGTCCAAATGGGTGAACACATAAATGCTCGTCTCATCTACTTTTTATTTTTCTTCTTATTTTTCTTGTATATATGTTGATTGTTATCAAACCACTTGATCTAGGGGCGATTATTTGATCTTTTTAGTCTAATGATCATAATACTAATTCCAATTTATAGGATTGTACAGTTAGATCCATGCAATACTGCACGATCTACCTTCACTTATGACTGACTTGTGGAAGACTTATGAAAACCCAATTATTTGACCACGTATGTTTTATAGTTCAATCAGTTTACGTGTGGTGATGGTAGTTGAATTGGTCCACTTGCCACACGTATGATAAAATCACAGTTCACAAGCTTCCGAATTGGAGGAAGAAATATGAGTTGCGTCTTGTCATAGTCAAGTCGTTTATTAATTTGATGTTTTTTTTAGAAATGAATCTAAAGTCAAATTGGAAATTTTATTGCGTCTATAGCACGGTCAAGTCATTTGATGTATTGAATTTGGTGGCTACTTCCATGAAACTTAGAAAAGAAGTATAAGCTTTTTTTGGAACACCTTCGCCAGTCAAAAACAAATCCCCCTTTTTTACCCTTTTCCTGCTATTTAGTTGGTTTTTTCTATAAACTGCGTCTACATAAAATAGTTTTATACCTAATTAAACTATTGAATGGTTCTATGAGGTTTAAGACACAACTAAAACCAAGAGCCTAATAGTATACCTGATCTTTTTAGATAAATAATTAAGGAACAAATTATATATTAGAAAGCAACAAATATTATTCTTAAGGTTATTTTAAATTTTATAGTATAAAAAGTTAAAGCAAAATTTCAAAAGTCGAGGCCCATTAACAGCTGCCTTTCTCAATTATTACTAAAGTAAAACTTGTATAAAATTTTCTCAAGTGGAGGTCCATTATGCTCCTCCAATTATTGCTCTCACCGAAAATTTATCATGGAGGTTTATCATTCTACTCTCTTGATTTATAATGAAATATCTTTGTTATACATTATTTGATGTAACTCAAATAGGTCAATGACATAAACGTTGTGCCACATTTTCTTTATCCGTTTTCTTTATTTTTCTTTACTTATACATTATATGTTCATTGTTTATCTCAACATTTGTACTCCAATGCATCTCACCGTTCAATTATTTTTTGAAATCTAACACATACAGTATTTTTCGACTCAGGACACCACCATGTGTAAATTAATTATCGATTGTTTTTAGTGATACTTGTAATTTAATTTGGTTTCACATCAAAGAAAGCTACCAATCAATTTCACTTTCACAAATTCACGAAATTGCGTATAAATTACAAGAAATTTGAAATTTTTCATCCCAATTATATATTCTTTTTTATGATTTTGAAAATAGATATGAGTGAATGATTTAATATTATGTCAACTTCACTTAAGATAGACTAGATGAAAATCAAAGATTTTTATTAAACGTGTAAATTATCTAACACATAATTAAATAAATAACATGTATAATCATTATATACTCTTAGCAAAAACCTTAAACTCAACAATAAATAATATAACAAAGTTTACATACGAGAAATAAGATTTACAAGAAAGGTGCCCCGTAAAAAATTAAAAGCAAAAATAAAAAGTCCAGCACCATTGAGCTCTGGCTTTGTCCATTAGTATTATTCTTAGTATTTAAAGTAAAACTTTCTATGATAGATATCCAATGTCAATCAAATTTTAATTTTTTTTTTTTTAATACGTTTACAAATAATAAACAGAACATCTTCAAATTCCACGTACGAAACACAAATTGATCAATTATATAATTAAAAAAATTATAAATTACTTTTTCATACTTAAAAATAAATTAATTAAATTGGTCAAATAGGTAAATACTAGTCTTAGACATTATTTTGCATTTATTTAAGGATAGGTGTTTTGAAATTCAATCGAATACATAGGTATAAAATACTTTTATCAATTTTCTTTTATTTTTTTGTTTACATTGTTATTGTTTATCAATCCACTTGATCTAGGGTTGATTATTTGATTTCTTTTTAGACCCAGTATCATACATTTAGGTAATTAAGCAATTCAAAAGAAAATTAAATAATGATCAATATTACATAAATGATCAATATTACAAATATATTTTTTTATCAATAATTTTAACAAGTTCTATCATTTATAATATGTAATTTTTAATGAAAATCAATTATTTAGTACGAAAGTTCAAAGATGAAATTACTTTTATGCAAGTCAATTATTGATGCCCACTTAATTGAAACGCCTTTGGATCCAGCACTAAGCTGAACTCAAGTGCTTTCTTTGTCTTTTCTTTTCAATCTTTAGACTTTTACTTAGATCGATTTTCACGTGGTGGGTCTCCGCTGTAACCAAATTATTCCAGTAAAGTTAAAATCAATCAATCATACACTATAAAATTTGACAGGATTGCATACGGATAATTTTCACAGAACAACCAAACTCATATCCCAATTCTCTCTTTGATTTGTTACTATTTCCAATGGCTGATGCAATTGTTTCAATTGTCTTGGAGCAGCTGACTTCTTTTGCTGTTCAAGAATAAAAGGTGGGTGAGTCTTGTGACGGGTGCTGCAAAGCGTTGAGAGCTACCCACACTCTAGAACGTCCAGGCCGTGTCAGGGAGCTGAAGAAAAGCAACTGAGGACAGGCTGTGAAACTTTGGTTAGAAAGCTCAAAGTGCAGCCTATCATGGAAGACGTGTTGGATGAGTGGAGGACTTCATTCTGAAATTGAAAGCTGCAAAGGCAGTTGAAAATGTCTTCTTCCTAAGAGGGTACGTTCATCTTCACTCCCTTGCTTTATTTCAGCACATTGTTTTCGTCGTAGAATTAGTCTTGAGATTAAGGATATAAACGAAAGACTAGATGCTATTGCCAAAGAGAAAGATAGTATAGTCTTACTATTAGAAGTACTGAACAACCTCAACGTGACCCAACTACCTCCTTTGTTGATGTTTCTGAGATTTATGTAGAAAATGAGGAGAACGCTACTTAGTAAGCAAATTGTTGGGTGAGAGTACTAGTCGTGAGGGTAGAAGCCTCCATATCTCTCAATTGTGGGCATGGGAGGTATGGGTAAACAACTCTAGCTCAACTTGCTTATAACAATAATGAGGTGTAAACAAATTTGAAAAAAGAATGTGGGTCTGTGTATCAACCCTTTTGACGAGTTCAAGGTAGCCAGGAGATCACTAGGCTCTAACGCGTGTCCCTTAATTAGTGGCATTACAATCTTCTTAGAGTCTATTAGTGAATCAATTGAGGGAAAAAAATTCTTCTTGTCCTAGATGATGTATGGACAGAAGATTATGATAAATGGGAACCATTGTACATTGTTTAGAATGGTCACTTATGAAAGTAAAATTTTAATTACCACACCAAGGAGACAGTTGCACAAGTGATGAAATCAATTGACATCTCACTATTAATGAATTGCACGAAGAGTCATGTTGGTCATTGTTTAAAAGTTTAGCGTTCTCTAAAATCCCCTGATGAATGTGAAGAATTAGAAGGAATTGGGTAGAAAATTGTAGGCAAATGCAAGGGTTTACCTCTTGCTGCAAAGATTATGGGGAGTCTCTTGCGTTTTAAAAAGGTAAAGAAGAGTGGGAAAGTGTCTTACATAGTGAATGTGGGAAACTAAAAAGTTGAAGAGATTTATTTCCCTCTATTTCTTAGTTATAATGATTTACCATTATGTGAAAGATGTTTTTCATATTGTGCCATCTTTAAAAAGATTATGAATATAATAAAGATGAATTAATAAAATTATGGATGGCTCAAGGTTATCTTGATTTGGAACAAAATAAGGAGATGGAATTAATGGTGAAGAGTATTTGATATTTAGTTGCACGATCTCTCTTTCAAGATCTGAAAAAGAATTATGATGATAATAGTATTATAGGATGTAAGATGCATGAATGTACATGACTTTACTCTATTTCTTACTAAAAGATGAGAAAGGTCATCATGCAATGTTGGCGGGTAAGAGTCCTCATTAGCTATCTTGTCCTCTATGTGGTAATGTCAAAAAGTTACGTAGCCTCCTTATTGATTGTCACTGGGGTCCTTTTGAGATTAATGTCCACTTTTCAAAGTTTTTAGCTAAATTGACACATTTAAGGGCACTAGGTATTGGAATGCAATTTTATCCTAGAGTTGCTGAAGAAGTTCCAGAAGGAATTAAAACACTGATACATTTGAGATACCTCAATTTAAGTGATAATCGGCTATTGAAAGAATTACCGGAAGTAATATGTGAATTATATAATTTACAAAGCTTAGATGTCAGTAGATGTGAGGGTCTCCAAAAACTACCTGAAAAGATGGAAAAGTTAATAAACTTGAGGCATTTGATAAACAATGAAACTGAAAGATTAGAGTACATGCCAAAAGGAATGGAGAAGTTAACTTGTCTTCGGACGTTACAAGAATTCGTAGTGAGTGGTAATACGAAAGCATGTAGTCTTGATTGTTTACAACACCTCAACAATCTTCCTTCTCTGGTTATAAAAGGGTTGGGATGTTTGACAGACGCGGGTGAGGCGGAAAGAGCACAACTTAAGAATAACAAAAATCTCCTTTCTTTGGATTTAGGTTTTCAATATGAAAAAGGCCAGGGGGTTGTGGGTAATATAAATGAGAATGATAAGGTAATTCTTGAAGCCTTACAGCCACCTCCAAATTTAAAGAAATTAAATATTGAATACTACGGAGGCAGCGCATTATTCCCCAATATTTGGATGGAGCCATTAACTAATCTGAGAGTGTTACGTATTGTTCTATGCACAAGCATTAAGTATTTGCCTTCTTTAGGGATATTACCATCCCTTGAAGTACTCTATATACATTGGGTAAGCAAAGTGAAAAGTGTGGGTAATGAAATTTTAGGAATTAAGAGTGATGACACATCTGCAATTGCCTTCCCCAAATTGAAATCTCTCACATTTTCAGACATGTGGGAATGGGAAGAGTGGGATTATGAGATTACAAAGAAGGATGAAAAAGATATTACAATCATGCCATGTTTGCGTTCCTTGCACATTTCTTGGTGTAAACAATTGAAAGGAATACCAAACAGTCTTCTTCAGTCAACCACACTAGAGAAATTGCAGCTCGAATACTGCCCTATTTTACAACAGCGTTGTGAAAAGGAAACAGGTGACTATTGGGCCCAAATCTCTCACATCCCTCACATCGAAATTTCTTAAGCCGCAAGTTGAATTCTCCCACCAGCATGTCAAATTATCCAACTCTGTCACTGACGATTCTTCCTAGTGGTAATTTCTTTCCCTTCTTTATTTCCTTTTAATAGATGGTACTTTTTTAAGTAATCAAAGTAATAGATCAAGTTTTTTAATGATTGCATGTTGTGATATTATCTAGAACAAGCAGCAATTTTATTTTATCATTATTGTTTTAATATCTCACTCTTAGTTTTATTGATTTGGGCATACAGAAACTTAAGAAATACCAGAATGAGACCAGCTAGAGAAGAGAGCAGCTTTGGAATAACATTTTCACATTGATAACAGTTGGAGTTCTGGATTGGCTTTCCACCTTCAATATATAAGGTAAAATGCTTGATGTGAATGCTTTTTAGAAGAGCTTTTATTTATTTTTCCAAAAAATTACTTTTTCCTTTTCTGAATGAATCAAAGAAGCCGTCATATTAAAGGGTGAATTAATTGAAGGAATCCTGATGTGGAGAAAACATGCTGAAGAAAGAGGCAACTATGGGTGTATTTTTTCAGTCAATTGGCACAAATCTTATACGCTCTCTATCCGTTTGCATTTTCGCAAAGGTCCTTTTCACTTTTGAAGAATTTAATAGTTTGATGCAATGAGTTGGTGTAACATAAACTCCAAATTTATTTATTAGCTTTTATGCCATTTAATTTGGAGCATTTATGGTCTAGTGTAGTAATAAAATCAAGTATAGTTACATACTTCTATGGTATGGAATGAAATAATCGAACTGATTTATTTAAATTTCCTGTTTCGATATTCTTCCATGTTATGAAGTCTCAAAAATCTTGTCAACTTCCTGATGGACCAAAGTTTAGTATCAGTTTCATCAAATGTGTGCCATTAAACTAAGGCAAGTGGCTTTTATTTTGAGATACAACAATTAATAGTATACTACACCATCACAAAGGTGTTTTTATCTTTGATTATCATATTTTTAAAAGATTCTTTTTTTTTTGTTTTTTTTTTTTCAGCAAAAATTCCTCCTGCTATTGTGGACCATACATCAAATTTCAAGGGAAAAAGAAAATTGTCATGCCTGGATTGATTGTTAAGAAAGGTAACCACAACTGACATATGCATGGATGTATTGTTTTCAACAGCGTTTGTGAAGAAAGAAAACAGGCGATTATTGACCGAGTTTTTACTTTTCACAGTGGAGTTGAACGTTTTTACCTTCTATATTCAGGTACAAAGATCCTTTGGTGCGGAGCTTTTTGGATGATTTTTTATAATAATAAATGCATATGCTCTGTTACATTTTTAGCAGAAATACCATGCCTAATGTAAAGACTTGCTTAGAGAGTCTTTGTCTGACAAAAGAAGTAGTCTTGAACTTTACAGTTTTGCATGCAGTATCAATTGTAAAGCTAAAATCCCAAATAGTTCTATTAGCTGTCTATCCCATTTAACTTGAGCCTTGAGGATATATATTTTCTTTGGCACTGAAATGGTTGAGTTCATTTTGCAGGCAAGTGTTTATTTAATGGAATGGTAAAGAAACAATCGTGGTCAGGAAATACTACTGCTATATACAAGGGACAGGAGGCATTCATAAATTGTTTTAAATGGAATAAAAGAGGAGATCAGGTAATCTTAATGTGAATGTTTTACTATATCTTTCATTTCCATTTTCAGATATTCTCAGAAATCTTGACAACTTTCTTATCAAGAAGCCAAATGTCAAAGTATGTACTATTGCAAAATCAGTGTCATCAAATGTGGCCCCTAAACCAAGGCAAGTGGCTTTTATTTTGAGCATCATATAGTAATTTAACTCATGATCATAGAAGGTGTATATTATATGATGTTTATGATTTTGACAAGCTTTTTTTTTTTCCCTTTTTTTCAGTACAAAGTTTCTTGTGCTATTTCAACTCAGACAACAAATTTCAAGAGAAAAAGCAAACTGTCATGCCTGGATAGTTGCAGTTTAAACATGTGCTCATGTATAAAGTTTCAACCTGCTTGGGTTATTTGGTGAAATGGCTTAACTCTATCTCCATTTTGTAGGAAGTAATTTATCGGGACAGACATAGACGGCTAAGTGTGATCTTCAATTTTGCTCTTTATTAGTTGGATGCTTTGGGCGCTCAAGTTTGAATTGACTAATTAAAATTAGTTAGTGAGACAACGTTTATTTCATGTTTGAGATTGTTACATATGTGTTCCTTTTAGACTAGTTTTTTTTTAGGGTTTTTCTTAATCTTAATGTATTTTAGATTTAGTCATATTGCTAGGTGTTATTTTTTTATTTCAATATAAATTCTCCTCGTACCGTCGAGGTTTCCAAAAAAGGTGTGTATCAGATTTTAGAGGAATGTAAATTGTTGTCTACTTGGCTATGTTTTTTGCTTGAAGATGGGGAACAAAAGAATTTGATCATCCAGAGGAGAAGATGATTTGCTTTTTGAAATTTTAGAGCATGGTGTTGAGTCCTGTTCTAAGCAAGGTGTTCGACCATTTCTATTATTCACAAATTTACTAAAGAAAGGTAAAATATATGGAAAAAGGTAAAATGAGATGAAAACTTCTAAAAACAATTGTAATAACATATAACCAAAATCTATAAGACACACAGAAATGTCCAGATTTAATTTCTTTGGCATTTGTTAGACTATAAAATGTAAATATAATGATAAATTTGAAGTCCTGAAAAGAACCGAATAATACAATTCATTGCATATTTAGGCCAGTGGGGATTTGGCTGGGCTTTGCAGAAATTGGAGTTTGGACCATAATATAAGTAAGGCCTCCATAGAGCCTTCAAAGCCCACATAAATTGAATCCATGAGCCCATACTTTCACAATAATACAAAGTTCAATTAATATGCATGGACTGTCATAGAATTTATTCAAAATTCGCATGTGGATATTTTCCTATATTTGAACAGTATTCAGATTGTTTAGAGAAGAAAGAGTTGGACTCCATAAGACCATAAGGCAAAATTTGAGACACAAACAAAAAACAAGGGGTGAAAATAATAGTAAAAACTTTTGGGGTTGTTGGATAATTTGTAACACTCTTTAAATTAGTATAAATTCAGTCATTTGTATTAGATGTCAGAATACTCCATGTCGTTACCTATTTAGTTGTAGTGACACTATAAGTTGTTCGTAAAGCTTTTAGTATGTTGTCATTGATTGCAGTTTGATCATTGAAGAAAAGATGGGTGCTGTACAACTATTTGCAGGAGTTAGAAAATTTTGGAATGGATGGGAAATACGACTCTGGTTGTGCGTAGTCTTCTTTTGCAAAATTCACTGTATGGTATGCCCTGTATAATTAGGATGTTGTCATATTGATGAATGTTATGGCAAGTTGACACATGTTTGTCCCCCTTGTTAGGTACTTTATGAAGCAAAGAGACTCAACAGAGTTCTTCAAAGGTTGGAACTTTTCCAGGCATGGCTCCAAGAGCAATGTGGTATGTCACCTTTGTAATTCTATTGAGAGTGAAAGTCTAAGTCAACCCTCGGAAGCACATGAATGGAGAAATCTGTTCTGTGGGTTTGGACCAAAATTCGGCCACACCTGTAATATGTTCTGGAGATTTCTGCAACATAACCCACAAAATGAGTTCAACAAACCATTGACCAGCTCCATTGTTCCAGATCTAGATTACGAGGAAATTCAGTCTTACCTTTGTTTCCCGTTTCTGTGGCAACATAAAGGACAATTAAATCAACCCATCTTCTTCAAATTAAAGTTCACTCACCAAGACTGACTCAGCATGAGCTTCACCATTACATCTAGAAGCCCTTAATTTCTGGAGGCTATGGAAAATGCACTACCAATTTTATAACGTCTTGTAGCTAAACAGATTAGTCTGCAAGAGCAGCCACAACCCTCGGTTTCTTTTGACAAACAGCTTATGTTATGGAATCTCGAGCTTCTGTTTCACAGTTGCAACGATGTCAGGATGCAACTCACAATATTCTTCACCAATTCGAACCGCTCTGAACCTTGAAGAAGGTCCTGTGTAACACTATTCAAGCGAAATCAATTCTTATTACCAATTATGCCTTCAAAATCCTTGGATACATGCCTTAATTTTACGTAAATTTTGACTAAACTTCGTTTAAGTAATCCAAATGTTGTGAAAATCCGATCCATAATTCTTAAATATAAAATGCTGCTTAACTAGCTTGACTGTTACTCTTCATATCATCATCTCTGGAAGGCTGCATGCATAATATTATAATCGATAATTATCATAAGCAGAGTGTAAAATGATCCCAGCTTTTGTTTCTCACCGCTGCTTTAGATGCTACTCAAAACAAGGATTCCAAATTTGGGATATGCTCTCCAACATTGTTGAGCCTCGATTAGTCCAACCTTCTTCCATCCGCCTTAACTGGACGCATTTGCGCCCAGCAACTCAACGACATGATCCACATCATCACCCCTCCACTGCAAACACAGGATCCCACAACACTTCTAACTTGATTTCCAAAAACATAGACAAATAAACCGAAAACAAATGAAAGATCATTATACCCACGCTTTCACAGAACTCCAGATCCCGCACAAAGAAACTCAACTCCATTTCTTCCCTTCAGTTCCTCTCCAAACCCAACAAAGTTCCGTTTTCTTATCTCTTTTGACAAACCTCACCCCCGAAACAGTTTCTTCTCTACTGCATAGAGCAGGAGCTGTGCTTTTTAGAGGGTTTGATTTAAGACAGCCAAGGACTTCAACGACTGTGTTGAGGCTTTGGGTACGAGGAGTTGCCATACATGGGTGTGCTGCTCCTCGGACCAACGTTGGTTGGGTTTTTACCGCAATGAGTCTCCGCTCATCAAAAGATTCCGTTTCACCATGAAATGGCTCAGGTTAGTCAGGGACCAGCTAAGCGATGGGGACTCATGCTCCCCCTGACACTGGAAAATTATTAATCCAATTCATTTTTATTGTAACAATGCATTCTTTTTTTGTCACTCACATATTTTAAGCTTTGATTCTCTTTTCTTCTTATGATTGAATATAAATACATCAATAAAAACAATCAATAAGTTTATAATTTTAAAATTATTTTTTTTCCTTAATAAATAAATTCTTCGTCTATCAAAATAAAGTTTAATTGGAGCCTCAAGTTTTATTTTATGATCAATTTTTCTACTTTTAAACTAATTTTTTTTTATATTTCAAAATTTTCTTTTATTTGTCTACTAATCAAAATTGCTCCTGTCATTGGGTTGGTTAGTGTGTTTGTTATTTAAAAAAAGAATTTTGAGGTTTTTTAGTAGTTGAATGTTGAGCTTGTAAGGTTTTACATGGACTTCAGAGTGCGTTTACAATTTGAGGATTTTGATGTTATTAAACGTGTCTAAAAGGTAAAAGCAATGCTTTTATAATTGGACCGGCTTTGATCTAGTCAGGGTGATCCCCAGGTACGCGGTCTGACCCGGATAATGTTGTTGGCATTAGTATGACGTAATAAATTTTAAAACTCTAATAATTAATAAATTTCATGGTGATGTCACCAATTTTCTGACTCGACGGTTGAACGACAATTGGTATGTTTGCTGATTGATTCCCGGTCAATCCTCTCCAATGGCTAAAACCGTTTTAGCCATTCACTAGATAGATTAGTGATCAGTCCATCGGACCGGTCGGTCCGATTCGGGTTTAAAAACATGAAAAAGTGCTTTGT
The DNA here is from genome assembly GCF_008641045.1 of Pistacia vera. Taxonomy (NCBI): domain Eukaryota; kingdom Viridiplantae; phylum Streptophyta; class Magnoliopsida; order Sapindales; family Anacardiaceae; genus Pistacia; species Pistacia vera. The sequence continues at coordinate 329,126 of NW_022196545.1, read as the reverse complement.
GGTTACTTAATGTTGACTTAAAAAATAAAAACAACTTTAGATTTTGTTTTTACTCTTAAAAGAGCATTTAATCTTTGAATTCATTTGTAGAAATCATTATTTGTAAGAGTATTTTAAGTTTTCAGTCTCAGTTTTGGACTCATGGACTATTCACATATTCAACACTTCCTGAGTTTCCATCCAAGTTGCTCTTCTTCTGTGAAAGTAGAGCCCGTAGCGGAGGAGAAACTCCTTTAGTCTGAGCCACATTGTCTATGAAAGGATGAACAGAGGTACCTGAGTTTGTTGAACATTTAGAGCAACAGGATTGGTTTATACATTGGTGCTAGAAGAGGAGGAGGATCTTCATCACCAATCGACCGCAGTTGGAAATCTACATTCTCGATGATGACAAGAACCTGGCTGAAGAAAGTTTTGTGTTAGATCATACTAACTAAAACAGATGCGGTGCTTGCTGATTTATCAAGACTCATACAAACATGTTTATCTTTCAACAGGGCTGCTAAGTTGGGACAAATTGGACTGGATGCGAATGGTGGAGTTAAAACAATCATAGGTCCAATTCCAGTATCAAGTATGCAATAAGGCATCGCAAAATCTGGGTAACAGCAGGTACTGTTATATGGGTGGAAAGGCAAGCAAAACGATCCTGTTAGGTGACTTTCGGGGATGGCAAACCATTGGCAGCTGATATAATCTATGATGTCTAGAATCATGGAAGAGGAAGGTGTTGCCATTCCTTGGCAGAAGGGGATGTATTGCTGTGACGACAACTTGCTGGTGCTTCATGCCAGAAGATCATTCATCTCCTCGCGCATTTTAGCTTCACTTTGCAAGTAGTGAAACTTGATTATAAACACATAAAAAAATTTCTTTTATTAACATACTAATCTATGTGGTAGAGATGATAAACGTTTGTAGTAAGAAGTTGTTATCTAAGGGCAATATGCCTCAATCTATCTCATTTAGGAAATGAGAGGAATTGAAAAATGCACTTCCATACTTTAAATTTGAAGCAAGGTCATGTGTAACACCAATGATCCGAAAAACGGACTGGACTATGACCCATTCAAGGGTCCGGTTTGACCTTTTGGATCGGTTGGTTGGACTGTATTCTGTAAAAAAAAATTTAGTCCCTAAAGGTTTGAAATTCATCAAAAAACACCCCTATAATACTCCCTTAAGGTTGAAATCTGTCCAAAACACCCCTATAATACTCCCTTAAGGTTTGAAATCTGTCCAAAACACCCTGTCACGCAAAGAGACTAGTGTGGTGGTGGCAGCGACGATCGATGGCCAATCGAAGCTTGGAATCATGGAGCTTTTGATGTTATAGGTGCCGGCGACTTGATGGTGGTGCTAGGGAGTTCCATCGGCGCCGGAACTCACCGGATCAAGAAAGAGTCCGACGGTTGCATGAACTTAGGTGACAGCGCAGAGAGCGAGAAGGCTACAACGCGCCACTAAAATGTTTGGGTTTGTCGTGGAGATGTCGTTCGTCAAGCTAAGGTGTTTTCTCCCTCGAACGATGCCAGAATCCGGCGGGATTAAGTTACGATTGAACCGCGATTCGACACTATTCCGGTGGTCTAACCGCGGGCTCAACCGATTGATTGAAGAAAAACAGTTTTCAAATGAATCGAACCAGTATGCCGCCGGCTATCGGTCGAAATGGTCCGATCGGACGGTCCGATTTTAGAAAATTGTGTAGCACTTTAAGGTATTATTGCTATCAAGAGAAAGAGACAAGAAACTTTTGATTTTCAGTCGGACTGAATACAAGTCATTGCATATTTGGGCCAGTGGGGATTGGGCTAGGCTTTGCAAAAATTAGAGTTTTGGACCATGAATCTTAGGGACAATGTGGTGGTGGTGGAAGTGAGAGTAAGTGGAGGCGTTATTATAAATGTTGATGAGAGACTTGAGTTGTTTATTGAAAAAAGCGAGGGAAAAGAAGAAAATAGAATTTAGCGAGAAGTTGTTTGGAAACATCGGAAGAAGACTATAGATCAATCAGTGTTATCAAATGGATGCATGCTTGCCAAAGAATTGCAATTGCTAGAAATATGATCCAGAAAGTTGAGTCGTGTAGATAAATGAACGGCGATAAGTGAAGGGTGCACCGTTGAGCTATGCTATAAGTCGTTGTGGATGGAAAGAGCATGCCAACAGCTTTGAACGGTCCAGAACTCCTCAATCATGTTTCTCTTCTGATGATCAATCTTGCTTAAGTGAACGCTACACTGAAGAGGAGCGATGCATTTCAATAATACCAAATTCCATGGATTTATCCATAAATCACAAAATGTCTCTGGCAATCTCTATCCAGAAATTTGACTCAAATTGAGATACCTTAATACCTCTTGGGATCGTTTTTATTGAATGAACAGAATAGACTTCACTACAATGCAAATCTAATGTCCTCAAACATCTAAAATGATTGAGGGAATTTCAATCATCAAATGTTCTTTACATTCAATCACAAGACTGCGACGGGAAATGAGTCCTCTTTTTCATATATTATCACAATGTGATGTTCTTAATTGAAAGGGCAAATCTAATAGCTTGACAACAAAGATGGAAGAAGATCTTTTCTATAAAACAACCACGTCAAGACTCTTTCCCACTAGTATTGTTTTATAACATAGGGGATTTCCTAAAATCTTGATTGCATGAGGAAAACCCTTGCACTTGCCAACGATTTTCTGACCAATATATTCAAATTTTTTTAACTCACCATTTCTCTTTCTTGTAGTGCAATCAATGAACAAAGACCAACATTAATTCCTGGTCAGACAATTTGCCCAGTGTGATCAAGTTGGTAGTTCCCTCATTTTTGCAGTATTCTTTATGTGTTGTCAATAAAATTCTACTCCCTTGACAACTACCCTTCAGCGAATTTTTAATCGTTCCCAATTTCAGCATTCAATCCAAACATCATCTAATAAAAGAAGAGTTTTTTTTTTGCCCTTAATAGATTGACATATTTGCTGCAACGTGATTTCTAGTTCAACTAGTGTGGTGCAACTTGATTTAGAGTTTTTAGAATTTCTTTGGCAATACTAATCTCATTAAAAGAATTAGACATGAGCCCATTTGCTTGTTGAAATGAACTTTTACTTATCATCATTAAAAGCTGGTTGAGCAAGACATGTCTTACCAATTCCTCCCATCCCTACAACGAAAATTGTGGAGGGGTTTGCTTCATTACTATTCTCACTCAACAAGAAGTTCACTAACGTACTCATATACTTGATCTCTCTATGAACCTCCGATAAATCAAATAGAGAGTTGCATTGGTCGTTCTAGATTTTCAATGTCATTCATCAAGCTAAATTTATGCCTCCATGTTCACAAATCAATATCATCTAGTTTTGTTTCAGTTTTATAATCTTAAGAGCAATGTAATGGCCATGGAAAATGACTACAACAAAAGGGATTGTATGAGATGAGGGAATGTACCTTTCCCCACGCAAGCCTTAATTTGTAATTTGGCAGATAGATTATGCCTGGTTTGGATAAGACTTCTAGCACATATGATGGCGTGGTGGTGGTGATAAAAAGTACCTTTTTTTTTTTTTTTTTTTTTTTTGGTATCATACGCGAAGGTATGAGACTATAAGATAATCCGATCGGGGCTCAGGTAAGTTCCCCTAAACACAAGGGGAGACTACTCCCGATTGAGGCTTGGGTAGTTCCCCTGGCCACAAGGGTTCCAATGCAGTTTGAACTCTGACATTGCAGGCAAAGTTTGCCTTACTTGGAGCTTAGTTACCAAATGGACATACCTGCTATTGTTAGGAAACTTTTGATTTTCCATGGAGAAGATTTCAGTTTGAATGAATACAAGTCATTGCATATTTGGGCAGTGGGGATTGAGTGGGCTTTTCAAATGATTGGAGTCTTGGACGTAAATATTACTAGCCCAACGGTACACCATGCTTCCCAAATGACTATAGTCCCTTGGTTTGGGTTTTGGGGGTGGGAAGGCGAGAAAGAAATCCTTAAGAAGGGGGGGGAGGGGGGGGGGGGGGGAGGGGGGGGGGGGGGGAGGGGGAGAGGGGATATTCCGATTGAGCATCGACGGCCTGCTTTGTGATCTGGGCTAAGCCCGCTGTGTGGTACGGGTTGTGACATATAGTGAAGAGGGAGATGAATGAGAAGTGGTAAGAGCTTGCAAATATGTGTTAGTTAGTGATTTATTTAGATTATTTGTGGGAAAATAGTTTAATTGGGAAATTTAAGTTATTATTTCATAAATACCTTTTATGGGATCACATTGTGATTTGAATATTTTAAGGCCAAGAAATGATATTCGAATGAAGCACAATGTTGGCGCCCGAATTGGTGACGGCTAGGAACAAACAGACACAGAATCAAAGTTGAAACGAAGAAAGTTATAATGCTTAAGAAGAGATTTGAATCCTAGAATTTCTTCAAGGATGAACATGCTTCAGTTATGATTAAACTTAGCATAGAAGTCGGAATTGGGTAATCTTAGAAGTTAGAAAGCTTATTCAGAGAGTTACAATTTTTGTGTTAATGACTTTGTCAAATTCTGAATAATCAGACTCATTGGATGGGGAAGAAACGATCGCCACAGCGAATATATTATGTCGTGCAGCGATGGAGAGGGCTTATGGGCTATGTAAGGCGCCGGTTGAGATTTCACTTGTTTTAACTGCATTAATTTTTTTTCTTCAACCACACAAGCCCTAGCACTATAACAAAAAGGTCTTATTAGTTTAAAGGAGATGGAAGGAGAGAGAGAAGAGAAACTAGAGAAAGAAGATGAGCCGCAATGGGAAGATTAAAGCATCCATTCTTGGAGTTTTGGATCATCAATTAGAGAAGTTTCTTTTACTCTTTCTTTATCTCATGTTTATTATTTTTACAAGGGTGTTTTTTCATTCCAACTATGAACTAAATAAAGTTTTAGAGATAGATGTAGCCAATTAGAATATCTATGATGGATTTTTGTAATATTGTGTAAGCGTATCTTTTCTAAGTTTTATTTGATTTTAATGCTCAATTCTTTAGGCCTGAGATGTGATTGATTTAATGGATAAGGTTGAGATTGAGAGATGAAAATCTAGTTAGTCTAATGTAATAAAACCATAGATTGAGCGGAGGACGCTAGAAAAGGTTATCGCGATTGTGAGGATTTAGTAAATTCCATAGAGCGTAATGATTTCTTAAGACTTAAATCCATTTAAAGTATTTTGGGTATTAATAAAGGCTTAATAGTAATGTTCAGAGAAAAAGTTGTTGAAATTCTAGGGAGTTTGACTTGGAGAAAAAGCTTAACATTGTTAGCATTAAGTCAATATATAAGAGTAAATTGGTGTGAAATCTATGTCCTAGGTTTAGTCCTATTGTTTTTACAACAAATTTTTTATTTGATTTGTGATTTGTTTTCGTTAGTGTTTTAGTTTTAGAATGTTAGTTTTAATTATTTAATCTTATGAAATTTTGGTTAATCAAATAGTAGTAGGATAGTTTATTTTGGTACTTGGTAACTAGTAATTCTTTAGGGTTCAACATCCGTTTACTCAAATTATATTACTTGCACGATTCCCTACACTTGCGGAACCCTTGTCAAGAAGAAAGGAGAAAGAGTTCGTTAAGCGTTTAGGGAGTCGGTTGGGAACTTCAACATTTTGTTTGGGTAATTTTATCTTTGAGCGAGTCAATTTAAATTTCTTTTTCCTGGTAAAGAAATAATATATTATATAACAATATAAAATTTTTTTTTATTTTTTATTTTTTTTTTAGTATTTTTTTTATATGTAAAATTAGTCTCAAAAATGTTTTCAACTGTTATCAACACAAGTTTTGATGCCTAATTCTGACGATTCTGCCAACCTGATTTCATTTTCATTTTTTTTTATCTTTTAAAATCTATTATTTACTTTTTACATTAATTTAAATTTTAAATGTAACCACCTCATAAATTACTTCCATATACCATTCACATAATTAAATCCAACACCAAGAGCTATTAGTTATAAGGAGAGATTGCATTTTATGTACTCTATTGTATTTTTGCAGTTTAAAACAACAGTTTAATTTTTCGATAATGGTGTGGCTTCAACTTGTAAATCTGCCATTTGGTAGAAGAAGGAAGTTACAGATATCTCTGGCATGTAACAGTAGCCATGCAGATTGCAAAGGACTGATCTGATTTTTCTCATGACTTAACCTCGGGTGATTTGAGCAGTGAAATGTGTCATTTATAATAAAGTTCATCAATTCTGTTTCTTCAGTAATTGGGCTGTTTATGGTAAGAAAATCATATCCAAGAATCTCTTGTTACTTAAGCAAATTAATCATCCCTTGTTCATCATATTTGGACAATGCTGAAATAGAATGAGGTATATGTTAGCATCACTTTCTTTGTTTCATATCATCTCTCAGTTAATCATCCCTATGTTTGCTAGGAAATGCAAACTCAATAGTTTTTTCATTTTATAATATGCTTAATTTTGTTAAGGATAGATTTTCTAATAGTTTTTCAAAGAGATTGTATCATTTTATTCTTTTGATTTTTAGTAAAAAATCTCTATTATACCATTATTATGGACGTAGTCCAAATGGGTGAACACATAAATTGCTCTGTCTCGTCTACTTTTATTATTTTTCTTCTTATTTTCTCTGTATATATATTGTTGATTGTTCATCAAACCACTTGATCTAGGGGCTGATTATTTGATTTCTTTTTAGTCTAATGATCATAATAACTAAATTCCAATTGTATAGGATTAGGTACAGTTAGATCCATGCAATACTGCACGATCTACCTTCACTTATGACTGACTTGTGGTAAGACTTATGAAAACACCAATTATTTGATGCCACGTAGTGTTTCTATCAGTTTCAATCAGTTTACGTGTAGGTGATGGTAGTTGAATTGGTCCACTTGCCATCACTGTATGATAAAATCACAGTTCACAAGCTTCCGAATTGGAGGAAGAAAATATGAAGTTGCGTCTATGTCACGAGTCAAGTCGTTTATTAATGAATTTGATGTTTTTGTTTTTAGAAATGAAATTCTAAAGTCAAAATTGGAAATTTTATTGCGTCTATAGCACGAGTCAAGTCAATTTGTTGTATTGAATTTGGTGGCTACTTCCATGAAACTTAGAAAAGAAAGTATAAGCTTTTTTTGGAACACCTTCTGCCAGTCAAAAACAAATCCCCTCCTGTTTTACCCTGTTTCCTTGGCTATTTAGTTGGTTTTTTCTATAAAACTGCGTCTACATAAAATAGTTTTATACCTAATTAAACTATTGTGAATGGTTCTATGAGAGTTTAATAGACACAAACTAAAACCTAAGAGCCTAATAGTATACCTGATCTTTTTTAGATAAATAATTAAGAACAAAATTATATATTAGAAAGCAACAAATATTATTCTTAAGGTTAAATTTTAAATTTTAATAGTATAAAAAGTTAAAGCAAAATTTCAAAAGTCGAGGGCCCATTAACAGCTGCCTTTCTCAATTAATACTAAAGCTAAAACTTGTATAAAATTTTCTCAAGTGGAGGGTCCATTATGCTCCTCCAATTATTGCTCTCACCGAAAATTTACCAAGGAGGTTCTATCATTCTACTCTCTTTATTTATAATAAAAAATCTTTGTTATACTATTACCATAGATGTAACCCATATAGGTCAATGACATAAACAGTTATGTCGCATTTACTTTTATCCGTTTTCTTTATTTTCTCTACCTATATATATATAATGTTCATTATTTATCTCAGGATTTGTACTCCAATGCATCATCACCGTTCAATTATTTTTTGAAAATCTAACACATACAGATATTTTTCTACTCAGGACTACCACCATGTGTATAAATTAATTTATCGATTGTTTTTAGTGTAACTTGTAAATTGTAATTTGGTTTCACATCATAAGGAAGAGCTACCAATCAATTTCACTTTCACAAAATTCACGAAATTGCGTATAAATTACAAGAAATTATGAAATTTTTCATCCCAAATTATATATTCTTTTTTATGATTTTGAAAAATAGATATAGAGTGAAGTGATTTAATATTATGTCAACTTCACTTAAGATAAGACTAGATGAAAAATCAAAGATTTTATTTAAAACGTGTAATATTATCATTAAACACATAAATTAAATAAATAACATGTATAATCAGTATATACTCTTAGCAAAACCTTTTAAACTTCAACAATAATATATATAACAAAGTTTACATACGAGAAATGAAAGATTTACAAAGAAAGGTGCACCGTAAAAAATTAAAAGCAAAATTAAAAAAGTCCAGCGCCCATTGAGCTCTGGCTTTGTCCATTAGTATTATTCTTAGTATTTAAGTAAAAACTTTCTATGATAAGATATCCAATGTCAATCAAATTTTAATTTTTTTTTTTTTAATACGTTTACAAAATAATAAACAGAACATCTTCAAATTTACACGTACGAAAACACAATTGATCAATTATATAATTAAAAAAATTATAAATTACTTTTTCATACTTAAAAATAAATTAATTAAATTGGTCAAATAGGTAAATACTAGTCTTAAAGACATTATTTTGCATTTATTTAAGGATAGGTGTTTTGAAATTCAATCGAAATACATAGGTATAGAAATACTTTTATCAATTTTCTTTTATTTTTTTTGTTTATACATTGTTGATTGTTTATCAATCCACTTGATCTAGGGTTGATTATTTGATTTCTTTTTAGACCCAGTATCATACATTTAGGTAATTAAGCAATTCAAAAGAAAATTAAATAATGATCAATATTACATAAATGATCAATATTACAAATATATTTTTTTTTATCAATAATTTTAACAAGGATTCTATCATTTATAATATGTAATTTTTAATGAAAATCAATTATTTAGTACGAAAGTTCAAAGATGAAATTACTTTTATGCAAGTCAATTATTGATGCCCAAGTGGCAAATCATGAAACACGTTTTGGCAAATCATGTATTTCCACTTTATATGAAACGCCTTTGGATCCAGCACTAAGCTGAACTCAAGTGCTTTCTTTGTCTTTTCTTTTCAATCTTTTAGACTTTTACTTTGATCGATTTTCACGTGGTGGGTCTCCGCTGTAACCAAATTATTCACAGTAAAGTTAAAATCAATCAATCATACACTATAAAATTTGACAGGATTGCATACGGATAATTTTCACAGAACAACCAAACTTCATATCCCAATTTCTTCTCTTTGATTTGTTACTATTTCCAATGGCTGATGCAATTGTTTCAATTGTCTTGGAGCAGCTGACTTCTTTTGCTGTTCAAGAAATAAAAGGTGGGGTGAGTCTTGTGACGGGTGCTGGCAAAGCGGTTGAGAGCCTACCCAGCACTCTAGGAACCGTCCAGGCCGTGCTCAGGGATGCTGAAGAAAAGCAAGTGAAGGACAAGGCTGTGAAACTTTGGTTAGATAAGCTCAAAGATGCAGCCTATGACATGGAAGACGTGTTGGATGAGTGGAGGACTTCAATTCTGAAATTGAAAGCTGCAAAGGCAGTTGAAAATGCTTCTATTCCTAAGAGGGTACGTTCATTCTTCACTCCTCTTGCTTTAGTTTCAGTCAACTCGATTTTCGTCGTAGAATTAGTCTTGAGATTAAGGATATAAACGAAAGACTAGATGCTATTGCCAAAGAGAAAGATAGGTATAGTTTTACTATTAGAAGTACTGAACAACCTATTAGAAGTACTGAACAACCTCAACGTGACCCAACTACCTCCTTTGTTGATGTTTCTGAGATTTATGGTAGAAATGAGGAGAACGCTACTTTAGTAAGCAAATTGTTGGGTGAGAGTACTAGTCGTGAGGGTAGAAGCCTCCATATCATCTCAATTGTGGGCATGGGAGGTATGGGTAAAGCAACTCTAGCTCAACTTGCTTATAACAATAATGAGGTGGTAAACAAATTTGAAAAAAGAATGTGGGTCTGTGTATCAGACCCTTTTGACGAGTTCAAGGTAGCCAAGGAGATCATTGAGGCTCTAACGCGTCGTCCCTTTAATTTAGGTGCATTACAATCTGTCTTAGAGTCTATTAGTGAATCAATTGAGGGAAAAAAATTTCTTCTTGTCCTAGATGATGTATGGACAGAAGATTATGATAAATGGGTACCATTGTACAATTGTTTAAAGAATGGTCATTATGAAAGTAAAATTTTAATTACCACACGCAATAAGACAGTTGCACAAGTGATGAAATCAATTGACATCATCACTATTAATGAATTGCACGAAGAGTCATGTTGGTCATTGTTTAAAAGTTTAGCGTTCTCTAAGAAATCCCCTGATGAATGTGAAGAATTAGAAGGAATTGGTAGGAAAATTGTAGGCAAATGCAAGGGTTTACCTCTTGCTGCAAAGATTATGGGGAGTCTCTTGCGTTTTAAAAAAGGTAAAGAAGAGTGGGAAAGTGTCTTACATAGTGAAATGTGGAAACTAGAAAAGTTTGAAGAAGATTTATTTTCCACTCTATTTCTTAGTTATAATGATTTACCATCTATGGTGAAAAGATGTTTTTCATATTGTGCCATCTTTAAAAAAGATTATGATATAAATAAAGATGAATTAATAAAATTATGGATGGCTCAAGGTTATCTTGATTTGGAACAAAATAAGGAGATGGAATTAATTGGTGAAGAGTATTTTGATATTCTAGTTGCACGATCTCTCTTTCAAGATCTGAAAAAGAATTATGATGATAATAGTATTATAGGATGTAAGATGCATGATATAGTACATGACTTTACTCTATTTCTTACTAAGAATGAGAAAGGTCATCATGCAATGTTGGCGGGTGAAGAGGTCTCATTAGCTAATCTTGTCTCTATCTGTAATGTCAAAAACGTTACGTAGCCTCCTTATTGATTGTCACTGGGGTTCTTTTGAAATTAATGTCCACTTTTCAAAGTTTTTAGCTAAATTGACACATTTAAGGGCACTAGGTATTGGAATGCAATTTAATCCTAGAGTTGCTGAAGTTCTAAAAGGAATTAAAAAACTGATACATTTGAGATACCTCAATTTAAGTGATAATCTGCTATTGACAGAATTACCGGAAGTAGTATGTGAATTATATAATTTACAAACCTTAGATATCAGTGAATGTCACTATCTCAAGAAACTACCTCAAAAGATGGAAAAGTTAATAAACTTGAGACATTTGATAAACAATAGAATTGAAAGATTAGAGTGCATGCCAAAAGGAATGGAGAAATTAACTTGTCTTCGGACGTTACAAGAATTCGCAGTGAGTGATAATACGAAAGCATGTAGTCTTGATTGTTTACAACACCTCAACAATCTTCATTATCTGGGTATAAAAGGGTTGGGATATTTGAGAGACGTGGGTGAGGGGCTTAAGAATAACCAAAATCTCCTTTCTTTGGATTTATATTTTGAGCATAAAACAGAGTACTTGGTTCTGCCTAGAATAAACGAGAATGATAAGGTAATTCTTGAAGCCTTACAGCCACCTCCAAATTTAAAGAAATTAAATATTCAAAACTACGCAGGCAGCACATTATTCCCCAATTGGATGGTGTCATTAACTAATCTGAGGGTGTTAAGTATTGATGGATGCGTAAGCATTGAGCATTTGCCTTCTTTAGGGAAATTATCATCCCTTGAAGTACTCAAAATAAGGCACATCACAAAAGTGAAAAGTGTGGGTAATGAAATTTTAGGAATTAAGAGTGATGACACATCTGCAATTGCCTTCCCCAAATTGAAATCTCTCACATTTTCAGGCATGTGGGAATGGGAAGAGTGGGATTATGAGATTACAAAGAATGATGAAAAAGATATTACAATTATGCCATGTCTGCGTTTCTTGCACATGATTTGCTGTCCTCAATTGAAAGGAATACCAAACAGTCTTCTTCAGTCAAGCACACTAGAGAAATTGGAGCTTTATGAATGCCCTATTTTACAACAGCGTTGTGAAAAGGAAAGAGGTGACTATTGGGCCCAAATCTCTCGCATCCGTCACATCGAAATTTCTTAATCCGCAAGTTGAATTCTCCCACCAGCATGTCAAATTATCCAACTCTGTCACTGACGATTCTTCCTAGTGGTAATTTCTTTCCCTTCTCTATTTCCTTTTAATAGATGGTACTTTTTTAAGTAATCAAAGTAATAGATCAATTTTTTAATTGATTGCATGTTGTGATATTATCTAGAACAAGCAGCAATTTTATTTTATCATTATTGTTTTTTAATATCTCACTCTTAGTTTTATTGATTTGTGGCATACAGAAACTTAAGATGAATACCAGAATGAGATCAGCCAGAGAAGAGAGGAAGCTTTCAGAATAACATTTTCACATTGATAACAGTTGGGAGTTCTGGATTGGTTTTCCACCTTCAATATAAAGGTAAAATGGTTTGGATGTGAATGCTTTTTAGAAGATGCTTTTATTTATTTATTTCTAAAAAATTTACTTTTTCCTTTTTCTTGAATGAATCAAAGAAAGCGTCATATTTAAAGGGTGAATCAATTGATGGAAAATCCTGATGTGGATAAAACATGCTGAAGAAAAAAGAGGCAACTACTGGCTTGTATTTTTCAGTCAATTGGCACAAACCGTACACGCTCTCTGTCAGGTTTGCATTTTCTCAAAGGACGTTTTCACTTTTGAAGAATTTAATAGTTTGAGGTGTAAACATAAAATCCCAAATTTATTTTATTAGCTTTTATGCGATTTAATTTTTAGCATTTATGGTCTAGAGTAAGTAATAAAATCAAGTATATTTACATACTTCTACGTTATAACATTGAAATAATCAAACTGATTTCGTAGTGAGCACAGTTATTTATTTAATTTCCTGTTTCAGATTTTCTTCCCATGTTATGAAGTCTCAAAAATCTTGTCAACTTCCTTGATGGACCAAAACGTTTAGTATCAGTTTCATCAAATGTGTGTCATTAAACTAAGGCAAGTGGTTTTTATTTTTGAGTATCACGTTTAATAGTATACTCACATCCATCACAGAAGGTGTTTTTATCTTTGATTATCATATTTTTAACAAGATTCTTTTTATTTTATTTTTTCAGCAAAAAATCCCTTCTGCTACTTGTAGACCATACATCAAATTTCAAGAGAAAAGAAAATTGTCATGCCTGGATGCATTGTTAAGAAAGGTAACCACAACTGAAATATGCATGGATGTATTGTTTTCAACAGCGTTGTGAAAAGGAAACAGGCGATTTTGGGTAGAAAGTGGAGTCTGAATTCTCCTACACTTTTCCTAGTTATCCGTCTAGGGGTAATTTCGTTTCCTTTATATACAATTTTTAATAGTAATCAAATAAATGGATAGATTTTCTTAATAGATTTGCATGTTGTAATGTTAACTCGAATAAGCAGCAGTTTTAATTTCTTTTTAAAATATTGATTAAAGTGAATAATTTTATTGAAGCTTTATCAATTTCAAGTGTATTAAACAAAGTGATTTAATGTTAAAATAAGTATCTTTCATTCATATTTTGTATCATTTCGAGTACGTATTAAGCAAAACGATTTAATGTTAAAAGAGATACAACTGATTTCAAAGGGAAATATCTCTCTCTTAGCTTTATTGGTTTGTGGCATGCAGAATGTGAGCTGCTAGATAACAGAGGAAGGTTCAGAATAACATTTTTTTTACTTTTTTCATAGTTGGAATTTTGAATTAGTTCTTCACCTTCAATATTCAGGTACAAAGATCCTTAGATGTGTGAGCTTTTTGAATGATTTTTTTTTTTTTTATAATGATAAATGCATATGCTCTGTTACCATTTCTCAGCAGAAATACCATGCCTAATGATAAAGACTTGCTTGGAGAGTCTTTGTGTCTGACAAACGAAAGTAGTCTTGAACTTTTACAGTTTGATGCATGCAGTATCAATTGTAAGGCTAAAATCCCAAATATGTTCTATTAGCTGCTAATTCTATCCCATTTATACTTGAGCCTTGAGGATATATATTTTCTTATTGCACTGAAATAATTGAGTTCATCTCTTTGCAGGCAAGTGTTTATTTAATGCGCAGGGTAAAGGAACAAACTCTCTGGTCAAAATACTGCTTGGATTATTCAAGGGACAGGAGGCATTCATAAATTTGTTTAAAATGGAATAAATAGGAAGATCAGGTAACTCCTTAATGTGAATGGTCTTATTACTATATCTTTCATTTCCATTTTCAGATATTCTCAGAAATCTTGACAACTTTCTTATTCAAGAAGCCAAATGTCAAAGTATGTACTATATGCAAAATCAGTGTCATCAAATGTGTGCCCCGAAACCAAGGCAAGTGGCTTTTACTTTTGAGCATCATATTTAGTAATTTAACATCATCAATCATAGAAGGTATGTATATATCATGATGATTATGATTTTTGACAAGCTTTTTTTTTTTTTTTTTTTTTTTTTTTTTTTTCGCTCCCTTGTTTTTCAGTACAAAGCTTCTTTGTGTTGTTTCAACTCCGGACAAGAAATTTCAAGAGAAAAAGCAAACTGTCATGCCTGGGTAGTTGCGGTTTAAACATGTGCTCATAGTATAAAGTTTCAACCTGCTTGGGTTATTTGGGTGAAATGGCTTAACTCTTATCTCCATTTTGGTAGGAAGTAATTTTATCGCGGACAGACATAGACTGGCTAATGTTGATCTTCAATTTTGCTATTTTATTAGTTGGATGCTTTGGGCGCTCAAGTTTGAATTGACTAATTAAAATTAGTTAGCGAGACAACGTTTATTTCATGTTTGAGATTTGTTACATTGTTGTTCCTCTTAAGACTAGTTTTTTTTATAGGTTTTTTCTTATCTTAATGTATTTCATGCATTTGCATTTCATATCATGTATTTAGATTCTTTTGAAGGGTAAGGCTCATTACGTCCCCCCTTGTCTAGGTGTTATCCTTATTTTTTATTTCAATAAAATTCTCCTCGTACCGTCGAGGTTCTCCTAAAAGAGGTTGTGTATTAGATTTGAGAGGAATGTAAATTGTTGTCTACTTGGCTGATGTTTCGTTGCTTGAAGATGGAGAACAAAAGAATTTGATCATCCAGAGGAGAAGATGATTTGCTCTGTTTGAAAATTTTCAGAGCAGTTGGCCGTTTTGAGTCCTGTTCTGAAGCAAAGGTGCTTGATCCATTTTCTCATTACTTCCCAAAATTTTACTGGTAAAGATAGGTAAACATGAGATGGAAACTTCTAAAAAACATTGTAATAAACTATAAACCAAAAATGCTCCTAATTTTAAGGATTTGACTACAGTTTCAAAGATATTAATTTTCTTTGGCATTTGTTACGACTATAAACTTGTAAAATATAAAGATAAATTTGAAGTCCGTGGAAAAGATCCGAAATGAATACAATCCATTGCATATTTAGGCCAGTGGGGATTTGGGTTGGGCTTTGTAGAAGATTGGAGCCTTGGACCATAAATCTTAAGTAAGGCCTCCATGGAAAGCCTTCAAAGCCCACATAAATTGAACCCATGAGCCCATACTTTTACATTAATACAAAGGTCAATTAATATGCATGGACTGTCATAGAATTTTATTCAGAAATTCTGCATGTGGAATTTTTCCTATTATTTGAACAGTATTCAGATTCTGTTTAGAGAAGACAGAGTTGGACTCCATAAGACCATAAGGCATGAACTTTGAGACCAACAAAAATAAACAAGGTAGGTGAAAATGATAGTAAAAACTTTTGGGGTTGTTTGGATAATTTCGTAGTACAGTCTCTTTAAATTAGTTATAAATTCAGTCATTTGATATTAGAGTTTCAGAATACTCCATGTCCGTTACCTGATTTAGTTGCAGTGCTACAGTGCTATAAGTTGTTCGTAAAGCTTTTAGTATGTTTGTCATTTGATTGCAGTTTGATCATTGAAGAAAAGATGAGTGTCGTACAACTATTTGCAGGAGTTAGAAAATTTTGGAATGGATGGGAAATACTGACTGCTGGTTGTGCGTAGTCTTCTTTTGCAAAATTCACTGTATGTGGTATGCCCTGTATAATTAGGATGTTGTCATATTGACTGAATGTTATGGCAAGTTGACACACTGTTTGTCCCCCTTTTGTTAGGTACTTTTATGAAGCAAAGAGCTCAACAAGAGTTCTTCAAGGGTTGGAACTTTTCCAGGCATGGCTACCAAGAGCAATGTGGTATGTCACCTTTGTAATTCTATTGCAGAGTGAAAGTCTAAGTCAACCCTCGGAAGCACAGTGCAATGGAGAAATTCCGTTCTTGTTGGGTTTGGACCAAAATTCGGCCACACCTGTAATATGTTCTGGAGAATTTCTGCAACATAACCCACAAAAATGAGTTCAACAAACACATTGACCAGCTCCATTTGTTCCAGATCTAGATTACGAGTGAAATTCAGTCTTACCTTTGTTTCCCGTTTCTGTGGCAACATGAAGAGCAATTAAATCAACCCCATCTTCTTCAAATTAAAGTTCACTCACCAAGACTGACTCAGCATGAGCTTCACCATTACATCTAGAAGCCCTTAATTTCTGGAGGCTATGGAAAATGCACTACCATATTTATACACGTCTTGTAGCTAAACATGGATTAGTCTGCAAGAGCAGCATTACAACCCTCGGCTTTCTTTTGACAACAAGCTTCATGTTATGGAATCTCGAGCTTCTTGTTCACAGTTGCAACGATGTCAGGATGCAACTCAACAATATTCTTCACCAATTCGAACCGCCTGAACCTTGAAGAAGGTCATGTGTAACACTATTCAAGCGAAATCAATTCTTTATTACCAATTAATTGCCTTCAAAATCCTTGGATACATGCCTTAATTTTACGTAAATTTTGACATAAACTTTGAGCTTAATGTAATCCAAATGTTGTTGAAAATCCGATCCATAATTCTTAAATATAAAAATGCTGCTTAACTAGCTTGACTGTTTCTCTTCATATCATCATCTCTGGGAAGGCTGCATGCATAATATTATTAAATCGATAATTATCATGAAGCAGAGTGTAAAATGTAATTCCCAGCTTTTGTTTCTCACCGCCTGCTTTATGATGCTACTCAAAAACAAGGATTTCCAAATTTGGGATATGCTCTCGAACATTGTTGAGCCTCGATTAGTCCAACCCTTTTCATTCCCATCCGCCTTAACTGGACGCATTTGCCGCCCAGGTCACACTCAACGACATGATCCACACTATATCACCCTCCACTGCAAACACAGGAATCCCACAACACTTCTAACTTGATTTCCAAAAACATTGAACAAATAAACAGAAAACAAAATCAAAATGAAAGATCATTATACCCACGCTTTCACAGAACTCCAGATCCCGCATCAAAGAAACTGCAACTCCATTTCTTTCCCTTCAGTTCTCTCTCCAAACCCAACAAATGTTCCGTTTTCTTTATCTCTTTTGACCAAAACCATTGCCACCCAGAAACAGTTTCTTGATTCTCTACTGCATAGAGCAGGAGCTGTGCTTTTTAGAGGGTTTGATTTTAAGACAGCCAAGGACTTCAACGACTTTGTTGAGGCTTTTGGGTACGAGGAGTTGCCATACATGGGTGGTGCTGCTCCTCGGACCAACGTTGTTGGTCGGGTTTTTACCGCCAATGAGTCTCCGCTTCATCAGAAGATTCCGTTTCACCATGAAATGGCTCAGGTTAGTTCAGGGACCGAGCCACTACGGCCGACTGGTGGACTCATGCTCCCACTGACACTGGAAAATTATTAATCCAATTCTATTTTGTATTCGTAAAAAAAGCCCCATATTTTAAGCTTTGATTCTTCTTTTCTTTCTTATGATTGAATATAGAATACATCAATAAAAACAATCAATACAGTTTATAATTTTAAAATTAATTTTTTTTTATCCATAATGACTAAATTCTTCGTCTATTCAAAATTAAAGTTTTAACTAGTGCCTCAAGTTTTTTATTTTATGATCAATTTTTCGTACTTTTAAACTAATTTTTTTTTATATTTCAAATTTTTCTTTTAGTTTGCCCGTGCTAAATCAAAATCTTTGCTCCTGTCATTGGGTTGGTTAGTGTGTTTTGTTATTTAAAAATAGAATTTTGAGGTTTTTTTAATTGTTGAACTTGTTAAGGTTTTTCACATGGGACTTCAGAGTGCGTTTACAATTTGAGGATTTTGATGTTATTACTTTAGAAGTGATTAAAAGGTAAAAAGCACTGTTTTTATAATTGGACCCGATGCTGATCCCCAGGTTGGGGGATCCGACCCGATGACACTATATTGACATTAGCATGACGTAATAAAATTTTAAAACTCTAATAATTAATAAATTTCATACTAACGTCACCGATTCTCTAACCCGACGGTTGAACCAACAATTTGACACTGTTCCATCAATTCAGTCCCAGGTCAATCTTGTCCAATGGCTAAAACCCGTTTCAGCCATTCACTAGATAAGATTAGNCTTTGATTCTTCTTTTCTTTCTTATGATTGAATATAGAATACATCAATAAAAACAATCAATACAGTTTATAATTTTAAAATTAATTTTTTTTAATCCATAATGACTAAATTCTTCGTCTATTCAAAATTAAAGTTTTAACTAGTGCCTCAAGTTTTTTTATTTTATGATCAATTTTTCGTACTTTTAAACTAATTTTTTTTTATATTTCAAATTTTTCTTTTAGTTTGCCCGTGCTAAATCAAAATCTTTGCTCCTGTCATTGGGTTGGTTAGTGTGTTTTGTTATTTAAAAATAGAATTTTGAGGTTTTTTTAATTGTTGAACTTGTTAAGGTTTTTCACATGGGACTTCAGAGTGCGTTTACAATTTGAGGATTTTGATGTTATTACTTTAGAAGTGATTAAAAGGTAAAAAGCACTGTTTTTATAATTGGACCCGATGCTGATCCCCAGGTTGGGGGATCCGACCCGATGACACTATATTGACATTAGCATGACGTAATAAAATTTTAAAACTCTAATAATTAATAAATTTCATACTAACGTCACCGATTCTCTAACCCGACGGTTGAACCAACAATTTGACACTGTTCCATCAATTCAGTCCCAGGTCAATCTTGTCCAATGGCTAAAACCCGTTTCAGCCATTCACTAGATAAGATTAGAGACCGGTTCTCAGTGAAACTGGCTAGTCCAATCCGGATTTTAAAACCATGGTAAAAAGTGCTTTTTGTGGTTAATTCTTAATGTTTGACTTAATTACATAGGAACAACTTCTAGAATTTTGTTTTTACTCTTAAAAAAGCATTAATCCTTTGAATTCATACAAAGAAATTTATTATTTTTAAGTCGGTATTGAAGTTTTCCGGTCTTTGTTTTGGACTCACTGGACTTATTCAACAGCTTCCTGAGTTTCCGTCCAAGTTGTTCTTCTTCGGTGAAATAGAGCCCAGTAGCGGAGGACAAACTCCTTTAGTTCTTAGCCATATTGTCTATGAAAGGATGAAACAGAGGTACCCTGAATTTGTTGAACATTTAGAGCAACATGGATTGATTTATACATTGGTGCTAGGAGAGAATGATGATCTTTCATCACCAATCGGCCGCAGCTGGAAATCTACATTCTCGACTGATGACAAGAGCCTGGCTGAAGAAAGGTTTGTGTTTAGATCATCTAACTAAAACATGTGATGCTTGCTGATTTATCAAGACTCATAGAAACATGTTTCAACAGGGCTGCCAAGTTGGGAACGAAATTGGAGTGGATGAAGGATGGTGGAGTGAAAACAACCATTGGTCCAATTCCAGCTATTAAGTATGACAAATTAAGGCAACGCAAAATCTGGTTCAACAGCATGGTACCTGCTTATATTGGGTGGAAAGGCGAGCAAAACGATCCTGTCGAGGTGACTTTCGGGGATGGCAAACCATTGCCAGCTGATATAATCTATGATTGTCTGAAAATCATGGAAGAGGAATGTGTTGTCATTCCTTGGCAGAAAGGTGATGTTTTGCTGATAGACAACTTGGCTGTGCTCCATGCCAGAAGATCATCCAATCCTCCGCGCCGCATTTTAGCTTCACTTTGCAAGTAATGAAGGTGAAGCCCTTTCCCCCCATCAACTTTGTTACAAACTTTTTGAATCATGGGGTGGGTGGGTAAGCCCTTTCCCCCATTTATTAATCGTTGATTATATATCAACTCTTCTATGCTTTGCAAGACATAAAGATATGTATAATCTTAATGAGATTCGGGTTGTTGACATAATATGCCTCAAGATCATCGCATTTATAGAAATGAGAGGAATTGAAAAAAAACAACTCTGGCTAAATTTTTGTGGCAACATGGATCGATCCACCAAGACTGACTAAAAGCATTAGCTTCACCACCACATCAAGATGTCCCTTTCTGCTGGCTATGAAAAATGCACTTCCATACCTTGAAGCAAGGTCGTGTGTAACTCTGTAATACTAAATATTTATGTATATGGACCCTTAAAATGGAAGCTTTAAGCAAGTCTTCATTAAAAACTTTAGGATTTAAACTTTGTGGTTGAGAGAAGATAAGTGTTATTTCAACCACGTTACAAACTTCTAAATTTTGGGGTGGGTGAGAATATTTTAAAGAAATGGTTAATATCTAGTCACTCTCCTAGTTTGAAAAACTATCAATGACACCCTCAAAACCAACCAACCATTAAGTACATATTCTGTGACAAGAGAAGGGTTGAATGTAATTTTATTCATGAACACATTGAATTTACAAATTTAACATGTCTCTTCGTATGATTTGATTTATATTATTCTGTTATTCATCTCCATATTTGTTGTTGTCTCTAACTGCTATCTGATTCAAGCACAGTGCAATGGAGAGAATCCATTCTCTTGGAACAAAATTAGACCACACCTGCGATATGTTCTGAAGAATTTCTGCCCTATATAACCCACGAAAATGAGTTCAACAAACACATTGATCAGCTCCATCATTTGTTCCAGATTAAGAGTGAAATTTACTATTAGCTTTGTCTCCCATTTTTTTGGCAACATGAAGAGCAGTTAAATCAACCCTATCTTCTTGAAAGTTCATCCGCCAAGACCAACTCAACATAAGCTTCACCACATCAAGATGCCCCTTTCCTGCCGGCCGTGAAAAATGCACTTCCATTTTCACATAAGTCTTGTAGCTATACAACGTCCTTGGCTTTCTCTTGACAACAAGCTTCATGCAATGGAATCTCTAGCTTCTTGTTCATAGTTGCAACCATGTCAGAAGGGAACTCAGCAATAATCTTCAGAAATCCAAACCGCCTGAACCTTGAAGCAAGGTCACGTGACATCTGTAACAATGTATTCAAAGTTTAATCTGTTCTTTGTTGGCAATTTTGATGGTCAAGGTAGTTTGTAATTCCTTTTCGTTTGACCACCCCAAATGATTGAGCAAGAGCAGCACGCTCTCTTGTTACTGTTATAAGTACATTACTCGAGTTCAGTTAAATCTTATGAGTTCCCTGCATTAGTTGACTGTAGTCACTGTACACAAGACAATGTTAGCATTAAATTCTCTGTTTCTATCCACCAAACAAACTGCACTGCATTCCTGTTGATGGATTGGTGGATCAACAGAACCTGCTACACAACTTGTCACTTCAAATGTCCAATCTTTGAGTTTCCCAAGGCGGCAAGGCAACAAGCTGGCAACATTAATTGAGAGATTAAAGATTAAAATGAACGGAGAAAAGCTCTCCCAATAATTCACTGACACCCTGATGTTATTTTAATTAAAGCAAAGATTTTAAGATTAAAGTGCTGAATCATGAGAGATTGCTTTAGCATAACTTTGCTTCCTCTAGTACAGTGGATTAGCATTCTCTTTCCAGCCTCTTGAGACCATGAAAATGACACAGATTAAAGAAATTTTAAATTTGTATAAAAACTGTGAATAAATAATCAAAATTTTACAACATGTTAAGACACACGTTAAGAATACCTTTTAACGAATTATATGATTTGCATTACACCAAAATTTTCCCACACAAATGAAACTTCAATGAGATACATCAATTAAGACTGAAACAAGAGGGATAACAAAAAACAAGAAAAAGAATTTGTAAGAACCTATTAACACCACTACATAGCCACTTTAAATCAGTTCTACTATACACACATAGCTATAAAGATGGAAAAAGGAACAAGTGGGGTAAAGAAAGAAAGAAAGAAAGAAAAAATGAGGATATTAAAGGGGTGGGAGAGAATATATTGCCTCCATTATTATCTTCCTTGGACAAGGCCACTAAAAACTTGGCTGTTCCCAGCAAGGGTTGCTTCCCACTCCACAGAGGACAAGAGGATCTGTGACAGAGAAATTACGACTTGCTTCATGTCCGGACGAAGGATAGAATCCTCATCAACGCATTGCTTCGCAAGCATGGCCACCTAAACAAGAAATATTCCAAGAAGAAACAAAGAGGTGAGTCACTAGACTTAACTTGTACATGCAATTCCAGACTTAACCTGTCTATTCAAAGGCTATATCATGCTCCTACTTCTCTTGTCATTTACAGTACAAGGACAATCATTTTTGTTTTGTTTAAGGTTTCAATCTAATTTGGATGTCAGCTTTATCGGTTTTCTACCGACACGTCATTAGGTGAGGACTATGAACAACTGCATGTTTTTATAACAATCTCAATTATCTTAGACCCCAAGAGATCAAAAGGTGAATAAATTTACCTTGAATACACAATCATGGGGATACAAATCCATCAAATTAGGGTCGATGTAATCTTTCAAGCTTGACATGCTCATTGAGTCAGGTGAGTTCCTAAGTGCTGATAACATCTGCAATTTAACAAACGTCAACGGAATTCAGTGAGTCAAATAGCATCAATATTGCTGTTTGCTTAAGTAAAGAGTTGCAATAGAAATCATAATGTAGTATCACAAATAATAAATGAAACACATCCACAGAAGACAGTTGCCAACATATCTGATGAAACGTTTATTTTTCCATAAGTATTTGGTTCAATGTTTATTGATAATACAACATAAGTTTCCAAGTTCGGATGTAGTTTTACGTAAGCTCCCATCTAACTGTCAACCATCTGCTGAAATGGAAATGCCTCTTGTGCTGACTATCTGAAGTGTTTTGTCTTCTGAAATTGTTTCTTCCAAATTTTTTTTTTTTTTTTTTTAAAGAAAAAAATATATATGTACTTGTATTAATCAAAAAGGCCATGTTCCTTTAAAAATATATACTTGTATTAGTTGGAAAAAGGATTTACAAAAAGGAAAAGTGAAAAAGATGTCCATACAGACAATTTTAACTTTATGCACAAGACCAGAGTATACAGCTTGGTCAAATTGGTTTCTAGGAAGACGCCTTTCTCATAAGTTCTATGTTTATCCACATATTGAAATAAGTTTTCAGAATATGCAATAACTATACTTACAACAGATGCTAATGACCGTCTCTCGTGATTTTTTGTCACCATGCCTTCAGTTCGTATGATGGCTTCCTTCCCCGATATGATCTCAAAAAGAACAACACCAAATGCATACACATCACTTTTGGAAGTGGCCAGGCCATCACTCAAGTATCTGCAAATACCATAGCAGAACAGTTGGAAAAGCTGAAGTACTTGTCAAGGACATGTAAGTAGCCAATTAAAAGTATTATCACTTACTCTGGTGCCAAATAACCAAATGTACCAACAACTTTGGTTGCTGAGGCTTCTCCATCAGTTGTTTTTCCAACAAGTTTTGACAACCCAAAATCTGAAATCTACATGCAAGAAATAAACTATCATCAGTGAGATACAATCATATATACTAAGCCCTGAAAAATGAAAAAATCAACTAGATGTAATGAGCTAGAACCTTTGCTCTGAAAGCATCATCAAGTAAGATGTTGCTTGTCTTAATATCTCGATGGACGTAATGGGTTTTAGTGTGTTCATGGATGTATTCAAGACCTCTAGCAGCATCAAGTGCAATCTGTAACCTCATGATCCAAGATAATGATGTATGACCTTCAAGTAAATTAAACATTTGCACTCATAAGTATCATGAAACCTATTATTGCAGCAAGCAGTACAAGATGTGGCCAACCTTGAAAAAGGTTAGGCATAACATCTTTTCAGAAAACACACACAAACACGTGAAAAAAGGTTAGGGTCACTTTGATTTTCACTCATTGTGAGTCTTATATCAATAAAGGGATTACTCAAATCATGTCAAGCAAAATCTGACACCAAAATCAACCAGAACCAACACAAATATATTCAATTAATCTTACCTTTGTTCTGAGGATCATGTAAATGGCTTTTGAGTGAACCCTTTTGGGCATATTCATAAATAAGAAAGAGCTCATCATCTGTAGCTGCATAGCCAATCAATTCTACCTTCAAAAATTTTAATCAAGATAGGAGTCAATTCTTTGAACCTCTGAGAATAACAAGCTTCACATTTCATACAAATTGGTCATCATTGAAATCACAAAGAGCTTTACCAGATTAGTATGATGAACTTTGCACAGGATTTTCATCTCAGCCATGAATTCTTTAGTTTTTGTAGCAGTCATCCTTTTGATAGCAACTTCCTGAAAGTATAAAAATCCACATTACTAGTTGTGCAATGACGAAAATATACTTTTCCTAAACAGGAACTGTAATTTGAAAAAGATGTCAAGTACTAAGAAGTAAGAACCTGGTTACGAAGGTTGCCATAGTACACAGAACCATATGTTCCATGTCCAAGAAGATTTGAATCAGAGAACCCATCAGTTGAGAAAAGAATATCATCATATGTGAAAACTACCGGCTTCTCCATGTCAAATACGTCAGTGCCAAGAGCTGCAAGAAGTGAGATTAGAATATCAAGCCAAGGATGCTAAGCTCAAAACTGAAAAAGATATAACCATATTGATTGATGAAGGAAAAGAGAAACAGTTGAAGCCCCTGATATCGTTAACATTGCAAAAATTCATAAATTTAGTAGATGAAATTAAATAATGAGAATAAAACAAATAAGTAAATGAATTTTCCATATGATGTTTCAATAGGCAACCGAGTCATGTACACCAAACAAATATTATTGTGTTCTGATTTAAGTAACTTAACTCTGTTAGTAACTTAACTCTATTAAACAAGGCCTAAATGAAAATGAAAAAAATCATGAGATGAAATGTGAGGATCAAAATTTAACTTGAGAGTAATCAACAATTTGAACTGTAAATACCTTTGGGGATGGTAACTGGAGGGTGGCTAGCTTCAGCAGTAGTCTGCTTGTTGTCCCCAGACTTGCTGCCGACATACCTTCCTGAAGCACAACAGAAACTAGGCTTCCGAAGAATGTGAAACTTTTGGGAACTCTTGCCACTGCGATCTTTAGCAGAATTTCCTCGGCCTTCAGTAAAGCAGCTTGAAGACCTTAAGCAAATACAGCCAACTATGCTCAATACAATTAAAGCAAGTCCAGCCCCCAAACCCCCAACAATCCATCCATATGGCACGTGATCCTTATGATCAACTTCAATAGCTGCAAATACATAGTCAATGAGTCATTATATTTCTCAACAGCTCATAGATAAGCAATACATACTTAGTCATAGAGATCTAGATAACATTTTAGCTTAAAATGTTCCAAATACATTTAAACCACATAGGTAAAGGTTTAACTAAATTTGGCAGCTCTCAATCTCATTTCATCTCTACTAAATCCAATTAATAACTTCAGCTTTTGAGCATAGACACTATTAGAAACAAATTATTCATTTCCCTCAAATTTCCATCCTTTCTTGAATTAATGTTTATCAATTCATACCTTCAAAGGTATCAGCAGATGGTGCTGGAACTGGAGCAGGAGGACTATCATTCTCCACAGGATAAGGCTCGCCAGGAACTACAAAATAAAATAAATTGAAATATAAGACACTGCTAGGAACAGTGACATACCACATAAGCATACCTGGAAATGTTTAATTTAATTTGCAGAGCCAATAAGAAGAAGAATACAAACAATATACATTATAAACTTGAACCTAGTTTTCAAGCTCTCTTCTTTTCTTTCTGCTTTTCCTTCTGCGAGGATAACGGAAAAATCTGTATCGACAATAGATTCCAGGGCTTCACTCTTATACACTTTTGTTAACATAGAATGTTTAATGGTACTAGCAACGAAAGTCGATTGCATAAAACAACAGGATTTTGCTTCAACATTCAGCCTAATGTGAATGGTCTGCCATATTCATGCTCAACTCAGCCTTCTATTTCGTGCCTACACTTTGGAAAGACCCTAACTTTTCGAAATTTATCTACATGAAGAAGTTTGTAAGACAACATTTTTTCACTCGTTGATCAAAGTTGTTAAATGTTCTGCCTTTTCTATACTTTCACGCTAAAGACTTATTAAGGTACAGGTCCAGTTTGGATGCATAATCTTGGCCTCAAACTCTCTCATAAGCATTCTAAATATTTTCATTTCCAATTGATTTCCAACTAAATGAACAATCCAAACTCACTCTCAAAGCAAATCCTGAAGCCATGACCAAGCTTCCGAACAGAACTCAATAGCAATATGCTTATAAACCAGCTCCATCTACTAGAATCAGCAATCCACAAAATTATAAATTAAGGACATCGACCACTAACTTTGCTTGATTTAAAAAGTATATTATAGTGCAAATCATATAATTCATCTAAATTATACCAATATCATCTTAAATTTGCCAACAGTCACCCTCACTAATCTGATCCTCCATAATCTAACCCAAAATTCAAACCTCCCCTACCACACAGAACCATAAAACTATATCAAAAAAGGGTAAAAATAGCAAAAAGACTAGGATCAATATACTAACCTGAATTCAATGGAATGTAGTACACATTACCAACAGTAACATTATTAGGATTCCCAATCCCATTCGCTTGCTCAATACTATCCATACTAATTCCAAACCGGCTAGCCAAAGACTGCAAAGTATCCCCCTCTTTCAACACATAGCTCATCAAATAATTCCACAACGCACTTGAACACCCACAATACAGCCTCAACGACACCACTTCCCCAACTCTAGCCATCCTTGAAGTACCGTTCAAGAAACCAAGCCCATCATATGCATTTACAACCACATCATACACATACCCTCCATTGGATTTCACTGTAAATGTTGTGTTGGACACATAATTCTTTGTCGTTGACAAACAAGAACAATTTTTCTTCACAAAAATGTAACCATTACCATTCCCCTCCACAGTCACATCCCCTGGTAACACATCAAACATGCTTTGGATCACCGCTAGTGTCTGGTTTGGCTTCATCTCGTACGCCAAAAAAGATGTGCATAACCTAGTTGTGTCCGTACAATTCATGGGTTGTGTGTTGTAGGAACATGAACAAAACTTGATTTGTAAAACAAGAACCAGAACAGAGAATGAAACCAAGAAATGAAAACGTTCAAGAATCATTTTTTTTAAGTTTCAGCTATGACTAAATATGACTAAAACTCAAACCTCAGCTTATACAAACTCAAAAGAAGAAATTTTGAGCTAAACTCAGAGCAGAAAAACAAAAACTTTAACCAAGCAAGTAAAGAAAAATAACTTCTTTAGATAAATGAGTGAAAGAATGGTAGATTTAACTCAAAGGGTAGTAACTAAAACAGGAATTGGATCAAAAATAAATGAAAAAATGGAGGTGGGGGAAGTGAGAGAAAATAAATTAAGGGGGTCTAAAGGACAGAAGAAGAAAGGAATGAGGAAGAAAGTCGTCTGAGGAAAGCAAAAACATGTTATGTTTATATGCAAAGAGTTGTTATCTTGTATGGTATTGTCTTGTTTTGTTCTGGTTTTGTGTTGTTTCGCACTCAATCTGGTAACTGGTGAACGAGCATGAGACTGTAAAAAGAGAAAGCGACTTTCAGACAAAGAGAGAGAGAACCACCCACCTGCAGATATTTAGGTACCACTTTTGTAAAAGCCTAAAACTACCCCTTGTTAAAAAAAAATTTAAAAAAAAAATTAATTTTTGGGAAAAATCCTGTTCCATCTTTTAAATTGTTTATAAACTGTTAATGTTCATAAGAATTATAATTAATTTTTTAAACCTACTGGTATTTACCAAAGGAATTTCACTTAAGTGTAATTATAACAATATTTTTTTATGTTAAGTTTCGAGTTTTTGTTTTAAACCACTTGTAGATGCTCAGGTGTTTTGTTATAGAACTCTTTAATGTATACAGGTTTTAAGTTTATTATTATTGATCTTTAATTTCAAGATCGTGGAGATTAATTTAGTTGTACAAAATTGATTCGGACACTCCAAACAAAAAAAAAAAAAAAAAAAGGTTACAAGTTTTAAAATAATAGTGAAAACAATTTGGTAAATATAGGATCATTTTAAAAAATAAATTTTAATAATTTATTAACATTTTTTTAATATGCAAATTGCCTTACTGAACTTTTTATTATTTTCACTAACTGAAGGAGGTGAGACAGTAAAATACAAAATATTTTAGCTTCTCC
Source organism: Pistacia vera (assembly GCF_008641045.1). NCBI lineage: Eukaryota > Viridiplantae > Streptophyta > Magnoliopsida > Sapindales > Anacardiaceae > Pistacia > Pistacia vera. Next base: position 300,650 of record NW_022196545.1, on the reverse strand, counting down.
AACATGAAGAGTTTGTTAAAATAATAATCGAAATTGGATGAAAATAATTTATTTATTTATTATTACTATTCCAAAAAAAAATAGAAATAAAAGATTAAAAATAAGAAGGTAAAATCGGAAATTGATGTCACGAGAAGAGTAAGAAGGGTGGTTTTGGGAAAAGGATGGCACAAGTTGCGAAAGCTGGACTCGCCGGTGACACTTTGTGTGGCTCCCACACACAAAATCTCTTTTCATCGCCGCTTTATTGGCGACTGGTCATTTTGGAGTCTCTCAGTCAAATGGTAAATCCTCGTCGACTTTGACCCCGTAATCCGACACAAGAAAAGTTATAGTATGTTACGCTACTTTTGCATCTATTATAGAGCAAACATTGGTAATCACAGCCGTTGCTGATGATCATCAAATCATGAGGAACTTTACACTTACTTTCGAAAATCCCTTACAAGGATAAAGAATAGTTAATGTTTAATCATTATTAATTTACTTTTATAATTAATCTATTAATGTAAATAGTTTTACCCAAATTTGTAAGTATTAATACTAATATTAATATATTTGAATTTAAAGTGTTTAAACATAATCTTGATAAAATTTATATCAAATGTCTTGATTAAATAATAATAATAATAATTTATTTATTTACTTAATTATTAAGTTATTACTTATAAGGGTGTAAACCAAAACAAAAAGTGAGAGTAGTTAATGTAATGGTGCAAGAGACAGGGAATGGCAGCTCAAAAATGGCGATGAATTGGAAAGCATGAAAATCGGAGAGTGGGGGGTTTGACTAGGTAGGGCCACACGTGGACAGGAGACAACTGTAAAATAAATAAATTTTGTTAGAGATCTACAAAAACGCCAACAGATACCCAAACACAACCCCAAGATTCCAGAGAGATATATTATAATTTAATTTATAAATAAAATTCTTTCTTATTATTTATTTATTATTTCTCTCTTTTTCTTTTATAAATTTACTTTTATATTTTTAAATTCCAAATTAAAAATAAACCCTTTCCAATCGATTTTTTTTTTAATTAAGAAATTGTGGGATTTTTTTTGAATATTTTAGATATTTTAAAACAAATAGAAATATTTTTACAAAATTTAAGACATTGTTGGAAACCATGCATTATGATTCCCAATTTGTGGAAATGAAATGGGTTCTTTTTTTTTTTTTTTTTTTTTGAGATTATAAAAATCTTTTTTCAAGATCCTATGAAATAAAAAAATATATAAATGAAAAAGAAAGTCCAAAGAAATCATCATTGGTTCCAGTTAAAATGTCAAACAAATAAGATTTTCAATTAAATTGTTCTCGTGACTGTCTCATTCTTGCAATTTTAGCATGCCCTAAAATTAATTAAATTAATTATTAATGTACTAAAGTCTATGAGAAAATAATAACTCATGCTCACTTACAATAATGGCCATAATAAATGTAATTTATTATATGTCCTTTTTAATAATGAAATTTCTATCATCTTATAATAGAGTTCCAAAATTAGTAGTATTTAGTTTAGGTATTGGATATCTTAATAAGTTGTTTTTTTTTTTTTTTTTATGATTTTAAATTCGTTTTCGAATAATGCATAGAAATTGTTTATTTTCATAAAATTTTTTTTTAAAAACAAAATATAAAAAAATTTAATTTTATTTACAAAGTTAGTCAATGATTTTATATTAACAGATTTCATTAACCTAGAATAGTAATTTTAAAAATATATACGCAGCCTTTAATTAATGGTTTTTATTTAGAGTTAATGACATTAATTCTTCTTAAGTATGATAAATCACAAAATTTATCTTTAGGTATATAAATACAAGAATACCTATGCCATAAAATTTTAGATATTAAAATAAATCGTTAAAGATAATTTGGTAAATATTTATTGATTTATAATAAGGTTTGAAAAATTTTGTTATTACATTAAGACGTAATAAACGACTTTTTTTTCCACACAAATAATGTAAAAAAAAAAAAAAAAACCTTCGACAACAAACAAAAAATCAATCACCCACAAAAAAAACCCTAACAAAACAATAAACAAGACAAAAGTCCAGAACCCCAAAAACACGCAAAAACAACAACCCACAAAAATCCCGCTAACACATCCGATTAACGAAACCAAAAAAAAAAAAACAAAAAAAAACAAAAAACAAAACCTAAACTCAACAAAAAAAAACAAAAAAAAAAACAAAAGAAACGACTTTTTTCCACCTAAATAATGGTTCAATGACACTTTTTTACTTACAGACTTTAAAATATCATTTATTATCAAATTTATATTTTGTTTCCTATTCTCGCATCGTTGCAATCCCACACACTATCATTTTCTTCCCTAATTATACTCACAAAAATCCCTCAACCACTATCATTTTCTGACAATCAAACATTAGAGTTTGCGCAACTGGGGCTCCTAACTTAAATTCTAATCAATCTTAACCATTAAAATTTAACTTTTGACTACTAAAAACTTATGACCTTCCTTTTTCAAAGCTCCAAGTTATTATTTGGGGGGGGGGGGGGGGGGGGAAGTCAGTAACTCTACATTAATAACAAGTCTAATTAGATACACCTGATGAATTGATTTTCAAGCTAAAAAACAAAAGATTAGGAGGATTAATGGGGCCATTGTCCACATCAAATGCATGTGGATTTGCCAGCTAGAAGACTAATCATGTGACATAATAAATAATAATTTATCATATGATATGAAACTTTGTAATTAATGAATTATATATAAAACATTGGTTTTTTATTTTAATATATAATGATGTTAATTGTTTGTTTTATTATTTTGGGTTTGATCACTCATCCTGTCATCCAGACTGGATTTTGGTACCCATTTTGTTGAAGTCTATCTGTCTCTACTTTAGACCCCACGAACTTTGGATCTTGTTTTTTGCTTTTTATTAATGTTACTCCCACTTTTGGATTTAAGCACTTCTTTATTTAATTAATGCTTCATTGTTAGTACTAGTTATTGTAAATCAATAACCATGCTTACTGTATGATTGTCAAATGACGGATATTATAACGATGAGAGTTGTGCTAATCATCTATCAAAATTAGTCGATACATGTAAACTGGTTCAAACACTCATCAGCTGACTCAAACACCTATTTTAAAGAGAAAAGTGTAAATGTCAGATGTATCATAATTCGTTATGTTATTCTTAGAAAAATAAAAGTGATTTATCTCATATATGATATACCTATAAGATCTTCTTAATGATTTTAAAAGAATATATATATCAAAGAATTTTATACTTTTCATAAGGTTTTGATAATCTTAAAAGATAGTACTAGAGTTATTTTGGTTTTTTTTTTTTTTTTTTGTTCTTTTAGGAAAATGAATATAAACAAGCTTTTCAATATTAAATTAGAATTTTTTTTTTTTTAAAAAAAAAATAAAAAATGATATTAATGCTAAAGCGAGAGCGTATATATATTGGATATATGTAATCAGCCCATATGACTGAGTTAATTAGGCCATATAACACTAACCCATTCTGGGTCTGGACCTGTGGACAGAGCAATTAAGATCCAGCCCAACTATTTAAATCCGAAAAAACTTATGAAATAGTCATGCCCTGCCATTTCATTCCACTGATGTGAGACCATTTTGAAATAATCATCATGTCACATACGTGCTAATTTTCCATTTATCAATGTTCCTGACAATGATCATCAATAATAATCAATCTCTATAATTCGTCAATAATTACCGTCAGTCAATGGTTTTGAAAACCGGCAATACATGTTATTGTTTTTTAGACAATCTCACCATGTCAACAAAATGAGTTAGCAAGACTGTCTCGAGTGAAAAATTATTTCAATCCATTGTATTAGTGTGTTCTTTTAGTAACTTATGTCGTCGTAAGATTCATGAGGTTTATGAACATTGAGCCGACTTTGGCCCAACGTAAGATTGCTTTGCTGGGCTGGATCAAGTAGTAATATTGATGGCCAGAGGTGGCCATGACCACTGTCGAAGAATAATTCCTTATTGTAGTATTAAATATTTTATTGATGCCCAGTTGCTCCAATTATCAATATCTTGCTTTTTTCACCAGCCATGCCTCTATCTCTTTCCCCTCTCCTTCTTCTTCTTCAGTCCTATTTAATATTTACAGGAACTAGAAGGAAAGATTTTTAACACATACGGGAGCAAATAATTCTTGACTCAAATAAAACGTGTCTCTGTAGTAACGAAGACAAAAATTGAAAACAAAAGATATTTTATTTCTGTATCAAATTTTCTCCTTCAGAGTGAAAACGAAAGAGATATTGAAAAACTGGGAGGATTCTGCAGCCACAGAAATTGTGTTAAGATTGATGCTGGAGTGCATTTATGGCCAATGTGACGGTTGGCCTGATTATACTATTCAAACTTTTTGCTTTTTCGCAGTCACAGCCAGCGATTTTTTTTCTCATTCAAACATTCTATAAAATTTCAATCTAATAGTCGATATTCTCGGTATTAAAGTATATTGATATCGATCAATTGTGAATTATTGTGCAAGCGACTGTTTAAATCTAGATAAAAGCATTCTAATTGTGACCAATATGGATTAAATTATTCCAAATCACTCCTTTTTTTTTTTTTTTTTTTTTTTTTCCCATAAACCAACCTTATATATAATAGTTTTGATCAAAAGTTCAAAAAAGGTATTGTTGGAAATTTGAGCGAACCTCATGGGTGTTTGTAAATTACTGCACCTTAGGTCGAGGGACTCCCCACTTATAAACCCAAGACCCCCTTCCCCTTCCAGCGTGGGATATGTGATACTTTGCTCTAATATGATGATTTGACAGACAATTGCAGACACATACGTTTTTAATTTATTCTATTCTTTTGAAAGCCATTATAATTTTGTATAATCATGCACCAAATGATAAATAACACAACAGTAATACACAGTGCTACAACAATTCCATGAAAATTAATAGAATACATTCCTATTCATGAAACATGGTAATTAGAATTGAACTTATTACAAACATAAATACTAGCAGAAAAAAATCAAGGGTAAAGCTCAATGAGAGACCTTAGACCTAGTATAGGACTTATCTTAGAGTGAGTGAAACCAGCTTCTAAGAAGAGCTTCTTCCACTCTTCGACGCTCCGTTCTTTGCCGGTGTTGAACAAACACTCATCGTCATGTCAAATCAGTTGTGTCTCTATTGCCCCCTCACTTTGATCTTCCATTCCCATGACCAGATCATTATTATCACCTTCCCTCCCATTTCTTTGCTATGAATCGCTTCTCTACACCTCTTTAATATCTTCAAGCTCTCTTTATCCCCCAGTCATGCAGAATCCACTGTATATTTCCCATAATTAATTTATATGTTCACTGTTAGTCTCTGCTAAAAACATGTAATCTGAATGCAAATCGACATAGCTAGTACTAAAAATGTTATGCTATGAATTATGAGTGTAGTTCTCTGCTATTAAAGCAATTTAATTTGATTTGATTTGGCAGGGTAGGAATGTTGGACACAAATAAGAATAACAAATATTTGGTCTGGTAAACGACATCGTTGGTATTGTAGTGTCAAATTAATGGAAATTTACATATAGTTGTTTACCTTGAGCAAACTGCATCAGCTGAAGGTATTGCCTTAAACATGTCTCCTCCATGAAAAGCCAAGTTCTTAGTCCCCTTTAAATATCAACAACATGAGGGAGATCAAAAACAGTGCAATGAATCTCCGGAAAAGCTGGCTATGGTTTCGGCCATAGTTCCAGTGCCACCACCACATCAACGAGAGCTTCAACCCTTAACATACTCTTTATGGTCTTCATCAAAGCTCTTGCTACCAGTTGAGAGTCACTACCATGCCATTATAAAAAGTTTTTTTAAATTTAGGTTTTAGCCACACAATCCCAATTTTTTTACCATTAGTTTTTCAAACAGTGTGGAATCATCATTCTTGAACCAAGCGCTCAAGGATTGAAAGGGATTAATCACGAGTGGATCAAGCAGAAGAACACAAATGGTGCAGCAGTGAAGGGTGCTCCTTAAGGAGGAGTCGAGAAGGGTGTGAGAAAATATTTATCTTCTTGGTGATCAATTTTGCTGACTTTTGGTTGAGAAAAGAAGCCGGTATGAACTAAGACACGCATAAGACGGGAATGCGGGCTTTATTTGGGTTCACACCGAGTGCGGAAACTATTTGGGAAAGAGTTATGGGTTGGCCATGTTTATGGATGATCTCTGGAATGCCTAGTGAATGGGCATTTCACAGACATGCAATTTATATAGTTGAATGAATATTCCACACATGAGCTTGAGCTTCAAGAAGCTCACTAGCACTCTCAACATGAATCGAAGCCTGAGTAATATTGAAGGTGATCGATAGGAAAAATCTTAAACCCTGATATTCTGACAAAATACTCTTTATATAGTAGTTTGGTAGTATGAATAGGATTTTTTAATGGTAGTTGAACATCCACGCCTTGTTTGACGAGAATTATATGACTTTTTAATGGTAATTGAAAATATGAAAATATGAAATCACGGCTTCGTTTGTTTCAATATTCGAATACTACTTTTAGTATTCCCAAAAAGTTAAACAGTAAAATACCAAAAACTTTAGGCTCCTTTGGTTCATATTTTGTGTTTTTGGGAAAAGTTTTGAAAAAAGTAAAAAAAAGTTGAATTGGCGGGTATACGATGTAGGATTTATAAATTGATAAAATACCCCTATGTTTGTTTTTTTACAAAACACCCCTTATAATAAAATATTAAAAGTTCACAAAACAACCCCCAATCCACCCTCAATACGACAGTCGGCCACCACCACGGAGGGTGGCTGGAGTCACCGTAACAAAAACATTAAAAATATTTAGGTATTTAATTGAATTAACAAATTTGGGGTTTAAAAAAGTTGAATAATTGAATATATTGTGAGTTTTGGGTATTTTACTGTTTAACTTTTTTGGGAATACTAAAAGTAGTATTCCCAAATCCAACCAACGAAGCCTTAATTTTTGGGAATACTATTCTCAATATTATTCAACTTTTTAAACCCCTTAAATTTGATAATTTAATTAATAACCCCTAAATATTTTTAAAAATTACAAAAAACCCCCAATAATTTATATTAACCAGATTCTGGCCACCACTGCCTGAAAATGGCCGGAATCTGTTAGAATGGCGCACTACCGCTGAATCCCCGGTAGTGCGCCGATCTAGCTTTTTCGGTCAGATCACGGTTGGATCTGGCCGAAAAGGCCAGATCTAAGGCCAAAGATCTAGCCGTTGACGGCCAGATCTTTGCCGTAACAGTTTATAAGACGGCCAACGAACGGTCATCGTGACCATCAACGACACCGTGACGACCGTTTATTGTCGTCGTTGACGGCAAATACGGTCAGATCCACCGTGGATCTGGCCGGCAAAGGCCATAGCGGCGCACGACTGGCAAGAAACAGCCGGTTATGCGCCAATACGGTGAACTTGACCACCCTCTGGCGGTGGTGGCCAGCTGTCTTATTTGACATTGGGTTGGGGTGTTTTTTGTTAACTTTTAAGATTTTATTATAGGGTTGTTTTATATAAATAAATATAAGAGATATTTTATTAATTTATAAATTCTACATCGTAATACCCGTCCAATTCAATTTTTTTTTAACTTTTTAGAAAACTTTTTCCAAAAGTATTTTTGGAAAATCGTGCGTTGAAAGAAAGAGCCAAAAGCCAAATTTGATCCGTCAAGGGTGGGTGGGGCCCGGATCGGAATTATTAGGGTCTGTCTTTTCTTTTTGACTTTATAAAATGGTTGATTAATCATGTGTTTATTATCGGAACGTGATGTGACGGTACTGTTTTGGAAAGACTTTTTTAAATACGGACTCAACTAGACCGTTGATATTGTGATGATTTGACTGATGATTAAGATTAAAGAGCTGTGATTTAAAGCTAATTTTTGAGTGGGTCCTTTTAACCTACTGACGTTTTTTTCTTTGGATAAAAAAATTAACATTACCGATGTTATTTATGTGAAATAAACGTTTTATTGATGCTTAAAATTGTTAAACGAGTTTGCACATGTTCTTGTTCCAATGATGGAGAACTTTAATAAATTAAAGAGCAGGTAACTGCCCTTTTCCCACCCAATTAATGGTTTAATGATAATTGCCTACTCATATTTTGTAAAATTATTTTAGTATCTAAATTTTTGTTCCATTTTTACTCAAAATATTTGATGGCAAACACACAACATTCATTCTAGGCTATTAGGGCTTTTGAAGAGGGAGGTCAATAAATCTTTTAGTGGTGAGATGTTATTTTGATGTTCATGATTGTCAAATTTGACTTGGTAGAGTATTGCGTAAACCCTGATCGTTCGATTGCTGACGATTCAAGGTTGAGAGCAGATTTGTAGAGTTTTGGGTAAGTGGGGAAAGAAAATAGTGGTGGTGGTACTAACCGCTGCCAAAATCGACCGATGACACAGTCCGCCATTATTTGGATAATAAATTGTATTTTAAAATCTATGGCTGAAAATGTGTCATCATTATTTGAGTCGATAAAAATCGTTTACTTTTAAAGAGAATATATCACATGCTGAAGCTAAAATTACGTGAAGGAAACCACTTATTTCATTATTTAATTAGGTCAATGCATCACATTATATAAAATCATTATTTATTAGGAAACAAGAGTGGGTGTAAAAAAATTTTGTTATTACATGAAATATAATTATATAAGTGTGTTAGAGTCATGAAAGTGACTCTATTTTGGTGATAAAAATACCTCATGTGTGATTAAATTGAAGTATATTAAGACAATTAAAGAATTTATGAATTTATTCACGAAAATCGTTCCCTAATATTTTTCTTATGAATTTAACGTGTTTTGAATGATTTTGGAAAGTATATGAGTTGATATTAGGTTGTAGTTTATGGATTAAGGGTGATTTTGTCTCGTTTATGCTGTTTAGGGGGTAAAATGTCATGTTTCAAGGGCTGATTTTGTCATGTTTCAATCATGTAGGGACCAAATGGATATTTGCCAAATTTTGTATAAAACAACAGTGAAAGTTCGCAGATCAGGGGCTATCGCCCACCAAAACTCTTCACCTTCTCCGATCAAGCTCCAGCGACCCTTCATCTCGTTTTCCGGTGACGTTTCAACTCCCCAAGACTTGATCTTCATTCCCCATGGCCGGATCTAGCATTTCCAAGCTTCAGCCACCGCAAAAACCGTCGGAATCCGCGATTTTGCCGCCGCGCCTCTTCATCTTCCAGCCTAGATCCTGCTTATTTCTGGCGACTTCTCACCTCCCCAGGACCTGATCTGAACTCCCCATCACCAGAGCTTTCCATCGGTACCTTCGGATCCCATTTCTGTCACCGTTTTTTGGAAGACCCGTCGGAAAATTAACGTTTTCTGACGAGTGCGGCTGTTCGTATTCCGGGCTGTCCGTGGGTCGTTTTCACCCCTTCTTCGCATCATATCGCTATCGGTTACCTCCTCTCCGCCATGATTAACTCCGTTTCCACCGTTTCAGCCTCCGTCATCACCACCATGAGCGGCTGAGTTCCTGGTTGTCTGTTACAGTGTAGGCCAGATCAAGATTGACTCCATTGATCTCCTCATCAGCTCTCGACTAGTTGGATGAGCCCGAATGTTGGATATTTGGTTAAGTTTCTTGTATTCAAATTATATTTGTTTTCGTTTCAGTTTGTTTGCGATGCTTTAATATTATTCTAATGCTCGATGTGTTGAATTGATAGTGTCCATTGAGAATGTTTATTGGTATATAACTTTTCGCATAATTGAATGTCGGTTTGAGATTATTGAATATTGATTATGACTTTAAATTGCTTCGACACTGATTGCAATCAAGTTGTAGTAGCGTTTAATATCATTTCTACTAGGAATGCATTTATTATGTAATTAGTTGATTGGATGATACAGGTTGATAGGTTGTACTTATTAGCGTTGTACCAACTAGTGGTGTTTAAGGGTTTAGCATTTTTCGGTTAGTCGATGATAGTCTTTAACCAATCAATCTGTAACTAAGACGACGGGGAGACAAGATAGATTATACCTAGCTTGCCGGAAGCCATTCTATTGATTTGCCTAGCCTTGTAGGATTAGGAAATTGAAAAGCGAGGAGAGGAATTGTGAGAGTTGGTCTTGAGTCAAACCGAACCCGTAGCGGCAACACTTTTAATATTGTGTTTTAGTTAGCAATTTATTTAATCCTTTTAATTTCCTGTAAGTAATTAGTTTCCTTAGTTTTAATCAATCATTTTGCCAATTTCTCTTTCGTTAACTCAAATATACATTAGATCGTTAGTCTTGCTCTGTGGATTCGACCTTGCTTACCGCTAACTACGGTATTTAAGTTTAATTTTGTGACCGTGACGACAGGTCCAACAAAATTTTGGCGCCATGCTTTATGATTTCCCAATTTGTAGAAACATGAAGTGGGTTCATTTTCTTTTTGAGATTATAAACATCTTTTTTCAATATCCTATGAAAATAAAAAAAAATAATATAAATGAAAAAGAAAGTCTAAAGAAATCATCATTGGGTTCCATGTTAAAATGTCAAACAAAATAAGATTTTCAATTAAATTGTTCTTGTGACTTGTCTCATTCTTTGCAATTTTAGCATGCCCTAAATTTAATTTAATTAATTAATTAATGTACTAAAGTCTATGAGAAAAAAAGATTTTCAATCGATTTTTTTTTTAATTAAGAAATTGTGGGAATTTTTTTGAATATTTTAGATATTTTAAAACAAAATAAGAAATATTTTTACAAAATTTAAGACATTGTTGGAAACCATGCATTATGATTTCCCAATTTGTGGAAAGATGAAATGGGTTCATTTTTTTTTTTTTTTTTTTGAGATTATAAAAATCTTTTTTCAAGATCCTATGAAAATAAAAAAAAATAATATAAATGAAAAAGAAAGTCCAAAGAAATCATCATTGGGTTCCATGTTAAAATGTCAAACAAAATAAGATTTTCAATTAAATTGTTCTCGTGACCTGTCTCATTCTTTGCAATTTTAGCATGCCCTAAAAGTAATTAAATTAATTAATTAATGTACTAAAGTCTATGAGAAAATAATAACTCATGCTCACTTACAATAAATGGCCAGTAAAATAAATGTAATTTATTATATGTCCTTTTTAATAAATGAAATTTCTATCATCTTATAAATAGAGTTCCAAAATTAGTAGTATCTTAGTTTAGGTAGTTGGATATCTTAATAAGGTTTGTTTTTTTTTTTTTTTTATGATTTTAAATTCGATTTTCGAATAATGCATAGAAATTGTTATTTTCATAAAATTTGTTTTTTAAAAACAAAATAGTAAAAAAAATTTAAATTTTATATTACAAAAGTTAGTCAATGATTTTAATATTAACAGATTTCATTAACCTAGAATAGTAAATTTTAAAAAATATATACGGCAGCCTTTAATTAATGGTTTTTATTTAGAGTTAATGACATTAATTCTTCTTAAGTATGATAAAATCACAAAATTTATCTTTAAGGTATATGAAATAACAGAAATACCTATGCCATAAAATTTTAGATATTAAAATAAATCGTTTAAAGATAATTTGGTAAATATTTATTGATTTATAATAAGGTTTGAAAAATTTTGTTATTACATTAAGAGTAAACGACTTTTTTTCCACCTAAATAATGGTTCAATGACACTTCTTTACTTACAGACTTTTAAAATACCACTTTATTATTCAAATTTATATTTTGTTTCCAATTCTCGTATCGTTACAACCCCACACCACTATCATTTTCTTCCCCGATTATCACTCACAAAAACCCCTCAAACCCTACTCTTGTCGATCTCTTCAATCGTTGACAATCAAGCAATTAGAGTTTGCGCATCTGGGGCTCCTAACTTAAATTCTAATTAATCTTAACCATTAAAATTTAACTTTTGACCACTAAAAAACCCATGGACCTTCCCTTTTTCAAAGCTCCAAGTTATTATTTAGGGGGGAAAAAGTCAATAACTCTAACATTAATAACAAGTCTAATTAGATACACCTGATCAATTGATTTTCAAAGCTAAAAAACAAAAGATTAGGAGGATTAATGGGGCCATTGTCCACATCAAATGCATGTGGATTTGCCAGCTAGAAGACTAATCATGTGACATAAGGATATTGTACAACTTTCCCCTATTTGAAAAATAATAATAATAATTTATCATATGATATGAAACTTTATAATTAATGAATTATAATATAAAACATTGGTTTTTATTTTTTAATAATATAATGATGTTAATTTGTTTGTTTTATTAGTTTTGGGTTTGATCACTCATCCTGTCATCCAGACTGGATTTTTGGTACCCATTTTGTTGAAGTCTATCTGTCTCTACTTTAGACCCCACGAACTTTGGATCTTGTTTTTGTGCTTTTTATTTGGATTAAGCTTCCCACTTTTGGATTTAAGCACTTCTTTATTTAATTTAATGCTTCATTGTTAGTTACTAGTTATTGTAAATCAATAACCATGCTTACTCGTATGATTGTCAAATGACGGATGATTATAACGATGAGATGTTGTGCTAATCATCTATCAAAATTAGTCGAGATACATGTAAACTGGTTCAAACACTCTATTCAGCTGACTCAAACACCCTATTTTAAAAGAGAAAAGTGTAAATGTCAGATGTATCATAATTCGTATATTTGTTATTCTTAGAAAAATAAAAGTGATTTATCTCATATATGATATACCATATAAGATCGTCTTTAATGATTTTAAAAGAATATATATATCAAAGAATTTTATACTTTTCATAAGGTTTTGATAATCTTAAAAGATAGTACTAGAGTTTAATTTTGGTGTTTTTTTTTTTTTTTTTGTTCTTTTAGGAAAATGATAATAAACAAGCTTTTCAATATTAAATTAAGAATTTTTTTTTTTTTAAATAAAAATACCAAAAATGATATTAATGCTAAAGCAAGAGCGTATATATATTGGATATAATGTAAATCAGCCCATATGACTGAGTTAATTAGGCCTATATAACACTAACCCATTCTGGGTCTGGACGCTGTGGACAGAGCAATTAAGATCCAGCCCAACTAATTTAAATCCGAAGAAAACTTATATGAAATAGTCATGCCCTGCCATTTCATTCCACTGATGTGAGACCATTTTATGAAATAATATCATCAGTTGTCACATACGTGCTAAATTTTCTCATTTATCAAATAGTTACCTTGACAAATGATTCATCAATAATAATCAATCTCTATAATTCGTCAATAATTACCGTCAGTCAATGGTTTTGAAAACCGGCAATACATGTTATTGTTTTATTAGACAATCTCACCATGTCAACAAAATGAGTTAGCAAGACTGTCTCGAGTGAAAAATTATTTTCAATCCATTGTATTAGTGTGTTCTTTTAGTAACTTATGTCGTCGTAAGATTCATGAGGTTTATGAACATTGAGCCGACTTTGGCCCAACGTAAGATTGCTTTTGCTGGGCTGGATCAAGTAGTAATATTGATGGCCAGAGGTGGCCATGACCACTGTCGAAGAATAATTCCTTATTGTGAGTATTAAATATTTTATATGATGCCCAGTTGCTCCAATTATCAATATCTTGCTTTTTTCACCAGCCATGCCTCTATCTCTTTCCCCTCTCCTTCTTCTTCTTCAGTCCTATTTAATATTTACAGGAACTAGAAGGAAAGATTTTTAACACATACGGGAGCAAATAATTCTTGACTCAAATAAAAACGTGTCTCTGTAGTAACGAAGACAAAAATTGAAAAGCAAAAAGATATTTTATTTCTGTATCAAATTTTCTCCTTCAGAGTGAAAACGAAAGAGATGTTGAAACAACTGGGAGGATTCTGCAGCCACAGAAATTGTGTTAAGATTGATGCTGGAGTGCATTTATGGCCAATGTGACGGTTGGCCTGATTATACTATTCAAACTTTTGCTTTCTTTCGCAGTCACAGCCAGCGATTTTTTTTTCTCATTCAAACATCTATAAAATTTCAATCTAATAAGTCGATATTCTCTGGTATTAAAGTATATTGATATCGATCAATTGTGAATTATTGTGCAAGCGACTGTTAAATCTAGATAAAAGCATTCTAATTGTGACCAATATTGGATTAAATTATTCCAAATCACTTCTTTTTTTTTTTTTTTTTTTTTTTTTCCCATAAACCAACCTTATATATAATAGTTTTTGATCAAAAGTTCAAAAAAGGTATTTGTTGGAAATTTGAGCGAACCTCATGGGTGTTTGTAAAATTACTGCTACCTTAGCGAGGGACTCCCCACTTATAAACCCAGACCCCCGTTCCCCTTCCAGCGTGGGATATTGATACTTTGCTCTAATATGATGATTGACAGACAATTGCAGACACATACGTTTATAATTATTATCTATTCTTTTGAAAGCCATTATAATTTTGTATAATCATGCACCAAATGATAAATAACACAACAGTAATACACAGTGTACAACACAATTCCATGAAAATTAATAGAATACATTCCTATTCATGAAACATGGTAATTAGAATTGAATTATTACAAACATAAATACTAGCAGAAATAAATCAAGGGTAAAGCTCAATGAGAGACCTTAGACCTAGTATAGGACTTATCTTAGATGAGTGAAACCAGCTCTCTAAGAAGAGCTCTTCCACTCTTCGACGCCCCGTCTTTGCCGGTGTTGAACAAACACATCATCGTCATGTCAAAGCATAGTTGTGTCTCTATTGCCCCTCACTTTGATCTTCCATTCCCATGACCGATCTATTATCACCTTCCTCCCATTTCTTTGCTATGAATCGCTTCTCTACACCTCTTAATATCTCAAGCTCTCTTTATCACCCCAGTCATGCAGAATCCACTGTATTTTTCCCATAATAATTTTATATGTTCACTGTTAGTCTCTGCTAAAAACATGTAATCTGAATGCAAATCGACATAGCTAGTACTAAAAAGTTATGCTATGAATTATGAGTGTAGTTCTCTGCTTAAAGCAATTATTGATTGATATTGGCAGGGTAGGAATGTGGACACAAATAAGAATAACAAATATTGGTCTGGTAAACGACATCGTTGGTATTGTAGGTCAAATTAATGGAAATTTACATAGTTGTTTACCTTGAGCAGAACTGCATCAGCTGAAGGTATTGCCTTAAACATGTCTCCTCCATGAAAAGCAAGTTCTTAGTCCCCTGTAAATTATCAACAACATGAGGGAGATCAAAAACAGTGCAATGAATCTCCGGAAAAGCTTGGCTATGGTTCGGCCATAGTTCCAGTGCCACCACCCACAAACTAGAGACTTCAACCCCTTAATACCTCTTATGGTCTTCAATCAAAGCTTGCTACCAGTTGAGAGTCACTGACCATGCCATTATAAAAAGTTTTTTTAAATTTAGGTTCATTAGCACACAATCCAAATTTTTTTACCATTAGTTGTTTCAAACAGGTGGAATCATCATTCTTGAACCAAGCGCTCAAGGATTGAAAGGGATTAATCACGAGTGGATCAAGCAGAAGGAACACAAATGGTGCAGCAGTGAAGGGTGCATCCTTAAGGAGGAGTCGAGAAGAGGGTGTGAGAAAATATTTATCTTCTTGGTGATCAATTTTGTGACTTTTGGTTGAGAAAGAAGCCGGTATGAACTAAGACACGCATAAGACGGTACGTGAGCGTGGGCTTTATTTGGGTTCACACCGAGTGCGGAAACTATTTGGGAAAGAGTTATGGGTTGGCCATGTTTATGGATGATCTCTGGAATGCCTAGTTGAATGGCGCATTTCACAGACATGCAATTTATATAGTGAATGAATAATTCCACACATGAGCTTGAGCTTCAAGAAGCTCACTAGCACTCTCAACATGAATCGAAGCCATGAGTAATAGAAGGTGATCGATATGGAAAAATCTTAAACCCTGATAATTCTGACAGGAAATACCTTTATATAGTAGTGATGGTGTAGTATGATAGGGATTTTTTAATGGTAGTTGAACATTCACGCCTTGTTTGACGAGAATTATATGTACTTTTTAATGGTAATTGAAATATGAAAATATGAAATCAGCGGCTTCGTTTGTTCAATATTCAGAATACTACTTAGTATTCCCAAAAAAGTTAAACAGTAAAATACCAAAAACTTTAGGCTCCGTTTGGTTCATAATTTTGTGTTTTTGGGAAAGTTTTTTGAAAAAAGTAAAAAAAAAGTTGAATTGGGGGGTATTACGATGTAGGATTTATAAATTGATAAAATACCCCTATGTTTGTTTTTTACAAAAACACCCTTATAATAAAATATTAAAAGTTAACAAAAACACCCCCCATCCACCCTCAAATACGGACAGTCGGCCACCACCACGGAGGGTGGCTGGAGTCACCGTAACAAAAACATTAAAAATATTTAGGGGTATTTAATTGAATTAACAAATTAGGGGGTTTAAAAAAGTTGAATAAAGTTGAATAATATGTGAGTTTTGGGTATTTTACTGTTAACTTTTTTGGGATACTAAAAGTAGTATTCCCAAAATCAACCAAACGAAGCCTAATTTTTGGGAATACTATTCTCAATATATTCAACTTTTTTAAACCCCAAATTGATAATTTAATTAAATACCCCTAAATATTTTTAAAAAATTACAAAAACACCCCAATAATTTATATTAACCAGATTCTGGCCACCACTGCCTGAAAATGGCCGGAATCGTTTAGAATGGGCACTACGGCTGAATCCGGCCGGTAGTGCGCCGATCTAGCTTTTTCGGTCAGATCACGGTGGATCTGCCGGAAAAGGCCAGATCTAAGGCCAAAGATCTAGCCGTTGACGGCCAGATCTTGGCCGTACAGTTTATAACGACGGCCAACGAAACGGTCATCGTGACCATCAACGACGACCGTGACGACCGTTTATTGGTCGTCGTTGACGAGCAAATACGGTCAGATCCACCGTGGATCTGGCCGGCAAAGGCCATAGCGGCGCACGACTGGCGAAGAAACAGCGGTTATGCGCCAATACGGTGAACTGACCACCCTCTGCGGTGGTGGCCAGCTGTCAGTATTGACATTGGGTTGGGGGTGTTTTTGTTAACTTTAAGATTTTATTATAGGGGTGTTTTTAAATAAATAAATATAAGAGATATTTTATTATTTATAAATTCTACATCGTAATACCCGTCCAATTCAATTTTTTTTTAACTTTTTTAGAAAACTTTTTCCAAAAGTATTTTTGGAAAATCGTGCGTTGAAAGAAAGGCCAAAAGCCAAATTTGATCCGTCAAGGAAGGTGGGTGGGCCGGATGGAATATTAGGGTCTGTCTTTTTTTTGACTTTATAAAATGGTTGATAATCATGTGTTTATTCAGTGAACGTGATGTGACGGTACTGTTACTTGGAAAGACTTTTTTATACGGACTCAACTAGACCGTTGATATGTGATGATTTGACTGGATTAAGATTAAAGAGCTGTGATTTAAGCTAATTTTGAGTGGGTCCTTTTAACCTACTGACGTTTTTTTCTTGGATAAAAAAATTAACATTACCGATGTTATTTATGAAAATAAACGTTTTATGATGCTTTAAATTGTTAAAACGAGGTTGCACATGTTCTTGTTCCCAATGATGGAAGAACTTTAATAATTAAAGAGCAGGTAACTGCCCTTTTCCCACCCAATTAATGGTTTAATGATAATTGCCTACTCATATTGTTAAAAAATATTTTGTATCTAAATTTTTGTCCTTTTTTACTCAAAATATTTGATGGCAAACACAAAACAAATCAGTCTAGGCTATTAGGGCTTTTGAAGAGGGGAGGTCAATAAATCTTTTAGTGGTGAGATGTAGATTTTGATGTTCATGATTGACAAAATTTGACTTGGTAGAGTATTGGTAACCCTGATCGTCGATTGCTGACGATTGACAAGGTTGATGGAGCAAGATTTGTAGAGTTTTGGTAAGTAATGATCGGGAAAGAAAATAGTGGTGGTGGTACTAACGCTGCCAAAATCGACCGATGACAGTCGGTCCATTATTGGATAAAAAAATGTATTTAAAAATCTATGGCTAAAATGTGTCATTATTTGAGTCGATAAAAATCGTTTACTTATTAAAGAGAATATTATCACATGCTGAAGCTAAAATTACGTGAAGGAAACCAATATTTCATTATTAATTAGGTCAATGCATCACATTATATAAAATCAATATTTATTAGGAAACAAGAGTGGGTGTAAAAAAATTTTGTTATTACATGAAATATAATTATATAAGTGTGTTAGAGTCATGAAAGTGACTTATTTTGGTGATAAAAATACCTATGTGTGATTAAATTGAAGTATATTAAGACAATAAGAATTTATGAATTTATTCACGAAAATCGTTCCTAATATTTTTCTTATGAATTAACGTGTTTTGAATGATTTGGAGAGTATATGAGTTGATATTAGGTGTGTAGTTATGGATTAAGGGTGATTTTGTCTCGTTTATGCTGTTTAGGGGGTAAAATGTCAGTTTCAAGGGCGATTTTGTCCTGTTTCAATCATGTAGGGACCAAATGGATATTGCCAAATTTTGTATAAAACAACAGTGAAAGTTCGCCGATCAGGGCTATGCCCACCAAAACTCTTCACCTTCTCCGATCAAGCTCCAGCGACCCTTCATTCGTTTCCGGTGACGTTTCAACTCCCCAAGACTTGATCTCATTCCCCATGGCCGGATCTAGCATTTCCAAGCTTCAGCCACCGAAAAACCGTCGGAATCCGCGATTTTGCCGCGCGCCTCTTCATCTTCCAGCCTAGATCCTGCTTATTTGGCGACTTCTCACCTCCCCAGGACCTGATCTGAACTCCATCACAGAGTTTCATCGGTACCTTCGGATCCCATTTCTGTCACCGTTTTTTGGAAGACCGTGGAAAATTAAGTTTTCTGACGAGTGCGGCTGTTCGTATTCCGGGCTGTCCGTGGGTCGTTTTCACCCCTTCTTCGCATCATATCGCTATCGGTTACTCCTCTCGCCATGATAACTCCGTTTCCACCGTTTCAGCCTCCGTCTCACCACCATGAGCGGCTGAGTTCCTGGTTGTCTGTTACAGTGTAGGCCAGATCAAGATGACTCCATTGATCTCCTCATCAGCTCTCGACTAGTTGGATGAGCCGAATGTTGGATATTGGTTAAGTTTCTTGTATTCAAATTATATTTGTTTTCGTTTCAGTTTGTTTGCGATGCTTTAAATTATTCTAATGCTCGATGTGTGAATTGATAGTGTCCATTGAGAATGTTATTGGTATATAACTTTTCGCATAATTGAATGTCGGTTTGAGATTATTGAATATTGATTATGACTTAAATGCTTCGACACTGATTGCAATCAGGTGTAGTAGCGTTTAATATCATTTCTACTAGGAATGCATTATTATGTAATTAGTGATTGGATGATACAGGTTGATGGTTGTACTATTAGCGTTGTACCAACTAGTGGTGTTAAGGGTTTAGCATTTTTCGGTTAGTCGATGATAGTCTTTAACCAATCAATCTGTAACTAAGACGAGGGGAGACAAGATAGATTATACCTAGCTGTGCGGAAGCCATTCTATTGATTTGCTAGCCTTGTAGGATTAGGAAATGAAAAGCGAGGAGAGGAATTGTGAGAGTTGGTTTGAGTCAAACCGAACCCGTAGCGGCAACACTTTTAATATGTGTGTTAGTTAGCAATTATTTTATCTTTAATTTCCTGTAAGTAATTAGTTCCTTAGTTTTAATCAATCATTTTGCCAATTTCTTTCGTTAACTCAAATATACATTAGATCGTTAGTCTGCTCTGTGGATTCGACCTTGCTTACCGCTAACTACGGTATTTAAGTTTAATTTTGTGACCGTGACGACAGGTCCAACAAAATTTTGGCGCCATGCTTTATGATTTCCCAATTTGTAGAAACATGAAGTGGTTCATTTTCTTTTTGAGATTATAAACATCTTTTTTCAAATCCTATAAAATAAAAAAAATAATATAATGAAAAAGAAAGTCTAAAGAACATCATTGGGTTCCATGTAAAATGTCAAACAAAATAAGATTTTCAATTAAATTGTTCTTGTGACTGTGCTCATTCTTTGCAATTTTAGCATGCCTAAATTTAATTTAATTAATAATTAATGTACTAAAGTCTATGAGAAAAAAAGATTTTCAATCGATTTTTTTTTTAATTAAGAATTGTGGATTTTTTTAAATATTTTAGATATTTTAAAACAAAATAAGACATGTTGAAACCATGCATTATGATCCCAATTTGTAGAAACATTAAATGGGTTCCCTTTTTTTTTTTTTTTTTTTTTTTTTAAGATTATAAAAGTCTTTTTCAAGATCCTATGAAAATAAAAAAATAATATAAATGAAAAAGGAAGTCCAAAGAAATCATCATTGGTTCCATGTTAAAATGTCAAACAAAATAAGATTTTCAATTAAATTGTTCTTGTGACTTGTGTCATTTTGCAATTTTAGCATACCTAAAATTAATAATTAATGTACTAAAGTCTATGAGAAAATAATAACTATGCTCACTTACAATAAATGGCCAATAAAATAAATGTAATTTATTATGTCCTTTTTAATAAATGAAAATTATATCATCTTATAAATAGAGTTCCAAATTAGTAGTATGTTAGTTAGGTAGTTGGATATCTTAATAAGGTTTTTTTTTTTTTTTTATGATTTTAAATTTGATTTCGAATAATGCATAGAAATTTTTTTCATAATTTTTTTTTTTTAAAAACAAATACTGAAAAAAATAAATATACATTACAAAAGTTAGTCAAGATTGTAGTGTTAAAAAATTTCATTAACCTAGAATAGCAAATTTCAAAATAATATACGATGACCTTTAATATTGAATAACAAGAAAATAATAGCCGTTAAATTTAGACATTAAATAAATCGTTCAAAGATAATTTGGTAAATATTATCATTCTTAATAAGGTTTGAAAAAATTGTTATACATTAAGAGTAAACGATTTTTCCCACTAAATAATGGTTTAATAACACTTTCTATTTACAGACTTTTAAAATATCACTTTATTACCAAATTATATTTTGTTCCAATTCGTATCATTGTAACTACACCACCACCATTTTTTTTTCTGATCATCACTCACCAAAAACCCTCAAACCTACCTCCCGTCGATTCTGTCAGTCACTGATAATGAGCAATTGGGTTTGGGCAATCGGACTCTTAAGTTAAATTCTAATCAATTTAACTACTAAATTCAACTTTCTACTACCATCATCGACCTTTCCTTTAGCTCCAAGCCATTACTTAGCGGGGAAAAAGTCTGTAAGTATTACATTAATAACAAGTCTAATTGATACACCTGATGAATTGATTTTCAAAGCTAAAAAACAAAGATTAGGAGGATTAATGGGGCCATTGTCCACATCAAATGCATGTGGATTTGCCAGCTAAAAGACTAATCATGTGACAAAGATATTGACAACTTTCCCCTATTTGAAAATAATAATAATAATTATCATATGATATGAAACTTAATAATTAATGAATTATAATATAAAACATTGGTTTTTATTTTTAATATATAGATGTAATTTGTTTGTTTTATATTTGGGTTTGATCACTCATCTGTCATCCAGACTGGATTTTTGGTACCCATTTTGTTGAAGTCTATCTGTTCCCACTTTAGACTCACAAACTTTGGATCTTGTTTTTGTGCTTTTATTTGGATTAAAGCTGCCCACTTTTGGATTTAAACACTTCGTTTTTTAATTTCGCTTCATTGTTAGTTACTAGTTACTGAAAATCAATAACCATGCTTATCGTGTGATTGTCAAATGACGGATGATTATAGTGATGAGAATGTGTAATCACCTAGCAGGATTAGTCAAGATACGTATAAATTGACTCAAACATCCGATTTAAAAAAAAGAAAAAAAGTGTAAATGTCAGATGTATCATGATTCATATATTTGTATTATTAGAAAAATAAAAGTGATTTATCTCAATATGATATACCTTGTAAGATCGTCTTTAAGATTTTAAAAGAATATATATACCAAAGATTTTATACTTTCAATTTTCATAGGGTTTGATAATCTTAAAAGATAGTACTAGAGTTTAATTTTTTTTTTTAGGAAGATAATAAACAAGCTTTTCAATATATATTAAGAATTTAGTTTTAGTTTTTGAATTTATTTTTTTAAAATAAAAACACCAAAAATGGTATTAATGCTAAAGTGAGAGCGGATTATATTGGATATAATGCAAATCAGCCATATGACTGAGTTAATTAGGCCTATATAAACTAACCATTCTAGGTCTGGATGCTGTGGACAGAGCAATAAGATCCAGCCAACTAATTTAAATCCAAAGAAAACTTATATGAAATAGTCTGCCCTGCCATTTCATTCCATGATGTGAGACCATTTATGAATAATATCATCAGTTGTCACATAGTGCTAAATTTTCATTTATCAAATAGTACCTTGACGATGATTCATCAATAATACAATCTCATAATTCGTCAATAATTACCATCAGTCAATGGTTTTGAAAACCGACAATACATGTTATTGTTTATTAGACAGTCTCACCATGTCACAAAATGGTTAGCAAGACTGTCTCGAGGTGAAAAGTATTTTTAATCCATTGTATAGTGTATTCTTTTAGAACATATGTCATCGTAAGATTTTAGGTTATGAATATTGAGCCGACTTTGGCCCAATGCAAGATTGCTTTTGCTGGGTTGATCAAGTAGTATATTGATGGCGAGAGCTGGCCATGACCACCGTCAAAGAATAATTCCTTATTGTGAGTATAAATATTTATATGGTAAGAAAATCTATATAATTTATTTATGGGCCACCCTAACATATTAACACCTATGAAATATGTTCTAATAATTAATGTAAAAATATCAAGTTTCTAATAACTTACGGTTTTATCTCATTTTTATTATTATTATTTTATTCTTTTGATATATCCTCCTAGTTAGTAAATCACTCAAAATAGTTAACAATGCATTTAGTTAGCGTGTCATCAATAAAGTAATTAATTATGAAAATAGATAAATTTTAACAATTTAAATATATTGATTAAAAATATATTTAGTTTGTGCACACTTAAATAATCCTATAGGTGAATAGCACAGTGTCCCACAGCCACAAAACACCAACACCCTTTTTAGTTCATATAATTATAAATAAATAAAAAAATTATTTTTATTTTCTTAGTTGTTTTGATATAAATGTGTGAGAATAAAACAAAATAAAAACAAAACCTTTAGCTTTTGCTTGAAGGTCCTCAATCTCACTTTAAAAGCTTGAAGAAATAAATTTATGGTAGGAATGATGGAAATCCCTTTTGCATACAAGAATTTTGGGTATTTGAGATTCAAGCTAACAAATAAAGATAATGTTGCTCTTCATTCTTTCTTTTCAAGACCTTCAAACTTTTCCAAATTAACTTTCTTGCGTTTTCTTAGCTAAGCCAATTCCACCACGTTTTATTATTGGAAATGGTATTGAAGTTGTAGCTTGGAAGGAGGTGCATTTGGCTTGACAGGAGGAACAAAGGCAAAGGTTGAATGGCCCATAGAACCGCTGGCATTCACCATGTATTTACCAAGATACCCAGGCTCCAATTATCAATATCTTGCTTTTTTCACCAGCCATGTCTCGATCTCTTTTCCCCTCTCTCTTCTTCAGCCCTATTTAATATTTATAGGAACTAGAAGAAAGATTTTTGACACGTATAGGAACAAATAATTCTTGACTCAGATAAAAAGTGTCTCTTAGTAACGAAGACAAAAATTGAAAAGGAAAGAGATATTTTATTTCTGTATAAATTTTCTGTTTCCAACAAGGTTTTTGCAAAATTAAAGAAGAAAAAAAATGAACAGGAAAGAGTGAAAACAAAGAGATATTGAAACGACTGGGGGATTTTGCAGCCACAGAAATTGTGTTAAGATGGATACCTGTTATATTATTCAACCTTTTTGCTTTTTTTGCAGTCACAGCTAGCGTTTCTACGGTGAACCCTTCTTTGAAACCTTTTTTCTTTTCTTTATTTTTTTTCATTTCAAAAATTCTATAAAATTTCAATCTAACTCGATATTCTATGGTATTAAAGTATATTGATACGATCAATGTGGAATCATTGTGCAAGACCCCCGTTTCCCTTCCGGCGTGGGAAATGTGATACTTTGCTCTAATATGAGATTTGACAGACAAATACAGATACTATGTTAATTATTTATTGCTATTCTTTTGAAGCCATAACAATTTCGTACAATCATACACCAAATGATAAATAACACAGCAGTAATAGACACTGCTACAGCACAATTCCATGAAAATTAATAGAATACATTCCCATTCACGAAACATGGTAATTAGAATTGAACTTGCTACAAACATGAATACTAGCAGAAAATAAATCAAGGGTAAAGCTCAATGAGAGACCTTATACCTAGTATAGGACTTTCTTATAGTGAGTGAAACCAGCTTCTAAGAAGAGCTTCTTCAACTCTTCGACACTCCGTCTTTGCCGGTGTTGAACGAAACATCATCATCATGTCGAAGCATAGTTGGTTCTCCATTGCCCTCACTTGATCTTCCATTCCCATGGCCAGTTCTATTATCACCTTCCCTCCCATTTCTTTGCTAGGAATCGCTTCTTACACCCTTAATATCTTCGACTTCTTCATCACCCCAGTTATGTAGAACCACTGTAATTTTCCCATAATTAATTTATATGTTCACTGTTAGTCGCTGCTAAAACTGTAATCTGAATGCAAAGACATAGCTAGTACTAAAGTTTATGCTATGAATATGAGTGTAGTTCTCTGCTATTAAAGCAATTTAATTTGATTTGGCATTGGTAGGATAGGAATGTTGGACAAAATAGAATAACAAATATTTGGTCTGGTAAACGACGTTGTTGGTATTGTGTGTGTATGTCAAATTAATGGAATTACATATAGTTGTTTACCTTGAGCAAGACTGCATTAGCCGAAGGTATTGCCTTAACATGTCTCCTCCATGAAAAGCCAAGTTCTTAGTCCCCTGTAAATTATCACAACATGAGGGAGATCAAAAACAATGCAATGAATCTCCGGAAAAGCTTTGGCTATGGTTTCGACCATATTCCAGTGCCACCACCACCTAACTAGAGACTACCCCCTTAAATACCTCTTTATGGTCTTCAATCAAAGCTCTTGCTACCAGCTGAGAGTCACTAACCGGCATCATAAAAAGTTTTTTTAAATTTAGGTCATTAGCAGACAATCCCAAATTTTTTTTCCATTAGTTGTTTCGAACGGTGTGGAATCATCATTCTTGAACCAAGCGCTCAAGGATTGAAAGGAATTAATTAGGAGTGGATCAAGCTCGAGAAACACAAATGGTGAGCAGTGAGGGTGCATCCTTAAGGAGGAGTCGAGAAAGGGTGTGAGAAATACTTGTCTTCTTGGTGATCAATTTTGCTGACTTTTGGTTGAGAAAAGAAGCCGGTATGAACTAAGACACGCATAAGACGGTGAATGCCGTGGGCTTTATTTGGGTTCACACCGAGTGCAGAAAAATTGGAGAAAGGTCATGGGTTGGCTATGTTATGGATGATCTCTGGAATGCCTAGTGAATAGCGCATTTCACAGACATGCAATTATATAGTTGAATGAATAATTCCACACGTGAGCTTGAGCTTCAAGAAGCTCACTAGCACTTCTCACATGAATCGAAGCCATAAGTAATATGAAGTACTCTTTGGCCTGATAGTTCTGAGGAAAGTACACTTAATAGTAGTTGATGGTAGTGTGAATCGGGTTTTTTAGTGGTAGTTGATATACACGTCTTGTCTATAGAATGCATAATTAAAGTTCTTAATTGAGCACCACATGAATGACAAGTGATACAATTAGCTAGTATGAAGTATGAATCCTATCCATGGAATCCATCAGGTTATAATTGGGCACCGCATGAACGATAAGTGATACTAGTAGCAAGAAATATCGAGTAAACGACTTTTCCACCCCAAAAATTGCTTTAATGACACTTTTTCATCCAAAAAGTTCTAAAATACCACTTTTCCACCAACATTCATATTCTATTAATATCTAAAATGCACTTTACTTTCTTAACCAGTATTCGACGAGTTATCAGGGGCAAAAGTAAGAGAGTTGTAGGGACACCGACAATTGAATATTTGCCATTGAAATCAGTCAAAATAATCTAAGAACAAAAAACACTGGTTTTGCGTAGGCAACAATCGGCGAGAAATCAGGTATCGGTGAGAGAGGATTTGTAGAGAGGAGATTGGAGTGTAAATGGTGATGACTAAGAGAATTTTGCTATCTGAATAGATCGAAATCGGTTTGGGTAATACCAAAATATTAACTTTGAGTGAAAAAATGATATTTTGAAACTTTTTGTGTGAAATAGTGATTTACTCATAAAACCTTTGTAAGACCTACAGGGTCTCTCTCATATAACAATAAATGGTAGAAGAATCAAGATTATAATTGACAATAACAGCCAATGTCTGCAAATCCTCTCATTATAATATGTTTCAGCTCTGCCGTGAGTGAATCTTTAACAAAATCTCCTTG
The DNA here is from genome assembly GCF_008641045.1 of Pistacia vera. NCBI lineage: Eukaryota > Viridiplantae > Streptophyta > Magnoliopsida > Sapindales > Anacardiaceae > Pistacia > Pistacia vera. The sequence continues at coordinate 274,009 of NW_022196545.1, read as the reverse complement.
GCCTATTGCTTGATCCATTTATTTTATATATTTCACCTTTTACATGTTTTAAATAAAAAAGATAGCCTGTGACATTCATGTGATTTATATCCAATTTCCCTTTAGTGGCGTTACGTTAAGAAACAGCAAAATTTCTTTTTATAATAATTAAATTATGTGGTTCAGGCCAATATCAAAGTAAATTGTGGGCTTTTAAAATTTAATTAATTAAAAAAAGTATATGCATTTTATTGTCCAAAGAGGTGATTGATTGTATATGGAGGAAATATACCCATCCGTTTTCATAATCTTTATAACAGATTACGAAACTTGAGGTTGTGAGTAATCCATTTTTCTATTGGTTTTGGTTTGACGAATATTTAATTAAGAGATGAGTGGACGACATGTTCCCACCCAAAGATTAACAAAATTCTAGTTCTACTTTGATTTTATTTATTCTATATTTTCAACTTCAATTAATAGAAAATCATTTAATATATCGGTTAAAAGTTAAAGTGTCATTTGAACTCATTAAATGTGAAATAAAAAAAAAAAGTTCAAATAACCCCTTTTACACCACAAATCTCTCCCAAGCACCCTTATCAGTTATCACTCTCTTCCCTCGCGATTGCCACAAAAAATTAGATCTAGTTGGATTCCCAATGCTATTGGACATCACACCATCACCCCACTCATCCCCGAAAAACCACATTTCCCCAACCTCTTTCGCTTTCATTTTGGCTAGATCGAAGTCTTTTCTCTGCTATTTTTCCCTCCTGTGATTTTCTGAAAAATCCATATCTAGCCAGATTTCAACCACTGCCCCACAGCTAGCTACCACCCCCATCGTCCCCGACAAAAACCATCCATCCCCCAGCTGTTTGCCTCCATTTTGCTGGATATGAGCATTTTTGCCGATTTTTCCCTCTCTTATGGCTACTGGAAAAATATAGATCCATTTCGGAGTTAAAAAATAATTTATTAATTTATTTTAAAGGTGGTAATAATAACTTTTTATATTGTGTCAGAATCCAAAAATCATTAACGTCGTTAATTTTAAGGTGTGGAATAAAAAAACCAAGGATGGGAATTTATATTTTCACTAATCTTTGGGGGAAACATGTGGTTTACTCTTAAAAAGAGATTACGGTGAGTTTATCGTTTTCCTTCACTTTAATATTCTTATTTTGGGGACTTTTTGAAATTACAGATTTCTCTTTACCGTACAAGTGTCTGTTTCGATATTTTTTTCATATATTTTCTTGGCGTGAACTTAAATAGTTCCCATAAAAAGTATTTATCAGAAATTAATCAGCAGTTCAATTAAATTAATCAATTAATTATTCACCCAAGTTTAAATAGTAAACTCATTTTTTTTTATCAGATGTGTCCGAGCCAGTTTAGTATATCTCATTAATTTTTGGAACCTAAAATTGATAATTAGGTAACTTCTCTTGATACTCTATTAATATCTATAAAGACTCAAATTAAGAGCTCATAAAACTCTTTTCGCTTTTTTATCATCAGACTAACAGTAATACTAGTACAACTCATCTCACACCTATTAATTATTAAATTAATATTAATATGAAATATGAAATCAGCTTTTTGAATCCAAATTGGTAGGCTTTGTTCTTGGAGATATGCATAGAAAAACATAATTTCAAAAGTATTTTTGGAAAACAGAAATTTTCAACTTTTTTTTGTTTTAAGAGCAGGCATCCTTCGTGCGTGAAAGAAAGAGGAGTAGTTGGTGATGGAAAAAATTTTGAGTTGGGATTTTAAAAGAGCCAAAAGCCGAAGTAGACAGTCAAGGTGGGTGGGGCCCGGATCCGAATTATAGAGTCTGTCTTTATTTTTGACTTTACAAAATGATTGATTAATCCTGTGTTTTATTCAGTGAACGTGATCGTGACGGTATTGTAACTTGGAAAGACATTTTTAAATACGGACTCAACTAAACCGTGTATATGTGATGATTTGACTGATGATTTAGATTAAAGGGCTGTGATTTAAGCTAATTTTTGAGTGGGTCCTTTTAACCACCGACGTTTTTTTTTTTGGATAAAAAAAATAAAGATTGCCGACGTTATTTCTGTGAAATAAACATTTTATTGATGTTTAAAATTATTAAAACAAGTGTGCACAGTTCTTGTTCCCAAGATGAAAGAATTAATAAAATGAAAAAAGTATTTACGGCCCTTTTCCACCCCAATTAATGGTTTAATAACACTTTCTTACTCATATTTGTTAAAATACTATTTAAGTATCTAAATTTATGTTCCATTTTCTACTCAAATATTTGACGACAAACGAAAAACAAACTCATCTAAGCTGTTGGGCTTTTGAAGAGAGGAGGTCAGTAAGTCTTTTGGTGGTGAAGTTAGATTTTGATGCTCGTGATTGATCGAAATTTGATTTGATAGGGGCAATTGTGTAAACCCTAATCGCTCGATTGCTGGATTGACAGGATTGATGAAAGCAAGATTTGTGGGGTTTTGTAAGTAATGATCCGAAAATAAGATAGTGATGTGATTTGGATACCAATGCTGCCAAACGACCGATGGCACAGTCTGCCATTATTTGGATAGTAAAATATATTTTAAAAATCTGTGGCTGAAAATTAAGTCATTATTTGGGTGGATAAAATTCGTTTACTTATAAAGAGAATATTATCACATGCTGAAGCTAAAATTACGTTAAGGAGACCAACTATTTCATTATTAATTAGGTCAATTAAGTCAATGCATCACATTATATATAATGAATCATTGTTTATTACGAAACAAGAATGGGTATAAATTTTTTTTGTTATTACATGAAATATAAGTGGAGTCTATATTTTTAACCAATATTTTAGAAATGGGTCGGTCCAACTAGTGACATCATCATGCTATGGTGACGCCATGCCTCATCTCTTTTCCCCTCCTCCTTCTTCAACCCTATTTAATTATAGGAACTAGAAGGAAGATAAACCTACGGACACCAAAATAGTCCACCGAATTTCTGTACCGGCCTACGTGGAAGCATCTCTCAGTTTTTTTATAATTTTTTTCTAGTGAACGGCCGTCCATCCAATTTGACGGCCGTCACTCACATGGACGCCGTCCATGTTATATGGATGGGCGTCCATATGGAGAGACGGCGGTCCATATAATATGGACGCCGTCCCTATTAAATAAAATAAAAAAATTTGTAAAAGCTTAGGGACGGCGTCCATCTATTATGGACGGCGTCCATTAATTTTGGAAGGGCGTCCATGTTATATGGAAGGGCGTTCCATATTCGAGGGAGGCCATACATATAATATGGACGCCCGTCCCTATTAAAATAAAAAAATAAAAATTGTAAAAGCTTAGGGACGGCCGTCCACAAATAATGGACGCCCGTCCTTCACCCAAAATATAAAAAAAAAAAAAAATTCTTTGGGGACGCCGTCCACCAATTGTGACGGCCGTCCCTTAATTTTGGACGGGCGTCTATAATTTTTGGACGCCAGTCCAAAATTAATATTTACAAATCTTAAAAAAGCGATGGACGGGCGTTTCGTAAAAAAAGTAATTTTTAAACACTGGACGGTCGTCCCTAACTTGTGGACGGCTGTCCATACTGAAGGAGCCCGTCCATTCATTATGGACGGTCGTCCATAAGGGTTGGACGACTTCCCTTTTGTAAAGGCAGCCGTCCAACCCTATGGACGCCCGTCCATAAGTTATTAAAATTTAAAAAAAAAAAATTTTGAAATAACATTTGGTTACATTAGCTTCTCCAATACGCTTCTCCAACAAGCGCTAAAATTCTCAGAGCGAAAGAAACCAGCGCCAAAATTCGTCATCCCTTCTGCTTCATCGTTGCCGTCTGTTTTCGTCTCAGCGTTGCGTCTGCATTTCTCAGCCATTTCTTCCCGCAACAAACGTTTTCTCCTCATTTTCCAGCTACCGTGTGAAGAATGAAGCTATCATCTTTTCATCATCAACCACACCATTTTTACAGTCGAAGAAACACCAGCCATTTTTCAGTCGAAAGAGGGATCCATTTTTTACAGGGAAAGGGAGATTAGAGATTTGTGCAGGTTAATAAACGATTTTCATATAATTTATACATTATTTAGTTTTTTACCGTGGAAATTTTTATATAACTTATCCATGTATTTAGTTTTGTATTATATTTTGGATTGAATATGTTCCAATAGAAACAAACTGATAGAGAAATTGTTGGTGATTGTTATGAACCAGATTTCGTGAACGTGACACTAGTATTGGATTTGCATTAAATTACAGAATATGGAAGGTCCAGTTTGGCTCAGAATATGAAGAGTCCAGTTTGCCTTAGAATATGGAAGAGTCAGTTTGCCTCATTTCATGATGTTGAGGTAAATTTATTGTATCGTATTGTTTATTTATTTGATGTGTTGTATTAGTACATTCTAATTTTATGTTTATAAAACTATTAAATCAGGAAAATGAAAGTGATGAATTAGAAGATATGGGATGTGCAGAGGAAGAAGTAGAGCCTCATATTGGAATGTGTTTGATTCAGTTGATAGTCTGGTGCAGTATTACAAACGGTATGGTAACAAAATAGGATTTGAAGCAATGATACGTACGTCAAGAAAGGCGAAGATGGAGAGATGAGATATGGACAGTGGATGTTCTTGTTCTGGAAAGGAGAGATGTAAGTCCGAAATACCTTGAAAAACAACCTGTTGCCAAAACAGATTGTAAGAGTCGGATTAATGCAGCTTTGAATGGTGAATGCAAATGGGAAATTAAATCAGTTGTACTTGAACTAACCATGATCTTACAAGTCCGACAAAAAGAAGATATTTCAAGGTTAACCGAAACGATACAACCTTATGTGAAAAGGCGACTTGAAGTTATGATGTGGCTGGGTTAGACCGTGTAAAAATTTTCAGACATGTTCAGTTGGGGCAGGAGGTGTAGAGAATTTGACGTTTCTAGAAAAAGATTGTAGGAACTACATTGAAAAAGTGAAAAGTTACGACTTAGAGTTGGAGATGCTTCGCAGTACTTGAGTATTTTAGGAAAATGCAAAAGGAGAATTCAAATTTCTGGTACATAATTGATGTAGTGAAGAGAGTTGATTACAGAAGTGTTATGGGTTGATGCTAGATGTAGGGCTGCATATAAAGAATTCGGTGATGTTATCACCTTTGACACAACGTATCTGACGAACAAGTATGATATGCCTTGCTACTTTTGTGGGGGTTGATCATCATGGACATTCTACGTTGTTAGGTTGTGGGTTAATTTCTCATGAGGACACTGAGACATTTGTATGGCTATTTCATTCTTGGCTTGAATGCATGGATGTCGCCCTAATGGAATAATCACTGATCAAGATAAGGCCATGCAAAATGTAATTGAGATTGTTTTCCCTGGGACAAGACATAGGTGGTGTTTGTGGCATATAATGAAGAAATTACCTGAAAAGTTAAGGGGGTATAAGGAATATGAAACTATCAAGTTAAGTTGAAAATGTTTGTATGATTCCTTTACGCGTGAAGAGTTTCGAAGAGCGGTGGAACCAATTGTTGATGTGCAAACCTTCACGATAATGCATGGTTATGTGGATTGTACAAAGAAAGAGTACGATGGGTGCCTGCATTTCTTAAAGATACTTCTAGGAAGGTACGTCTACTATCCAAATAGTGAAAGTATGCATGCATTTTTTGATGGGTATGTCAATTCCAAAACCACTTTGAACAATTTGTGGAACAATATGATAATGCATTGCGAGCTAAAGTGGAAAAAGAAAGGAGCGGTGATTTTAGATCTTTTAGATCTTTTAAATCTTGGATACCATGTATAACTAATACCCCATTGAGAAGCAATTCAAAGTGCATACACAACTGCAAGTTTAAAGAGCTTCAAGATGAGATTGCCGGGAAGATTTATTGGAGTATTCTTTTCTGAAAAATATGATTCATCGCGAGGAGTTTCAAGTTTGGGAAGACGTTTGGTTGGAGATAATAGTTGCCGTGTTCCTCATGTAGTATACTTTGATGAAAGTTCGTGTGATATTCATTATACTTGTCATTTGTTTGAGTTCAGGGGATTTTATGCGACATGCCATTATGGTGTTGATTCATAAAAGGATTTCACACGTTCCGGAAAAGTACATTTTACGGCGTTGGAGGAAGAATGTGAAGATGTCATACGAAAATTAAGGTCAGTTAAATAGGTGGAGCACCAACATTGAAGGACAACGTTTTGATAAGTTGTCTAATTTAATGCTGACAGTAGCAGATCTAGCATCAAACAATGAGGAGATTATAATATGATGACGGAGTTTATGATTGACATGAGGAAACATTGGAGCAAAAGGAAAGTGAATGAGGGGTTGGTACAACGTGAACATCTCTTCTAGAACGGTTTGAACTAGCAAGATGGGGACAACCTCCTAAAGAGGGGAATACCCTAATCATTAGTCCACAGGCAGCTCGTAACAAAGGTCGTCCTTCATGTAGAAGAAAGCAGTCGAAGATTGAAGAAATTGTACGTAGGGTTAAAAGAAAAAGTTACAAAACAAAAGAAGGTATGACTAACATTATTTCAGTAATTTTTTTGAAACATATTTACTTATTTGAAGTTTAGAATAATATCGACTTGATTATTAATGTGTTATGATACTTTTTAGGAAAGATCATCGGTACAAGACAACAGGAACAGTTTCTTCATGTACTTCGTGGCTGATGCGGAAACTCAAGTGTTGTCAAATGATGTTGTTACTACACAAGTATGTGTTATAATCTTGTATACTAATTGCTTAAGTTTTCTATACCGTGTGCTAAATTGTGGTTGTTAAACAATGACAGATGTCCACTGGTCCGGTTCCAAATCTCGAACAAAGTAGTTTCTATACTGGACAGGAGTTTGTAAATAATGACATGTCCGTTAGGAGATGTTTGATATTTTTGCCAGTTGAAATATAGAAATTGTATTTGGTACAAATTTTCATGCTTTGGTTAATTTTTCCAAATGCAGTTGAGGTGTATGCTTATACAGTTGTTTTATTTTTTGTTTTTCGTCATTGATTGTGTAGGATAGTGAATTCATGATAATGACGTTAATGTATATGGCATTTTGGATATGCATTTCTTTTCAGATTTGAATTTATGTCTTTGAGTATGTCTAGTATTACATATACATATAACATTGAAAAGAGTTGTAGACATATGTATAAACAAAAGACAAATCTATTTATAAACAAAGACAGCTTTATTATAAACAAACTACAACTTTATTAATAACATCCGCTCAAATCAATCTATTTATAAACAAAAGGGAAAAATTCTTCATCATGGTGCAGGGGGTGGAGGTTGACTAGAGGATGAGGAGGCTGTTGAGAAGTTCTTCATCATGTTGAAAATCTCTGTCATGCGGTCTCCAATGATGTCAACTATTTCTTCAATTCTGATGCAAACGTGTTGAAATCCTTTGCCGTTCTTGCATTTGCCTCTCAGTACATGAAAAACGCTCTTCTTGAAACTTTTCCATCTGCTCAAATCTGCTTTCTATTCTGTAAAGTATGAGAACCCATATCTTCTACATTCCAGATGGTCTAGGTTCAGTACTTGTTCTCTTCTTTTGCGCACATAGACTTGTCCTTCAGTAACCCTTCTGGAATACTGACACATTCTTGAACCGTTGCATCTCCCTCGATTTCATCCCTAATAAGATACCATTGTCCTGCACATTCTTTTAATCAAACCCATTCTTTCAATGTCACATCCCCCAACACATTAGTTGTAGAACAATACTTATTTGTTGCATCATCAGGGTGATCTCAATATTTAACTTCTACAATAACGTAACCAGCATCCCCCAATATATTTCTCCTTTCTCTGCAGGGATCTCTCACAACTTCTTAATCAATAATTTTCTAATTAACTTGCCTCCTGCTACTGCTGCTTCCATGAACATAAATCTTTAACCGTCACATTTCCATTTGTTCTTTCCTACCATTAAATGTGAAAGTCAAGTATTTGTGAAATACTCTACATAGGAGGTTCTGTAACTTTGTAGATTTACACCTATGTGGATGGTAAGTCCCTATTTCGGAAACATCTATCCATGCTTGTTTGGAATCCCAGTTTCTAGGTACGTTTTCCAAACCTTCAATCAAATCCTATCCAGTTGCTAAATCTTGGGGTGTCACTACAAAGTTGATTCTTTAATTTAAAGAACATTGTATACACCTGAAACTCATCACTGTCTGTCCTACAACTTCTAAACTACCAAAAAACTCATATATCAAATGCCTATATCCATCATATCTCATACTGACTAAACGGTCCCATTTCAAATGATTAAGCCAACATTGATTTATCACCTAAACCTAAACTTGTTAGAAGTCCTAAATCCAAATTTCTTCCAAGGCAAATATCTCTTTTCGACACGTCCTCGTATTATTTTTTATGTCGCCAGTCTCGAAATTGAAGTGCAGATGGGATGTGCCTTCTGAGGAATGGTTGAATTTTTTGCCCTCACCATTTTCGCTTTCTTCTAAAACCTGTATACATAAAAAAATCGTCATCATAATTGCCAAAGACACATAGCCAAATTAAGCCTGTTGTCAAATAAAATCCATGTGGATGAATGCCAGAAAGCTTCTACTGGAAATGAAAAGTATGTTTGATCTTCTGGATTGATGAACAGTCGTAAAATTATGTTTTCTTGGTTCTCTGAACAGGATTATGTGAAAACATACAACTGGATGAATCTTAAATTATTCATAACAATCACAAATAGTTTGCTTCCGAATTATCCATTTTATTAGCTTGGACAGTTATTCTGTGTGCAAATAGATAAGGAATGAATACAGTATATCATCATTTTACAATTGGCTGCTGTTTTTTGTTAAGTTGAATAGTACCTTAAGAGATGTCAAACACACAGCTCAAAAGTGGGTACAACATTTCACATGGCAACAAATCAAATGTCAAGGAGCAAGGAAGAAGAAGAAGACTTTATATATCCTGCTCAAACAAATCACAACTGTATATGTTGCTGGCACTTTCTAACAAACTCACTCATGATAGAAGACACCTTTAAAGTATACCTTTCACACAAGTTTTATGAAAGATTTAAGATAAATATCTCAGAGTGAAATGAGTGAGACATCTTACTTTAAAAGTGATTAATAAAATTACACATAAGAAGAAAGTGATAATAAAATGTTCACACATATTTGTTCATACGATCATATAAACAATAAAATTGTACACATATAGCAATATGTCAAAACATGTACAAACAACAAAACAACATATGCCTAACTTTAAAGGTAGCCAGCTTTTACTTAAAAATATGAAGTTAGGAACTTTAAAAGGCAACAATACCAAAACAAAGTTAAGAACTATATAAAGCATATGCCTAACTATAAACTCACGCATAACTCCAAATCATGTTATTTAATTTAACATCTTCAAAAAAATTGGAATGAAAAATTCCTTCCCAATTTGTAAATCAAGTCGGATTTGATTGTTCAAAATCTCAATTTAAAGACTAGAGCAAAACAAAGTTGGAAGCTGTTTCTGCAGATGAAGAAAAGGCTAAAGCAATTGAACTAATCTCTCTCTCACTGCTGAACAGTTGAAGCTAAAGCTGAAGCGCAAAGAAAGAGAGGAGCTTATAATCAGGAAACTGCCGCCATCAAGAAGAATCAGAAAACTGAGTCTGAAATTGACTCAATTAAGTCTTAATTTTCTCAATTAAGTATCTGTGTGTTATACTGAGTTATTTTAATCTAAAATTCAGAATTCCACAACAATTTCCTAAAATATGCCTAAAATCAATTTTTCTTTCACGGTAGTTCACACAAACCAGCAGTAAAATAAACAAAATTATCTTTATCAATGGCAGAAACACTTCTATTTCACACTCACACAAACCAGTCCCACCAAATTGACTGGATTTTATCTCATAACTCAACTCATTCACACATTCATCCAACAAAAAAAAAAATATTCAAAAAAAATTGAAAAAGGAAAGTGTTTAATTACCAAGACAAAGAACAAGCGCAGAACAAGAGTCCAGAAGGAAAAAACCATGAAGACGATGAAGACGCAGTAACGCAGATGGAAGACGAAGAAGATGGTAATGGCTGCCTAGGTGTTAAAAAATTTTAAACTTCCTAAAGTTTTAACCTAAAACAGTAAAACGCGATTTTTTTTTTTTAAATTTTAAAACATTAGGACGGCGTCCATAAGGTTGGATGACCGTCCATATGAATGGCAGGGCGTCCATTCAGTATGGACGCCCGTCCACAAGTTAGGGACGGCCGTCCAATGTTTAAAAATTACTTTTTTACGAATTAATTTTGGTTTAAAGTTTGTAAAATATTAATTTTCAAGGCGTCCAAAAATTACGGACGCCCGTCAAAATTAAGGGACGGCCGTCCACAATTGGTGGACGGGCCCCAAAGAAATTTTTTTTTTTTTTTATATTTTGGGTGAAGACGGGGTCATTATTTGTGGATGCCCGTCCAAAATTAAATGACAGCCGTCTAAGCTTTACATTTTTTATTTTTTATTAATAGGGACAGGCGTCCAATTATATGGACGGCGTCCCTCGAATATGGACACTATCCATATAACATGGACGCCCGCCATAAAGAGGATGGCGAGTCCCTAAGTTTTACAAAATTTTTATTTTATTTTAATAGGGACGGGGTCCATATATATGGACGGCCGTCTCTCGATATGGACGCCCGTCCAAATTGGATGGACGGCCGTTTACTAGAAAAAAATTATAAAAAAATTGAGAGACGCGTTCCACGTAGGCCGGTTAGAAATTTGGTGGACAATTCGATATCGGTATGTTATTGGAAAACGAAAGATATATTGAAACAAGGGAGGATTTTGCAGCCACAGAAATTGTGTTAAGGATACTGGAGTGCATTTATGGCCAATGTGACGGATGGCCTGATTATACTATTCAACCTTTGCTTTCTTTTTGCAGTCCCAGCTAGCGTTTCCATGGTGAACTCTTCTTTGAACCATTCTTCTTTTCTTGATTTTTTTTCTCATTCAAACATTCTATAAAATTTCAATCTAACTCGATATTCTATGGTATTAAAGTATATTGATATGGATCAATTGTGAATCATTGCAAGCGAATGTTTAAATCTAGATAAAAGCTTTCTATTGTGACCAATACTGGATTAAATTATTCCAAATCATTTCCTTTTTTTTTTTTTTTCATAAACCAATCTTATATATAATAGTTTTTATCAAAAGTTCAAAAAAGGTATTTGTCGAATTTGAGCGAACCTCATGGGTGTTTGTAAAATTGGCTCTAATTGTCTTGTATTAATGCTACCTTAAGTCGAAGGACTTCTGACTTATATCCCAAGACCCCCCCTTCCCTTCCGGTATGGGATATGTGATACTTTCTCTAATATGATAATTTGATAGACAAATTGCAGATAGATACGTTTAATTAATTTATTGCTATTCTTTTGAAAGCCATTACAATTTCGTACAATCATACCCCAAAGAGAATAACACAACAGTGATAAACACTACTACAACACAATTCCATGAAAATTAATAGAATACATTCCCATCAAAAAATGGTAATTAGAATTGAACTATTACAAAAATAAATACTAGCAGAAATAAATCAAGGGTAAAGCTCAATGAGAGACTTAGACCTAGTATAGGACTATCTTATAGTGAGTGAAACCAGCTTCTAAAAGAGCTTCTTCCACTCTTCGACGCTCCGTTCTTTGCCAGTGTTGCACGTACACATCATCACCATGTCGAAGCATAGTTGTGTCTCTATTGACCTCCCTTTGATCTTCCATTCCATGACCAGTTCTATTATTATCACCTTCCCTCCCATTTCTTTGCTAGGAATCGTCTCTACACCTCTTTAATATCTTCAAGCTCTTTCATCACCCCAGTTATGCAGAATCCACTGTATATTTTCCCACAATTGATTTATATGTTCACTGTTAGTCGCTGCTAAAAACTTATAACCTGAATGCAAATCGACATGGCTAGTACTAAAAATGTTATGCTATGAATTATGAGTGTAGTTCTCTGCTATTAAAGCATTTAATTTGATTGGTATTGGTAGGGTAGGAATGTTGGACAGAAATAAGAATAACAAATATTTGTGTCGGTAAATGACGTCGTGGTATTGTAGTGTGTATGTCAAATAATGGAGATTACATAAGTTGTTTACCTTGAGCAAGACTGCATCAGCCGAAGGTATTGCCTTAAACATGTCCTCCATGAAAAGCCAAGTTCAGAGTCCCCTGTAAATTATCAACAACATGAGGGAGATCAAAAACAGTGCAATGAATCTCCGGAAAAGCTTTGGCTATGGTTTAAGCAATGTTCCAGTGCCACCCCCACATCAACTAAAGACTTCAACCCTTAAATACTCTTTATGGTCTTCAATCAAAGCCTTGTACCAGCTGAGAGTCGCTGACCATGGCATCATAAAAAGTTTTTTTAAATTTAGGTTCATTAGCCACACAATCCAAGGATTTTCCCATTAGTTGTTTCGAACGCTGTGGAATCATCATCTTGAACCAAGCATCAAGGATTGAAAGGAATTAATCATGAGTGGATCAAGCCCGAAAAACACAAATGGTGCAGCGGTGAAGGGTGCACCTTAAGGAGGAGTCGAGAAGAGGGTGTGAGAAAATACTTGTCTTCTTGTGATCAATTTGCTGACTTTTGGTTGAGAAAAGAAGCCGGTATGAACTAAGACACGCATAAGACGGTGAATGCCGTGGGCTTTATTTGGGTTACACACGCGTGCGGAAACAATTTGGGAAAGAGTCATGGGTTGGCCATGTTATGGATGATCTCTGGAATGCCTAGTTGAATGGCGCATTTTACAGACATGCAATTTATATAGTTGAATGAATAATTCCACACGTGAGCTTGAGCTTCAAGAAGCTCACTAGCACTCTCAACATGAATCGAAGCCATAAGTAATATTGAAGTACTCTTTGGCCTGATAGTTCTGCCAGGAAAGTACACTTTATATAGTAGTTGATGGTAGTGTGAATCGGGATTTTTTAGTGGTAGTTGAATATCCACGTTTTGTCTATAGAATGCATAATTAAAGTTCTTAATTGAGCACCACATGAATGACAAGTGATAGTATTAGCTAGTATGAAGTGTGAATCCTTATCCATGGAATCCATCAAGTTATTAATTGGGCACCACATGAACGACAAGTGATACTCGTAGCAAGAAATATCGAGTAAACGACTATTTCCCACGCAAAAATTGCCTTAATGACACTTTTTCATCCAAAAAGTTCTAAAATATCACTTTCCCACCCAACATTCATATTCTATTAATATCTAAAATACACTTTACTTTCTCAGTCAGTATTCGACGAGTTATCAGGTGTAAGAATAAGAGAGTTTTTATAAAGTGGACACTGATCAATTGAATATTTGCTATTGAAATCAGTCGAAAATAATCTAAGAACAAAAAACACTGGCTTTGCGATAGGCAACAATCGACGAGAAATCAAGTATCGGAGTGAGAAAGGATTTGTAGAGAGGAGATTGGAGGTTTAAATGGTGATGACTAAGAGAATTTTTGCTATCTGAATCGATCGAAATCGGCTTTGGGTAATACCAAAATATTAACTTTGAGTAGAAAAGTGATATTTTGAAACTTTTTGTGTGGAAATAGTGATTTACTCATAAAACCTTTGTAAGACCTACAGGGTCTCTCTCAGATATACAATAAATGGTAGAAGAATCAAAGATTATAATTGACAATAACACTCCAATGTCTGCAAATCCTCTCATTATAATATGTTTCAGCTCTGCCGTGAGTGAATCTTTAACAAAATCTCCTGGGCCTATTGCTTGATCTTATTTATTTTTATATATTTTTGACCTTTTACATGTTTTAAATAAAAAAGATAGCCTGTGACATTCATGTGATTTATATCCAATTTCCCTTTAGTGGCGTTACGTTAAGAAACAGCAAAATTACTTTTTATATAATAATTAAATTATGTGGTTCAGGCCAATTTATCAAAGTAAATTGTGGGCTTTTAAAATTTTAATTAATTAAAAAAAGATATATACAATTTTATTGTCCAAAGAGGTGATTGATAAGTATATAGATCAATTTTATACCCATTCCTGTTTTATAATCTTTTATAACAGATTACGAAACTTGAGGTTGTGTCGTAATCCATTTTTCTATTGGTTTTGGTTTGACGAATATTTAATTAAGAGATGAGTGGATGACATGTTTCCACCCAAAGATTAGCAAAATTCTTAGTTCCACTTTGATTTTATTTATTCTAGATTTTCAACTTTAAATTAATAGAAAATCATTTAATATAATGGCCAAAAGGTGAAGTGATCATTTAAACTCCATTAAATGTGAAATAAAAAAAAATAATTCAAAATAACCCCTTTTACACCACAAATTTCTCTCCCAAGCACCCTTATCAGTTATCACTCTCTTCCCTCGCGATTGCCACAAAAAATTAGATCTAGTTGGATTCCTAATGCTGTTGGACATCATCACCATCACCCCAGTCATCCCCGACAAAACCCATCCATTCCCCAGCCTCTTTCGCTTTCATTTTGGCTAGATCTGAGTCTTTTCTCTGCTATTTTTCCCTCCCTTGTGATTTTCTGAAAAATCCATATCTAGTCAGATTTCAACCACTGCCCCCACAGCTAGCTACCACCACTCATCCCCGACAAAACCCATCCATCCCCAGCTTGTTTGCCTCCATTTTGCTGAATATGAGCATTTTCTCCCGATTTTTCCCTCTCTTGTGGCTACTGGAAAAATATAGATCTATTTTGGAGTTAAAAGATAATTTATTAATTTATTTATAAGGATGGTAATAACACTTTTTATATTGTGTCAGAATCCAAAAATCATTAACGTCGTTAATTTTAAGGTCTGAAATAAAAAAAACCAAGGATGGGAATTTGTATTTTCACTAACCTTTGGGTTGGAACATGTAGTTTACTCTTAAAAAGAGATTATGGTGAGTTTATCGTTTTCCTTCACTTTAATATTCTTATTTTGGGGACTTTTTGAAATTACAGATTTCTCTTTATCGTACAAGTGTCTGTTTCGATCATTTTTTTCCATATGTTTTCTTGGCGTGAACTTCATAATTCCCATAAAAAAGTATTTATCAAATAATTAATCTCTGGGTCAAGTTCAATTAAATTAATCAATTAATTATTCATGGAAGTTTAAATAGTATAACTAATTTTTTTTTTTATTAGATGTGTCCGGACTAATTTATGCATATCTCAACTAATTCTTTAGAACTTGAAATTGATAATCAAGTAAACCTCTTAATGATTATCTCTATTAATATCTATAAAGACTCAAATTCAAAAGCTCATGAAATTTTTTTTGCTTTTTTATCATCAGACTAATTAGTAATAGTTAGTAGAACTCATCTCTCACACCTTATAATTATTAATTATTAACTATTAAATATGAAATATGAAATCAGCTTTTTGAATCCAAATTGGGTAGCTTTTGTTCTCTGAGATATACATAGAAGAACATAATTTCAAAAGTATTTTTGGAAAACAGAAATTAAAAATATTTTCAACTTTTTTTTGTTTTCAAGAGCAGGCATCCATTCGTGCGTTGAAAGAAAGAGGAGTATGTGGTGATGGAAAAAATTTTGAGTTGGGATTTTAAAAGAGCCAAAAGCCAAAGTAGACCCGTCAAGGTGGGTGGGGCCCGGATCTGAATTATTAGAGTCTGTCTTTTCTTTTTGACTTTACAAAATGATTGATTAATCATGATCGTGACAGTATTGTAAATTGGAAAGACTTTTTTAAATACGGACTCAACTAAACCGTTGATTTTCTGATGATTTGACTGATGATTTAATTAAAGGGCTGTGATTTAAGCTAATTTTTCAGTGGGTCCTTTTAACCACCGACGTTTTTTTTTTGGATAAAAAAAATTAACATTGCCGACGTTATTTCTGTGAAAATAAACATTTTATTGATGTTTAAAATTGTTGAAACGAGTTTGCACATGTTCTTGTTCCCAATGATGGAAGAATTTTAATAAATGAAAAAGTACTTAACGTCCCTTTGCCCACCCAATTAATGGCTTAATGACTTTCTTACCTATTTTGTTAAAATACTATTTTAGTATCTAAATTTATGTTTCATTTTCTATTCAAAATATTTGGTGACAAACGGGAAGGAAACTCAGTCTAAACTAGGGGCGGATCCAACCACTTTTTGGGTGGACTATCAAATTTTTTTTTTTAAATATTAATATGTATAATTTATATATTTTGGTCCACCCTAACAAAAAATTAATAGATAAAAATATTAACATATAATTAATTTTTATTTTGGCCCACCCTAAAAAAAATTTCTGGATCCGCTACTGGTATAAACTGTTGGGACTTTTGAAGAGGAGAAGTCAGTAAGTCTTTTGGTAGTGACATGTTGATTTTGATGCTCGTGATTGATTGAAATTTGACTTGGTGAGGGTGAACCTAATCGCTTGATTGCTAACGATTGAAAGGATTGATGGGAGCAAGATTTGTGGGGTTTTGATAAACAATGATCGGGAAAGAAAATAGTGGTGGTGTCGAGTGCCAACATTGCCAGAATCGGCCGATGACACAGTCCCACCATTATTTGGATAGTAAAATTGTATTTTAAAAATCTATGACTGAAAATGGGTTATTAAGTCATTATTTGGGTGGATAAAAACCGTTTACTTATTAAAGAGAATATTATTACATGCTGAAGCTAAAATTACGTAAAGGAAACCAACTATTCATTATTTAATTAGGTCAATTAAGTCAATGCATCACATTATATATATAAAATCATTGTTTATTACGAAACAAGAATGGGCATAAAATTTTTTTGTTATTACATGAAATATAAGTGAAGTCTATATTTTTTACAATAATGTTATGCTTACTCACAAACTTACTAATCGTCTTACTAATCGTTGTAAATATAAAACATATTACGGGTACCATAAATATAGTACGGGTACCATATGTAATTTTAACAAAGGTGAGTAAGGCGGTTAGTAAGTTAGTGAGTAAGCATAGCATTATTGTATTTTTTAACCAATGTTCTAGAAATCGGTCGGTCAGACTAGTGATGCCATCATGCTCACATTAGCATGCAACAAAATTTCAGCAAAAATGAAAAATGAAAATATATCATAACTCATAAGTTAATATACTTCTTATTTTAAACTAATTTAATTTAAAATAACTATCATGTTGGTAAAAAATTTGAAACAACCTTGTAAAGCACATGGGGAATCATAATAAGAAGGATCATCATCAACCTCAACAGGAATAAATCCTTCTCCATAAAGTGTTTGTTCCAATTCATCAAAATTAAGTTGACCGTCCTCCTCTTTATCGTCAACTATCCAAAATTCAATTTTATTGATACTTTCATAATCAATAGAATCGAAACTCATTTTCTTGCAACACATCCTAAATGATTACAGTTAAATATTAAAAGCATGACAAATAAAATTATCAATGAAAATAAGAAAAGAGTAATGCATAATTGTCAATGCTTTGATGCTCCAATCTATTCCTTTTTGTGTGTGTGTGTGTGTGTGTGTGTGTGTGTGTGTGTGCATGCAAAAATGCTCCAATTTCGCTCACATCCAAAAGAGGATGAAGTTTAGCTTAGAATTTTAATTGCAAACTTTTGTAAATGTACCCATATGTCCTCCACCATTCATCTAATTGAAAATTAAACATGAATATTAAACATAATTTCATAACTCAGAAATTAGACTTAAACTCAGAAGTTTAATAACTATTACATGCTAGGTTGTGTGGTTTTGCAGGTTTCAATAGCAAGCTTTCGAGTAAAGCTTGTCTCACGGTCTCAAAATATTTTACTCTCCTCCACTAACTTTCTCTTGCTCAGGTTGAGCGTAGTTGCTTTCCTCTCAATAACATCAAGGAGACCACTCATGACCTTTGGTTTGGTGCTAAAAGATGCATTATCATACTGGAAAGCTAGATTCAAAAAATATACGGCAGCATGAATATCACCGTGAAATTGCCTATCCCACTGCATCTTAATAATGCTTGTACAATGTCTTCTTATTCTTAAACAATTTCTTGATCGCCAATCTTGCTTTGTACATGCCATCATACATATATCTTGTTGCTGGCCTTTCATCTGAGTCTACAATCCTTAGCAAATGCATCAATGGATTGGGAGTTTCATACCTAAAAGCTAACCTATTAGGTGGAGGGACTTCCCCCTTTATAAACCCAAGACCCTCCCATTTCCCTTCCGACGTGAGATATGTGACACTTTACTCTAATATGATGATTTGATAGACAAATTGCAAACAGATACAATTACAATTAATTTATTGCTATTCTTTTGAAAGCCATTACAATTTAGTACAATCATACACCAAACGATAAATAACACAACAACAATACACGCTGCTATAACACAATTCCATGATAATTAATACAATACATTCCCACTCATGAAACATACTGGTAATTAGAATTGAACTTATTACAGACATAAATGCTAGCAGAAGATTTAGAGACCTTAGACCTAGTATAGGAGTCATCTTATAGTGAGTGAAACCAGCTTCTAAGAAGAGCTTCTTCCACTCTTCGGCGGTGTTGAACAAACACATCATCATCATGTCGAAGCATAGTTGTGTCTCCATTGACCCCTCACTTTGATCTTCCATTCCCATGGCCAGTTCTATTATTATCACCTTCCCTCCCTTCTCTTTGCTAGGAATCGCTTCTCTAAATCTCTTTAATATCTTCAAGCTCTCTTCATCACCCCAGTCATGCAAAATCCATAGTATATTTTTCCCATATTAATTTATATGTTCACTGTTAGTCACTGCTAAAAACCTGTTATCTAAATGCAAATCGACATAGCTAGCACTGAAAAAGTTATGCTATGAATTATGAGTGTAGTTTCAGCCATTAAATCAATTTAATTTGATTTGGTATTGGTAGGATAGGAATGTTGGACACATATAAGAATAAAAGATATTTGGTCTGGTAAACGACGTCGTTGGTATTGTAGTGTGTATGTCAAATTAATGGAAAATTATGTATAGCTGTTTACCTTTAGCAAGACTGCATCAGCCAAAGGTATTGCCTTAAACATGTCTCCTCCATGAAAAGCCAAGTTCTTTGTCCCCTGCAAATTATCAACGACATGTAGGAGATCAAAACCAGTGCATTGAATCTCTGGAAAAGCTTTGGCTATGGTTTCGACCATGGTTCCAGTGCCACCACCCACATCAACCAGAGACTTCAACCCCTTAAATACCTCTTTATGGTCTTCAATCAAAGCTCTCGCTACTAGCTGAGAGTCACTGACCATGACATCATAATTTTTTTTTTTAAATTTAGGTTTATTAGCCACGCAATCCCAAAAAAATTTCCCATTAGTTGTTTCGAATAAAGTGGAACCATCATTCTTGAACCAAGCACTCAAGGAATGAAAGGGATTAATTATGAGTGGATCAAGCTGGAGGAACACAAATGGTGTAGCAGTGAAGGGTTCACCCTTAAGGAGGAGTCGAGAAGAGGGTGTGAAAAATAATCTTCTTCTTGATAATCAATTTTGTCGACTTTTGGTTGAGAAAAGAAGCCGGTATGAACTAAGACACGCATAAGACGGTGAATGTCTTGTGCTTTATTTGGGTTCATGCGGAGTGCAGAAACTATTTGGGAAAGAGTCATGGGTTGGCCATGTTTATGGATGATCTCTAGAATGCCTAGTTGAATGGCGCATTTCACATACATGCAATTTATATAGTTGAATGAATAATTCCACACGTGAGCTTGAGCTTTAAGAAGCTCACTAGCTCTCTCAACATGAATCGAAACCATAATTAATATTGAAGGTGATTGTTGATGCAAAAATCTGCCCCAACCAGAGTGATCCAATCGACCTTGGCGGGATCGGAACCGATGTGTGTATGTGTAAAACCCCCCTCCAGTTAGGTATCCTCTTAATATCCCTCAATGAGAATCCTGAGGATACATGTCTGGAGAACGAGTTGTATTTAGAAAAAATCTGTGTAAGGATAATAATAATAATATCCAAAACATGCATATAAAATGTCACGCAGGATCCAAACTTATAATTTACACACTTTAAGAAATTATACAATCAAAACATATTTAGAGGGTGGAAGCTTCCAAAGGTATTTCACAAATATTTATCATTTACATTATTTACATCAAGATAAAACATCGAGATAACAATAATTCATCTCCCCTCACGTGTAGTCCCACTGTCTCTAGCATCCCTCGCTTCTAGTCTACCTGCAAAACAATCAACAATGAAAGGGTGAGTAGGCTTCATTGCATTTAATGGCATTAATTAAGTAATAATTATGTCTAGTGTGAAATGACCAAAATGCCCTTATATGAAGAATTAAGGACTTATGAATTATACAATTAAAATAATTGGGCCAATTGCATAATTTTGGAAAATAAATGAAATATTTTCCTATAAATGAGATGAATTTCGTTCAAGCCAAAGGAGAGAGCCTTTCTTCAACATTTCTTCCATTTTCTCTCAAATCTTCCATGAAACAAGCTTTCTTTCTCTAGGTTTTCAAGGAGTTTTGCATAATTTTTCAAGGAGAACAAGATAGGAGCCTTGGATCTTCAATTTGAAGGGTTTAAGGTAAGGATTAAAAACTTTAGTTTTGATGTGATTTGAAGATTTGAAGTAGATGTTGAGGTATAATGTTATATATGTAGGATTAAGGTGTAAAAGAAGTCAAAGGCAAAGGATTTGTTGGAGGAAGTCTTTAAAAAGGTAAGGAAGAACCTCCCATGACTTTAGGGTTTATGCTAGGGTTTGTAGATTTTTATGAAACCTTAAATTAAGGCTTTAAGGCATAGAATTAGTTGATGGCAAGTGTAGTTGAACTCATTTATTCTACTTATTGCCTTGAATTCATTATACATGAAGTTATTGCTCTTTATGTTTTATGAGTTGTTATGTTTGATTGAAGAAAATGAAGTGTGGATACTGATTGTGGCAAAAATTGTAGTATTGGAGGCCACATGGTGTTGAATGGTTGCTATTAGAAGTGTTGATGTGTTGTTTGCATTAGCTTACAATGTTATAGCAATAATGGATGATTATGGGAATGAGATTTTACAACTTCCTTTAAGATGTTAAAGGCTATTAAGGGAGGTTTATTTGATCTATAGTAACCTATTGGTTAATGTCAATAGGAATTGAGGTGGCATGTTAATATAAAATCGGATTTGGTGGGCTTAGGGGTTTTGTTAACCCTGCTTCAGTATTTCGACCATAACTTGAGTTATAAAATCGAAATGAATTATTTTTGAAGCTTAGAAAGCTAAGACAGAGACCTTAACTCTTATGTTTATGCCAGAGCCAATTCTGAGAAAATAGATGGAAAATGGCCTGAAGTATAAACTTTATTGAAGTTTAGATTTAACATGATCAATTATTATGATTATGAATTGATTATTAATGTATTATTGTAAGTATGCCATGTACTATGTTTACCATTAGTTAGATGATCTTTGAAAGATATACTGGTCATGATGTCAATGCATGATTAATGTTATGAAAGGCATGAAGATGCAATTGTAATACATGTTTTAAGATAGTGTTTGAGCAGAGGTAATGTAAATGATTGATAATCCATAGATGAATTAAGTATTAAGCTCACCAAAATATGTATTTACATGCCATAGATGTTAGAGATGCAAATAGACATGAAGATGCATATACATGATGGAAAACGCGTAAGCATATCCTCGTATATCGGTTGGGAAAGATGAATATAGCTTTAGATGCTAATTCCAGTCATGGGTAGGATATCTGCTCTCAGTCTTTCAGTTGTCTGGAGGCATAACACATGACTTTCCCGTGCTGCATCAACACTGCTCCCAAACCATTGGGGAGGCATCAACGTAAATATCATAATCAATGCCTACTTCTGGCAACGTAGAAGGGAGCTGTGTGTTAATCTTTTCTTCAACTCCTGAAAGCTTTGCTCGCATGCCTCTGTCCATTGAAATGGTACTCTCTCTTGGTAAGCTTGTGGTCTGACTATCATGTGCAAAGCCTTCCACGACCTTCCTATAATCACCTGCTAAGCCCAGAAAACTTCTAACCTCTTTCACTGTCTTGGCCTCTGCCACTCGAGCACCGCTTCTACTTTACTAGGATCCACTGATACACCATCTTAAAAGATCACATGACCAAAAGGTAACTCGATCCAACCAAAACTCACATTTTGAAAATTTGGCATACAACTGTTTCTCTCGCAATCTTTGTAACCAAATCTCAATGCTCGCATGTTCTTCTAAAGTCTTGGAATAATAGGTATTCATCATAAACACCACTATGACTGTCAAGGACATCATGAAAACCTGTTCATCAGTCCATAAAAATTGCAGGTGCGTTGTCAATCCGAAAGGCATCAAACAAATTCATAAGGCCCATACCTTGTTCGGAAAGCTGTTTCGGTATATCTTCCTTAGCCACTCTAACTTGATGGTATCCTGACCTTAGATCAATTTAGAAAACACTGAGGCACCTTTAATTAGTCAAACAAATCATCTATCTGGGCATGGTACTATTCTTTACTATTACTTTATTCAGTTCACGGTAATCTATACACATCCTCATAGACCCATCCTTCTTTTTCACAAATAAATTGGAAACCCCATGGGAATGACTCGGCCGATAAAGCCCTTGTCTAACAATCTCTGTACTGTTTCTTCATTCATTCTTGGAGCTCGCTGGGCCATGCGATAAGGAGCCTTAGAAATGGTGCTATAACCGGGGGTCGTTCTAACAAACTCTACTCTCTCTCTCGAGTAAACCTGGCAATTCATCTGGAAACACGTCAATAAATCATTACCCAGGAAACCCATGTACACTTGAGCTCGAACTTCTTCCTTATTATCTACTGTGCAATGTACCCAGAACACCCTTTTTCAACACTCCTAGCTTTGTGCACAATCACATGCTAGTTGGGCCCTCTCCAAAAATGAAGTTACTCCCATGGCCTAGCTTAAACTTGACTTTTTTCTACAACAATCTACTCTGCTCCATATCTACTAGAAAGTCCATCCCAAGAATAATGTCAAAATCTGGCATTGAAGACAATCAACTACCATCATATCTCGGCCTTTAATAGTCACTAACTCCCCCATAAGACTTCATTGGTCACTACACCCTCACCATCGGGCAATTCATCCTAATGGCTTGTTCTACTCTAATAGGCATTACCCCTATCTCTTAATCATACTATGAGATGAATGAATGAGTAGCACCAGAATCAATCAAGGCATACAAGGGAGTATCATGGAATAATAACTGACCAGAACTACGGAAGCTGGCATCTGCTGATCTCTAGAAGCTGGTGCCCTCTGCCATATCTGCAGATACTGCAAGAAGCCTGGTGGGGCAATCTTTAGCAATAAACCTGGCTGGCGGCACCTGAAACAAACATTGGTCCCCATTAGACATTCACCCAGTGTCTTCTCCGACATTTCTTACAGTAACTGATCTCACCTTTCCTTTGTTGGCCCTTTTTCTTCATGTCCTTCCTGTTGGCTTTAGGTAAGACTCCTTTCTTGCCTTTACCCTTATCGTCTTTGTCAACAACTTGTTCTGCACTATTGGATTGGCCAAGCTGGAGAGGACTACTTGCCACTGTGGGGAAGAGCTAATTTGTCTCCTTCGTAAGTAGACCTCTGCTCTAATGGCTCTAGTGAGTGCGTCACTATATGTTTGGGAGGGCTGATGACCCGACATAACATCTCTGGCAATAGTGGGATGAAGTCCCCCCTAAATCCTCCAATCAGGTCTGTGGTGTACTGCTAGTGTGGGTGCAAACTTAGCCAAGAGTTGAACTTGATTGAATACTCTTTGACCGTCATATTTCCTTGTTGCAGACTAATAACTCTGTAGTTTTGAGGATATCATGTCTGCTGTCTGGTTCTGCTCTCAAACAATTCCTTGAACCCTGACCAAGTGAGAGTGGTGTGTTCTTGAGTCTGCTCCATAAGCTCCCACCATGTCATAGCATCTCCTCTCAACAGGTACGTCGCATACCGGATCTTCCTTGATCTATCATAGGAATAGAGCAGTAGTCTTCTCCACCAACTTGATCCATTGTTCGGCTACTACTGGATCATTAGTGCCACTAAATTCTGGAGCTGATGTTTACTTGAAGGCCATAAATTGGTTCAATCTGCTTTGGGGCAACCATTGCTTCTAGAGTACTCGTCCCTATTGCTTGACTTGGTATCACATTGGTTGTCACTGTTGTCACCGGAGTACTTGTACCTTCCGGCAGGGTTCTCCTTAAAGCTCTATTAACAGCCTCTTGGATCATACGCTCCATGTTACAACATCTAACCCGAAGTGCTTGAAGGAAGCTGCTGGGTTAGGAGCTTCAGGTGCAGTTGGAACATCTTGTGCATTTGAAGCATCACTGCGAGCTGGATCCTTTCTCCTGGTTTTCCTCATATTTATTCCCTATCACAGTCACCCATATAACGTTAATCATCTAATCAATCCTTACATAAAATTAGGTAAACATACTTACAGCGATCGGACAACTTGAGCAGCAGAACTTTACATGAGGGATACTGTCATCAACTCTCATAAATGCCTGACTCCGAAATAGAAACCATCTTAAACACCCCTTTTTAAAGTAAAATATACTTGCTCTGATACCAAATGTAAAACCCCCCTCTAGTCAGGTATCCTCTGAATATCCCATGAGAATCCTGAGGATACATTGTCTGGAGAACGAGTTGTATTTAGAAAAAATCTGTGTAAGGATAATAATAATAATATCCAAAACATGCATATAAAATGTCACGCAGGATCCACCTTATAATTTACAAACTTTAAGAAATTATACAATCAAAACATATTTAGGAGTGAAGCTTCCAAAGGTATTTCACAATATTTACATTTACATTATTTACATCAAGATAAAACATCGAGATGACAAATTCATCTCCCCTCACGTGTAGTCCCACTGTCTCTAGCATCTCTCGCTTCTAGTACCTGCAAAACATCAACAATGAAAGGGTAAGCGCTAATCGCTTAATAAGGAAGATCCGTTTCATTCTTAATGTACTATTTGATCTTTATTTAAACATATTTATTACACTTCACTACTTTACATCTAGGGAACCCCTTTTATTATTAATTCATATGCTTTTCATCATTTTATCCATGGCTAGGTAAACATCAATGTGTACACATAAAAATAAGTTGTAACATAGTACACACACTCACATGTGCGTACATAACTCTAAAATCATCTAACATGAGTATAAATCACTCATGATGTAAATAACATCATAACTCATGTAATGCAACTAAATGCATATGAAACATTTAACGTCTAGCCGATCGGACCTTTCTTAGCATCTTAGCACTTCATATCATCTAGCCTCAAATTTCATCTAGAGCTCATATCATCGGGAGGCGTGTCTTATGCGTTATATAGCATCTAAGCATATTTCATCTTTCCTCAACCGATATAACGAGGATATGCTTACGCATTTTCCTCATGTCTATATGCATCTCTATCATGTCTATTTGCATCTCTAACATCCTATGGCATGTAATACATATTTGGGTGAGCTTAATACTTTTAATTCACTATGGATTATCAACCATTTACATTACCTCTTGCTCCCATACATCATCTTAAAACATGTATTACATTGCATCTTCATGCCATTTCATAACATTAATCATGCATTGATATCATGACCATGTATATCTTTCAAAGATCATCTACTAATGGGTAAACATTAGTACATGGCATAACTTACAAATACATTAATAATCAATTCATAATCATATAATTGATCATGTTAAATCTTAACTTCAATATAGTTTATACTTCAGGCCATTTTCCATCTATTTCTCAAACGAATTGGCTCCTGGCATAAACTAAAAGTTATAGGTCTGTGTCTTAGCTTTCTAATGCTTCAAAAATAATCTCATTTCGATTTTTATAACTCAAGTTTGGTCGAAATACTGAAGCAGGGTTAACAAAACCCCTAAGCCCACCACCGATTTTCATATTAACTATCCACTCAATTCCTATTGACATTAACCAATAGGTTAACTTATAGATCAAATAAACCTCCCCTTAATAGCCTTAACATCTTAAAGGAGTGTAAAATCTCATTCCCATAACCATCCATTATGTATAACATGTAAGCTAATGCAAACAACACATCAACACTTCTAATAGCAACCATTCAACACCATGTGGCCTCCATACTACAGTTTGCCACAATCAGCATCTACACTTCATTTTCTTCATCAAACATAACACTCATAAAACATAAATACCATAACTGCATTTAATAATTCAAGGCAATAAGTAGAATAAATGAGTTCAACTACACTTGCCATCAACTAATTCTATGCCTTAAAGCTTTAATTTAAGGTTTCATAAAAATCTACAAACCCTAGCATAAACCCTAAAGTCATGGGAGGTTCTTCCTTACCTTTTTAAAGACTTCCTCCAACAAATCCTTTGCCTTTGACTTCTTTTACACCTTAATCCTACATATATAACATTATACCTCAACATCTACTTCAAATCTTCAAATCACATCAAAACTAAAGTTTTTAATCCTTACCTTAAACCCTTCAAATTGAAGATCCAAGGCTCCTATCTTGTTCTCCTTGAAAAATTATGCAAAACTCCTTGAAAACCTAGAGAAAGAAAGCTTGTTTCATGGAAGATTTGAGAGAAAATGGAAGAAATGTTGAAGAAAGGCTCTCTCCTTTGGCTTGAACGAATTTCATCTCATTTATAGGAAAATATTTCATTTATTTTCCAAAATTATGCAATTGGCCCAATTATTTTAATTGTATAACTCATAAGTCCTTAATTCTTCATATAAGGGCATTTTGGTCATTTCACACTAGACATAATTATTACTTAATTAATGCCATTAAATGCAATGAAGCCTACTCATCCTTGACTTTTTCAATGCTTATCCATAGGCAAAATAACCATTTTGCCCCTAAGCCTCTCTATGGATAATTGATTCATACCGTTCCAAATGAATTGACTATTTTGCCCTTAGTTAGATTTTATGCTTTTTAACATAAAATTAACATCTAAAGGACTATTTTGAGTTAGGAACATACCTTTGATATCTTGGGTATTACAGTATGATTACGGATAATCAGCGGTAGAGAAGTATTGAATGCAATAAAGTAAATGGCAAACAGAATTTTTAAAGTGGTTCAACGAGGTAAACTCTTGAGTCTACGTCCATTGTTCTTGTATTTGCTGTGAAAGCTTACAATAAGAATTCTATGAAATTTTTTGTAGCCCCTTTTCCATTGTTTGAGGGGTTTTTTATACAAGGTTTGTACAAAGGAAGAGCGAAAATAAAGGGAATGCAATTGATCTGAATTGTAGTTCTGACATTCCTGTGATTGAACGTTGTGATTGCCTAGAGATTGTTGTTGATCTGGTCACTCCCGCAATATCTGGGATTTGAAGTTATCTGGGAATTGATTGAATAATCATTTGGGTTGTTCGCAAGTAGCTTGTGTTGGGTTGAGCTATATATCGACGAGCTTATGCTGGGTTGGACAACTAATGGAGTCAAACTGATCCTGGGTCGAGCTACATCCTCGCGGTAGCCCAAGCTTGTTGGAAAAATCACACACAACATTTTCCCCCTAGTGTTCGATGCTCGTTTTGGGCTTCGAAGACTATTGCTTGATTTGGTACCAAGCTCGGCAGGTCTCCAGATGCATGTTTGGTCGAGCTCTTAGGGTAAACCTCACGTCTAGTCGACATGCTATTCACTTGTTTACTTCCTACGATACCTATCAAACTCAAAATATGAAAAGTTAGGGCAAATATGTAATTTCCTTGTGGCCACGTCGCATTAAATGCGGCAGCCTTTGACAGTTACGTTTTGTCACGCGTGGACAACAACAATTGTCCACGCGTGAAGTCGAGGCGATTTGCAATGACGGTTTTTAGTGTAATAGTTTGATGGTTCATCGATCCTCGTAGATGGTTAACACATGGCCACATCTAACAGCTGAGATTGCTCAACAAATGAAGGATTGAGATTCGCTGTAGATCGACGGTGCGATTAAACTACGCCCTTTCGTCTTCCATGCAACCACTATAAAAGGTGGCGAAGTCATCAGAATACTCATCCAATCCACGAAAGTTTTCTGACACCTTTGTTCACTTTGCTGCTATTGCGTTGTCATCACGGTGCTCCTTCCGTTGAGTTTCTACACTTCTTTTATTCCAGTAAGGTTTTTTTCCCTTTCTTTACCCGTTTTTCCAATTTTTGCATCAAAGGGTGGCCATTGTCATGGCCACATTGAGCGTTCTAGGGTTTTAGTAGGGCTTTTGAATGTGTCTCTAGCAGTCTTGGGTTTAAAGAGGGTTTAATACAGTGGCTGTTGAAAACCAGGGTAGGTCACATGCATTCATCGTGTGGCGCAAGCTATCCTAGGTGCTTGAACTGAAAGCAAGTGTGAGATGATCACCGAGTGTTTTTAGATTTGACAAATGTTCACTTCTGTTTCAGGTACCCAAAGGCAAGCGTTAACCATGTCTTCTTCCAGCAGTCACACGATCGATCGCATGTTCGATTCGCCCGCAGGCTCGGCAGTCCATGGGGATTCAAACCCTAAGGTCTTCGAGGAAATCATCACGCAAAGCTCAAACCCTGACGCAGTAGGCTCTTCCGACTATGCCTCGATACAGTTGTCTCAAACTAAGCGGTCACTAATCCATAGGCCGCGAAGAGAACCACAATCCTCGATCACTGTCGAGGACCTGGAACGCATAAGAGCGGCCTATTCGCCTCAACTTAACTTGATGGTTCCAAGGGAGTATTCTCGGAAGAATCCCCCGCCCAGATGGGTGGCAATCTCTAAGACTCTCATGAGATGTGGGGTATCCATCCCCTCTCATTATTTCATTGACAACATGTTGAGGCGACTCGATATCGTTCCTTTCTAGCTGTCTGCAAATTCATACATAATTATCATCGATCTGTTCATCATGTACATGATTACTAACTTGGGCAAGCCATGTGTCAAGGAGCTCGTCCATCTGTATAAGCTCAAGAAAGGGTAAGACCAGACGTACTACCTTTCCAAGGCTAGAAAGGTACGTTTCAACAGGCTGGTCGATGTCCCAAAGAAGGTCCCACATTGGGACTCACAGTTTTTCTTCTATGAAGCTTGAGAGATCAGTGTCATTGTTTTGGAAGCAAGTAAGAGATCGACCTTCCATGCATATGAGGATCGCTTTTGAGCTTTGTGTTCTAACTAGCTGTACTTGCTTTGTTTTATAGTTAACATTGAACAGAACTATCTCTTTGCTACAAGCGTGCAAAGACTCTAACGTTTCAGCGACCTTCTTAACAATTAGCGTAACGTTAATGAGATCATTATGCTTCCTCACTTGAGGGTGCACGGCTTCTATTAGGGCGACACCAAGTTCCTACTATTTTGAAAAAAGGTTAAGGTTTCATTTTCTCGCGATTATCTTTCCTGCGCGTATAGGTCGCTCATTGTTTGCTTCTTTTTGCAAAGATGTGGGCTGAGAAATCAAAGGACCTCAATAAGAAGGTGGCAGCCTCAATAGCTGCCAAGAATGCATCGACTGCTTTGGCAACAAATCAGCACGTTGATACCTCCAGCTCAAATCTTGCTTGTGGCGATCTTGGGGAGGGCCTAAGCGTGAAGAAGCCTATAACTACCCCAAAGGCAGTTAGTGGGAAGGGTGTTTTTGAGCCCCAAAAGGGGTCAATAAAGAAAACTCCCAAGTTGACTAGAAGCTCAAGGAAACAGAAGACACTCGAGCAGCACGATGGCTCGTGTAAAAAGAAAGCGATCAAGCCTTTTTGGGGCTCAGGCAAGGAGGTCGCCGCATAGGCTAATGACCTAATGAAAGCAGCGGCTAAGGACTTGGCCAAGAAGAGGGGAGTAAACCTAGCTCGTCTCGGTCGAAAAGCAAGAAAGCGGGTGAAGCAGCTTAAGCTGCAGTTGATACGTTGATCGATCAACTTCCTGATCATATTAGTTTTGGGGTAGCAACAGCCACAGACGGAGTCACTCTGGGAACCTTCGCGACCGTTAGAGACGCTGCTCTTACCGAGGTGTTGGCCTTGGTGTGCAGCTACATGGCAAAGGTATTGGTAGTTCGCCCCTCTTTTCCTTTACATGCATGTTTTGCTTGATTCTTATTGACTTTTCATCTTATCTCTTCTTCCTTTAGGCAGCCATGGCGAGCAGGCTTTTGTACGAGGAGTGTCATGACACCTTGGAGGGCACTCATAATGGGTGACAACTGGCGGAGACCGTGAAAGAGGATGCTCTGGCCAGGCCCAAAGTCGTGGAAAAGGAGAGAGAAGTCAAGAAAGCTAAGCTTGAGCAGCTCAGGGGAAAGAAGGTGACCTTCGAGGTCAAGGAAATAGAGTTCTTTGACAAGCTAAATATGAGCGAGGCTGCTCGAGCGAAGGCTGAGGCTAAAGTCATGGAAGCTGAGAAGAATTTGGCACAACACCGAGATGCCAATGACAAACTAAATTCTAAGCTTTTCTTGGCTTGGAAGGCTGTCTTGGACTAGGAGGCCAAATCCAAGCAATCCTCGCTCAACCTTGCCCTTGAAGGTAAAAGATAGACGGAAAGCTGAAGTTGAGGCAGGGCAACTCAGACTACAAATAGAGGAATTGAACGAGACCATCACCACTTGGGCCTGGGAGACATTGGTCTTCCTTGTTCGGAAGCTATGGGAAGCTTACCCCTCGATCAACTTCTCTTTCCTTCTACGAGCTTACGAGAAGGAAGTTAAGAGGATGAAGGTTGAGACCCAAGGAATGGCCTATGTATACTCGGATGACTCCGAGGATAATGGTGAGTGCCAGGAAGAGATCAAGGAAGGTAAAGAGGAGATCAGGCTCAAGCAAGAGATCGAGAACCCAACTCCACTAACCACGCTTCCTCCAAGAGTAGTCGACCTCCCTCCAGTCGAGGCCTTCAACCTTGAAGAGGCTGCCTCCCTTCCTCTTGTCAAGGACACGTCTCTTCTAGCTAGCGACGAGCTCCCTAGACAGGTCGAGGATGATGCCCCCGCTCCTCCAGCTGCTTGAAAAATCATAATTTTTTTTCGTTGTTGGGCTTCTTTTTTTTTTTTTTTTTAGGATGTAATTGAACTATACTAATGAAAGGAAGACTTTTTAGCATATCTTCACCGAGCAAAAATTCTATACTTTTGCGAAGTCGTTTCAGTCGTCCAACTTAGACTTGTAATAAAAGATTTGGATTTGCTCCAAGTTATGCATAACTCCGATTTTGGATCTATCGTTCGTTTCGAGTCTTGGTCATCGTCTTAAGGCCGATTTCCTTCGACTTGTTTTACTTGAATTTTTCAACTTTAACTTCGTCGACTTGGGGTATTTTACCCTTACAGAGTTGGATTTTTGCATGGCTTTTTGAGATAAGTTGTTTTTTCCGGACTCTTGACTCCGAGTTCTCTTTCTCTTTTTTATTTTTTTGGAATGCTATCGCATAGGTCGTGATCTTTAAAGTAATAAATAAAAGGTAAACAGATTAAAACATCAATAATGAAAAAAGAAAGTTTATGAATAATACCTCTTTTATTGATAAAGTGCTTTGACTGTGAATGGTCTTACAAAGAATGATAAAAAGAAAGACATAAGTGGAACCCGAGCTGCTTATTATTAATAACTTTACAGATGCTTGGTGTTCCAGGCTCGCTGTATTGCTTCATCATTGAGGCATTCAAGGTGGAATGATCCTGGTGCAAGCTTTTCGGAGATCATGAAAGGACATTCCTAGTTGGGCCTAAGTGCCCCCAAGTTCGGGTTTTGGATACCCTGGATGACCTTCCTGAGAACTAGGTTGCCCATTTCAAAGTCTCTATTTTTTACTTTGGTATTAAAGTATCATTTGGCTCACAGTTGATATGAGGTGAGCTTTAGCTGAGACTTAGCCCGATGTTCTTCAATTAGGTCTAGCCTCAGGCGGAAAAGGTCTTTATTTGTCTCCTCGTTAAAAACTTCTCTTCAGAGTGAACTGATCTCCACTTCAACTAAGACCATTGCTTCACACCCGTATGATAAAGAGAATGGGGTTTCACCTGTCAAACTCTTAGCTGTCATCCTGTAGGACCACAAAGCCTTGGGCAATTCTTCGGCCCATCTTCCCTTCAGGGCGTCGAGCTTCTTTTTAATAGTGTGCTTGACGACCTTGTTCACAACCTCTACTTGACCATTAACCATTGGCTTGAGGTTGATAAACAGTGGCGAAACTTTTCTTGATGCCAAGCTGCTCGTAGAAGGTTCTAAAGTCTTCACTATCGAACAATTTCCTGTTGTCGGTTATTATAGTGTGGGGAATTCCAAACCTACAAATTATGTTTTTGTAAACAAAATCTTTTAGCTTATTCGACGTGATGGTAGCAAGGGGCTTGGCCTCTACCCACTTGGTGAAGTAGTCCATGGTAATTACTACGAACTTAACACCCCTTTTTCCTTGAGGCAAGGGGCCGATAAGGTCAATGCCCCAAATTGCAAATGGTCAGGGGCTCGTCAAAATGATCAGTTCTTGAGGTGGAGCTTGCGAAAGATCTGCAAATCTCTGGCATCTATCACATCTGCATACATAGTCCCCTACATCATTGAAAACTGTTGGCCAGTAATACCTTTAGCGAAGCACCTTATATGCTAGAGATTTGCCTTCTGCATGGTTTCTGTAGATTCTTTGTGGATCTCTCTTAGAACATAATATGTGCCCTTATGGTCAATACATCGCAATAGTGGTATATTGAATCCGCATTTGTATAATTTATTGTTGATGAGCATGTACCAAGCTGCCTTTGTGCAGAGTGTTCTAGCTTCAGTTCTCTCCTTTAGCAGTGTTCTATCCTGAGGTAGGCGGTGATCGTGTCCATCCAACTGTATCTCTGACAAGTTGCTAAAACTAGTCCTTATGGAGCGGAGATGCTTGGTCTTGGGAGGAACTTGACTGGAATGGAATTAGCTTTCTCTTGGTTCATTGTAGAGGCCAAACGGGCTAAAGCATCCACTTGCTAGTTCTTCTCCCTTGGGATCTAGAGAATCATGAAGGATCTGAACTATTTGAGCTCGGTTTCCACTAGCTAGAGGTAGGATGCCATCTTGTCTTCCTTCGCCTAGTATTCCCGGGTAATTTGGTGGACCACGAGCTGTGAGTCACTGTAAATCTTAATGGACTCTGCCTGCATTTCCTTGGCAAGGCGGATTTCTGTGAGCAGCACCTCGTACTTAGCCTCGTTGTTAGAGGCGACAAACCCAAATCTTACCACGACTCTGATAGGGTTTCCCTTTAGACTTTCGAGCAAGAGCCCTGTTTCTGTCTCTTTCTCATTCGAGGAGCCATCCATATGCAAAGTCCACTGCCATAAGTCGTCGAGCTTCGACTTCTATTGCTCGATTTCTCCCGAGGTTTTGCCCCTGGAAAGCTTGGTTCATCTTCTGGCTGGTAGGAGAATTCAGATATAAAATCTACCAAGGCTTGACTTTTTATTGTTGTTCTCGAGATGTACTTTTGATGTCATGCTGACTTATCTCCATTGTCCACTGGATTAACCTAACCGATGTCTCGGGTTTTCACATTGGTCAGCACATGGATAGAGTGTGCTTGGAAATAAGGTTGTAGCTTCCTGACAGCGATGACAAAGGCGAAGGTGAGCTTCTCAATTTCAGGATATCTCGTCTCTGCATCGAGCAATCTCTTGCTCACATAGTGTACTAGCCATTGCACTCCTTTCTCTTCACGTACCAATGCCACACTAATAGCAGACTTTGATACCGATAAGTATAATAACAATGGCTTGCCCTGGATAGGCTTTGACAACAAAAAGGGTTACCTGGATGTTTCTTCAGCTCCTGGAAGGCTCTTTCACACTTTTCTATCCACTTGAAACCTTTCTCTCCTTTCAGGGTCTCAAAAAATGGTAAGCATCTGTTTGTGGCTCGGGAGATGAACTGCTGAGTACAACCATTCGTCTTGTCAAGCTTTGTACCTAGTTTATGTTGGTCATGCTTTTTATATCCAGTAGAGCTTGAATCTTCTCCGGATTAGCTTTTACACCCTATTGGTTCACGAGAAAGCTTAGAAATTTCCTCAAGCTTACTCCGAAAGCACATTTGTAAAACCTTCGCCAATCAGGTACCCTCTAAATATTCCTCAATAAGAATCTAGAGGATTCATGTCTGGAGAACGAGTTGTATTTGGAAAACCTATGAAAGAATAATAATAATGTACAAAACATTACTATAAAATGTATCGCAGGATCAAAATATGTATCTTCAAAAATCAAAATAAAAACTTAAATTCATTTGGGCATCAATCAATTAAAACATATTAATGCCATTTTCTTTCATATGGTGGAAGATTCAAAAAGGTGTTTCAAAAACATTTGTCATTTACATTATTTACATCAAGATCAAAAGTCAAGATGACAGTAAATTATCTCCCCTCATGCATAGCTTTGCTGTCTCCATCATCCTTCACTTCTGGATTACCTGTAAAACATTCAACCATGAAAGGGTGAGCGCTAATCGCTCAATAAGGAATGATATGTTTAATACCAAGTATGTTATTTGACATTCATTCAAACACATTCATTCACATACCACATGTCTTTTGCGACTAAGTATGGTTCCTTTTCTTTACTAACTCATATACTTTTCATCATCTTCCCCATGGTCATATAAAACATCAAGTGTACGTATACAAATAAGTATGTAAATATAGTGTACACACATCACATCACATGTCATGACATAACATCTAAATATCATCTAACATTAGTACAAATCATCTCATAATGTAAATAACATCATAACTCATGTAACGCAACTAAATGCAATTGAATCATCCAACGTCTAGCCAATCAAACTTTTCTTAGCGTCTTAAGCACTTCATATCATCTAGCCTCAAATTCATCCAGAGCTCATATCATAGGGAGGCATGCTTATGCGTTATTTAGCATCTAAAGCATATATTTATATTTCCTCTCATCTAGCCTCAAATTCATCTGGAGCTCATATCATCGGGAGGTGTACTTACGCGTTATTTAGCATCTAAAGCATATATTCATTTTTCCTCTCATCTAGCCTCAAATTCATCTAGAGCTCATATCATCGAGAGGCATGCTTACATGTTATTTAACATCTAAAGCATATATTCATCTTTTCTCAACCCTAGCCTCAAATTCATCTAGAGCTCATATCATCAGGAGGCGTGCTTATGTGTTATTTAGCATCTAAAACATATATTCATCTTTCCTCTCATCTAGCCTCAAATTCATCTAGAGCTCATATCATCAAGAGGCGTGCTTACGCGTTATTTAACATCTAAAGCATATATTCATCTTTCCTCAACCGGAATACGAGGATATGCTTACGCGTTAATTAGCATCTAAAGCATATATTCATCTTTCCTTAACCGGAATACAAGGATATGCTTACACATTTTCCATCTTATCTATATGCATCTCTAACATTTTATGGCATGTAAATACATGTTTTGGTGAGCTTAATACTTTTGATTCATGTATGGATTATCAATCCATTTACATTATTTCTTGCTCACATTCATCATCTTGAAACATATATTACATTTCATCTTCATGCCATTTCATAACATTAATCATGCATTCGCATCCATGACCATGTATATCTTTCAAAGATCATCTAACTAATGGGTAAGCATTAGTACATGGCTTAATTACAATAATACATTAATAATCAATTCATAAACATAAGAATTAATCATGCTAAATCTTAAACTTTAATAACTAGAAGCTTATACTTCAAGCCATTTTCCATCCATTTCCTAAATGAATTGGCTCCTGGCCTAAACATAAAAGTTATAGGGCTATGTCTTAACTATCTAGTGCTTCAAGAATCATCTCATTTTGATTTTTATAACTCAAGTTATAGTCGAAATACTGAAGCATATTTTACATAACCTCTAAACTTACCAAATCCAAATTTTTTATATTAAACTATGTCATATCAACTCCTATTGACAATTAACCAGTAGGTCAACTTATGGACCAAATAAACCTCCTCTTAATAGTCTTTAACATCTTAAAGGAAGTGTAAAACCTCATTCTCATAATCATCCATTATTAACATTGTAAGCTAATGCAAACAACGCATCAACACTTCTAATAACAAACATTCAACACCATGTGGCCTCCAATACTACAAGTTTTGCCACAATCAACATCCATACTTCATTTTCTTCAATCAAACATAACAACTCATAAAACATAAATAGCAATAACTTCATGTATAATGAATTCAAATTAATAAGTTCAAATACACTTGTCATCAACTAATCCCTAAAGTCATGGGAGGTTCTTTCTTACTTTTTTAAAGGATTCTCCCACCAAATCCTTTGCCTTTATCTTCTTTTACACCTTAATCCTATATATATATAATATTATACCTCAACATCTACCTCAAATCCACAAATCACATAAAAACTAGGGTTTTTAATCCTTACCTTAAACCCTTCAATTTGAAGATCCAAGGCTCCTATCTTGTTCTCCTTGAAAAATTATGCAAAACTCCTTTAAAACTTAGAGACGGAAAGCTTGTTTCATGGAAGATTTGAGAGAAAATAGAAGAAAGGTTGAAGAAATGATATCTCTCTTTGCTTGAATGAATTTCCTCTCATTTATAGGAAAATCTTTCATTAATTTTTCAAAATTAGGCTATTGGCCCAATTATTTTAATTGTATAACTCATAAGTCCTTAATTCTTCATATAAGGGTATTTTGGTCATTTAGCACTAAACATAATTATTACTTAATTAATGTCATTAAATGCAATTAAGCCTACACATTCTTGACTTTTACAATGCTTATCCATTGGCAAAATGACCATTTTGCCCCTAATACCCTTTTATGGATTATTGATTCATACCATTCCAAATGAATTGACTCTTTTGCCCGTCATTAGATTTTATGCTTTTTAACATAAAATTAACATCTAAAGGACTATTTTGAGTTGGGAACATACCTTTGACATCTAAGGTATTACAACATTTTAAAGGATTGAGCTTTATTTGATATCTTCTGAGGATGTCGAACATTTCCCTCAGATACTCTACGTGGCTTTCGGCGACCTTTGACTTGACAAGCATGCCGTCGATGTACACCTCCATGGTTTCGCCGATTTGGTTAGTAAATATCTTACTCACCAAGCGCTGGTAGGTCACCCCAACATTTTTTAGGCCAAATGGCATAACCCTATAACAATAAATTCCACGGTCAGTAATAAAAGAGGTATGCTTTTCATTGGATTGGTACATCATAATTTGGTTATACCCGAGTACGCATCTACGAAACTAAGTAGTACGTTTTTGGCTATCGTATCTACTAGTTGGTTGATCTGTGGGAGCGAAAAGATGTCTCTAAGACAAGCTTTATTCATATCCGTGAAGTTGACGCAAGTCCGCCACTTGCCGTTCGACTTCTTGACTAGGATCGGGTTGGCGAGCCAATCCAAGTACTTGACTTCCCTGATTAAGTTGATTTTCAGGAGTTTGTCAACCTCATCCTTAAGCACTTATAAGTGCTCTGCATCCATAAACCTTCCTTTTTGCCTTATGGAATGAGCTTTAGGGTCGAGGTTCAACCTATGGCACATTACCTTGGGGCTGATCCCCACCATATCTACATGCACCCATGCAAACACGTCGATGTTTTTCTTTAAGAACCCCACCAAATTATCAGCCAATTCTCCGCTCAAAATGCTGCCGAATTTTAGTACGCGAGTTGGACCTTCCTTGTTAACACTTATTTCTCTTAACTCTTCTGTCGGCTCTACTACGGGCTCCTCTATACGGATGCGAGGATCTATTGTATCCTTGAGTTGCCCGGGATTCGGCTTGGCTTCTACTATGACCATTGTTCTCGAGAGCTGCCACTTTTGTGTGGTATGTATGGCTCGGTTGTAACATTCCTCAGATTCATTTCTGTAGCTCCTGATTGTCGCGACCCCACCCCACCCCCCTCCAGAGATTCAAAAAACTCATTGCTTGGCAGCACACCAATGTGACTACGCTTAAGTCATCTAGGATTGGCCTTCAAAGGAAGACATTGTACGTGGTAGGGTAGTCTACCACTAAAAATTTGGCCATCACTGTCTTGATCTTGGGCTTCGTTCCAAGAGTCACAGAGAGGTCGATCGCCCCCTTGGGAATCGGGTTGTCCCCGATAAATTTGAAGAGCGGTGAAGGACATGCCCTCAGGTCTCTCTATCTATAAAACTCATTCCTCGGAAAGCTCCCAAGAAAATGATGTTCGATGTGCTCCCATTATCAACCATTACCCTTTGTACCCGGGCATTACCTATTCTAGCCGCGATTATGATCGCATTGTGATTGTGGCAAGGGGATTCTTCGCATTCCTCGATTGTGAACCCTATTCTCTCGCTCTCTTGTCTGGGCTGCTTGGACGATTTTTGTTCACAACTCATTATCCGAGGGACCGAGTCTATTTTGCTTCTCGAGCATACTGCTCACAAGCACATCTTAAGCTCCCTGCTATGTCAGGCCCCCTAGAGATCATGCCCACCC
This sequence comes from Pistacia vera, assembly GCF_008641045.1. Taxonomy (NCBI): domain Eukaryota; kingdom Viridiplantae; phylum Streptophyta; class Magnoliopsida; order Sapindales; family Anacardiaceae; genus Pistacia; species Pistacia vera. Next base: position 235,312 of record NW_022196545.1, on the reverse strand, counting down.
AAACTTCGTTGTTGGCGTTTGGTGGCACTTGTTGGACTTGGTTTTGGTCCTAATTCTAGATTTGGTTACTTTGTTCACCAGGATTTTCGCAAGCTGGTGCTGCCTTAACAAATTCCTTTAGGTGACCCCTTCTTATCAGGTCTTCGATGGTATTTTTCAAAGCCCGATAGTCTTTTGTGTTATGTCCGACATCCCGACGGTATCGACAATATTTTTGTCGATCTCTTCTGCCCAGAGCCCCCCTCATTCTTTCTAGAGCGGGTAGTTTATTCACCTCACGGGAGACTTCATAGATGTGGGCGATGTCTTGAGTGAGGGGGGTATATTCTACATACCGTAGGAAAGGTTGTCTGCCTCCACGGTTATCTATTCTTTGTCTTTTTTGGAACTTGTTACAGTCCCTATCATTGTGGTCTTGGCCCTCGTACTTATCCAATGGATAATATTTTCGTTTATCCAGGACCCATCGCGCCGTATTTCTAGCCAATGTTACAAGCGAGCTTTTTACCCCTTAGTGTTTTATAGCCATTTGGTAAAACTTGGTTAGGCTTACGTGATCTTCGCTTTGGAGCTCTTTCCACAGCTCCGTGTTTGGCCAGATCCCTGTAATCAGCAAAGTTCGGATGGACTCCTCAAGTGCGTTTGCAACTTTTGCCTGCTTGTTCTGGAACTTCATTAATTACGAGGTTAATGTTTTGTCTTTCTCTTGACGAATGTTGCTTAGGTAATTAAGCAGCATTGCGAACTGTCTCCTGGCTTGAAATTGCTATAAGTACAGCGAGGAGAATTGTTGCCAGGAATTGATAGAGTTCGCCTTAAGTCTCTTATACCATCTCTTGGAAACCCCTACTAGTGTGACTGCAAAGCATCTACATTTTGCTAAGTCAGAGGCCTGGTGCAGCTCCATCAGGTCATTCAAATTATCGAGGTGGTGTCTGGGGTCCCCTCTCCTATCGAACTTGCTCTTGGATGCCCTCAATCCTACTAGAAGTAGGGCCTGGCGAACTTCTTCTGTGAAGGGGGAACTTACTATTGCCTCTGCCATGCCATTCTAGTGGGCTTTTAGGTCATCAAGCATTTTTTGCACGTGACCTAAGTCTTTATTGTGGATGCCCTGGTTGGCTCTATTCAACATCACTTCGAGCAAATGAATTCACAGGTATGTCGCTTGCAAAGTCCCTCCAGTATGCGCGAGGTTGAGTCATAATGGCTAGGCTGATAAGTGCTATCATGATTGTCAGTACGCTGCTCATGACATCAGTTATAACCGAAACGTCGGTCATTGTCTGACTAACTCATGTGCCTCATCTCGCAAGCTTGTAAAGATCAATCTTGTCTTACGCATGGGTTAATACCAGCATGCTGATGTTGGGGATACCATCGAGTGTCTCGGGGGTATCCATTACCCTCGCCTTTACCAAGTGGTTGCTTCCCTGACCCCTCCTAGGGTTAGTTTGCCTATGGGACTCACGTTCATGAGTGAAGCACAGTTTGTGATGCCAGGGGTGCTAGTCGCCTCTTAGTGCCGACTAAACGGACTAGCCACTTGCAGAATTCATACCTACTAGGGTGGCGTTGGTAAGGCATGGCTAGTTGAGGTTTTGGGTTGTTGGTTGCTGATTCCTTAGCTTAACCACGTTTTATTGCATCGCTTGTGCAACAATTGTCCTGATCATCTCCATCAGCTGGCTGTTCTCAGGGTATGACGTCCCTGCCTCTTGGTTATTTGTGACGTGTTGAGTTGGCGACACAGGTGGTCGACATCTAGCGGCGTCCTGTTGCACCTCCTAGTGGGTGGTTTCCACATTTTCAAGATTTTCGGTGGTGGTCTTTGATCTGGTGTGCACCATTGTGGACTTGGTTTGGGTAGGTTGTTGTAACTGTCCACCGGAATTCCTGAGATGTTGGCAAAAGGCCCTCCTTCTAGCGCCAAAATATTGATACAAAAATCTGCACCAACCAAAGCGATCTAATCAACCTTGGCGGGATCGGAATCGATGTGTGTGTGATTATAGATAATCAACGGTAGAAAAATATTGAATGCAATAAAGCAAAGAGAACTTTTAAAGTAGTTCGACAAGGTAAACTCTTGAGCCTACGTCCACTGTTCTTGTATTTGCTGTGAGAGCTTACAATAAGAATTCTATGAAAATTTTTATAGCCCTTTTCCATTGCTTGAGGGAGTTTTTACACAAGGTTTGTATAAAGGAAATAGCGAAAATAAGAGGACTGCAATTGATCTAAATTGCAATTCCAACATTCCTGTGATTGAGCTCTATGATTACATAGAGATTGTTGTTGATCTGGTCATTCCCGCAATATTTAGGATCTGAAGTTATCTGGGAATTGATTGAATAATCATTCGGGTTGTTTGCGATTAGCTTGTATTGGGTCGAGCTATATATTGACGAGCTTATGCTAGGTCGGATAACTGGTGGAGTCGAACTGATCCTACGTCGAGCTACATCCTCTCAGTAGCCTAAGTTTGGTGGAAAAATCACACACAACAGTGATCAATATGGAAAAATCTTAAACCCTGATTCTACCAGGAAAGTACTCTTTATATAGTAGTTGATGGTAGTGTCAATCGGGATTTTTAATTGTAGTTGAACATCTCATTTCTGGTTTAAAGAGAATTATTAAATCTATATACATATATATAGTATGAAGTATGAATCCTTATCCATAGAAACCATAATGAAGGTTATTAATTGAACACTACATGAATGACAAATGATACTATTAGCAAGAAAATCTCTGTAACACCTGTAGGGTGCGTTTGGTTCAAGGAATGTTTTATTGCTCAAAATGTAGGATTATCTTCGAGATAGATTACCTTGAAGATTATGAGGGAATGTTATACCAATGTGTTTGGCTAGATTAATGGGTGTAAATAATTAAGATGTTTGGTTGGGAAGAATAAAATATTATCGATAGAGGCTTTTACTGAATTGACCTTCATTTTTAATATAATAATAATAATAATAATATATTATTATTATTATTATTATTATTATTATTATTAACGATATTATTATTATTATTATTATTATTATTATTATTATTATTATTATAAATTCCTTTAACCTCATATATTTGAGAATTTAGCTAAAACACCCCCAATAACAAAGTTTAAATTTTAACAAAATACCCCCAACAACTTAAGACCACCGCCGACCGTTGGCCATTGGCGTTAGTCAACAAAACGGTGCACGACTAGCTAGATCAGGCTAGCCATGCACCGTTTTGGCTGTTTTCGGCCAGATCGAAGGCCGAAAATAGCTAGATCACTGTGGATTTGGTCGTTTTTTGCTAGATCCATGACAATCTGGCTGTTTCCAACCAAATCCATGGTGATCTGGCTATTTTGGGCCATATCACTATGGATTTGGTCGAAAAAAGCCATAAATGGTCGAGCTATTTTGGTCGTTTTCGGCCAAATCCATGGTGATTTGGCCGTTTTTAGCCTTCGATTTGGTCGAAAACAGCCAGATCAGCATATGGTCGGCCAGATCTCACCGATCGTGCATCAATAAGGTGTCTATTTCCTGTGGCCGACGATGGTGGCTGGCGACCGGCAATGGTCTTTGGTGGCTTGGGATATCACTGGCGGCTAGTAGTAGTCTTTGGTGACTAGGGGTATTTTGTTAACTTTTAAACTTTTGTGGTTGGGGTGTTTTAGCTAAATTCTAAAATGTAGGGGGTCTGGGTTATTGTTATTTGGTAGACATTTAAAGAATTGTGTCCAGAATGGTATTTAATTAAGGACAAAATGGGTATAAAATTAAGATTACCTCGGTAATCTTTAAATACCACCCCATATTTAACCCACAGTAATCACTATTGGTATTAAAAGATTACCGAAATCTTTTATTACTTGACAATCAAACAAGAGAATGTCTGAAATTAAAGATAGATTACCCGAGTTATCTTTCCAAAGCCCTAACCAATCACACCCGTAGGGTCTCTCTCAAAGATACTATAAATGGTAAAAGAATCGAAGATTATAATAGATCCTCTCAATATAATATTTTTCAGCTGAACAGTAAATCTTAACTAAATCTCCTTGGCCAATTGCTTGATCATATATATGTACATATATATATATTTTTTGAAAGTACAATTTTCTCTTTACCGTACAAGTGTCTGTTTCGATCATATATATATATATATATATATATATATNAAGGTGGGTGGGGCCCGGATCGGAATTATTAGGGTCTGTCTTTTCTTTTTGACTTTATAAAATGGTTGATTAATCATGTGTTTTATTCAGTGAACGTGATGTGACGGTACTGTTACTTGGAAAGACTTTTTTAAATACGGACTCAACTAGACCGTTGATATTGTGATGATTTGACTGATGATTAAGATTAAAGAGCTGTGATTTAAGCTAATTTTTGAGTGGGTCCTTTTAACCTACTGACGTTTTTTTCTTTGGATAAAAAAAATTAACATTACCGATGTTATTTATGTGAAAATAAACGTTTTATTGATGCTTAAAATTGTTAAAACGAGTTTGCACATGTTCTTGTTCCCAATGATGGAAGAACTTTAATAAATTAAAGAGTAGGTAACTGCCCTTTTCCCACCCAATTAATGGTTTAATGACAATTTCCTACTCATATTTTGTTAAAATACCATTTTAGTATCTAAATTTTTGTTCCATTTTTTACTCAAAATATTTGATGGCAAACACAAAACAAATTCAATCTAAGCTATTGAGGCTTTTGAAGATGAGAGATCAATAAGTCTTTTAATGGTGAGATGTTAGATTTTGATGTTCGTGATTGATCGAAATTTAACTTGGTAGGAGTAATTGCGTAAACTCTAATCGCTCGATTGCTGACGATTGACAAGGTTGATGGGAGCAAGATCTGTAGGGTTTTGCTAAGTAATGATTGGGAAAGAAAATAGTGGTGGTGGTACCAACGCTGCCAGAATCGACCGATGGCACAACCCCGCCATTATTTGGATAGTAAAATTGTATTTTAAAAATCTATGGCTGAAAATGTGTCATTAAGTCATTATTTGAGTGGATAAAAATCGTTTACTTATTAAAGTGAATATTATCACATGCTAAAGCTCAAATTACGTGAAGGAAACCAACTATTTCATTATTTAATTAGGTTAATTAAGTCAATGCATCACATTATATATATAAAGTCATTATTTATTACGAAACAAGAATGGGTGTAAAAAAATTTTGTTATTACATGAAATATAAGTGGAGTCTATATTTTTTAACCAATGTTCTAGAAATCAGTCGGTCGGACTACTGACGTCATCATACTAACATCATCATGCAACAAAATTTAAGCAAAAATGAAAAATGAAAAAATATCATAACTTATAAGTTAATACTTCTTATTTTAAACTAATTTAATTTAAAATAACTATCATGTTGGTAAAAATTTTGAAACAACCTTGTAAAGCATATGGGGAATCATAATAAGAAGGATCATCATCAACCTCGACATGAATAAATCCTTCTCCATAAAGTGTTTGTTCCAATTCATCAAAATTAAGTTGACCGTCCTCATCTTCATCGTCAACTATCCAAAATTTAATTATATTGATACTTTCATAATTAATAGATTCGAAACTTATTTTCTTGTAACACATTCTAAAAGACTACAGTTAAATATTAAAAGCATGACAAATAAAATTATCAATGAAAATAAGAAAAGAGTAATGCATAATTGTCAATGCTTTGATGCTCCAATCTATTCTTTTGTTTTTTTTGGTGTGTGTATATATGCGTGCAAAAATGCTCCAATTTCGCTCACATCCAAAAGAGGATGAAGTTTAGCTTAGAATTTTAATTGCAAACTTTTGTAAATTTGGAGCAATGTACCCATATGTCCTCCCTCGTTTATCTAATTGAAAATTAAACATGAATATTAAACATAATTTCATAACTCAGAAATTAGACTTAAACTCAGAAGTTTAATAACTATTACNTTTTTTTTTTATGTATGCGTGCAAAAATGCTTCAATTTTGCTCACATCCAAAAGAGGATGAAGTTTAGCTTAGAATTTTAATTGCAAATTTTTGTTAATTTGGAGCAATGTACCCATATGTCTTCCATCATTCATCTAATTGAAAATTAAACATAATTTCATAACTCAGAAATCAAACTTAAACTCAAAAGTTTAATAATTATTACATACTAGGTCGTATAGTTTTGCAAGTTTCAATAGCAAGCTTTCGAGAAAAGCTTGTCTCACGGCCTCAAAGTATTTTACTCTCCTCCACTAACTTTCTCTTGCTCACGTTGAGCGTATTTGTTTTCCTCTCAATAACATCAAGTTTCAATAGATTCAAAAAATATACGGCAGCATGAATATCACGGTGCAACTGCCTATCCCACTACATGTTAATAATGCTTGTATAAGTCTTGTACAATGTCTTCTTATTCTTAAAAAGTTTCTTGATTGCCGATTTCGCTTTGTACATGCCATCATACATATATCTTGTTGTTGGTCTCTCATCTGAGTCTACAATCCTTAGCAAATGCATCAATGGATTGAGAGTTTCATACCCAAAAGCTAACCTATTAGGTGGAGGGACTCCCCCCTTTTATAAATCCAAGACCCTTCCATTTCCCTTCCGATGTGAGATATGTGACACTTTGCTCTAATATGATGATTTGATAGACAAATTGCAAACAGATACAATTACAATTAATTTATTGCTATTCTTTTGAATCACAGCCGTTGGCTGATGATCATCAAATGATCATGTAGGAACATTTACACTTACTTTTCTTCTCATTTCGAAAATCCCTTACAAGGATAAAAGAAATTCCATTTAATCAAACCAAAGCACAAGATTTTAAGTTCTATTTAAATTAATTTACTTTTAATAATTAAATCTATTAATGTAAAATAGTTTATACCCATAATTTGTAGGTATGTTAATACAAATGTTAATATATTAGAAAATAAAAATTTGAATTTAAAGTGTTTAAACATAATCTCGATAAAATTTATATCAAAATGTCTTGATTAAATAATAATATTTATTTATTTATTTATTTACTTAATTATTAAGTTATTAGGGGTGTAAAAGCAAAAAAAAAAAAAAAAAGTGAGAGTAGGTTAATGTAATGGTGCAAGAGACAGGGAATGGGAGCCCAAAAAATGGCGATTGGCTGGAAAGCATAAAAATCGGAGAGTGGGGGGTTTGACTAGGTAGGGCCACACGTGGACAGGAGACAACTGTAAAATAAAAATATAATTTTGTTGAGATCTACAAAAACGCCAACAGATACCCAAACACAACCCCAAGATTCCAGGGAGATATATTATAATTTAATTTAATAAATAAAATTCTTTCTTATTATTTATTTATTTATTTCTCTCTTTTTCTTTTATAAATTTACTTTTATATTTTTAAATTCCAAATTAAAATATAAACCCTTTCCAATCGATTTTTTTTTAATTAAGAAATTGTGGGAATTTTTTAAAATATTTTTATGAATATTTTAGATATTATTTTTACAAAATTTAAACAAAATTTTGGCGCCATGCTTTATGATTTCCCAATTTGTAGAAACATGAAGTGGGTTCATTTTCTTTTTGAGATTATAAACATCTTTTTTCAATATCCTATGAAAATAAAAAAAAATAATATAAATGAAAAAGAAAGTCTAAAGAAATCATCATTGGGTTCCATGTTAAAATGTCAAACAAAATAAGATTTTCAATTAAATTGTTCTTGTGACTTGTCTCATTCTTTGCAATTTTAGCATGCCCTAAATTAAATTAATTTAATTAATTAATGTACTAAAGTCTATGAGAAAATAATAACTCATGCTTACAATAAATGGTGGCCAATAAAATAAATGTAATTTATTATATGTCCTTTTTAATAAATGAAAATTCTATCATCTTATAAATAGAGATCCAAAATTAGTAGTATGTTAGTTTAGGTAGTTGGATATCTTAATAAGGTTAGTTTTTTTTTTTTTTTAATGATTTTAAATTCGATTTTGGAATAATGCATAGAAATTATTATTTTCATAAAAATTGTTTTTTAAAAACAAAATACTAAAAAAAAAAAATTGAATTTTACATTACAAAAGTTAGTCAATGATTGTAGTGTTTAACAAATTTCATTAACCTAGAATAGTAAATTTCAAAAAAAATATACCACGACCTTTAATCAACGGTTTTTATTTAGAGTTAAATGACATTAATTCTTATAAGGTATGATAAAATCAAAAAATTTATCTTTAAGGTATATGAAATAACAGAAAACCTATGCCATTAATTCTTATGAGGTATGATAAAATCGTCTAAAGATAATTTGGTAAATATTTATCGATTCATAATAAAGTTTGAAAAAAATTGTTATTACATTAAGAGTAAACGACTTTTTTCCACCCAAATAATGGTTTAATGACACTTCTCCACTTATAGACTTTTAAAATATCACTTTATTACCCAAATTTATATTTTGTTTCTAATTCTTGCATCGTTGCAACCTCACACCACCACCATTTTTTCCCCGATCATCACTCACCAAAACTCTTCAAACTCTACTCCTGTCGATCTCACCAATCGTTGACAATCAAACGATTAAGGTTTGCGCAACGAGGCTCCCAAGTCAAATTCTAATCAATTCTATCCAGTATCCACTAAATCCCAACTTTCAACTACCAAAATACTCATGGTCTTCTTTTTTTCAAAGCTCCAAGCCATTACCTAGGTAAGAAAAAGTCGTAACTCTAACATTAATAACAAGTCTAATTAGATACACCTGGTGAATTGATTTTCAAAGCTAAAAAACAAAAGATTGGGAGGATTAATGGGGCCATTGTCCACAACAAATGCATGTGGATTTGCCAGCTAGAAGACTAATCATGTGACATAAGGATATTGTACAACTTTCCCCTATTTGAAAAATAATAATAATAATTTATCATATGATATTAATGCCACCGAAACATAAAGTGAGGGCGGATATATATTGGATATAATGTAAATCAGCCCATATGACTGAGTTAATTAGGCCTATATAACACTAACACATTCTGGGTCTGGACGCTGTGGACAGAGCAATTAAGATCCAGCCCAACTAATTTAAATCCAAAGAAAACTTATATGAAATACACATGCTTTTGCTTGAAGGTCCTCAATCTCACTTTAAAAGCTTGAAAAGAATTAAAATTTATTGGTAGGAATCATGGGAAATCCCTTTTGCATACAAGAATTTTGGGTATTTGAGATTCAAGCTAACAAATAAAGATAATGTTGCTCTTCATTCTTTCTTTTCAAGACCTTCAAAAACTTTTCCCAAATTAACTTTCTTGCGTTTTCTTAGCTAAGCCAATTCCACCACGTTTTATTCATTGGAAATGGTATTGAAGTTGTAGCTTGGAAGGAGGTGCATTTGGCTTGACAGGAGGAACAAAGGCAAAGGTTGAATGGCCCATAGAACCGCTGGCATTCACCATGTATTTACCAAGATACCCAGTTGCTCCAATTATCAATATCTTGTTTTTTTCACCAGCCATGTCTCGATCTCTTTTCCCCTCTCCTTCTTCTTCAGCCCTATTTAATATTTATAGGAACTAGAAGGAAAGATTTTAGACACGTATAGGAACAAATAATTCTTGACTCAGATAAAAACGTGTCTCTCTAGTAACGAAGACAAAAATTGAAAAGGAAAGAGATATTTTATTTCTGTATTAAATTTTCTGTTTCCAACAAGGTTTTTGCAAAGATTAAAGAAGAAAAAAATTGAACAGGAAAGAGTGAAAACTAATAACATTTATTGGTGGGAATGATGGGAAATCCCTTTTGCATACAAGATTTTGGGTATTTGAGATTCAAGCTAACAAATAAAGATATGTTGCTCTTCATTCTTTCTTTTCAAGACCTCAAAAACTTTTCCCAAATTAACTTTCTTGCGTTTTCTTAGCTAAGCCAATTCCACCACGTTTTATTCATTGGAAATGTTATTGAAATTGTAGCTTGGAAGGAGGTGCATTTGGCTTGACAGGAGGAACAAAGGCAAAGGTTGAATGGCCCATAGAACCGCTGGCATTCACCATGTATTTACCAGCCATGTCTCGATCTCTTTTCCCTCTCCTTCTTCTTCAGCCCTATTTAATATTTATAGGAACTAGAAGGAAAGATTTTTGACACGTATATGGAACAAATAATTCTTGACCAGATAAAAATGTGTCCCTCTAGTAACGAAGACAAAAATTGAGAGAGAAAGAGATATTTTATTTCTGTATTAAATTTTCTGTTTCCAACAAGGTTTTTGCAAAGAGAAAAAATTGAACAGGAAAGAGTAAAACGAAAGAGATATTGAAACGACTGGGAGGATTTTGCAGCCACAGAAATTGTGTTAAGATGGATACCTGATATATATTCAACCTTTTTGCTTTCTTTTTGCAGTCACAGCTAGCGTTTCTATGGTGAACCTTCTTTGAACCCTTTTTTCTTTTCTTTATTTTTTTTCTCATTCAAAAATTCATAAATTTCAATCTAATTCGATATTCTATGGTATTAAAGTATATTGATATCGATCAATTGTGAATCATTGTGCAAGACCCCCGTTTCCCTTCCGGCGTGGAATATGTGATACTTTGCTCTAATATGATGATTTGACAGACAAATTGCGACACATACTTTTAATTAATATATTGCTATTCTTTTGAAAGCAATAACAATTTCGTACAATTATACACCAAATGATAATAACACAGCAGTAATACACACTGCTACAGTAATACACACTGCTACACACACAATTCCATGAAAATTAATAAATACATTCCCATCCATGAAACATGTAATTAGAATTGAACTTGCTACAAACATGAATACTAGCAGAAAATAAATCAAGGGTAAAGCCAATGAAGACCTTAGACCTAGTATAGGACTTATCTTTAGTGAGTAAACCACTTCTAAGAAGAGCTTCTTCCACTCTTCGACGCTCCGTTCTTTGCCGGTGTTGAACAACACATCATCATCATGTCGAAGCATAGTTGTGTCTCCATTGACCCCTCACTTTGATCTTCCATTCCCATGGCTGTTCTTATTATCACCTTCCCTCCCATTTCTTTGCTAGGAATCGCTTCTTACACCTCTTAATATTCTTGAGCTCCTTCATCACCCCAGTTATGCAGAATCCACTGTAATTTTCCCATAATTAATTTTATGTTCACTGTTGTCGCTGCTAAAAACCTGTAATTTGAATGCAATCGACATAGCTAGTACTAAAAGTTATGCTATGAATTATGAGTGTAGTTCTTTGCTATTAAAGCAATTTAATTTGATTTGGCATTGGTAGGATAGAATGTTGGACACAAATAAGAATAACAAATATTTGGTCTGGTAGACGACGTTGTTGGTATTGTAGTGTGTATGTCAAATTAATGGAAATTTACATATAGTTGTTTACCTTGAGCAGACTGCATTAGCCGAAGGTATTGCCTTAAACATGTCTCCTCCATGAAAAGCCAAGTTCTTAGTCCCCTGTAAATTATCAACAACATGAGGGAGATCAAAAACAATGCAATGAATCTCTGAAAAAGCTTTGGCTATGGTTTCGGCCATAGTTCCAGTGCCACCACCCACATCAACTAGAGACTTCACCCCCTTAAATACCTCTTTATGGTCTTCAATCAAGCTCTTGCTACCAGCTGAGAGTCACTAACCATGGATCATAAAAAGTTTTTTTAAATTTAGGTTCATTAGCCACACAATCCCAAATTTTTTTCCCATTAGTTGTTTCGAATGGTGTGGAATCATCATTCTTGAACCAAGCGCTCAAGGATTGAAAGGAATTAATTGGAGTGGATCAAGCTCGAGAAACACAAATGGTGTAGCAGTGAAGGTGCGTCCTTGAGGAGGAGTCGAGAAGAGGGTGTGAGAAAATACTTGTCTTCTTGTGTCAATTTTGCTGACTTTTGGCTGAGAAAAGAATCCGTATGACCTAAGATACGCATAAGACGATGAATGCCGTGGGCTTTATTTGGGTTCACACCGAGTGCAGAAACTATTTGGGAAAGAGTCATGGTTTGCCCAGTTTATGGATGCTCTCTGGAATGCCTAGTTGAATGGCGTATTTCACAGACATGCAATTTATATAGTTGAATGAATAATTCCACACATGAGCTTGAGCTTCAAGAAGCTCACTAGCACTCTCAACATAAATCGAAGCCATGGGTATATTGAAGTGATCAATATGGAAAATCTTAAACCCTGATAATGCTGGCAGAAATACTCTTTTATGGTAGTTGATGTAGTATGAATCGGGATTTTTTTAATGGTAGTTGAATATCCACGCCTTGTTTGATGACAATTATATGTATTTTTTAATGGTAGTTGAAATATGAAAATATGAAGTCAGCTTTTTCAATCCAATTGGGTAGGTTTTGACGTTTTGTCTCTTGATAATACATAGAAGACCAAAATTCCAAAGTATTTTTGGAAAATCGTGCGTTGAAAGAAAGAAGAGTTTGTGGTGATGGAAAAATTTGAGTGGGGATTTTAAAAGAGCCAAAACCAAAGTTGATCCGTCAAGGTGGGTGGGGCCCGGATCCGAATTATTAGGGTCTGTCTTTTCTTTTTGACTTTATAAAATGGTTGATTAATCATGTGTTTTTCAGTGAACGTGATGTGCGGTACTGTTATTTGGAAGACTTTTTTAAATACGGACTCAACTAGACAGTTGATATTGTGATGATTTGACTGATGTTAAGATTAAAGAGCTGTGATTTAAGCTAATTTTTGAGTGGGTCCTTTAACCTACCGACGTTTTTTTCTTTGGATAAAAAATTAACATTACCGATGTTATTTATGTGAAAATAAACGTTTTATTGATGCTTAAAATTGTTAAAACGAGTTTGCACATTGTTCTTGTTCCCAAGGATGGAAGAACTTTAATAAATTAAGAGTAGGTAACTGCCCTTTTCCCACCCAATTAATGGTTTAATACAATTTCCTACTCATATTTTGTTAAAACCATTTTAGTATCTAAATTTTGTTCTTTTTTTTACTCAAAATATTTGATGGCAAACACAAAACAAATTCAATCTAAGCTATTGAGGCTTTTGAAGATAGAGATCAATAAGTCTTTTAATGGTAGATGTTAGATTTTGATGTTCGTGATTGATCGAAATTTAACTTGGTAGGAGTAATTGCGTAACTCTAATCGCTCGATTGCTGACGATTGACAAGGTTATGGGAGCAAGATCTGTAGGGTTTTGCTAAGTAATGATTGGGAAAGAAATAGTGGTGGTGGGTACCAACGCGGCCAGAATCGACCGATGGCACAACCCCGCCATTATTTGGATAGTAAAATTGTATTTTAAAAATCTTGGCTGAAAATGTGTCATAAAGTCATTATTTGAGTGGATAAAAATCGTTTACTTATTAAAGTGAATATTCACATGCTAAAGCTCAAATTACGTGAAGGAAACCAACTATTTCATTATTTAATTAGTTTAATTAAGTCAATGCATCACATTAATATATAAGTCATTATTTATTACGAAACAGAATGGGTGTAAAAAAATTTTGTTATTACATGAAATAAAGTGGAGTCATATTTTTTAACCATGTTCTAGAAATCAGTCGGTCGGACCTGACGTCATCATACTAACATCATCATGCAACAAAATTTAAGCAAAAAGAAAATGAAAAAATATCATAACTTATAAGTTATACTTCTTATTTTAAACTAATTTAATTTAAAATAACTATCTGTTGGTAAAATTTTGAAACAACCTTGTAAAGCTATGGGGAATCATAATAGAAGGACATCATCAACCTCGACATGAATAAATCCTTCTCCATAAAGTGTTTGTTCCAATTCATCAAAATTAATGTTGACCGTCCTCATCTTCATCGTCAACTATCCAAAATTTAATTATATTGATATTTCATAATTAATAGATTCGAAACTTATTTTCTTGTAACACATTCTAAAAGACTACAGTTAAATATTAAAAGCTGACAAATAAAATTATCAATGAAAATAAGAAAAGAGTAATGCATAATTGTCAATGCTTTGATGCTCCAATTTTTTTTTTTTTTTTTTTTTTTTTTTTTTTTTTTTATTGTATGCGTGCAAAAATGCTTCAATTTTGCTCACATCCAAAAGAGGATGAAGTTTAGCTTAGAATTTTAATTGCAAATTTTTGTTAATTTGGAGCAATGTACCCATATGTCTTCCATCATTCATCTAATTGAAAATTAAACATAATTTCATAACTCAGAAATCAAACTTAAACTCAAAAGTTTAATAATTATTACATACTAGGTCGTATGTTTTGCAAGTTTCAATAGCAAGCTTTCGAAAAAGCTTGTCTCACGGCCTCAAAGTATTTTACTCTCCTCCACTAACTTTCTCTTGCTCACGTTGAGCGTATTTGTTTTCCTCTCATAACATCAAGTTTCAATAGATTCAAAAAATATACGCAGCATGAATATCACGGTGCAACTGCCTATCCCACTACATGTTAATAATGCTGTATAAGTCTTGTACAATGTCTTCTTATTCTTAAAAAGTTTCTTGATTGCCGATTTCGCTTTGTACATGCCATCATACATATATCTTGTTGTTTGGTCTCTCATCTGAGTCTACAATCCTTACAAATGCATCAATGGATTGAGAGTTTCATACCCAAAACTAACCTATTAGGTGGAGGGACTCCCCCCTTTTATAAATCCAAGACCCTTCCATTCCCTTCGATTGAGATATGTGACACTTTGCTCTATATGATGATTTGATAGACAAATTGCAAACAGATACAATTACAATTATTTATTGCTATTCTTTTGAATCACAGCCGTTGGCTGATGATCATCAATGATCATGTAGAACATTTACACTTACTTTCTTCTCATTTCGAAAATCCCTTACAGATAAAGAAATTCCATTTAATCAAACCAAAGCAAAGATTTTAAGTTCTATTTAAATTAATTTACTTTTGAAAAATTAAATCTAATAATGTAAAATAGTTTATACCCATAATTTGTAGGTATGTTAATACAAATGTTAATATATTAGAAATAAAAATTTGAATTTAAAGTGTTTAAACATAATCTCGATAAAATTTATATCAAAATGTCTTGATTAATAATAATTTATTTATTTATTTATTTACTTAATTATTAAGTTATTAGGGGTGTAAAAGCAAAAAAAAAAAAAAAAAAAAAAAAAGTGAGAGTGGTTAATGTAATGGTGCAAGAGACAGGAATGGGAGCCCAAAATGGCGATTGGCTGGAAAGCATAAAAATCGGAGAGTGGGGGTTTGACTAGGTAGGGCCACACGTGGACAGGAACAACTGTAAAATAAAAATAATTTTTGTTGAGATCTACAAAACGCCAACAGACTTACCTTGACGAGTGATTCATCAATAATAATCAATCTCTATAATTCGTCAATAATTACCATCAGTCAATGGTTTTGAAAACCGACAATACATGTTATTGTTTTATTAGACAGTCTCACCATGTCAACAAAATGAGTTAGCAAGACTGTCTCGAGTGAAAAAGTATTTTTAATCCATTGTATTAGTGTATTCTTTTAGTAACATATGTCATCGTAAGATTTATAAGGTTTATGAATATTGAGCCGACTTTGGCCCAATGCAAGATTGCTTTTGCTGGGTTGGATCAAGTAGTAATATTGATGGCGAGAGCTGGCCATGACCACCGTCAAAGAATAATTCCTTATTGTGAGTATAAATATTTTATATGGTAAGGAAAATCTATATAATTGTTATTTATGGGCCACCCTAACATATTAACACCTATGAAATATGTTCTAATAATTAATGTAAAAATATCAAGTTTCTAATAACTTACGGTTTTATCTCATTTTTTATTTATTTATTTATTTTTATTCTTTCTGATATATCCCTCCTAGTTAGTAAATCACTCAAAATAGTTAACAATGCATTTAGTTAGCGTGTCATCAATAAAGTAATTAATTATGAAAATTAGATTAAATTTTAACAACTTTAAATATATTGATTAAATAATATATTTAGTTTGTGTATACCTAAATTAATCCTTATAGGTGAATAGCACAGTATCCCACCACCACAAAAACACCAACACTCTTATTAGTTCATACTAATTATAAATAAAAAAAAAATTATTTATTTTCTATTTAGTTGTTTTGATGATATAAATGTGTGATGAAATAAAAAAAATAAAAACAAAACCTTTAGCTTTTGCTTGAAGGTCCTCAATCTCACTTTAAAAGCTTGAAAANTCAATTTTTCTTTCACGGTAGTTCACACAAACCAGCATGTAAAATAAACAAAATTTATCTTTATCAATGGCAGAACACTTCTATTCATCAATCACACAAACCAGTCCCACCAAATTGACTGGATTTTATCTCATCAACTCAACTCCATTCAACACATTCATCCAACCAAAAAAAAAAAAATTCAAAAAAAACTTGAAAAAGGAAAGTGTTTAATTACCAAGACAAAGAACAAGCGCAGAACAAGAGTCCAGAAGGAAAAAACCATGAAGACGATGAAGACGCAGTAACGCAGATGGAAGACGAAGAAGATGGTAATGGCTGCCTAGGTGTTAAAAAATTTTGAAACTTCCCTAAATGTTTTAACCTAAAACAGTAAAACGCGATTTTTTTTTTTTTAAATTTTAATAACATTATGGACGGCCGTCCATAAGGGTTGGATGACCGTCCATAATGAATGGACGGGCGTCCATTCAGTATGGACGCCCGTCCACAAGTTAGGGACGGCCGTCCAATGTTTAAAAATTACTTTTTTTACGAATTAATTTTGGTTTTTAAGATTTGTAAAATATTAATTTTCAACGGGCGTCCAAAAATTACGGACGCCCGTCCAAAATTAAGGGACGGCCGTCCACAATTGGTGGACGGGCGTCCCCAAAGAAATTTTTTTTTTTTTTTATATTTTGGGTGAAGGACGGGCGTCCATTATTTGTGGATGCCCGTCCAAAATTAAATGACAGCCGTCCCTAAGCTTTTACAAATTTTTTATTTTTTATTTTAATAGGGACAGGCGTCCATATTATATGGACGGCCGTCCCTCGAATATGGACACTCATCCATATAACATGGACGCCCGTCCATAATAGATGGATGGCAGTCCCTAAGTTTTTACAAATTTTTTTATTTTATTTTAATAGGGACGGGCGTCCATATTATATGGACGGCCGTCNTTTTCCCACCCAATTAATGGTTTAATAACACTTTCTTACTCATATTTTGTTAAAATACTATTTAAGTATCTAAATTTATGTTCCATTTTCTACTCAAAATATTTGACGACAAACGAAAAACAAACTCAATCTAAGCTGTTGGGGCTTTTGAAGAGAGGAGGTCAGTAAGTCTTTTGGTGGTGACATGTTAGATTTTGATGCTCGTGATTGATCGAAATTTGATTTGATAGGGGCAATTGTGTAAACCCTAATCGCTCGATTGCTGAGATTGACAGGATTGATGAAAGCAAGATTTGTGGGGTTTTAGTAAGTAATGATCCGAAAATAAGATAGTGATGATGTTGGATACCAATGCTGCCAAAATCGACCGATGGCACAGTCTCGCCATTATTTGGATAGTAAAATTATATTTTAAAAATCTGTGGCTGAAAATTAAGTCATTATTTGGGTGGATAAAATTCGTTTACTTATTAAAGAGAATATTATCACATGCTGAAGCTAAAATTACGTTAAGGAGACCAACTATTTCATTATTTAATTAGGTCAATTAAGTCAATGCATCACATTATATATATATGAAATCATTGTTTATTACGAAACAAGAATGGGTATAAATTTTTTTTGTTATTACATGAAATATAAGTGGAGTCTATATTTTTTAACCAATATTTTAGAAATGGGTCGGTCCAACTAGTGACATCATCATGCTATGGTGACGCCATGCCTCTATCTCTTTTCCCCTCCTCCTTCTTCAACCCTATTTAATTATAGGAACTAGAAGGAAAGATAACACTACGGACACCAAAATATGTCCACCGAATTTCTGTACCGGCCTACGTGGAACGCATCTCTCAGTTTTTTTATAATTTTTTTCTAGTGAACGGCCGTCCATCCAATTTGGACGGCCGTTCACTCACATGGACGCCCGTCCATGTTATATGGATGGGCGTCCATATGCGAGAGACGGCGGTCCATATAATATGGACGCCCGTCCCTATTAAAATAAAATAAAAAAATTTGTAAAAGCTTAGGGACGGCCGTCCATCTATTATGGACGGCCGTCCATTAATTTTGGAAGGGCGTCCATGTTATATGGAAGGGCGTCCATATTCGAGGGATGGCCATACATATAATATGGACGCCCGTCCCTATTAAAATAAAAAATAAAAAATTTGTAAAAGCTTAGGGACGGCCGTCCACAAATAATGGACGCCCGTCCTTCACCCAAAATATAAAAAAAAAAAAAAAAATTCTTTGGGGACGCCCGTCCACCAATTGTGGACGGCCGTCCCTTAATTTTGGACGGGCGTCTATAATTTTTGGACGCCAGTCCAAAATTAATATTTTACAAATCTTAAAAAAAGCGATGGACGGGCGTTTCGTAAAAAAAGTAATTTTTAAACACTGGACGGTCGTCCCTAACTTGTGGACGGCTGTCCATACTGAATGGACGCCCGTCCATTCATTATGGACGGTCGTCCATAAGGGTTGGACGACCTTCCCTTTTGTAAAGGACAGCCGTCCAACCCCTATGGACGCCCGTCCATAATGTTATTAAAATTTAAAAAAAAAAAATTTTGAAATAACATTTGGTTTACATTAGCTTCTCCAATACGCTTCTCCAACAAGCGCTAAAATTCTCAGAGCGAAAGAAAACCAGCGCCAAAATTCGTCATCCCCTTCTGCTTCATCGTTGCCGTCTGTTCTTCGTCTCAGCGTTGCGTCTGCATTTCTCAGCCATTTCTTCCCGCAACAAACGTTTTCTCCTCATTTTCCAGCTACCGTGTGAAGAATGAAAGCTATCATCTTTTCATTTCATCAAACCACAACCATTTTTTACAGTCGAAAGAAACCACAGCCATTTTTTACAGTCGAAAGAGGGATCCATTTTTTACAGGGAAAGGGAGATTAGAGAGATTTGTGCAGGTTAATAAACGATTTTCATATAATTTATACATTTATTTAGTTTTTTACCGTGGAAATTTTTATATAACTTATCCATGTATTTAGTTTTGTATTATATTTTGGATTGAATATATGTTCCAATAGAAACAAACTGATAGAGAAAATTTGTTGGTGATTGTTATGAACCAGATTTCGTGAACGTGAACACTAGTATTGGATTTGCATTAAATTACAGAATATGGAAGAGTCCAGTNCGATGAATGCCGTGGGCTTTATTTGGGTTCACACCGAGTGCAGAAACAATTTGAGAAAGAGTCATGGGTTGGCCATGTTTATGGATGATCTCTGGAATGCCTAGTTGAATGGCGCATTTTACAGACATGCAATTTATATAGTTGAATGAATAATTCCACACGTGAGCTTGAGCTTCAAGAAGCTCACTAGCACTCTCAACATGAATCGAAGCCATAAGTAATATTGAAGGTTATTGATATGGAAAAATCTTTGACCTGATAGTTCTGCCAGGAAAGTACTCTTTACATAGTAGTTGATGGTAGTGTGAATCGAGATATTTTTAGTGGTAGTTGAATATCCACGTCTTGTCCATAGAATGCATAATTAAAGTTATTAATTGAGCACCACATGAACGACAAGTGATACTGTTAGCTAGTATGAATCCTTATCCATGGAATCCATAAGGTTATTAATTGGGCACCACATGAACGACAAGTGATACTAGTAGCAAGAAAATATCGAGTAAACGACTTTTTCCCACCCAAAAGTTGCTTTAATGACATTTTTCACTCAAAAAGTTCTAAAATACCACTTTTCCACCCAATATTCATATTCTGTTAATATCTAAAATGCACTTTACTTTCTCAGCCAGTATTCGACAAGTTATCAGGTGCAACAGTAAGAGAGTTTTTGTAGAGTGGACACCGATCAATTGAATATTTGCCATTGAAATCAGTCAAAAATAATCTAAGAACAAGAAACACTGGCTTTGCTGTAGGCAACAATGGCGAGAAATCAGGTGTCGGAGTGAGAGGGGATTTGTAGAGAGGAGGCTGGAGGTTTAAATGGTGATGACTAAGAGAATTTTTACTATCTGAATCGATCGAAATCGGCTTTGGGTAATAACAAAATGTTAACTTTAAGTAGAAAAGTGATATTTTGAAACTTTTTATGTGGAAATAGTCGTTTACTCATAAAAGCTTTGTAAAACCCACAGGGTCTCTCTCAGATATACAATAAATGGTAGAAGAATCGAACATTATAATTGACAATAACACTCCAATGTCTGCAAATCCTCTCATTATAATATGTTTCAGCTCGGCCGTGAGTGAATCTTTAACAAAATCTCCTTGGCCTATTGCTTGATCTTATTTATTTTTATATATTTTTCATCTTTTACATGTTTTAAATAAAAAAGATAGCCTGTAACATTCATGTGATTTATATCCAATTTCCCTTTAGTGGCGTTACGTTTAGAAACAGCAAAATTACTTTTTATATAATAATTAAATTATGTGGTTCAGGCCAATTTATCAAAGTAAATTGTGGGCTTTTAAAATTTTAATTAATTAAAAAAAGATATATACAATTTTATTGTCCAAAAAGGTGGTTGATTAGTATATAGATCAATTTTATACCCATTCCTGTTTCACAATCTTTTATAACAGATTACGAAACTTGAGGTTGTATCTGCTTGTGTTCCCGCAGTAATCCATTTTTCTATTGGTCTTGGTTTGACGAATATTTAATTAAGAGATGAGTGGACGACATGCTCCCACCCAAAGATTAGCAAAATTCGAAGTTCAAGTTCCAGGTTTCATTTATTTCAGATTCCTAATTTTAAATTAATAGAAAATCATTTAATATAACGGTTAAAAAAGTTAAAGTGGTCACTTGAACTCCATTAAATGTGAAATAAAAATAAAAATTTCAAAATAACCCATTTTACACCACAAATTTCTCTCCCAAGCACCCTTATCAGTTATCACTCCCTTCCCTCGCGATTGCCACAAAAAAATTAGATCTAGCTGGATTCCTGATGCTATTGGGCATCACCACCATCACCCCACTCATCCCCAACAAAACCCATCCATTCCCCAGCCTCTTTCGCTTCCATTTTGGTTAGATCTGAGCCTTTTCTCTGCTATTTTTCCCTCTCTTGCGATTTTCTAAAAAATCAATATCTAGCCAGATTTCAACCACTGCCCCCACCGCTAGCTACCCCCACTCGTCCCCGACAAAACCCATCCATCCCCCAGCTTGTTCGCCTCCATTTTGTTGGATATGAGCATTTTCTCTCGATTTTTCCCTCGCTTGTGGCTATTGGAAAAATATAGATCTATTTCAGAGTTAAAAAATAATTTTTTAATTTATTTATAAGGGCGGTAATAACACCTTTTATATTGTGTCGGAATCTAAAAATCATTAATGGTGTTAATTTTAAGGTCTGGAATAAATAAAACTAAGGGTGGGAACTTGTATTTTCACTAATCTTTGGGTGGAAACATGTGGTTTACTCTTAAAAAGAGATTATGGTGAGTTTATCGTTTTCCGTCACTTTAATATTCTTATTTTGGGGACTTTTTGAAATTACAGATTTCTCTTTACCGTACAAGTGTTTGTTTCGATCATTTTTTCCATATATTTTCTTGGCGTGAACTTTCATAATTCTCATAAAAAGTATTTATCAGATAATTAATCTGTGAGTCAAGTTCAATTAAATTAATAAATTAATTATTCACCCAAGTTTAAATAGTATAACTCATTTTTTTTTTTTTTAATCACATGTATCCGAATCAGTTTATGTACATCTCAACTAATTCTTTGGAACCTAAAATTAATAATTAGGTAAACCTCTCTATGATCATCTCTATTAATATCTATAAAGACTCAAATTCAAGAGCTCATGAAACTCTTTTCGCTTTTTTATCATCAAACTAATCAGTAATAGTTAATACAACTCATCTCTCACACCTTATAATTATTAATTATTAATTATTAAATATGAAATCAGCTTTTTGAATCCAAATTGGGTAGCTTTTGTTATCTGGAGATATACATAGAAGAACATAATTTCAACAGTATTTTTGGAAAACAGAAATTAAAAATATTTTCAACTTTTTTTTGTTTTCAAGAGCAGGCATCCATTCGTGCGTTGAAAGAAACATGAGTATAGTGATGGAAAAAAAATTGAGTTGGGATTTTAAAAGAGCCAAAAGCCAAAGTAGACCCGTCAAGGTGGGTGGGGCCCGGATTCGAATTATTAGAGTCTGTCCAAAGTAGACCCGTCAAGGTGGGTGGGGCCAGGATCCGAATTATTAGAGTCGGTCTTTTCTTTTTGACCTTGCAAAATGATTGATTAATCATGTGTTTTTTTCAGTGAACGTGATCGTGACGGTATTGTAACTTGGAAAGACCTTTTTAAATACGGATTCAATTAAACCCTTGATTTTCTGATGATTTGACTCATGATTTAGATTAAAGGGCTGTGATTTAAGCTAATTTTTGAGTGGGTCCTTTTAACCACCGCGTTTTTTTTTTTTTGGATAAAAAAAAATTAACATTGCCGACGTTATTTCTGTGAAAATAAACATTTTATTGATGTTTAAAATTGTTAAAACGAGTTTGCACATGTTCTTGTTCCCAATGATGGAAGAACTTTAATAAATGAAAAATTAGTTAACGACCCTTTTCCCACCTAATTAATGGTTTAACGACACTTTCCTATTCATATTTTGTTAAAATATTATTTTAGTATTTAAATTTATATTCTATTTTCTACTCAAAATATTTGGTGGCAAACGGGAAGGAAACTCAGTCTAAACCAGGGGCGGATTCAGCCACTTTTTGGGTGGGCCATCAATTTTTTTTTTAAATATTAATATGTATAATTTATATATTTTGGCCCACCCTAACAAAAATATTAATAGATAAAAATATTAATGTATAATTAATTTTTATTTTGGCCCACCTTAAAAGAAATTTTTGGACCGTTACTGGTCTAAACTGTTGGGACTTTTGAAGAGGAGAGGTCAGTAACTCTTTTGGTGGTGACATGTTGATTTTGATACTCGTGATTGATCGAAATTTGACTTGATGAGGGTGACCCTAATCGCTAGATTGCTAACGATTGACAGGATTGATGGGAGCAAGATTTGTGGGGTTTTGGTAAACAATGATCAGAAAAGAAAATAGTGGTGGTGTCGGGTACCAACATCGCCAGAATCAGCTGATGGCACAGTCCCACCATTATTTGGATAGTAAAATTGTATTTTAAAAATCTGTGGCTGAAAATGTGTCATTAAGTCATTATTTGGGTGGATAAAAACCATTTACTTATTAAAGAGAATATTATTACATGCTGAAGCTAAAATTACGTAAAGGAAACCAACTATTCATTATTTAATTAGGTCAATTAAGTCAATGCATCACATTATATACATAAAATCATTATTTATTACGAAACAAGAATGGGTATAAATTTTTTTTGTCATTACATGAAATATAAGTGGAGTCTATATTTTTTACAATAATGCTATGCTTATTTACGAACTTATTAACCGTTGTAAATATAAAGCATAGTACAAGTACCATAAATATAGTACGGGTACCATATGTAATTTTAACAAAAGTGAGTAAGACGGTTAGTAAGTTCGTGAGTAAGCATATCATTATTGTATTTTTTAACCAATGTTTTAGAAATCGGTCGATTAAACTAGTGACGTCATCATGCTAACATCAGCATGCAACAAAATTTAAGCAAAAATGAAAAATGAAAATATATCATAACTCATAAGTTAATATACTTCTTATTTTAAACTAATTTAATTTAAAATAACTATCATGTTGGTAAAAAATTCGAAACAACCTTGTAAAGCATATGGGGAATCATAATAAGAAGGATCATCATCAACCTCAACAGGAATAAATCCTTCTCCATAAAGTGTTTGTCCAATTCATCAAAATTAAGTTGACCGTCCTCCTCTTCATTGTCAACTATCCAAAATTCAATTTTATTGATACTTTCATAATCAATAGAATTGAAACTCATTTTCTTGTAACATATCCTAAAAGACTACAGTTAAATATTAAAAGCATGACAAATAAAATTATCAATGAAAATAAGAAATAATAAGAAAAGAGTAATGCATAATTGTCAATGCTTTGATGCTCCAATCTATTCTTTTGTTTTTTTTGGTGTGTGTATATATGCGTGCAAAAATGCTCCAATTTCGCTCACATCCAAAAGAGGATGAAGTTTAGCTTAGAATTTTAATTGCAAACTTTTGTAAATTTGGAGCAATGTACCCATATGTCCTCCCTCGTTTATCTAATTGAAAATTAAACATGAATATTAAACATAATTTCATAACTCAGAAATTAGACTTAAACTCAGAAGTTTAATAACTATTACATGCTAGGTCGTGTGGTTTTGCAGGTTTTAATAGCAAGCTTTCGAGAAAAGCTTGTCTCACGGTCTCAAAATATTTTACTCTCCTCCATTAACTTTCTCTTGCTCACGTTGAGCATAGTTGCTTTCCTCTCAATAACATCAAGGAGACCACTCATGGCCTTTGGTTTGGTGCTAAAAGATGCATTATCATACTGGAAAGCTAGATTCAAAAAATATAAGGCAGCATGAATATCACGGTGAAACTGCCTATCCCACTGCATCTTAATAATGCTTGTATAAGGCTTGTACAATGTCTTCTTATTCTTAAACAATTTCTTGATCACCAATCTTGCTTTGTACATGCCATCATACATATATCTTGTTGCTGGCCTTTCATTTGAGTCTACAATCCTTAGCAAATGCGTCAATGGATTGGGAGTTTCTGTAACGACTCCATTCTCATAAAAACATGCATAGTAAAAGTACATGTAAAAATAACATAAAAAGTTGGGTCCAAAATTTTCTTTTATTAAACATATGTATTCTTTATACAAATATATACAAGATTTGTATCATATGCAAAACTATCAAAATAGGGTGGACAGTGTAGCCATTTCTCTTCGTGTGCCGATGTCCATCCGACTGTGTCCTCATCTAGAACCTACAAAAACATAGGGAACAATGGGTTGAGCACAAAACAATGCTCAGTAAGTAAACCCTCTACTCAATTATCCCCGTAACTCTCTCTCTAATTCTTTCCCTACCATTTTTATTGACTCTTTCTCTTATACAACTCTCTATTTTCTCTTTCTCATAACTCTTTTCTACTAACTCTCTTTCTAGTAAGTCACGGCCCCATTTGACCGGAGGCACGGCTGGGACTCGCTCCCATCCCTGTGACTTCTACTCATTCTAGCCAATCGGACTTGGTTATGCATGGATTCGGAACCTTTGGCCATGTGAGTGCATAGAATCTCTCGGGTAAACTCGGGTATAGCCCTCATCCGCATGTACTCTACGGGCTACATCACTTCTCTCTCTGATACTCTTGCCGCTCTCTCTATGCAGCGTACATGCGGGAATACTCTATCCGTACTCACAGGTTCCCCATCGCACAACCTACTCTATTCTCTTATTTAGCACTACTCTAGCTTTTACTCTATAGTGCTCATTCTCTCTTTCTCTTTACTCTTAGAGTAGTCTAAACTCAAAAGTCTCTACTCTTTCTCTACTCTATTTTCTAGTGCATAAATAAAGCATAGTTAATGCACATAAATGACTCATACTCATTAATGCATTTATGAAAAGCAACTATGACATGTAGCAACAATTAAGGCTTTCTGCTCTTACTTATGCATCTCTTGAGCATTTCATCATACAACTCATGTGCATAAAAAACTCAACTCTAACTCTAACTTTTCTCTTTTCTTTAGTCAACCAAATGGCAGAAAACTCCCTCATAAACTCTAAATTTCCTATCAAAAGAAAAACACTTCCATAAGCTTGCTCAAAACTTCCTCCAACTTCTATCAAACTCAACCCAACATCAAGCAAATAAAACACTTCTCATAACTCAATTTATGTGTATTACTCATTCATAACTACTAATCTCATTCCTCTCATTCAACAAATTTAATGAATACACACACACACACACACACACACACACACACACACACACACACACACACACATATATATATATAACTCTACTCAAAAGAGTTCTTAAATCTCAACTTAGATTGAATTTACTTACCTTATGGGGAAATAGCTTCTTTAACACTTCTTCTTTCCTTTGGGAGCTTGCCTTTTCTCAACAACTTAACCAACAACCACAACATAAGACTCTAATCAAAACATAATAAAACTCTCATCTAAAGTAAGAATCCTTACCTTAGGATGCTTCAGATTAAAACCCTACTAAAAGTTACTCAAAAAGGCTCTTGGAAATCCTTGGAAAATTGAAGGAATTTGAGAGAATTTGGAAGAATGAAGGAGGCGGTGGAATGGGAAAATGAAAAGTTCTCAAAGACTAAACCCCCTTAAATATCTCTTAACAACTCATTCTTCCTATTTTGCCCTTGCTCTTTCTTGGAAATTCCATCCATATCCTTTGATTCCTTACAAACACACCCCCATACTAACTTATTCTCCATGAAATTTCCTTACATTTTACTCCCCACTTTTCCTGCTAATTAGGGGTAAAATGGTCAAATAGTACCCAAGGGAAAAAATATCTAAAACTTAATAAACTTTTCAACCGGCACGTCGCCGCGGCGAAGAATCTTCCTTCGCCGCGGCAAAATTGTCCAGCAACTTCCCCCGTGGCTTCAACACCTCTTCGCCGTGGCGAAGAGTATCCTTCGCCCCGGCGAGCCCTGTAACATCAAAAACCTTCTAACTTTGACTAAATCCAAGGCAAGAACTCAACATATCAATACAACCTAAGACCAACCAACCCCTATTCACAAAAACCGACTCAATTAAGAGCGAAGTAAGAAACATTAGCAACGTACCTCAAATGGGGCGTTACAGTTTCATACCTAAAAGCTAACCTATTAGGTGGAGGGACTTCCCCCTTTATAAACCCAAGACCCTCCCATTTCCCTTCCGACGTGAGATATGTGACACTTTACTCTAATATGATGATTTGATAGACAAATTGCAAACAGATACAATTACAATTAATTTATTGCTATTCTTTTGAAAGCCATTACAATTTAGTACAATCATACACCAAACGATAGATAACACAACAGCAATACACGCTGCTATAACACAATTCCATGATAATTAATACAATACATTCCCACTCATGAAACATATTGGTAATTAGAATTGAACTTATTACAGACATAAATGCTAGCAGAAGATTTAGAGGCCTTAGACCTAGTATAGGAGTCATCTTATAGTGAGTGAAACTAGCTTTTAAGAAGAGCTTCTTCCACTCTTTGGCGGTGTTGAACAAACACATCATCATCATGTCGAAGCATAGTTGTGTCTCAATTGACCCCTCACTTTGATATTCCATTCCCATGGCCAGTTCTATTATTATCACCTTCCCTCCCTTCTCTTTGCTAGGAATCACTTCTTTACATCTCTTTAATATCTTCAAGCTCTCTTCATCACCCTAGTCATGCATAATCCACTATATATTTTTCCCATATTAATTTATATTTTCACTATTAGTCACTGCTAAAAACCTATTATCTGAATGCAAATCGACATAGCTAGTACTGAAAAAGTTATGCTATGAATTATGAGTGTAGTTTCAACCATTAAATCAATTTAATTTGATTTGGTATTGGTAGGATAGGAATGTTGGACACATATAAGAATAACAGATATTTGGTCTGGTAAACGACGTCGTTGGTATTGTAGTGTGTATGTCAAATTAATGGAAAATTACGTATAGCTGTTTACCTTTAGCAAGACTGCATCAGCCGAAGGTATTGCCTTAAACATGTCTCCTCCATGAAAAGCCAAGTTCTTTGTCCCCTGCAAATTATCAACGACATGTAGGAGATCAAAACCAGTGCATTGAATCTCTGGAAAAGCTTTGGCTATGGTTTCGACCATAGTTCCAGTGCCACCACCCACATCAACTAGAGACTTCAACCCCTTAAATACCTCTTTATGGACTTCAATCAAAGCTCTTACTACTAGCTGAGAGTCACTGACCATGGCATCATAAAAAGTTTTTTTTTAATTTAGGTTTATTAGCCACGCAATCCCAAAAAAATTTTCCATTAGTTGTTTCAAACAAAGTGGAACCATCATTCTTGAACCAAGCGCTCAAGGAATGAAAGGGATTAATTATGAGTGGATCAACCTGGAGGAACACAAATGGTGTAGCAGTGAAGGGTTCATCCTTAAGGAGGAGTCGAGAAGAGGGTGTGAAATATAATCGTCTTCTTGATGATCAATTTTGCCGACTTTTGGTTGAGAAAAGAAGCCGGTATGAACTAAGACACGCATAAGACAGTGAATGTTGTGGGCTTTATTTGGGTTCACACGGAGTGCAGAAACTATTTGGGAAAGAGTCATGGGTTGGCCATGTTTATGGATGATCTCTGGAATGCCTAGTTGAATGGCGCATTTCACATACATGCAATTTATATAGTTGAATGAATAATTCCACACGTGAGCTTGAGCTTTAAGAAGCTCACTAGCTCTCTCAACATGAATCGAACCCATAATTAATATTGAAGGTGATTGTCGATACAAAAATCTGTACCAACCAGAGTGATTCGATCGACCTTGGAGGGATCAGAACCGATGTGTGTGTGATTATGAATAATCAACGGTAGAGAAGTATTGAATGCAATAAAGTAAATGGCAAAGAGAATTTTTAAAGTGGTTCAGCGAGGTAAACTCTTAAGCCTACATCCATTGTTCTTGTATTTGCTATGAAAGCTTACAATAAGAATTCTATGAAATTTTTCGTAGCCCATTTTCCATTGTTTGAGGGGTTTTTTATACAAGGTTTGTACAAAGGAAAGAGCGAAAATAAAGGGATTTCAATTGATCTAAATTGTAGTTCTGACATTCCCGTGATTGAGCGTTGTGATTGCCTAGAGATTGCTGTTGATCTGGTCACTCCCGCAATATCTGGGATTTGAAGTTATCTGGGAATTGATTGAATAATCATTTGGGTTGTTTGCGACTAGCTTGTGTTGGGTTGAGTTATATATCGACGAGCTTATGCTGGGTTGGACAACTAATGAAGTCAAACTGACCTTGGGTTGAGCTACATCCTCGCTGTAGCCCGAGCTTAGTGGAAAAATCACACACAACATCTGCCCCTTAGTGTTGGATGCTCGTTTTGGGCTTCGAAGATTATTGCTTGATTTGGTACCAAGCTCGGCAGGTCTCTAGATGCATGTTTGGTCGAGCTCGAGGGTAAACCTCACGTCTAGTCGACATGCTATACACTTGTTTACTTCCTACGATACCTGTCAAACTCAGAATATGAAAAGTTAGGGAAAATATGTAATTTCCTTGTGGCCACGTCGCATTAAATGTGACAGCCTTTGACAATTACGTTTTGTCACGCATGGACAACAACAACTATCCATGCGCGAAGTCGAGGCAATGTGCGGTGACGGTTTTTAGTGTAATAGTTTGACGGTTCATCGATCCTTGTAGATGGTCAACACATGGCCACATCTGAGGGCTGAGATTGCTTAACAAATGAAGGATCGGGATTCGTTGTAGATCGACGGTACGATTAAACTGCGCCCTTTCGTCTTCCATGCAACCACTATAAAAGGTGGTGAAGTCATCAGAATACTCATCCAATCCACAAAAGTTTTAGGACACCTTTGTTCACTTTGCTGTTATTTCGTCATCGTCATGGTGCTCCTTCCGTTGAGTTTCTACACTTCTTTTATTCCGGTAAGGTTCTTTTCCCTTTCTTTACCCGTTTTTCCAATTTTTGCATCAAAGGGTGGCCATTGTCGTGGCCACATTGAGCGTTCTAAGGTTTTAGTAGGGTTTTTGAATGCATCTCTGGCAGTCTTGGGTTTAAGGAGGGTTTAATACGGTGGCTGCTGAAAACTAGGGTAGGTCACATGCATTCATCGTATGGCGCAAGCTATCTTGGGTGCTTGAACTGAAAGCAAGTGTGAGATGATCATCGAGTGTTTTGAGATTTGACACATGTTCAATTCTATTTCAGGCACCCAAAGGCAAGCTTTAACCATGTCTTCTTCCAGCAGTCACATGATTGATCGCATGTTCGATTCGCCCGCAGGCTCGGCAGTCCTTAGGGATTCAAACCTTGAGGTCTCCGAGGAAATCATCACGCAAAGCTCAGACCCCAATGCAGTAGGCTCTTCCGACTGTGCCTCGATACAGTTGTCTCAAACTAAGCGGTCACCAGTCCATAGGCCGCGAAGAGAATCACGATCCTCTATCACTGTCAAGGACCTGGAACGCATAAGAGCAGCCTATTCGCCTCAACTTAACTTGATGGTTCCAAGGGAGTATTCTCGGAAGAATCCCCCACCCAGATCGGTGGCAATCTCTAAGACTCTCATGAGATGTGGGGTATCCATCCCCCTTCATTATTTCATTGACAACGTGTTGAGGCAGCTCGATATCGTTCCTTTCCAGCTGCCTGCAAATTCATACATAATTATCATCGATCTATTCATCACGTACATGATTACTAAATTTGGCGAGCCATCCATCAAGGAGCTCATTCATCTATATAGGCTCAAGAAAGGGTAAGACCAGACGTACTATCTTTCCAAGGCTAGAAAGGTACGTTTCAACGGGCTGGTCGATGTCCCAAAGAAGGTCCCACATTGGGACTCACAGTTTTTCTTCTATGAAGCCTGAGAGATCAGTGTCATTGTTTTGGAAGCGAGTAAGAGATCGACCTTCCATGCGTATGAGGATCGCTTTTGAGCTTTGTGTTCTAACTAACTGTACTTGCTTTGTTTTATAGTTAACATCAAACAGAACTATCTCTTTGCTACAAGCGTGCAAAGACTCTAACGTTTCAGCGACCTTCTTAACAATTAGCGTAACGTTAATGAGATTATTATGCTTCCTTACTTGAGGGTGCATGGCTTTTATTGGGGCGACGCCAAGTTCCTACTATTTTGAAAAAAGGTTAAGGTTTCATTTTCTCGCGCTTATCTTTCCCGCACGTATAGGTCGCTCATTGTTTGCTTCTTTTTGCAAAGATGTGGGCTGAGAAATCAAAGGACCTCAAGAACAAGGTGGCAGCCTCAACAACTGCCAAGAATGCATCGACTGCTTTGGCAACAAATCAGCACGCTGATACCACTAGCGCAAAACATGCTGGTGGCGACCTTGGGGAGGGCCCAAGCATGAAGAAGCCTGCAACTACCCCAAAGGCAGTTGGTGGGAAGGGTGTTTTTGAGCCCCAAAAGGGGTCAATAAAGAAAACTCCCAAGTTGACTAGAAGCTCAGGGAAACAGAAGACACTCGAGCAGCACGATGGCTCGTGTAAAAAGAAAGCGATCAAGCCTTTTTGGGGCTCAGGCAAGGAGGTCGCCGCATAGGCTAATGACCTAATGAAAGCAGCGGCTAAGGACTTGGCCAAGAAAAGGGGAGTAAACCTAGCTCGTCTCGACCGAAAAGCAAGAAAGCGGATGAAGCAGCCTAAGCTGCAGTTGATGCGTTGATCGATCAACTTCCTGATCATATTAGTTTTGGGGTAGCAACAGCCAGGGACGGAGTTACTCTGGGAACCTTCGCGATTGTTAGAGACGCTGCTCCTACTGAGGTGTTGGCCTTGGTGTGCAGCTACGTGGCAAAGGTATTAGTAGTTCACCCCTCTTTTCCTTTACATGCATGTTTTCCTCGATTCTTATTGACTTTCCATCTTATCTCTTCTTCCTTTAGGCAGCCATGGCGAGCAGGCTTTTGTACGAGGAGTGTCATGACACCTTGAAGGGCACTCATAATGGGTGTCAACTGGCAGAGACCGTGAAAGAGGATGCTCTGGTCAGGCCCAATGTCATGGTAAAGGAGAGAGAAGTCAAGCAAGCTAAGCTTGAGCAGCTCAGGGGAAAGAAGGTGACCTTCAAGGTCAAGGAAATGGAGTTCTTTAACAAGCTAAATATGAGCGAGGCTGCTCGAGCGAAGGCTGAGGCTAAAGTCATGGAAGCTAAGAAGAATTTGGCACAACACCGAGATGCCAACAACAAACTAAATTCTAAGCTTTTCTCAGCTTGGAAGGCTGCCTTGGACTGGGAGGCCAAATCCAAGCAATCCTCGCTCAACCTTGCCCTAGAAGGTGAAAGGTAGACGGAAAGCTGAAGCTGAAGGTGAGGCAAGGCAACTCAGACTACAAATAGAGGAATTGAACGAGACCATCACCACTTGGGCCTGGGAGACGTTGGTCTTCCTTGTTCGGAAGCTATGGGAAGCTTACCCCTCGATCAACTTCTCTTTCCTTCTACGAGCTTACTAGAAGGACGTTAAGAGGATGAAGGTTGAGACCCAAGGAATGGCCTATGTATACTCAGATGACTCCGAGGATAATGGTGAGTGCCAGGAAGAGATCAAGGAAGGTAAAAAGGAGATCAGGCTCAAGCAAGAGATCGAGAACCCAACTCCACTAACCACGCTTCCTCCAAGAGTAGCCGACCTCCCTCCAATCGAGGCCTCCAACCTTGAAGAGGTTGCCTCCCTTCCTCTTGTCAAGGACCTGTCTCTTCTAGCTGGCGACGAGCTCCCTAGACAGGTCGAGAATGATGCCCCCGCTCCTCCAACTGCTTGAAAAATCATCTTTTTCTTTCGTTGTTGGTTTTTTTTTTTTTTTTTTTTTTTAGGATGTAATTGAACTATATTAATGAAAGGAAGACTTTTCAGCATATCTTCGCCGAGCAAAAATTTTATACTTCTACAGAGTCTTTCCAGTCGTCCAACTTAGACTTGTAAAAAAATATCTGGATTTGCTCCAAGTTATGCATAACTCCGATTTTGGATCTATCGTTCATTTCGAGTCTTGGTCATCGTCTTAAGGCCGATTTCCTTCGACTCGTTTTACTTGAATTTTTCAACTTTAACTTCGTCAACTTGGGGTATTTCACCTTACAAAGTTGGATTTTTGCATGGCTTTTTGAGATAAGCTGCTTTTTCCAGACTCTTGACTCCGAGTTCTCTTTCTCTTTTTTATTTTTTTGGAATGCTATCACGTAGGTCGTGATCTTTAAAGTAATAAATAAAAGGTAAACAGATTAAAACATCAATAATGAAAAAAGAAAGTTTATGAATAATACCTCTTTTATTGATAAAGTGCTTTGACTGTGAATGGCCTTACAAAGAATGATAAAAAGAAAGACATAAGTGGAACCCGAGCTGGTTATTAGTAATAACTTCACAGATGCTCGGTGTTCCAGGCTCGCTGTATTGCTTCGTCGTTGAGGCATTCAAGGTGGAATGATCCTGGTGGAAGCTTTTCAGAGATCCTGAGAGGACATTCCTATTTGGGCCCAAGTGCCCCCAAGTTTGGGTTTGGGATACCCTGGATGACCTTCCTGAGAACTAGGTTGCCTATTTCAAAGTCTCTATTTTTTACTTTGGTATTAAAGTATGGTTTGGCTCATTGTTGATATGAGGTGAGCTTTAGCTGAGACTTGGCCCAGTGTTCTTCAATTAGATCTAGCCTCAGGCGGAAAAGGTCTTTATTTGTCTCCTCGTTAAAAACTTCTCTTTGGAGTGAACTGATCCCCACTTCAACCGAGACCATTGCTTCACACCCGTATGATAAAGAGAACGGGGTTTTACCTGTTGAACTCCTAACTGTCATCCTATAAGACCACAAAGCCTTGGGCAATTCTTCGGCCCATCTTCCCTTCAGAGCATCGAGCTTCTTTTTAATAGTGTGCTTGATGACCTTGTTCACAGCCTCTACTTGACCATTGGCTTGAGGTTGATAAACAGTGGCGAAACTTTTCTTGATGCCAAGCTACTCGTAGAAGGTTCTAAAGTCTTCACTATCGAACAGTTTCCCATTGTCGGTTATTATAGTGTAGGGAATTCCAAACCTACAAATTATGTTTTTGTAAACAAAATCATTTAGCTTATTCGACGTGATGGTATCAAGGGGCTTGGCCTATACCCAGTTGGTGAAGTAGTCCATGGTAATTACTGCGAACTTAACACCCCTTTTTCCTTGAAGCAAGGGGCCGATAAGGTCAATGCCCCAAATTGCAAATGGTCAGGGCTCGTCAAAATGATCAGTTCTTGAGGTGGAGCTCGTGAAAAATCTGCAAATCTCTGGCATCTATCACATCTGCGTACATAGTCCCCTACATCATTGAAAACTGTTGGCTAGTAATACCTCTAGTGAAACACCTTATATGCTAGAGATTTGCCTCTTGCATGGTTTCTGCAGATTCTTTGTGGATCTCTCTTAGAACATAATCTGCGCACTCATGGTCAATACATTGCAATAATGGTATATTGAATTTGCATTTGTATAATTTATCGTTGATGAGCATGTACCAAGTTGCCTTTGTGCAGAGTGTTCTAGCTTCAGTTCTCTCCTCTGGCAATGTTCTATCCTGAGGTAGGCGGTGATCGTGTCCATCCAACTGTATCTCCAACTCGTTGCTAAAACTAGTCCTTGCGGAGCGGAGATGCTTGGTCTTGGGAGGAACTTGACTAGAATGTAATCAGCTTTCTCTTGGTTCATTGCAGAGGCCAAACGGGCTAAAACATCCACTTGCTAGTTCTTCTCCCTTGGGATCTAGAGAATTGTGAAGGATCTGAACTATTTGAGCTCGGTTTCCACCAGCTAGAGGTAGGACGCCATCTTGTCTTCCTTCGCCCAGTATTCCGTGGTAATTTGGTGGACCACGAGTTGTGAGTCACTGTAAATCTTAATGGACTCTGCCTGCATTTCCTTGGCAAGACAGATTTCTGTGAGCAGCACCTCGTACTTAGCCTCGTTGTTAAAGGAGACGAACCCAAATCTTACCACGACTCTGATAGGGCTTCCCTTTAGACTTTTGAGCAAGAGCCCTGCTCCTGTCTCTTTCTCATTCAAGGAGCCATCCACATGCAAAGTCCACTGCCATAAGTCATCGAGCTTCGACTTCTATTGCTCGATTTCTCCCGAGGTTTCTGCCCCTGGCGAGCTTGGTTCATCTTCTGGCTGGTAGGAGAATTCAGATATAAAATCTGTCAAGGCTTGACTTTTTATTGTTGTTCTCGGTATGTACTTTTGATGTCATGCTGACTTATCTCCATTGTCCACTGGATTAACCTACCCGATGTCTCGGGTTTTCACATTGGTCAGCACATGGATGGAGTGTGCCTGGAAATATGGTTGTAGCTTCCTGACAGCGATGACAAAGGCGAAGGTGAGCTTCTCAATTTTAGGATATCTCGTCTATGCATCGAGCAATCTCTTGCTCACATAGTGTACTAGCCATTGCACTCCTTTCTCTTCACGTACCAATGCCACACTAATAGCAAACTTTGATACCGATAAGTATAATAACAATGGCTTGCCTTGGATAGGCTTTGACAACAAAAGAGGTTACCTAGATGTTTTTTCAGCTCCTAGAAGGCTCTTTCACACTCTTCTGTTCACTTGAAACCTTTCTTTCCTTTCAAGGTCTCAAAAAATGGTAAGCATCTGTTTGTGGCTCAGGAGATGAACTGCTGAGTACAACCATTCGTCTTGTCAAGCTTTGTACCTACTTTATGTTGGTCACGCTTTTCATATCCAGTAGAGCTTGAATCTTCTCTGGATTGGCTTTTACACCCTATTGGTTCACGAGAAAGCCTAGAAATTTCCTCGAGCTTACTCCGAAAGCACATTTGTAAAACCTTCCCCAATCAAGTACCCTTCAAATATCCCTCAATAAGAATCTAAAGGATTCATGTCTAGAGAACGAGTTGTATTTGGAAAACCTATGAAAGAATAATAATAATGTACAAAACATTACTATAAAATGTACTATAGGATCAAAATCTGTATCTTCAAAAATAAAAATAAAAACTTAAATTCATTTGGGCATCAATCAATTAAAACATATTAATGCCATTTTCTTTCATATGGTGGAAGATTCAAAAAGGTGTTTAAAAAACATTTGTCATTTACATTATTTACATCAAGATAAAACGTCAAGATGACAATAAATTATCTCCCCTCACACATAGCTTTGCTATCTCCATCATCCTTCACTTCTGGATTACCTATAAAACATTCAACCATGAAAGGGTGAGCGATAATCGCTCAATAAGGAATGATATGTTTAATACCAAGTATGTTATTTGACATTCATTCAAACACATTCATTCACATACCACATGTCTTTTGCAACTAAGTATGGTTCCTTTTCTTTACTAACTCATATACTTTTCATCATCTTCCCCATGGTCATATAAAACATCAAGTGTACGTATACAAATAAGTATGTAAACATAGTGTACACACATCACATGTCATGATATAACATCTAAATATCATCTAACATTAGTACAAATCATCTCATGATGTAAATAACATCATAACTCATGTAACGCAACTAAATGCAATTGAATCATCCAACGTCTAGCCAATCAAACTTTTCTTAGCATCTGAAGCACTTCATATCATCTAGTCTCAAATTCATCTAGAGCTCATATCATAGGGAGGCATGCTTATGCGTTATTTAGCATCTAAAGCATATATTCATATTTCCTCTCATCTAGCCTCAAATTCATCTAGAGCTCATATCATCGAGAGGCATGCTTACACGTTATTTAACATCTAAAGCATATATTCATCTTTCCTTAACCCTAGCCTCAAATTCATCTGGAGCTCATATCATCAGGAGGTGTGCTTATGCGTTATTTAGCATCTAAAGCATATATTCATCTTTCCTCTCATCTAGCCTCAAATTCATCTAGAGCTCATATCATCGAGAGGCGTGCTTACGCGTTATTTAACATCTAAAGCATATATTCATCTTTCCTCAACCGGAATAGGAGGATATGCTTACGTGTTAATTAGCATCTAAAGCATATATTCATCTTTCCTTAACCGGAATACAAGGATATGCTTACACGTTTTCCATCCTATCTATATGCATCTCTAACATTTTATGGCATGTACATGTTTTGGTGAGCTTAATACTTCTGATTCATGTATGGATTATCAATCCATTTACATTATTTCTTGCTCACATTCATCATCTTAAAACATATATTACATTGCATCTTCATGCCATTTCATAACATTAATCATGCATTCGCATCTATGACCATAAATATCTTTCAAAGATCATCTAACTAATGGGTAAACATTAGTACATGGCTTAATTACAACAATACATTAATAATCAATTCATAAACATAAGAATTAATCATGTTAAATCTTAAACTTTAATAACTAGAAGCTTATACTTCAAGCCATTTTCCATCCATTTCCTAAATGAATTGGCTCTTGGCCTAAATATAAAAGTTATAGGGCTATGTCTTAACTATCTAATGCTTCAAGAATCATCTCATTTTAATTTTTATAACTCAAGTTATAGTCGAAATACTGAAGCATATTTAACATAACCTCTAAACTTATCAAATCCAAATTTTTTATATTAAACTATTTCATATCAACTCCTATTGACAATTAACCTGTAGGTCAACTTATGGATCAAATAAACCTCTTCTTAATAGTCTTTAACATCTTAAAGGAAGTGTAAAACCTCATTCCCATAATCATCCATTATTAACATTGTAAGCTAATGCAAAAAGGACATCAACACTTCTAACAACAAACATTCAACACCATGTGGCCTCCAATACTACAAGTTTTGCCACAATCAACATCCATACTTCATTTTCTTCAATTAAACATAACAACTCATAATATATAAATAGCAATAACTTCATGTATAATGAATTCAAATTAATAAGTTCAAATACACTTGTCATCAACTAATCCCTAAAGTCATGGGAGGTTCTTTCTTACCTTTTTAAAGGATTCTCCCACCAAATCTTTTGCCTTTATCTTCTTTTACACCTTAATCCTACATATATAATATTACACCTCAACATCTACCTCAAATCCACAAATCACATAAAAACTAGGGTTTTTAATCCTTACCTTAAACCCTTCAATTTGAAGATCCAAGGCTCCTATCTTGTTCTCCTTGAAAAATTATGCAAAACTCCTTTAAAACTTAGAGAGGGAAAGCTTGTTTCATGGAAGATTTGAGAGAAAATTGAAGAAAGGTTGAAGAAATGATATCTCTCTTCGCTTGAACGAATTTCCTCTCATTTATAGGAAAATATTTCATTAATTTTCCAAAATTAGGATTGGCCCAATTATTTTAATTGTATAACTCATAAGTCCTTAATTCTTCATATAAAGGTATTTTGGTCATTTGACACTAAACATAATTATTACTTAATTAATGTCATTAAATGCAATTAAGCCTACACATTCTTGACTTTTACAATGCTTATCCGTGGGCAAAATGACCATTTTGCCCCTAATACCCTTTTATGGATAATTGATTCATATCATTCCAAATGAATTGACTCTTTTGCCCGTCATTAGATTTTATGCTTTTTAACATAAAATTAACATCTAAAGGACTATTTTGAGTTGGGAACATACCTTTGACATCATGGGTATTACAACATTTTAAAGGATTGAGCTTTATTTAGTATCTTCTGAGGATGTCGAACATTTCCCTCAGATACTCTATGTGGCTTTTGGCGACCTTTGACTTGACAAGCATGCCGTCGATATACACCTCCATGGTTTCATCGATTTGCTCAGCGAATATCTTACTCACCAAGCGCTGGTAGGTCACCCCAACATTTTTTAGGCCAAATAACATAACCCTATAACAATAAATTCCACGGTCAGTAATAAAGGGGGTATGCTCTTCATCGGGTTGGTACATCAGAATTTGGTTATACCCGAGTACGCATCTACGAAACTAAGTAGTACGTCTCTGGCTATTGTATCTATTAACTGGTTGATCTGTGGTAGCGAAAAGCTATCTCTGGGACAGGCTTTATTCAGATCCGTGAAGTCGACGCAAGTCCGCCACTTGCCTTTCTACTTTTTGACTAGGATCGGGTTGGCGAGCCAATCCAAGTACTTGACTTCCCTGATTAAGTTGATTTTCAGGAGTTTGTCAACCTTATCCTTAAGCACTTATAAGTGCTCTGCATCCATAAACCTTCCTTTTTGCCTTATGGAATGAGCTTTAGGGTCGAGGTTCAACCTATGGCACATTACCTTGGGGCTAATCCCCACCATATCTACATGCACCCATGCAAACACGTCGATGTTTTTCTTTAAGAACCCCACCAAATTATCGGCCAATTCTCTGCTCAAAATGCTGTCGACTTTTAGTACGCGAGTTAGACCTTCTGTTAACACTTATTTCTCTTAACTCTTCTGTCAGCTCTGCTACGGGCTCCTCTATACGGATGCGAAGATCTATTATATCCTCGAGTGGCCTGGGATTCAGCTTGGCTTCTACTATGACCATTGTTCTCGAGAGCTTCCATTTTTGTGTGGTATGTATGGCTCGGTTGTAACATTCCTCAGATTCCTTTCTGTAGCTCCTGATTGTTGCAACCCCCCAAGATTCAAAAAAGTCATTGCTTGGCAGCACACCAATGTGACTACGCTTAAGTCGTCTAGGATTGGCCTTCAAAGGAAGACATTGTACGTGATAGGGTAGTCTACCATTAAAAATTTGGCCATCATTGTCTTGATCTTGGGCTTCGTTCTAAGAGTCACAGAGAGATTGATCGTCCCCTTGGGAACCAGGTTGTCCCCGATAAATTCGAAGAGCGGTGAAGGACATGCCCTCGGGTCTCTCTATCTATAAAACTCATTCCTCGGAAAGCTCTCAAGAAAATGATGTTCGATGTGCTCCTATTATCAACCATTACCCTTTGTACTCGGGCATTACCTATTCTAGCCATGATTACGATCGCATTGTGATTGTGGCAAGGGGATTCTTCGCATTCCTTGATTGTGAACCCTATTATCTCCCTCTCTTGTCTAGGCTGCTTGGACGATTTTTGTTCATAGCTCATTATCCGAGGGACCGAGTCTATTCTGCTTCTCGAGCATTCTGCTTCTTGAGCATACTGCTCACAAGCACATCTTAAGCTCCCTGCTATGTCAGGCCCCCTAGAGATCATGCCCACCCAGACTTCGTTGTTGGCGTTTGGTGGCACTTGCTGGACTTGGTTTTGTTCCTGATTCTAGATTTGGTTACTTTGTTCGCTAGGATTTTCGCAAGCTGGTGCTGCCTTAACAAATTCCTTTAGGTGACCCCTTCTTATCAGGTCTTCGATGGTATTTTTCAAAGCCCGATAGTCTTTTGTGTTATGTCCGACATCCCGACGGTATCGACAATATTTTTGTCGATCTCTTTTGCCCAGAGCCCCCTTCATTCTTTCTAGAGCGGGTAGTTTATTCACCTCACTGGAGACTTCATAGATGTGGGCGATGTCTTGAGTGAGGGGGGTATATTCTGCATACCTAGGAAAGGTTGTCTGCCTCCGCGGTTATCTATTCTTTGTCTTTTTTGGAACTTGTTACGGTCCCTATCATTGTGGTCTTAGCCCTCGCACTTATCTAATGGATAATATTTTCGTCTATCTAGGACCCATTGCGTCGAATTTCTGGCCAATGCTACGAGCGAGCTTTTTACCCCCTGATGTTTTACAGTCATTTGGTAAAACTTGGTTAGGCTTACGTGATCTTCGCTTTGGAGCTCTTTCCACAGCTCCGTGTTTGGCTTGATCCCTACAATCAGCAAAGTTCGGATGGACTCCTCGGGTGCGTTCGCAACTTTTGCCTGCTTGTTCTGGAACCTCATTAATTATGAGGTTAATGTTTTGTCTTTCTCTTGAAAAATGTTGCTTAGGTAACTAAGCGGCATTGCAAACTGTCTCCTGGCTTGAAATTGCTATAAGTACGGCAAGGAGAATTGTTGCCAAGAGTTGATAGAGTTCGTCTTCAGTCTCTTATACCATCTCTTAGAAACCCCTACTAGTGTGACTGTAAAGCATCTACACTTTGCTAAGTCAGAGGCCTGGCGCAGCTCCATCAGCTTATTCAAATTATCAAGGTGGTATCTAGGGTCCCCTCTCCTATCGAACTTGCTATTGGATGCCCTGAATCCTACTAGAAGTAGGGCCTGGCGAACTTCTTCTGTGAAGGGGAAACTTACTATTGCCTCTGCCATGCCATTCTAGTGGGCTTTTAGGTCATCGAGCATTTTTTGCACGTGACCTAAGTCTTTATTATGGGTGCCCTAGTTGGCTCTGTTCAACATCACTTCAAGCAAATGAATTCACAGGTATGTCGCTTGCGAAGTCTCTCCAGTATGTGCGAGGTCGAGTCATGATGGCTAGGCTGATAAGTGTTATCATGATTGTCAGTACGCTGCTCATGATGTCAGTTATAACCGAAACGTCGGTCATTGTCGAACTGACTCATGTGCCTTATCTTGCGAGCTTGTGAAGATCGATCTTGTCTTGCGTGTGGGTTAATACCAGCATGCTGATGTTGGGGATACCACTGAGTGTCTCGGGGGTATCCATTGCCCTCGCCTTTACCTAGTGGTTGCTTCCCTGACCCCTCCTAGGGTTAGTTTGCCTGTGGGATTCACGCTCATGAGTGAAGCACAGTTTGTGATGCCAGGGGTGCTAA
Source organism: Pistacia vera (assembly GCF_008641045.1). Lineage (NCBI taxonomy): Eukaryota > Viridiplantae > Streptophyta > Magnoliopsida > Sapindales > Anacardiaceae > Pistacia > Pistacia vera. The sequence continues at coordinate 193,630 of NW_022196545.1, read as the reverse complement.
TCGCCTCTTAGTGCCGACAAAACAGACTAGACACCTGCAGAATTCATACCTACTGGGGTGGCATTGGTAAGGCATGGCTAGTTGAGGTTCTGGGTAGTTGGTTGCTTATTCCTTAGCTTAACCACGTTTTGTTGCACTGCTTGTGCAACCACTGTCCTAATCATCTCCATCAGCTGGTTGTTCTCAGGGTATGATGTCCCTACGTCTTGGTTATTTGTGATGTGTTGAGTTGGCGACACAGGTGGTCGACATCTAGCGGCGTCCTGTTGCACCTCCTAGTGGGTGGTTTCCACATTTTCAAGGTTTTCGGTGGTGGTCTTTGATCTGGTGTGCACCATTGTGGACTTGGATTGGGTAGGTTGCTGTAACTGTCCATCAAAATTCCTAAGATGTTGGCAGGAGGCCCTCCTTCTAGTGCCAAAATATTGATACAAAAATCTGCACCAACCAAAGTGATCTAATCAACCTTGGCGGGATCGAAACCGATGTGTGTGTGATTACGGATAATCAACGGTAGAAAAGTATTGAATGTAATAAAGCAAAGAGAACTTTTAAAGTGGTTCAACAAGGTAAACTCTTGAGCCTACGTCCACTGTTCTTGTATTTGTTGTGAGAGCTTACAATAAGAATTCTATGAAAAATTTTGTAGCCCTTTTCCATTGTTTGAGGGAGTTTTTACACAAGGTTTGTATAAAGGAAATAGCAAAAATAAGGGGACTGCAATTGATCTGAATTGCAATTCCAACATTCACGTGATTGAGTGTTGTGATTACATAGAGATTGTTGTTGATTTGGTCATTCCCGCAATAACTAGGATCTGAAGTTATCTGGGAATTGATTGAATAATCATTCGGGGTTGTTTGCGACTAGCTTGTATTGGGTCAAGCTATATATTGACGAGCTTATGCTAGGTCGGATAACTGGTGGAGTCAGATTGATCTTGGGTCGAGTTACATCCTCACAGTAGCCTAAGCTTGGTGGAAAAATCACACACAACAGTGATCAATATGGAAAAATCTTAAACCCGGATAATTCTGCCAGGAAAGTACTCTTTATATGGTAGTTGATGGTAGTGTCAATCGGGATTTTTAATGGTAGTTGAACATCTCATGTCTGGTTTAAAGAGAATTAATAAATCTATATACATATATATAGTATGAAGTATGAATCATTATCCATAGAAACCATAATGAAGGTTATTAATTGAACACTACATGAATGACAAATGATACTATTAGCAAGAAAATCTCTGTAACACCTGTAAGGTGCGTTTGGTTCAAGAAATGTTTTATTGCTCAAAATGTAGGATTATCTTCGAGATAGATTACCTTGAAGATTACGAGTGAATGTTATACCAATGTGTTTGGCCAGATTAATGGGTGTAAATAATTAAGATGTTTGGTTGGGAAGAATAAAATATTACCGATAGAGGCTTTTACTGAATTGGCCTTCGTTTTTAATATTATAATAATAATAATAATAATAATAATAATAATAATAATAATAATAATATATTATTATTATTATTATTAACGATATTATTATTATTATTATTATTATGATTATTATTATTATTATTATTTAAATAAATTCCTTTAACCTCATATATTTGAGAATTTAGCTAAAACACCCCCAATAACAAAGTTTAAATTTTAACAAAATACCCCCAACAACCTAAGACCACCGCCGACTATTGGCCACTGGTGTTAGTCAACAAAACGGTGTATGACTAGTGAGATCAGGCTAGCCATGCACCATTTTGGCTGTTTTCGGCCAGATCGAAGGCCGAAAATAGCTAGATCACTGTGGATTTGGCCGTTTTTTGTCAGATCCACGACAATCTGGCTGTTTCCAACCAAATCCATGGTGATCTGGCTATTTCTAGCCATATCACTATGGATCTGGTCAAAAAAAGCCACAAATGGTCGAGCTATTTTGGTCGTTTTCGGCCAAATCCACGGTGATTTGGCCGTTTTTAGCCTTCGATCTGTTCGAAAACAGCCAGATCAGCACACGGTTGGCCAGATCCCACCGGTCGTGCATCAATATGGTGTCTATTTCCTGTGGTGGCTGGTGACCGGCAATGGTCTTTGGTGGTTGGGGATATCACTGGCGGCCGGTAGTGGTCTTTGGTGACTGGGGGTATTTTGTTAACTTTTAAACTTTTGTGGTTGGGGTGTTTTAGCTAAATTTTAAAATGTAGAGGGTCTGGGTTATTGTTATTTGGTAGACATTTGAAGAATTGTGTCCAGAATGGTATTTAATTAATGACAAAATGGGTATAAAATTAAGATTACCTCAGTAATTTTTAAATACCACCCCTTGAGGAGGTAATCTGATTACCCCATATTTAACCCATAGTGATCACTATTGGTATTAAAAGATTACCGAAATCTTTTTATTACTTGACAATCAAACAAGAGAATGTCTGAAATTAAAGATAGATTACCCGAGTTATCTTTCCAAAGCCCTAACCAATCACATCCATAGGGTCTCTCTCAAAGATACTATAAGTGGTAAAAGAATCGAAGATTATAATAGATCCTCTCAGTATAATATTTTTTAGCTGAACAGTAAATCTTAACTAAATCTCCTTAGCCAATTGCTTGATCATATATATGTACATATATATATAAATATATATATATATATATATTATATATATATATATATATATATATTATATATAATATATATATATTTTTTTTATTTTTTTTATTTATTTATTTTTTTTTTTTGAAGATGCAATTTTCTCTTTACCGTATAGTGTTTTTTCGATCATTTTTTCCATATATTTTCTTGGAGTGATTTTCATAATTCCCATAAATAGTAAAACAATAATTAATTTGTAAGTCAACTCAAACAGATTCCTCAGCAGGATTATCAAATTAATCATATGTTAAAAATTTATAATATGATTGAGCAAGTGGATTTATAACACCAACAAAAATTTTGAGTTGGATTTGAAAGAAGGAAGAGCCAAAGTTGACCCATCAATGTGGATCCGAATTATTAAAAGACTAGAATCTTAATAACAGTCTTTCTTTTTTACTTTAGAAAATGATTGAAACATCATGGTAGTTAAATTTGTTTATTTCTCAGCCAATTAACAGTTTAATGATTTCCACTCTCAAACTTTTAAAATATTATTTTGCTATTCAAATTTATATTACATTTCTACCCAAACATTTAGACAAACAGAAGCAAACTGATTTAGGCTGTTAGGGATTTTGAAAAGGAGCCAGTGAATCTTTTGGAAGTAGAGATTAGATTCTGGTGCTCATGGTTGGTCGGAATTAAACTTGGGAGGGCGTTTATGCAAACTCTAATCGCTCGATTGCGATATGGTGGGATCGACGGGAGCAAGGTTTAAGGGGTTTTTGTAGTGATGATTGAAAAAGAGAATAGTGGTGGTTGGGGGGTCAAAATCGCCGCGTGACGCTCGGCTGTGTTGGGGTAAGTGTATTTTAAAGTTTGTAGATAGAAAAGTGTCATTAAACCATTTTTGAGTGGTAAAAGTCGTTACTCTTGTTTCTTTATGATTTTGATGTTGAACATGTATCGGTTGTGAACTTTGATTGTGGGAATTGTTATTGATGTTTGTTATTTTTTTATCAATATGATAAAATTCACATTTTCTTGCTTGTTGACATCAGCATGATGATGTCACCGGTCCAATTATTTCATTAAAGAGAATAATATCACATGCTGAAGCTAAAACTACTAATGGAAACCATTATTCATTATTATTCGGTCAATTATGGATAAAATAAATGAGATTAATGTCTAAACTCTCTTTTTTTTTTTTTTTTTTTTTTTGGGTAATATTAATTCTAAGTCAATGCTTCATATTATATATAATAATGTCAGTGTTTAATTAAAATCTTATTTATTACGAAACAGAACGGGTATAATTTTTTTTGGTTATTACTGAATATAAGTGGAGTCTATATTTTTTAACCAAGTTCTAAAATCGACCGGGAAATGACCGATCAAGTGCCGGTTCTCAGTTGAACATTCAACCGGTCTAACCCCCTCGTCATGCTGACATCATCATACTGATGTCAGCAAGCAAAAACATGAGAATTTGTTCAAATCATAATAAAAACAAAAACAAAAAGTAACAAACATCATAATAAGTTCTCACAATCAAGTTCACAATCTTTCATGTTCAACATCAAATTCATAAAGAAACATAAACAATTCATCAACATTAACAATTCCCAATTCTCATTGAAATTGCATCACTTCCATTTCACTTTGATGTCTACTTAGCTTCATTTCTCAGCTTCATTCAATCTAAAACATTGATTCATTATCATTAAACTTCAATTTTATATTATAAGTCAATGTTCCAACATTATAGAGATATTGAAGTCCAAAAATTTGGTGGGACCTAATCTTCCTGCATTCACTTCCATAACATAAAAAAATAAAAAAATAAAAATAAAACCTTACTTTATTCTCCAATCATCTTCAATCCATCCCTAATTGATGTGAGCATCACATCATCATAGCACCACAGCATCATCATTTACAAAATTTCAGCAAAAATGAAAAATGAAAATCAACTCATAAGTCAATACTTCTTTTTTAAACTAATTTAATTTAAAATAACTATCGTGTTGGTAAAAATTTGAAAACAACCTTGTAAAGCATATAGGGAATCATAATATGAAGAATCATCATCAACCCAGCAGGAATGGATCGTTCTCCATAAAGTGCTTGTTCCACCATCAAAATTTAGTTGACCCTACTCCTCTTCATCATCAACTATCCAAAATTCAATTTTTTCGATACTTCATAATCTAGGATTGAAACTCCTTTTGTTGTAACACATCATAAAAGACCATAGTTAAATATTAAAAGCATGACAAATAAAATATACATGAAAATAAGAGATAATAAGAAAAAAGTAATGCATAATTGTCAATGCTTTATATCTTTTTTCAAATGCAAGTTTAATGAACAAAACAAGATCATTCAACGTTGATGCTCCAATCTATTCTTCTTTTTGTATGTATGTGTTCAAAACACTCCAATTTCGCTCATATCCCAAAGAGAATGAGTTTGGCTTAGAATTTTAATTGCCAACTAATAAGCTGCATAATTTGAGTGTTTTTAGGGTTGTTTTGATGTTAGTTTAGTTAATTTCTCATTTGCTTTTTTTTTTTTTTTTTTTTTTATGTATTTTTTTCTTAAGTTTGAGATATGAATGGTTAGCTATTGATTTGGATAGCTTTTGTTTTTCAGGCTTTGATTGACTAAATTGGAGCATTGGAATAAAACTGAGACTTAAAACTTGAAGAATTGAGACTACCTGACATTTTTTAAGGCCACGACCATGCCTTGGTAGTCCACCATGGCCATGGTGGAATAAATAAAAACAAAGAGACCAAAAAGCACCAAGACCTAAGATGTATGACTTAAATTTGGCCAGGCCAGTGCCATGGCGGAAACTATTAGGGCAATTTTGTCAGTTTTCTTTCCTTTTTTACTTAGGACTCTTTTGGGTATTTAAGTATAATTGGAATTAGTTGTCAAGGAATGAATTTTGCATATTTTGGAGAGAGAAGATGCATTTTTGGGGCTTGAAGATTGAAGATCAATTTTAGAGTTTGAATTTTGTTTCTTTTCAAGTTTGAATATGTTTTCTTTCTTCTCTATTTATTTCTTTGTTCTTAGGATGAGTAAATCTCTTTTGTTAGGGGAGGATGAAACCCTAATGATGTTTTGAACAATTTTTATTCTTAATACCAGATTTATGTTGATGAATTTGTGCAAGAGTTTAGGTTTAGTGCTTTTGATGTTGGATTGATTCAATTACTTTGATGATGTTTCGAATAGAAAAGTTAGGGTTTATTGCTTAATTCATATTCATAATTGTTTCTTGGAATAACATTGCACACCATATTAAAACTAGAAGTATACAATAGAGATCTAGATTAATTTGTGGTCCACTTAATCATAACCGCATAAAGCGAATCAGTCGTATAGTTGATGATTTATGCTTTTAATTTCAGAGTAACTGAATATGATTGTATTAAATTGAATACTATGTCTGAATAAGATATTGCCTTAGAAGAATCCTACTAATTCATAGCACAAATGGATATTAAGAGTCTTGTCAAGCATAATTAGGGAGAAATCTGTACCAACTTCATTAATACTGCAAAGTTCTTCACATTATTTATTATTTTTTGTTATTTTTAATCCGTTAATTTTACACTCTAAATTTTCGTTTTCTCAAATAACGTTTAGGCAGTTTTAGTGTATTACGAATAATTGCTTTGATCTCTGTGCGACGATACTCAACCTCATCACTTTATTACTTGAACACGACTAGTGCACTTCTAGGGTTGATTTAGTCGCATCACAAACTTTTGTGAATTTGGAGCAATGTGCCCATATGTCCCCCACCATTCTTCAATTGAAAATTAAGCATTAATATTAAACATAATTTATAACTCAGAAATCAGATTAAAACTCAAAAATTAATAACTATTACATACCAAGTCATATGTTTTTCAGGTTTCAAAGCAGCTCACAAGAAAACTTGTCTCGCTGTCTCAAATATTTACTCTCCTCTACTAACTTCTCACGCTCATGTTGACGTATTTGCTTTCCTCACAATAACATCAAGGAGACCCGCGCTAGACCTCTGGTTTGATGCTAAAAGATGCATTGTCATATTGAAAGCTGGATATTCAAAAAATATGCGGCAACATGAATATCACTATGCAATTGCCTATCCCACCGCATCTTATAATGCTTATATAAGGCTTGACAATGTCTTCTTATCTTAAACAATTTCTTGATAACCAATATCGCTCTGTACATGCCAACATACACTATCCTATTATTGGCTTCTCATATGATCTACAATCCTTAGCAAACGCATCAATGGAGCCACACTTTGGAAATATACCCATGTCATCCCAAATCGTTATCTAGAATTAAGGAATAACTCCTTGCCTTTATAACTTTTTTCATATCAAGAACCATAAAAAATCTATTGTCACCTAAGCTTGCAAGTCATGTTTGTGCTCATGAGGCTTCCAACATGCATGAAAGTTATAGCAAAACGTTCACTGGTCGTACAACTTCTTTCCAACCCTATTCAAGTGATAGATAGTAGATTTTAGTAAATTAATTAAAAAGTATATATGTTATGATTGACAAGAACCTAGCTAAAGGTATGTAACCTATCTTTTCCTAACCAAGCTACAAGATTTGTATGCTTATACACAAACTTTTCACTTCAAATGCACATTTCGCAAGATGAACTATGTGTTCCATCTCACCATATTTGTAATACCAATTCATGCAATGTGTAGCATAAGGACCAAGTAATATTCTGATATTTTTCATAGAATTCTTCCAACACTTTATAATTTGCTCATTGTTAGTGACAATTTGGTCAACAGTACTTGGTCCAACCCATAAAGTCATTTCCTCAAAACATTTGAACAATGTAGGTTCATTAACAACATCTAAAGCTCCACCGATTTCAGAAAGCAAACTCTTTTAGGACATACACAAGAAAATTAATGTGACCTATGTGATAATCAATTCAACCTCAACCATTAATGTACATCCAACCTCTTCCCAAGTCTTCTTGTAATTGTCAACAAGTAGTTGCACTTCTTTCGTACATTTCTCAATAAATTTACATGCTAGCATCATAAGTTGGATGTTTATATCTAGGGCCAATTACAGCTATACATCCCCCATGGGCTGAAGCAAATGGAATTTATAGCATCCATTGGGATGCAGCATCATAAAAGAACCACAACCATGTCTATTCTTCATGTAGCTTTTTTTCCACCAAAACACTCATGATGAGGGTTGAGACCTAGCATAGTCCTTGGAGCAAATAATCACTAATCCTCGATAGGTTTCTTAGTGCTTGTACATTGTTTTTGACTTGTTTCTAGCACCTTCATTCATGGTCATTTGTGATGGAGAGACCTCTTCACAATCTTCATCTAACTTATTGCCCCAATTCATGTACACTAGCACCATAAGGATTTGCATACTTATGAACTCTTATTTTTCTTTATTCTTTACCCCAATTTTGTTCAATGCTTCTTGCATCTAGAATCTAACATCATACACATCCTTTAAGCCTTTCCAATATCCCACTTTACTCCTACTAGGTGTTGTTTCATCCGAAAAGTACCTCACCTCTAGTTACCTTGCCACAGTAAAGACATGTTAATGTCTTCTTTCTATCTCTATCAAAACCCTAACAACATATGCCCATGCTACTCACTCCCTCAAAAAGATTAAAAGAAAGCACCAGTGGATGTAAAGTTTTGCTTAAACGTAGATGATGACATTCTCTTCTCTGGCAACCACAAGCATTTATTTTAGGTATGAACTCAAATTTTAATTTGTATAATATTTAAATATTCATTTTTATGATTGATATGGTGTTTAATAGAAGAAAATCCAAAATCAAAACAAGAAGAACAGAATCAATCAATAACTATAAAACTTGGCAACTATTTTATGATATGATACATTAAATAATGTATAATAAAATTGACAACAATATTATTAAGTTAAGAAGAAATTTGATTAATAATATTTACTCTTACTTAAACTTCAAACTGAAGTCAAATTAAGGATTGCAGGAGTTGCGTTACAAGAATTTCAAGCTAAGATGACCATTAAGTTATGAGTAGACCAAATTTATTTCCATCTACCTGGATCAAGTTAAACTCTCTTTCAATTTTATTTATTTTTTTCACATTCTACTTTTGTGGAGAATTCGGCTATAAAAGATCATTCATAATTTTGCGGGGACTTTTCGATAATGAGAAGTTTTTTTCTACTTTCTGTCTCCAATTTTTCATTTTGTTATTTTAATTTCAACTTATTCTTAAAGGTTCAATAATCATATCACGAAGAGTTTAATCAAAAAGGTTGTTGATGCGGGATTTTGACACCAACTAATTTCCTCACTTACGCAGGGATTGGACACATGGACCTTTTCTCCTTTCACCAACCTGGCGCTGTTAAGTCATGAAAGTGACTCTATTTTGGGGATAAAAATAACTCATGTGTGATTAAATTGAAGTATATGGAGACAATTAAGAATTTATGAATTTATTCACGAAAATCGCTTTCTAATATTTTTCTTATGAATTTAACATGTTTGGAATGATTTTGGAAATATATGAGTTGATATTACATTGTGGTTTATGGATTAAGGGTGATTTTGTCTCATTTATGCTGTTTAGGGGGTAAAATGTCGTGTTTTAAGGGCGGATTTTGTCACTTTTCAATTGTGTAAGGACCAAACTGATATTTTGCAATTTATTCTATAAAAGAAACTGCAGTTCGAGTGGAACAGGGGGTGTTCATCCATCATTTTCCGATGACTCTTCACCTTCTCCGATCAAGCTCCAACGACCCTTCATCTCCTTTTCCGGCGACGTTTCGGCTTCCCCTTGCTCCGGTCACCATCATCCCTTCATCACCACCGTGAATCAAGCGCGCCACCGTGTGAGCTTCATCTTCCCACCGCGGGTTTCATCTTCCGGCCAGATTTGGCCATTTTCTGGTGACGTCTCAGCTCCCCAAGGGTCGATCTCCCTTCCCATGGCCGGACTACACTTCCCTAGCTTCAGCCGCCGCGGAAAACCGCCGGAATCTGCGATTTTTGCCGTCACACCTCTTCATCTTCCAGGCCAGACCTGCTCATTTCCGGTGACTTCTCACCTCCCCAGAACCTGATCTGAACTCCCATCACCAAAGCTTTCCATTGGTACCTTTGATCCCATTTCCGCCACCGTTTTCTGGAAGACCCGCCGAAAAATTAACGTTTCCAGCGAAGTGCGGCTGTTCCTATTCCGCTATCCGTTGGTCATTTTTGCCCCTCTTCGCATCATATCGCTGTCGGTTACCTCCTCTCCGCCATGGTCAGCTTCATTTCCACTGTTTCGGCCTCCGTCATCACCACCATGAGCGGCTAAGTTCCCGAATGTCTGTTACGGCATAGGCGAGATCGGGATTACTCCACAACTCTCCTCATCAGCTCTCGACTAGTTGGATGAGCCCGAAATAGGCATTTGGTATTATGTGCTTCGGATTATATTTGTTTTCGTTTCATGTTTGATTTCGATAGTTTAATATGATTTGAGCATAACTTGTGATGATTTGCTGTCCATTAGATTTAATGTTTCATAGAACTTGTTGAATGATAAACGTTGGTTTGGAATAATTAAATGATTATTTGTTTTTCATTACTTCGCATCGATTGTAATTGAGTTGTGTTCGGATTTATTTATTTCTACTATTGTTGCGTTATTGTGAATGTGTTGATTGGTATTATGTTGTTGACAAATTGTATTTGTTATCGCGTACAACAATGGTATTGCCTTGCAGCGTTTATCGACGTTCAATGATATTCTTTAACCAATCGAACTTGAGTGATCGGGTGAACAGGATAGATTATACCTAGAGTGTCGGGAAGCCCTTCATTGATTTACCTGCCTTGTAGGTTTAGGGGATCGTAAGGTGGAGGAGAATTGTGTAGGTCGGTCTCGTGTCAATCAAACCGTAACGGCAACATTTTTATTATAAGTCTTTATTAGTTTTAATTGCACTATTTCATTATTGCATTTAGTCTATTTAGTTTCATTAATCAATGTCAATTTCATTTCCGCTACTTAAAATACATTAGGTTTGTAGTCTTGCTCCCTGTGATCGATCCTGCTACCGCTAACTATGTATTTAGGTTTAATTTTGTGACCGTGACGACCAGTCTAACAAATTTTGGGCATACCACTGCACAAGCAAGCTGTCTCTCACATCATATCGACGTGGCTACATCTGAGTGATTGTAGAACCTTCTTAAGCTCTAACCACCCAAGCTGACAAGGCCCGGCGTCAGCCCTACTTCTTCAGGCATAACAAGGGTTTAAAGAACATGAATTTACACTATATGAAAGGAATACTAAACTCACAAACCCTTCTTACTAACTTTCTCTCACAAACGTGATGTGTTAGCTGGTAATTGGTTAGCTCGCCATGGGTCTTGTCTGCCCAACAAAACAGTAATACTACACCCACTAACTTCTCTCCACAAATGCAATGTATCAACTGATAATTGATTAGCTCGCAATGAGTCTCATCTGCCAACAATGGGTCCTGCCTGCCCAACAATGGATCCCGCCTGACCAAATGTGAGCTGCCACATTGCGTTTGTGAGAAGTCTTTGTTAACCTATTTTTTATTCACAACAAAATATATTAATCAGTTATTAGACGAACAAACCCACTTCATTCAGAAGCAAAACAAAAACATAGATGTCACCTGTCACCACAAATATACAAGTAGATACCCAAATATGAGGTAATGAGTAACCCAAAAATACATAACAGAAGACAAAATAAAAGATATAAGAAGAGCGGCTGAAATCAAAGATGATAGAAGATGAATAAAGGTCGAAGATGATTGGCTGGTCAGTTGACGATTTTCTAGCACGGTAGCGTGACTCTCGAAGATGAATGGTGATCAATGATGAGAGAACGAAGACGAGAGAAATCGGAAATATCTTATCACAAAGTATATATGGATGGAATACATGGCCAAATCCCTAACATTTATCATGGAATTCCGGGACAAACAAATATCTAAAGCATAAATAATATTCAACAAGAACAAAAGATGCAAAGAACAGACACACATTAGATTACCCAAAATCTTTTGAACCCTGTTCATACACTAAATTTTATATCTAAACTTATATAGAATACCAAAAGTATTAAATTTGCTAAGTACTTAATGTGTAGAATTGAAAATATTAAGGGCGCGTTTAGTTCAAGGAATATTGGATTACTAGAAAGTTAGATTACCTTGAAAATTACTTGAAATATTTAGGAAAATGTGTTTGGTTAGTTGGAATAAATTGGTGAGTATGTTATTGAAATTACTAAATTATCCTCTAATTAAATATTGTTATTATATTATTATTTAATATTGTTATTTAGATTATTATTTGGATTATTTATAACCCCCCTACATTAAAAAACTTAGCAAAAACAACCCCATAATAAAAGTTTGGAAAATAAAAAATGCACCCCCACCAACCCAGCCACTGCCGGCTACTGGCAACCACTGCCAGACATCGGCAGCCGACAACCTAACAGCGCACGGCAGGCCGAAAATGGCCGTTGTGCACCGATATGGCCATTTATGGCCATAGATCGAGCCAAAAATGGCCAGATCTAATCTAGTTGTTTCCGCCGTTAACGACCTGTGGGTATTGACTGCCAAATCGATAGATCTGGTAGGAAACGACTAGATTAGATCTAGCCGTTTTTTGGCTAGATCTCTAGTTGAAAATGGCATCGATGGCCATTAACGGCCATCGATCTGGCTATTGACAGCCAGATCAATAGGTCTGGTGGAAACGACTAGATTAGATCTGGCTATTTTCAGCCAAATCTCTGGCCTAAAATGGCCACATCGGCGCACGACAGCCATTTATGGCCTTCCATGCGCTGTTCATGCGATGGTTGCCAGCGACAGTAGCAAGTGGGTAGGGGTGGTGGCTTGGGTGGGCTGCAATTTGTTTTGAATTCAAGGGTAATTTTGTCTAAAAAGTTAATTAATTGGGGTGAATAGTAAAAACTATATTCATGTAAATTAATTTAAAAATAAGGGTATTATTGTCCTAAAATTTTATTAATAAGGGATAGAATTGTAACAAAAATAAGATTACCTTGGTAATCTTACAATACCTAAGAAAATGGAGGTTATCAGATTACCTTCAATATTACCAACAGTAACTACAATTGGTATTTAAAGATTACCGGAATCTCATATTACTTGACAACCAAACATAGTAATCAAATAATATAAGATGACACAACGCATTTTTTTTTTTGTTTTTTTTTTATGTATTTTTTCTTAAGTTTGGAATATGAATGGGTAGCTATTGATTTGGATACTTTTGTGTTTTTCAGGCTTTGATTGACTAAATTGGAGCATTGGAATAAAACTGAGACTTAAAAGCTTGAAGAAATTGAGACTACCTGACATTTTTTAAGGCCACGACCATGCCTTGTAGTCCACCATGGCCAGGTGTGGAATAAGATAAAACAAAGAGACCAAAAAGCACCAAGACATAGATGTAGTGACTAAATTGGCCAGGCCAGGCCTGGCGGAAATATTAGGGATTTTGTCAGTTTTCTTTCCTTTTTTACTTAGGACTTTGTGGTATTTAAGATAATTGAGATTAGTTGTCAAGGAATGAATTTTGCATATTTGGAGAGGAGAAGATGCATTTTGGGGCTTGAAGATTGAAGATCATATTTAGAGTTTGAATTTTGTTTCTTTTCAAGTTTGAATATGTTTTCTTTCTTCTCTATTTATTTCTTTGTTCTTAGGAGAGTGAAATCTTTTGTTAGGGAGGATGAAACCCTAATGATGTTTTGAACAATTTTATTCTTAATACCAGATTATGTTGATGAATTTGTGCAGAGTTTAGGTTTAGTGCTTTTGAATGTTGGATTGATTCAATTACTTGATGATGTTCGAATAGAAAAGTTAGGGTTTATTGCTTAATTCATATTCATAATTGTTTTCTTGGAATAACATTGCACAACATATTAAAACTAGAAGTAATCAATAGAGATTCTAGGATTAATTTGTGGTCCACTAATTCATAACGCATAAAGCGAATCAGTCGTAATAGATTGATGATTTTATGCTTTTAATTCAGAGTAACTGAATAGGATTGTATTAAATTGTACTACTATCTGAATAAGGATAATTGGCTTAGAAGAATCCTACTAATTCATAGCACAAATGGATATTAAGAGTCTGTCAAGCATAATTAGGGAGAATTGTACCATAACTTCATAATACTGCAAAGTTCTTCACATTATTTATTAGTTTAATTTAGTTATTTTTATCCGTTAATTACACTCTAAATTTCGTTTTCTCAAATAACGTTAGGAGGCAGTGTATATTACGAATAATTGCTTGATCTCTGTGGCGACGATACTCAACTCATCACTTTATTACTGAACACGACTAGTGCACTTCTAGGGTTGATTTAGTCGCATCACAACTTTTGTGAATTTGAGCAATGGCCCATATGTCCTCCACCATCTTTATAATGAAAATTAGCATTAATATTAAACATAATTTATAACTCAAATACAGACTTAAAACTCAAAAATTAATAACTATTACATACCAGTCATATGGTTTTCAGGTTTTAATAGCAGCTCACAAAAAAACTTGTCTCGCGGTCTCAAATATTTACTCTCCTCTACTAACTTTCTCACGCTCATGTTGAAGTATTGCTTTCCTCACAATAACATCAAGGAGACCGCGCATGACCTCTGGTTTGATGCTAAAAGATGCATTGTCATATTGGAAAGCTGGATTCAAAAAATGCGGCAACATGATATACTATGCAATTGCCTACCACGCTCATTAATAATGCTATATAGGCTTGTACAATGTTCTTTATTCTTAAACAATTTCTTGATAACCAATTCGCCTGTACATGCCAACATACACAATCCTATTATTGGCTTCTCATATGAATCTACAATCCTTAGCAAACGCTCAATGGAGCCACACTTTGGAAATATTACCATGTCATCCATAATCGATTATCTAGAATTAAGGGAATAACTCCTTGCCTTTTAACTTTTTCATATCAAGAATCCATAAAAAATCTATTGTCACCCTAGCTTGCAAGTCATGTTTGTGCTCATGAAGGCTTCCCAATGCAATGAAAGTTATAGCAAAACAGGTTCACCGTGTCGTACAACTTCTTTCCACCCTATCAAGTGATAGATAGTAGATTTTAGTAAATTAATAAAAAAGTATAATATGTTATGAATTGACAAGAACCTAGCTAAAGGTATTAACCTATCTTTTCCTAAACCAAGCTATCAAGATTGTATGTTATACACAAACTTTATCACTTCAAATGCACATTTCGCAAGATGAACTATGTGTTCCATCTCAGCCATATTTGTTAATACAAAATCAGCAATGTGTAGCATAAGGGACCAAGTAATAGTCTGATATTTTTCATAGAAATTCTTCCAACATCATTTATATTTGCCCATGTTAGTGACAATTGGTCAACAGTACTTGGTCCACCCATAAGTATTTCCTCAAACAATTTGAACAATGTAAAGGCGTCATTTACAACATCTAAAGCATCCACCGATTTCAGAAAGCAAAACTCTTTAGGACATACACAAGAAAATTAAATGTGACCTATGTGAAGTATCAATTCAACCATCAACCATTAATGTACATCCAACCTCTTCCCAAGTCTTCTTGTAATTGTCAACAAGTAGTTGCACTTCTTTCGTAGCATTTTTCCAATAAATTACATGCCTAGCATCATAAGTTGGATGTTTATATCTAGGGCCAATTCAGCTATACATCCACCATGGGCTGAAGGCAAATGGAATTTATAGATCCATTGGGATGCAAGCATCATAAAAGAACCACAACCATGTCTATTCTTCATGTAGCTTTTTTTCCACCAAAAACACTCCTGAGTGAGGGTTGAGACTCGCAAGTCCTGGAGCAAAATACACTAATCCGATAGGTTTCTGTGCTTGTACATGTTTTGACTTGTGTTTAGCACCTTCATTCATGGCTCTTGTGAGGAGAGACCCTTCACAATCTTCATCTAACTTATTGCCCACAAATTCATGTACACTAGCCACATAAGGAGTTGCATACTTATGAAACTTATTCTTTATTCTTAACCCAATTTTGTCAATGCTTCTGCATCTAGAATCTAACATCATAACAATCCTTTAAGCACTTCAAATCCCACTTTACTCTACTAGGTGTTGTTTCATCCGAAAAGTACCTTCACCTCTAGTTACCTTGCCACAGTAAGACCGTTAATGTCTTCTTTCTATCTCTATCAAAACCCTAACAACATATGCCCATGCTACATCACTCCCTCAAAAAGATTAAAAGGAAGCACCAGTGGATGTAAGTTTTGCTTAAACGTAGATGTGACATTCTCTTCTCTGGCAACCACAAGCATTTATTTTAGGTATGAACTCAAATTTTAAATTGTAATAATATTTAATATTCAATTTTTATGATATGATATGGTGTTTAATAGAAGAAAATCCAAAATCAATAACAAGAAGAACAGAATCAATCAAATACATATAAAACTTGGCAAACTATTTTATGATATGATACATTAAATAATGTAACATAAAAAATGCAACAAATTATTAAGTTAAGAAGAAATTGATTAAATAATATTTATCTTACTTAAACTTCAAACTGAAAGTCAAAATAAGGATTGCATGAGGTGCGTTACAAGAATTTCAAGCATAAGATGACCATTAAGTTATGAGTAGACCAAGTATTTATTTCCATCTACCTGACAAGTTTTAAACTCTCTTTCAATTTTATTTATTTTTTTCACATTCTACTTTGTGGAGAATTCGGCTATAAAAGATCATTCATAATTTTGCAGGGACTTTTCGATAATGAAGAAGGTTTTTTTCTGACTTTCTGTCTCCAATTTCATTTTGTTATTTTAATTTCAACTTATTCTTAAAGGTTCAATAACATATCACGAGAGAGTTTAATCAAAAAGGTTGTTGATGCGGGATTTGACACCAACTAATTTCCTCGACTTACGCAGGGATTGGACACATGGACCTTTTTCTAGCCTTTCACCAAACTGGCGCTGTTAGAGTCATGAAAGTGACTCTATTTGGTGATAAAAAATAACTCATGTGTGATTAAATTGAAGTATATTGAGCAATAAAGAATTTATGATTTATTCACGAAAATCGCTTTCTAATATTTTCTTATGAATTTAACATGTTTGGAATGATTTGGAAAGTATATGAGTTGTAATTACATGTGGGTTATGGATTAAGGTGATTTGTGTCTCATTATGCTGTTTAGGGGGTAAAATTCGTGTTTTAAGGGGCTGATTTTGTCACTTTCAATTGTGAAGGACCAAACTGATATTTTGCAATTTATTCTATAAAAGAAAACTGCAGTTCGAGTGAACAGGGGGGCTGTTCATCCATCATTTTCCGATGACTCTTCACCTTCTCCGATCAAGCTCCAACGACCCCATCCTTTTCCGGCGACGTTTCGGCTTCCCCTTGCTCCGGTCACCATCATCCTTCATCACCACCGTAATCAAGGGCGCGCCACCGTGAGCTCTCTTCCCACCGCGGGGGTTTCATCTTCCCGGCCAGATTTGGCCATTTTCTGGTGAGTCTCAGCTCCCCAAGGGTCGATCTCCCTTCCCTGAGCCGGATCTACACTTCCCTAGTTCAGCCGCGCGAGAACCGCCGGAATCTGCGATTTGCCGTCACACCTTTCCTCTTCCAGGCCAGATCCTGCTCATTCCGGTGACTTCTACCTCCCAGAACCTGATCTGAACTCCCCATCACCAAAGCTTTCCATTGGATCCTTTGGATCCCATTTCCGCCAGTTTTCTGGAAGACCCGCCGAAAAATTAACGTTTTCCAGCGAAGGGGCGTGTTCCTATCCGGGCTATCCGTTGGTCATTTTTGCCCCTTCTTCGCATCAATCGCTGTCGGTTACCTCCTCTCCGCCATGGTCAGCTTCATTTCCACTGTTTCGGCCTCCGTCATCACCACCATGAGCGGCTAAGTTCCCGAATGTCTGTTACGGCATAGGGGAGATCGGGATTGACTCCACAACTCTCTCATCAGCTCTCGACTAGTTGGATGAGCCCGATAATAGGACATTTGGTAGTATTGTGCTTCGGTTATTGTGTTTCGTTTCATGTTTGATTTCGATAGTTTAATATGATTTGAGCATAACTTGTGATGATATTGCGTCCCTATGATTTAATGTTTCATAGAACTTGTTGAATGATAAACGTTGGTTTGGAATAATTAAATGATGAATATTGTTTTTCATTACTTCGCATCGATTATTGAGTTGTGTCGGATTTAATTTAATTTTTACTATTGTTGCGTTTATGTGAAGTTGGTTGATGGATATTATGTGTTGACAAATTGTATTTGTTAACGCGTACCAACTAATGGTATTGCCCTGCAGCGTTTATCGACGTTCAATGATAGTCTTAACCAATCGAAATTGAGTGATCGGGTGAGACAGGATAGATTATACTAGAGTGTCGGGAAGCCACTTCATTGATTTACCTTGCCTTGTAGGTTTAGGGGATCGTAGAGGGTGGAGGAGAATTGTGTGAGGCGGTTCGTGTCGAATCAAAACCGTAAAGGCAACATTTTTTTTATAAAGTCTATTGTTTTAATTGCACTATTCATTATTTGCATTTAGTCTATTTAGTTTCATTAATCAATTGTCAATTTCATTTCCGCTACTTAAAATACATTAGGTGTTAGTCTTGCTCCCTGTGGATTCGATCCTGCTTACCGTAACTATGGTTTAGGTTTAATTTTGGACGTGACGACCAGTCTAACAAATTTTGGGATACCCACTGCACAAGCAGGAGCTGCTACCTCACATCATCATGCGACGTGGCTACATCTGAGGGATTGTAGAACCTTCTTAAGCTCTAACCCCAAGATGACAAGAGCCGGCTCAGCTACTACTTTCAGGCATAACAAGGGTTATAAAGAACATGGAATTTACACTATATGAAAGGAATACTAAACTCAAAACAAACTTCTTACTAACTTTCTCTCACAAACGTGATGTGTTAGTGGTAATTGGTTAGCTCGCCATGGGTTGTCTGCCCAACAAAACAGTAATACTACCCCACTACTTTCTCTCACAAATGCAATGTATCAAATGATAATTGATTAGCTCGCAATGAGTCTCATCTGCCAACAGGGTCTGCCTGCCCAACAATGGATCCGCTGACCAAATGTGAGCTGCCACATTAGCGTTTGTGAGAAGTCTTTGTTAACTATTTTTTATTACAAACAAAATATATTAATAGTATAGACGAACAAACCCACTTCATTCAGAAGCAAAAAAAAAAACATAGATGTCACCTGTCACACACAAATATAGCAAGTAGAAACCCAAATATAGAGGTAATGAGTAATTTGTTTCGATCATTTTTTCCATATATTTTCTTGGCGTGAATTTTCATAATTCCCATAAATAGTAATAACAGATAATTAATTTGTAAGTCAACTCAAACAGATTCCTCAAGCAGGATTATCAAATTAATCATATGTTAAAAAAATTTATAATATGATTGAACAAGGTGGATTATGTAGACACCAACAAAAATTTTGAGTTGGGATTTGAAAAGAAGGAAGAGCCAAAGTTGACCCATCAATGTGGATCCGAATTATTAAAAGACTAGAATCTTAATTAACAGTCTTTCTTTTTTACTTTAGAAAATGATTGATAACATCATGGTAGTTAAATTTGTTTTATTCTCAGCCAATTAACAGTTTAATGATATTTTTCCACTCTCAAACTTTTAAAATATTATTTTGCTATTCAAATTTATATTACATTTCTTACCCAAAACATTTAGTAACAAACAGAAAGCAAACTTGATTTAGACTGTTAGGGATTTTGAAAAGGGAAGGCCAGTGAATCTTTTGGAAGTAGAGATTAGATTCTGGTGCTCATGGTTGGTCGGAATTAAACTTGGGAGGGGCGTTTATGCAAACTCTAATCGCTCGATTGTTGAAAATAGTGGGATCGACGGAAGCAAGGTTTAAGGGGTTTTTGTAAGTGATGATTGAAAAAGAGAATAGTGGTGGTGTGGGGTCAAAATCGCCCGATGAGCGGGCTCCGGCTAGTAGTTGGGCAGTAAAGTAGTATTTTAAAAGTTTGTAGATAGAAAAGTGTCATTAAACCATTATTTGAGTGGTAAAAGTCGTTTACTCTTGTTTCTTTATGAATTTTGATGTTGAACATGTAATCGGTTGTGAACTTTGATTGTGGGAATTTGTTATTGATGTTTGTTAATTTTTTTATTAATATGAATAAAATTCTACATTTTCTTGCTTGTTGACATCAGCATGATGATGTTACCGATCCAATTATTTCATTAAAGAGAATAATATCACATGCTGAAGCTAAAACTACCTAATGGAAACCAATTATTTCATTATTAATTCGGTCAATTATGGAATAAAATAAATGAGATTAATGTCTAAATCCTTTTTTTTTTTTTTTTTTTTTTTGGGTAAGTATTAATGTCTAAGTCAATGCTTCATATTATATATATAAATGTCAAGTGTTTAATTAAAATCATTATTTATTACGAAACAGGAACGAGTATAATTTTTTTTGTTATTACATGAAATATAAGTGGAGTCTATATTTTTTAACCAAGTTCTAGAAATCGACCCGGGAAATGACTCGATCAAGTGGCCGGTTCTCAAGTTGAACAATTCAACCGGTCTAACCTACCTCATCATGCTGACATCATCATACTGATGTCAGCAAGCAAAAACATGAGAATTTGATTCAAATTCATAAAAATAAAAAACAAAAACAAAAAGTAACAAACATCAATAATAAGTTCTCACAATCAAAGTTCACAATCGATTTCATGTTCAACATCAAAATTCATAAAGAAACAATAAACAAATTTCATCAACATTAACAATTCCCAATTTTCATTGCAATTGCATCAACTTCCATTTCACTTTGATGTCTACTTAGCTTCATTTCTCAGCTTCATTCAATCTAAAACATTGATTTCATTATCATTATAACTTCAATTTTATATTATAAAGTCAAATGTTCCAACATTATAGAGATATTGAAGTCCAAAAATTTGGTGAGACCTAATCTTCCTGCATTCACTTCCATAACATAAAAAAATAAAAAAAAATAAAAAACCTTACTTTATTCTCCCAATCATCTTCAATCCATCCCTAAATTGATGTGGAGCATCATCATCAGTAGCACCAATAGCATCATCATTTACAAAAATTTCAGCAAAAACTAAAAATGAAAAATGAAAATCAACTCATAAGTCAATACTTCTTGTTTTAAACTAATTTAATTTAAAATAACCATCGTGTCGGTAAAAAATTTGAAAACAACCTTGTAAAGCATATAGGGAATCATAATATGAAGAATCATCATCAACCCCAGCAGGAATGGATCGTTCTCCATAAAGTGCTTGTTCCACTCATCAAAATTTAGTTGACCCTACTCCTCTTCATCATCAACTATCCAAAATTCAATTTTTTCGATACTTTCATAATCAATAGGATTGAAACTCCTTTTTTTGTAACACATCATAAAATACCATAGTTAAATATTAAAAGCATGACAAATAAAAATATCAATGAAAATAAGAGATAATAAGAAAAAAAGTAATGCATAATTGTCAATGCTTTATATCTATTTTTCAAATGCAAGTTATAATGAACAAAAACAAGATCATTCAACCGTTGATGCTCCAATCTATTCTTCTTTTTGTATGTATGTGTTCGAAAACACTCCAATTTCGCTCATATCCCAAAGAGAATGAAGTTTGGCTTAGAATTTTAATTGCCAACTAATAAACTGCATAATTTGAGTGTTTTTAGGGTTGTTTTGATGTTAGTTTAGTTAATTTCTCATTTGCTTTTTTTTTTATTTTTTTTTTTTATGTTATTTTTTCTTAAGTTTGAGATATGAATGGTTAGCTATTGATTTGGATAACTTTTGTGTTTTTCAGGCTTTGATTGACTAAATTGGAGCATTGGAATAAAACTGAGACTTAAAAGCTTGAAGAAATTGAGACTACCTGACATTTTTTAAGGCCACGACCATGCCTTGGTAGTCCACCATGGCCATGGTGGTGGAATAAAGATAAAACAAAGAGACCAAAAAGCACCAAGACCTAAGATGTAGTGACTTAAATTTGGCCATGGCCAGTGCCATGGCGGAAACTATTAGGGCAATTTTGTCAGTTTTTCTTTCCTTTTTTACTTAGGACTCTTTTGGGTATTTAAGTATAATTGAGATTAGTTGTCAAGGAATGAATTTTGCATATTTTGGAGAGGAGAAGATGCATTTTTGGGGCTTGAAGATTGAAGATCATATTTTAGAGTTTGAATTTTGTTTCTTTTCAAGTTTGAATATGTTTTCTTTCTTCTCTATTTATTTCTTTGTTCTTAGGATAGAGTAAATCTCTTTTGTTAGGGCAGGATGAAACCCTAATGATGTTTTGAACAATTTTTATTCTTAATACCAGATTTATGTTGATGAATTTGTGTAAGAGTTTAGGTTTAATGCTTTTTGAATGTTGGATTGATTCAATTACTTTGATGATGTTTCGAATAGAAAAGTTAGGGTTTATTGCTTAATTCATATTCATAATTGTTTTCTTGGAATAACATTGCACAACATATTAAAACTAGAAGTAATCGAATAGAGATTCTAGGATTAATTTGTGGTCCACCTAATTCATAACCGAATAAAGCGAATCAGTCGTAATAGATTGATGATTTTATGCTTCTTAATTTCAGAGTAACTGAATATGGATCTGTATTAAATTGAATACTATGTCTGAATAAGGATAATTGGCCTTAGAAGAATCCTACTAATTCATAGCACAAATGGATATTAAGAGTCGTTGTCAAGCATAATTAGGGAGAAATATGTACCATAACTTCATTAATACTGCAAAGTTCTTCACATTATTTATTAGTTTAATTTAGTTATTTTTAATCCGTTAATTTTACACTCTAAATTTTCGTTTTCTCAAATAACGTTTAGGCAGTTTTAGGTAATTACGAATAATTGCTTTGATCTCTGTGCGACGATACTCAACCTCATCACTTTATTACTTGAACACGACTAGTGCACTTACTAGGGTTGATTTAGTCGCATCACAAACTTTTGTGAATTTGGAGCAATGTGCCCATATGTCCTCCACCATTCTTCTAATTGAAAATTAAGCATTAATATTAAACATAATTTTATAACTCAAAAATCAGACTTAAAACTCAGAAATTTAATAACTATTACATACCAAGTCATATGGTTTTTCAGGTTTCAATAGCAAGCTCACAAGAAAAACTTGTCTCGCGGTCTCAAAATATTTACTCTCCTCTACTAACTTTCTCACGCTCATGTTGAGCGTATTTGCTTTCCTCACAATAACATCAAGGAGACCACGCATGACCTCTGGTTTGATGCTAAAAGATGCATTGTCATATTGGAAAGCTGGATTCAAAAAATATGCGGCAACATGAATATCACTATGCAATTGCCTATCCCACCGCATCTTAATAATGCTTATATAAGGCTTGTACAATGTCTTCTTATTCTTAAACAATTTCTTGATAACCAATATCGCTCTGTACATGCCAACATACACATATCCTATTATTGGCTTCTCATATGAATCTACAATCCTTAGCAAACGCATCAATGGAGCCACAGCTTTGGAAATATTACCCATGTCATCCCATAATCGATTATCTAGAATTAAGGGAATAACCTCCTTGCCTTTATAACTTTTTTCATATCAAGAATCCATAAAAAATCTATTTGTCACCATAGCTTGCAAGTCATGTTTGTGCTCATGAAGGCTTCCCAATGCAATGAAAGTTATAGCAAAACAGGTTGCACTTGGTCGTACAACTTCTTTCCAACCCTATTCAAGTGATAGATAGTAGATTTTAGTAAATTAATTAAAAATGTATATTATGTTATGAATTGACAAGAACCTGAGCTAAAGGTATGTAACCTATCTTTTCCTAAACCAAGCTATCAAGATTGTATGATTATACACAAACTTTTTCACTTCAGATGCACATTTCGCAAGATGAACTATGTGTTCCATCTCAGCCATATCTGTTAATATCAAATTCATGCAATGTGTAGCATAAGGCAACCAAGTAATAGTCTGATATTTTTCATAGAATATTCTTCCAACAGCTTTATAATTTGCTCTATTGTTAGTGACAATTTGGTCAACAGTACTTGGTCCAACCTATAAAGTCATTTCCTCAAACAATTTGAACAATGTAAAGGTGTCATTTACAACATCTAAAGCATCCACCGATTTCAGAAAGCAAACTCTTTTAGGACAGTACACAAGAAAATTAATATGTGACCTATGTGAAGTATCAATTCAACCATCAACCATTAATGTACATCCAACCTCTTCCCAAGTCTTCTTGTAATTGTCAACAAGTAGTTGCACTTCTTTCGTAGCATTTCTCAATAAATTTACATGCATAGCATCATAAGTTGGATGTTTATATCTAGGGCCAATTACAGCTATAACATCCACCATGGGCTGAAGTCAAATGGAATTTATAGCATCCATTGGGATGCAAGCATCATAAAAGAACCACATCCATGTCTATTCTTCATGTAGCTTTTTTTCCATCCAAAAACACTCCTGAGTGAGGGTTGAGACCTAGCATAGTCCTTGGAGCAAAATAATCACTAATCCCGATAGGTTTCTCAGTGCTTGTACATTGTTTTTGACTCTGTGTTCTAGCACCTTCATTCATGGTCATTTGTGATGGAGAGACCTCTTCACAATCTTCATCTAACTTATTGCCCACAAATTCATGTACACTAGCACCATAAGGAGTTGCATACTTACGAAAGTCTTATTTTTCTTTATTCTTTACCCCAATTTTGTTCAATGCTTCTTGCATCTAGAATCTAACATCATAACAATCCTTTAAGCACTTTCCAATATCCCACTTTACTCCTACTAGGTGTTGTTTCATCCGAAAAGTACCTTCACCTCTAGTTACCTTGCCACAGTAAAGACATGTTAATGTCTTCTTTCTATCTCTATCAAAACCCTTAACAACATATGCCCATGCTACATCACTCCCTCAAAAAGATTAAAAGGAAGCACCAGTGGATGTAAAGTTTTGCTTAAACGTAGATGATGACATTCTCTTCTCTGGCAACCAACAAGCATTTATTTTAGGTATGAACTCAAATTTTAAATTTGTAATAATATTTAATATTCAATTTTTATGATATGATATGGTGTTTAATAGAAGAAAATCCAAAATCAATAACAAGAAGAACAGAATCAATCAAATACATATAAAACTTGGCAACTATTTTTATGATATGATACATTAAATAATGTAACATATAAAAATTGACAACAATATTATTAAGTTAAGAAGAAATTTGATTAAATAATATTTACTCTTACTTAAACTTCAAACTGAATGTCAAAATTAAGGATTGCATGAGTTGCGTTACAAGAATTTCAAGCATAAGATGACCATTAAGTTATAGAGTAGACCAAGTATTTATTTCCATCTAACCTGGATCAAGTTTCAAACTCTCTTTCAATTTTATTTTATTTTTTTCACATTCTACTTTTGGTGCAGAATTCGGCTATAAAAGATCATTCAGAATTTTGCAGGGACTTTTCGATAATGAAGAAGGTTTGTTTCTGACTTTCTGTCTCCAATTTTTCATTCTGTTATTTTAATTTCAACTTATTCTTAAAGGTTCAATAATCATATCACGAGAGAGTTTAATCAAAAAGGTTGTTGATGCGGGATTTTGACACCAACGATTCGCACGTGAGAAATACCGAGCGGACTCAGAGGTTACACGTGATTATGGGGGTGTTTGATTGAGTAAGAGATGAAGAACAATATTTAAAGTGGTTCGGATGCTCACAACGCGAATCCTACGTCAACTGGTATTGTATTAATGGAAGAAGTCAGGTCGTATTCAGCGAGCTGATTATAGCTTAAGAAATACAATAGGGAGAGAGAGTGTGTGTGTGTGTATCCTATTTCAGAGAAAAATTATCCAATCCCACAAACGGGAGAGGTAGTGGGATGAATTAATGTAATGATTACTAAATCTGTAAGTGGGGCAAATGCCGTGTAAATCTTTCTCTGCGTCCCATTACTCACCTGCCCAAGTGATTTCCTCGACTTGTGCAGGGATTGGACACGTGGACCTTTTCTAGCCTTTCGCCAACCTGGCGCATACCCACTGCATTGGCAGGAGCATGCTGCTCACATCATCACACGACGTGGCTACATCTAAGTGATTGTAGAACCTTCTTAAGCTCTAAACACCCAAGCTGACAAGGCCCGGCGGCAGCCCTACTTCTTCAGGCATAACAAGGGTTATAAAGAACCTAGAATTTACTCTATATGAAAGGAATACTAAACTCACAAACCCTTCTTACTAACTTTCTCTCACAAACGTGATGTGTCAGCTGGTAATTGGTTAGCTCGCCATGGGTCTTGTCTGCCCAACAAAACAGTAATACTACACTCACTAACTTTCTCTCACAAACGCGATGTGTTAACTAATAATTGGTTAGCTCGCAATGGGTCTCATCTGCCCAACAATGGGTCCTGCCTGCCCAACAATAGATCCCGCCTGACCAAATGTGAGCTGCCACGTTAGCGTTTGTGAGAAGTCTTTGTTAACCTATTTTTTATTCACAACAAAAATATATTAATCAGTATTAAGACGAACAAACCCACTTCATTCAGAAGCAAAACAAAAAACATAGATGTCACCAGTAACCACACAATTATAGCAAGTAGATAACCCAAATATAGCAGTAATGAGTAACCCAAAAATACCTAACAGAAGACAAAATAAAAGATATAAGAAGAGCGGCTGAAATCAAAGATGATAGAAGATGAATAAAGGTCGAAGATGATTGGCTGGTCAGTTGACGATTTTCTAGCACGGTAGCGTGACTCTCGAAGATGAATGGTGATCAATGATGAGAGAACGAAGATGATAGAAATCGGAAATATCTTATCACAAAGTATATATGGATGGAATACATGGCCAAATCCCTAACATTTATCATGGAATTCCAGGACAAACAAATATCTAAAGCATAAATAATATTCAACAAGAACAAAAGATGCAAAGAACAGACACACATTAGATTACCCAAAATCTTTTGAACCCTATTCATACACTAAAATTTATATCTAAACTTATATAGAATACCAAAAGTATTATATTTGCTAAGTACTTAATGTGTAGAATTGAAAGTATTAAGGGTGCGTTTAGTTCAAGGAATATTTGATTACTGGAAAGTTAGATTACCTTGAAGATTACTTGAAATATTTAGGAAAATGTGTTTGGTTAGTTGGAATAAATTGGTGAGTATGTTATTGAAATTACTAAATTGTCCTCTAATTAAATATTGTTATTATATTATTATTTAATATTGTTATTTAGATTATTATTTGGATTATTATAACCCCCCTAAATTAAAAAACTTAGCGAAAACCCCATAATAAAAGTTTGGAAAATAAAAAATGCACCCCCACCAACCCAGCCACTGTCGGCTACTGGCAACCACTGCCAGACATCGGCAGCCAACAACCTAACGGCGCACGGCAGGCCGAAAATGGCCGTTGTACACTAATATGGCCATTTACGGCCACAGATCTAGCCGAAAATGGCCAGATCTAATCTAGTTGTTTCCGCCGTTAACGGCCTATGGCCATTGACTGCCAAATCGATAGATCTGGCAGGAAACGACCAGATTAGATCTAGCCATTTTTTGGCCAGATCTCTAGTCGAAAATGGCATCGATGGCCATTAACGGCCATCGATCTGGCTGTTGACAGCCAGATCGATAGGTCTGGTCGAAACGACTAGATTAGATCTGGCTATTTCCGGCCAAATCTCTGGCCTAAAATGGCCACATCGGCGCACGACAACCATTTATGGCCTTCCGTGCGCCGTTCATGCGGTGGTTGCCAGCGATGGTAGCAAGTGGGTGGGGGTGGTGGCTTGGGTTGGCTGCAATTTGTTTTGAATTCAAGGGTACTTTTGTCTAAAAAGTTAATTAATTGGGGTGAAATAGTAAAAACTATATTCATGTAAATTAATTTAAAAATAAGGGTATTATTGTCCTAAAATTTTATTAATAAGGGATAGAATTGTAACAAAAATAAGATTACCTTGGTAATCTTACAATACCTAAGAAAATGGAGGTTATCAGATTACCTTCAATATTATCAACAGTAACTATTATCGGTATTTAAAGATTACCGGAATCTCATATTACTTGACAACCAAACATGGTAATCAAGTAATATAAGATGACACAACCCCAATAATGTCACATAACCCCCAACCAAACACCCCCTAAGGGCATTGAATATTTACCACAAGCAAAGAATTTAGAAAGAAGAAGAAGGCAGACTAGCGGAGTATACAGCAGCTGAAATCGAAGATGAATGAATGTTGAAGATGATCAGTTGAAATCGACTGGTCGGTCAAAAATTTTCTGGCACGTCGGGGAGAAGAAAGAAGATCAAAGTCACGAAGGTGAATGAAGGTCAACGATGAACGAAAAGGAGCCACAGGGAAAGAACAAAGATGAATTAAATGAAGATGAGAATTAGATTTTGGTTTTAGGGATTTTTTTTATTTTTGTGACCCAATTTTGCCTCCAAGCTAGTTGGACCGACGGTCTGACATTGTTACGCCAGTCCAATAGAGGTCCAAGACGGTTTAACTAATAAAACCCAGTTATGTATGTTAGTGAACAGGAGACAAGGATGAAACCCGATCGAATTGGCCGGTCTATTTCAAGTTTCAGAACACTGCTTTTAACTCAACTCTATAATTTAAGTAAAGTTATAAGATTATTTCAAATGATCATATGCATGTGGATTTGCCAGCCAAAAAACTAATCATGGATATTATACAACTTTCCCATATTTGAAAGTTAATAATTTATCTATGAATTTTTAAATCATATGAAATGAAACTTTATAATTTATGAATTATAAATAAAGCACGGTATAAATTGCTTTTTAATAATATAATGATGTTAATTTGTTTGTTTTATTGTATTAGTTTTGTGTTTTGAGTACAAGTAATCACTCATCCAGACTCTGGATTTTTGGTACCCTATTTGTTAAAGTCTATCTATCTCCACTTTAGACCCCACAAAACTTTGGATCTCGTTTTTGTGCCTTTTATTTGGATTAAAGGTGCCCATTTTTGGATTTAAACACTTTTTTTTTTTAACCAAGTTGTTTTTGCAGCAACTCATCGCCATGGTTTCTCACTTAAATCGGAGATACTCAGATAAAGAATTGAATTTTAGACCGTGCATCTCTCCATACTATCCTCAATTTACCCTAACCATGCTTCATTTGTTAATTATGTTTCCTAAATTTATTTTTAATTTCTAGGATTTTGGTTAAGATTACTCTAAATCAGTAACCATGCTTAATCATGTAATTCTCAAATGTATCACCATTTCATGTATTTTTTATTTTTGGGAAAATTAAAATTATGATTTATTTATTTACATTATAAGACCGTCTTAACGATTTTAAAAAATTATTAAATATATATATATATATCAAAGAATTTTATGCTTTTATCGGGATATTCCTTATAAAAAATGATAATAAACAAGCTTTTCAATATTGAAACATTATATTAGGCATTTTTTATTTTTTTTGAATTTTTTTTTTTTTAAATAAAAACACCAAATATGATATTAGTGCCACCAAAACATAAAATGAGAGCCGATGTATATTGGTGTATAATAAAAATCAGCCCATATGAGTTAATTAGGCCCCTATAACACTGGCCCATGCTGGGTCTGGACCCAGTGCAGAGAGCAATTAAGATCCAGCCCAACTAATTTAAATCCAAATAAAACTTATATGAAATAGTCTTAGCCATTTTATGAAATAATATCATCAGCTGTCACATACATGCTAAATTTTCTCATTTATCAAACAGTAACCTTGATTAATCATTCATCAATAATAATCAATCTCTATAATTCGTCAATAATTACCGACCGTCTTCAAAACGAACAATACATGTTATTGTTTTATTAGACAGTCTCACCATGTCAGCAAAATGAGTTAGCAAGATTGTCTCGAGTAAAAAATTATTTTCAATCCATTGTATTAGCGTGTTCTTTTAGTAACATATAGTCATAAGATTCTTGAGGTCTATGAACATTGAGCCGACTGTGGCCCAACCCAAGATTGCTTTTGCTAGGCTGGATCAAGTAGTAATATTGATGGCTTTATTTAATAATGGATTTTTTAAATTTTTCCTCCTATTAAGATTTGTATTTGTTTAAAAAAAGTTTTTATGATCATATTTTAATTATATATTGTAATAAAACATAACTTAAAAGTTGTAATATACGAGGCAAAATGTTTAACGAGTAACTATAAAACTTATATAAACATGGAAACTTTAAAGTTGAATATAAAATATATTCCGGCCACCCAATATTAGAATCCTGGCTCCGTCCCTGCTTTAAATTTGAATAAATATCGATATCAATTAGGTATTTTAGATTATAGATGGGCTGGAAGTCTCCATGAATGGGCCATCATATTGGTCCTCCGAACCCATAAGTTGACTCATATCATAAAAAATCACCAACACCCTCTTTAGTTCATACTAATTATAAAAAAAAATTATTTATTTATTTTCTTTTTAGTTGTTTTGATGCTATATAAATGTGTGAAAAAATTAAATAAAAATAAAACCCTTTCGAGGAAAAACTTTAGCTTTTGTATGAGGGTCCTCAATCTCACTTTAAAAGCTTGAAAAGAATAAAAATTTGTTAGGTATTTGAGATTGTGGTCTTCATTCTTTCTTTTCAAGACCTTCAAAAACCCTTTCCCAAATTAACTTTCTTGGCTTTGTTTTTTTAGCTTAAGCCAATTCCACCACGTTTTATTAAATAAAAAACGTGAGGGGACCCTTCTTTGAACCATCCCTTTCCTTTTTTTTGGATTTATTTCATTCAAAAATTTGGTAAATCTCAATCTAACTGAATATTTTATGATATTAAAGTATGTTGATTTCAATTAATTATCAATGATTGCGCATGCAAATATCTGCATCAAAGAGCTTTCAATCTTATTATAGAATTTTCGAAAAGGATATCAAATGCTTTCATATCGACATTAAATCTTAATTTACCATTCCCAATTGCATATTTCAACATATGTTGAAAAGTTATATATGTTATCATCACATTAAAAAACAAAAACAGAAACAGAAAACCAAATCAAAATGGTATTATTCCTTGTATTTAGAATATATAGTGATAGGTCACTAATGAACAATTCTTTTTATAACGGCTTATAATGGGTTCACACTCATCCTATAGAGCTAGTCATTCCGAGCATGTGGGCTTTTAGGCCTATCAAATAAAGATAGATACTTGAAAAGAAAGCACCTTTTATCTTAATTTTCCCATTTTTTTCTTTAAAAAAAAAAAAAAACACTTTAATGATTCAGAAAAGCACTTCTAATTATTGGAAGTTTAAATGGGGAAAAAAGTTAGCATAATTCCCTTCTAAATATGCTAGAATTTTTTAGGTTTATAAGATATATAAATTCATACACTATATTACAGAATCTATGCATGCGATAATTGGGTAATCTAAAATGGTTTCGTTAAATTCTGTAATCTTTTAGAAACAAAAAATAAGGACATTTGACCATACAAGTATTCATGCATGTTGCGGGGATTATCCTAAAATTTCCCCAAGTGTAAACCAATAAGATTACACCACGTGGTCGCGTAAAAATCGTACACTCTACTTTGCTTGTTGTGCGCATGCTTGTTGTGAGAGACAAAAGAGTCTTCCTTTCCTTTTAATGTAATCTTGACCTAAATCAAGAATCATATTAAACCCATAGAGAGATTTTAATCATCATTAAGTTCAAGGTAACAAGACTTGTTATTCCTTAAACCCTAATCATAAGAGGATTATTCTTAATTAAAATAATCAAAGCTTTGGATTAAACTAATCCAAGACTTTAGTCGCCTTTTGTGGAAACTTTTTTGCCTTTAGAAGGTTAGAACAATCCCATGTATGCAATGCATCATGAGTACAAATTATAATCAAATGAAAAGCCACCCCCATAATCAAATAAAAGAGAAATACTTTATTGTGATTGTTATCAATAATCCTCATGCTTCTAATTATCACAATCACAGCCCAAATTTATACTCTTAGCTTAAAATAACTTTTTGCTTTTTCTTGGAACCCCCCTCCTACTCCCACCCTACTTCCAAATTTGATACTACAAGAATTTGCTTATAATATTGGGTTTTCTTTTTATTTTCTTTTTTCAATTTAAATGGGTTTGATATTTTTGAATTTATCGATTATTGTTTCCCGATTTATCAGGGATTCTAGTTCTGAACTTGTTCTTGACTTCGGACTCAAGTTTGCCAAGTGAGTTTGGAGATTTCTGGTTTATAAAAATCGTATATTTGTATTTGAATTTAATTAACATGAAGGTAGATAAACCAATCTCTGGGCGATCAAGTGGTTCGATAGGGACTTTTGGGTTTATTACTCAATAAGTTCTGAGTTTGAGTCTCTCCTCGAGTGTTAATAAAAGATGATCATTGAAGCTCTTACCTGACCAGTAACTTCAGGACCTTCGGGAGATTAGTTGAGGTACGTATAAACTGACCCAAATACACTTGATCATCAAAAAAAAAAAAAAAAATGAAGGTAGATAATAGTTTAACTACATTTGTACGAGGAAGAGCAAGGTTTCCTAATTCCAATTCTCAAAAAGGAATTGATATTTTAATTTTAAAAATAAGTAGAAGGGAAAAAAAAAAATCCAAGGATGGGTCCTAATAGTGATATTGTACTTGGTAGAGTAGCGGCGCATGGAATAAAAATATGCGGAGAAAGTGAAAGAGGAAACAAGAGAGGACAAGTGATAGAACAATGAATGAAACGAAGAAAAAACACAAATAGAAAAGAGAGCCGTAGAAAAAGGGGTTTGAGAATTTATCAATATCATCAAAGTGAATTGAATTGATCATGATCATGATCATAATATTTGGATGATGATGATGCTAAATGAGTGGTGGGCTCTACCAATAATGGATATGGATCAAAGTTTTTATGGCTCTAGTTATTCTTCTTGGTTGTTGGTGAGCAAGTGCATTGAAACTTTGTTGTTTTAAAAACATGTGCAAAAGAGTGCTACGAATTGTTGTCAACGGAGCTAAGGTGAAAAAATATGCCTATCGTAAATTAACCTCAAAATATTGGTCTAATAGTTAAGAAGGTTTACTCATTTTATTCACTTTTTAAGTTTAAACCACTTTAAAGTCAATTACCACATTTATATTTTATTTAAAACATTGGACTTGTAGAGTATTCAATGAGCATCATAAATTAGTTGAGATACGTGTAAACTGGTCTGAACACTCTAATTATTCAAAAAAAAATAAAAAAAAATATTGTAAATCAATATACCATCTAGACGTTATTATACATAGAAATATGATATTTTATGAAGTTAAGTTTAAAACTAGAGTCTACGTCAAATCTTATAATCTGTAGAAAGTTGGATTCGAAATTAAAGTGTTCAACGAACCTATAATCTTTGAGAAGTGGGCTTAAACCTCATACTTAATGGGAACAAACACGGGTCTAATTGCTCGACTATCCCTTTTAAATAATGAAAGATATTGGTCATGAAAAAGTGATTTAGTGGTTGAATTTTAGATTTTTTGTGCTAGACAAAGAAACCCTTCGGAGAGCACACGCAATGGCTTTTTGTGGCAAAAAGGACCAACCAATTATTGAGCAATGTTAAACGCATGAGAGAAAGAGTGTTTGATGTGGAGAGCATTATTGTCAAGAGGAACATCAAGAGTTGTTTTAATAAGGCCACTTGTGGGATTATTGTAAGCGTGGAAGAAATTGATTTCATTTTGGTTATTACATCTAACTATTTTTGTAACATGGGTTTTACTTAATTCGGATCAAATTATGTAAAATAACCAAGTGTGGTCAATTTTTATTTTTATTTTTTTGGGTTAAAGCAAAGAACAAAGAAATTGATTTCGTTTTGTTTATCACAACTACCTATTTTTGTGACATTTTGCACTTAATTTGGATCAAAATATGTCAAATTATAAATGTAGCCAAACTTTTTTTTTCCTTAAGGAGGTATTCAGGCACAATTGTCAATCGAACACGTCTAATCCTCAGAACCACGAAACCCCTATAAGTCTAATAAACTAAAGTAATTACATAAAAAGGTAGGTATCTCTCCCGCTCAACTTGAACACAACCCCTAGTTATAACTAATCCCAAGGTTAAAGGTTCGTCATCCGATAATAAAGAGAAAGATTGATGTGTCCCAAGTTACCTAGATACTTCCAGTTAAAAAAAAAAAACCAAAAAAAAACCGAGAGAGGTAAGTGTGGTCAATTTTTGCTATACATCTTTGAAAACTTTAGTATATCACATTCTTGACTATTTCTTTTATTTATATCATAAATACAATTCTTTCTTTAAATTCAAACTCTAATGAGGTCAGAATCTATTGTTATGAATTAAAAAAAAAAAAAAAGGATAAGATATATCTTAACCCAAATGGGATTGGGAATTTTTTAAAATTATACACATTTCTTTTAGCACAAGATAAATTCAAAGTGGAGAATCAAACATTATATTCATAGGAACCCCCTATCCACACATTTTATTTCTATTTTTGTTATGGTGATCACGTTTTACATTTCTAATATCCTAAGCGCTAAAATTATATTAATAAAACTATGTTAATGTTGATAAATTCTAAATGCATCTCATAATATAAATTTTATTATATAAAAAAGAAAATATGTTTTTTTTATATTTTTATAAAATGTCTCGAAATAATCAATTTTTTTATTAATTAACATACGTGAAATTGACTCTAAATTATATATATAAAGAACTCCACTTAAATTTAAAAAATAAAATATAAATAGAAAATCCGCCAAAGAAAGAAACTTAAAAAACCAGAAAAACAGAAGCTTGGCAAGCGATAGTTTAGTACTTTAGTTGATGCTGATTTGAGATGGGAAATCAAAGGGAGAAACACATGATCAATCAGACGGGAGATGATCCCATCACCTGACATCCATGATAAGACAGGCACGTTAGTGCGCCATGTCCGACTTCCATACAAACTTGTCCTTGTAACAACAAACCCCTTCATCATAACTCTTTTCGACATGACATTTACTTCATGAGTTTGTTGTTTTCTTTATCCTATTGCCCCCACTCATCACCACCGTGGGTTTCTGAGATCACCGCTCTCACGGGTTTCCATTGGGATCTTTTGGTGATGGTGGTGTACAGATCACCCAAGATGTCCTCTGTAGCGTGATCGTGATTGGTGGGTTTAATCATGTTGGTTCATCTTTATAGTGTGGTACGCGGTGTAAGGGATTTGACCTTCAAATCACTAAAAGCTTAAGTGACGTTAAGTTCGAGATTCCTTTCTCCACGCGGCTAAATGTCACGTGAAAAAGTGAGCTAATATTATATTTTAAATAAATTAATGGAATTCAACTTCTTATTATATATATTTTTTATTTGAGAGACATAAACATGTTAATTTGGTCATTTAATGTAATTAATTTTTTTTCAGGTAATAATTTTTTATAAAAAAATAAGGCTCGTAAACAAAACACGAAAGAAGTACAAACCTCAAAGAGAGCGGCTCGACAATAAAGAAATAGAAATAGAATTAGGATCGTCATCCTTTCTTCTTACTCTTCTTACCCTTGGGCGCCGACAAATCCGAAGGACGAGAGGACTGAGTTTGGAGTTTGAATCACTTCATGTCAAAGTGGAGGTCCACCTCAACGTCTTCAACGAAATAGCAGCCATAGCTAATGACTTTTTGCATTATCAATAGAAGCTTGTCACTCGATTTTTTTAGTTTAACTATTTATTTTGATTCTAGATGGGCTTTTAAATCAGTCAATTTATTATTTAAATTAAAAAATAAAATAGTCTTCAATATGTGAAATCAACCTTTGCCTTTATCAATTATTCTTTTTTTAAATAATACCTATTGAGTTGGTTATTTATAGATTTTTTTTTTTTAATTTAAGAATAATTAACATCATTTTCAACTTGATATTTAGATTTTGTTGGAGTTTAAACCGCTAGTACACTCAACCTACTAGTTTATAAGAGTGTAATCTTCCCATTCAACAAGCCCTTATTGGGTGAGGAGTCAGACCCACCTCAAATTCTATCATGGTATCAGTTAAACCCAATTGAGTTGAGTGTTTGACCACGGGTGAGAAGTTAGGTCAGTAACTACCTCCATGTCCATCAACATGATGCCCAACATTATGAGCTTGACCGTGGAAGAGAGTGTTGAGTCCATATTGACTCCATCAAAAGGCATGACCCAACATATGAGCTTGACCGTTAGAGAAAGTGTTGAGTCTCACCATCGACTAGACCACGCTTAAGCCTACTGGTTTCTAAAAGAGGGAATCCTCCCATTCAACAAAGCCTTATTGGGAGGAGTCGACCACCTAATTCTCCATATTTTAAATTAAAACTGAATATTTAATTTTTTTGTTTAACATCTTTAATTCCGTGAAAATGAATCGAGATAGTTGAAATTCAAACTATCACATTACTTGTGAATGGTCATTTAATATAACTTTTTCTTAATTTAATTATATATATTGATTTTAAATAATTACATCAATTTCAACTTGACATTTAGATTTAAAAACTAAAATAAAAGTTTTTCATTAAATTTACTTAGTTTTAAACTGGCTTTTAATTAATATATACATTAAAAAATTAATATATTGGTATTTCATTTTACGAGTAATGTTAATTATACACGTCAAATAATTCTTAAAGAAAAATTCAAAATCCACTCTCACACCGCGCTCTAATTTGCAAGTGTATTATAACTCTTTTTGTAAGATGTAATATAACACTGTCGACCGCAAAGAGGATAGGCGTTAACATGTCGAACATGTTGGTGTCAGGCCAAATGAGCTCACACCGGGCAGTCGTGAGGGCAGTATTGGACCCCACAAATATCCAATCATCCGCCACGTGTTGATCTAGACTACGTATCCCCAAGGTTTCGTCTCATAGTATCCAAACCAACAGAGCCGACACCGAGTTTAGGTTCAGAAGGTAGCCGTGAACCAACCCAACCCCCGGGTCACTTGGTTCGAGGCGTGTGGCTAAACCAGTGGTGTGTGGTTAGGTTAACCCTTGGTTTGGGTCTGGGTCTGGGTTTGGTTTAAGGTTGTTTTGTCTCCTCTTGTCATCATGATTGAGGCCACTATGGAAGTACAGCATAGTCTTTTTTCAAACATGGGGACAACTTAACATCAAATGCTTGGAAATGGGCAATTGATTTTGGCAGTGTTTTCTTCGTTTTTTAAAACAATTATTTGTTGAATTGGGTTTAATTTCATTCAATAGAACACAAACATCTTTTTCAATCTCAATTTATTGTTGCAATTTTTGGACAATTTGATTGTTACGTGGGAGAAAATTTAGTCATTGCCCACAATTTTGTTTGAAAATATTTCCCAAAGAGTAAACGACATGTTCTCACCCAAGGTTTGGCGAAAAGGCAGGTTTCCAACTTGTGTTCCATAAATTATATTTCCACCCTTAAATTAGTTTTTATTCAAATAACTCCCACATCCCAAATTTCTCACAAATAACCCCCACATCTTAATGGTAAGGCTGGTGGCAGGGTGAAATGGCCCCCAAAAAAAGCTACAATCAATCAAAAAACCAAAAATACTTCAAAACCAATCATTCTCCTTCTAAAACAAACTCTAAATCAACCTCCAATCAACTCAAAAACAACAATTTTGCAAAATCCTAAGGGGGGAGGCGAACGACCATCGATGGGCAACTGAGGTCGGGGGTGTTGGGGGTTTTGGAGGGGGGATGCCTGTGGTGCTATGGGTGGTGTTAGGAACTATTTTTGGCACAAAGATCTGTCGGAATTTGGCTGGAAAGGTGCAACCACCAAGCGAAACCCTAAGGTAAAGGTGATGGCAATTGGCGAGCAATTATAATCAACGATGTTGAGGGTTTTGGTCGGGAGAAGCTGGTGATGCCATTGGTGGTGTTGGGGGTGGTTTTCGGTGTCGGGATCAACCAGAATTTGGATTAAACACTTGACCGAAACTAAGAGTTGCAGCCGTCAATTAGGGGCTTCAATCAGGCAGGGAGGTTAGGGGGTTAAGGAGATTATAATGGTGGCGTTGGTGGTGTGGGCGGGGGGGGGGGGGGGGGGGGGGGGGGGGGGGGGGGGGGGGGGGGGGGGGGGGGGGGGGGGGGGGGGGGGGGGGAGGGGAAAGAGGGGAGGGGATCGACTGCTCCGAGAACAAGCCAGATTAGCTTGAAATCGTTGGTAGTGCGATGGGGTTACTTTGGTATATGAGGGTTATTTTGAAATTTTTATCTTTAAAATGACCAATTTAACCTTTTAACTGTTACATTAAACAATTTTCTGTTAATGTAAGAGTGAAAATCTGAAATTTATAAAAACGGGGTAGGAACTTGTCATTTTGCCAAAAGTTAGGTGGGAACATGTCGTTACTCTTTCCCAAATTTAAAAGGTTTTCTGTTGTGAAAATTCTTCACTAATCAACGTCATTCCAGGAAAATATCCCACTTCCACACGTGGGGGTAAGTAGGATTTGTCTAAAACTAACTTTGACATTTAATAAAAAAATTCCATATTTTTGAATTTTTCACTGTAAAATAAATATAAATAATCAAATTCCAAATGTTTATACTTGAAACCGTTGAATTTTATCAAATTAAATTCATGTATCTATTTTTCTTTCATAAATAATTGTATAAACGAATTCTAATATCAACTTTTACGGTATAAATATTATCTTTGTTTTATTAATATTTAAAACTCGAAGACTCGAGTGCTTTCTAAGTTTATAAGATTAAATTCTTTCATCTTGACTTAATCGAACAAAATCATAGTTTTTATAATGAGTAAACGACTTTTTTTGACCTAAATAATGGTTAAATAATATTTTCTCACCTACAATCTTTTAAAATACCATTCTATTATCCAAATTTATACTCTATTTTTTATTTCGGTATTTTTACGACCTCACACCACCATTATTATCTTTCCCATTCATCACTCACCAAAACCCCTCAAACCTTACTTCCGTCGACCCCGACAATCGTTGAAAATCGAACGATTAGGGTTTGTAAAACTATTGCTCTCAAGTCAAATTCCGATCAATCTCAACCACCAAAAGATTCATCTGTCTCCCCTCTTCAAAAGGTCTAACAACCTAGACCAAGTTTGTTCTCTGTTCATTGTCAGAATATAAATTTGGATAATGAAGTAGTATTTTAAAAGTCTCTTAGTGAAAAAGTGTCATTAAACCATTATTTTAGTGAGAAAAAGTCGTTAACTCTTTTTATAACACAAAAAATTGACCTATTTATAATTTTTTTTTTTTTTGACAATAAATTGATTTAATGAAGGGTTGATATTTATAATTTGAAATTTTGAACAACATATAAATCCGGAATAATTTAGAAAAAACAAAGTTGTGAGATTGTTGAGTCATTATAGAAAACACGCAAGGACATTATGGACATGAAATTCGGTTTGTTTGGTGAGCCACTAAGAAATAAGAATGAATGAATGAATGAATTTAAAAATTTGAGAATTGCTTTGATACAGTAACAATAATACTATTGACAAGGATATTTTAGGTATATATTATGCATATATTCTTATTTTCAAAACCGTTAATTTATCGCCATTTAAATAAATAAATAATATTTTGTTTTTTATTTATTTTAAAAATAGAATTATAAAATATTGTGAGAAAGCAGGAAAAGGGTGCCTCCTTTTAAGCTGGGTGTGATGTGATTAGGAGTTTGGTTGAAGAGGGGGGAAGTGTCAGATTCTGCTCATGTCAACGCAAATCCCAAAGAATGAATCAGACGGCTACAAATCGTTATGTAAAATCGTGTGATGAGGATGTCGTGTTTTCTTTCTAGATGGTTGTACTACGTTCGATTGCGTGGGCAATAGAGACAATGGACATATCAAATTTAGGAAATATCACTTGCGTTTGGTTTATTATTTTGGATAAGATTTTAGGAATAATATTAGATAGTTGAATAAGAAAATATTACGAGGTAAAATTTAAAAATTTATAAAAAAGCTCATAAGTTTACTAATTTAATTAAATACCCCAATATATAAAATGATAAAAATACCCTCACTACCTGCATTACCAGATTCCGACCACCATTATCGAAATCTAGCTGAAAAATTGCGTTACGACACAGACTGGTCAGATCTGTGTCGTAACATGTCATTATGGCCTTTTTCGACCAAATCTATGGCCTGTTGTGGCCGCGACGGCCAGAAAAGGCCAAAACGGCGGCCATCTGATGCAACGATCAAAGATACGGCCGTCGTTTTCGGTCAACGACGGCCATTTCTTTGGCCGTCGCTAACGGCCAGATCTGACCTTTTCCGACCAAATCTATAGTGGATCTGGTCGGAAAAGGCCAGATCGGTGAATTACCAACCAGTTCCGGTCGGTAATTCATCGTTGTGGCAGATTCCAGCTACCACCGACGGTGGTTGCCGGAATCTGACAAGTATGGGTCACGGGGGTGTTTTTGTTAATTTTTAAACTTTTTTTAGGGGGTATTTAATGAAATTAATAACCTTATGGGGTCTAAAAGTAATTTTAAAAAATAGGGTAATATTTCTGGAATAATATACCAAACATTATTTGGAGAATAAGATTGAGAATATGAGCAGAAATAATAAACCAAACATGCCCATCAATGTTCGATGAAAATATCATATCATCCAAATATGCTCGATATACTCTATAATTTTCACATTCTCTAATAATTATACTTGATCATTGGAAATATAGAGGTTGATGAAATACTTTTATCTCATCCAAGATTGTAATAATTCAAATCCAATCGGTATAAGATAAGAAGGGTTCACCTGTTTGTGGGTAACTCAGATGTCAGGTCAAATTAAAGATAATGTGGATAGATACATGATATCAAGTTTAATTCTTGATCTGAGAATCTACTATTTAAGTGGGGGCGTGGTGGAGGATGAAATTTTGATTGCAATCGACGAGTGGACGGAAGAGAGAGAAAAGAGGAAGAGGGGACAAAGACGATCATGGGATGTGCATGTTTTTATTGCACAAACCCCTTCATTTCTTTCTTTCTCACATACACAAAATCATTAAATAAATAAATACTAATTAATTAAATGAGGTCCACTCCACCCGCATTTAATTTAATTTGGCTATAATTAAGCCTCTAATGTCTCTCTAACCCCAAACCAATCTTTGCTTAATAAATACAATTTGTTGACTATAATTAATCTTACCTTTTAAGCACACACATCACTAACATACGTATGTATACCATCAAGCCAACACATGGTGTACTTGTAATTTCTTGTATTTATTTTATTTCAATATAATAATATTATCAACCTATTCAATTTTAGTTTATATACACATACGTCACATATATACCTTTCATTTTATATATAACATTTTTCTTACCTGTCTCCACTAAACAACAAATCAGAAAAAAAAAAAAATTATTTTTTATAGATTTATTTATAAAATTATATTTTTAAGTTTTTGTATATGTTCTTTATTTAAAGAGGTTCCTATTGCATTCTCAAATTCTATAGTATACCAATTCTCTAAAAATTGTATACGTAAAATCAGCGATGAAACTATGAAGAGACAAGTAGGGGATGGTTACCCAACCGAAGAAAACAAGTTTTAGATTTTTGTGCTAGACAAAGAAACCTTCGGAGAGCACCGCAATGGCTTTTTGTGGCAAAAAGGACCAACCAATTATTGAGCAATGTTAAAGCATGAGAGAAAAGTGTTTGTTGTGGAGAGCATTATTGTCAAGAGGAACATCAAGAGTTGTTTTAATAAGGCCTTGTGGGTTTTATTGTAAGCGTGGAAGAAATTGATTTCATTTGGTTTACTACATCTGCTATTTTTGTAACATGGGTTTTATTTATTCGGATCAAATTATGTAAATAACCAGTGTGGTCAATTTTTTTTTTTTTTTTGGGTTAAAGCAAAGAACAAAGAAATTGTTTCGTTTTGTTTATCACCTACCTATTTTGTAACATTTTGCACTTAATTTGGATCAAAATATGTCAAATTATAAATGGCCAACTTTTTTTTCAGATAACGGAGGTATTCAGGCAACATTGCAATCGAACACGTCTATCTCAGAACACAAACACCTATAAGTTATAAACTAAATATACATAAATGTAGGTTCTCTCCGCAACTTGACAACAAACCCTAGTTATACTATCCCAAAGGTTAAAAGGTTGTCATCCAAATAAAGAGAAAGATTGAGTGTCACAAGTTGACCGATACTTCGTATAAAAAAAAAAAACGAGAGAGGTAAGTGTGGTCAATTTTTGCTTATACATCTTTGAAAACTTTAGTATATCCATTTCTGACTATTTCTTTTATATTTATATCATAAATACAAATTTCTTTCTTAAATTCAAACTCTAATGAGATGGGTCAAGAATCTATTGTTATGAATTTAAAAAAAAAAAAAAGGATAAGAATTATCTTAACCCAAATGGGATTGGGAATTTTTAAAATTAACCATTCTTTTAGCACAAAGATAAATTCAAATGGAGAATCAAACATTATATTCATAGGAACCCACCTATCCACACTTTTTATTTCTATTTTTTGTTATGGTGATCACTTTACATTTCTAATAATCCTAGCGCTAAAATTAATCTATAAAACATAATGTTATATGTTTGATTAAATTCTAAATCATCTAAATAATAAATAAATTTATTATATCAAAAAATAAAAAATGTGTTTTTTTATATTTTTATAAATAATTCTCGAAAATATCAATTTCTTTTTATTAATAAAGCATACGTGAAATTGACTCTATATATATATATAAAGAACTCCACTTAATTTAAAAAATAAAATATAAATAGAAAATCCGCCAAAGAAAGTAAACTTAAAAAACCAGAAAAACAGAAGCTTGGCAAGCGTAGTTTTAGTACTTTAGTTGATGCTGATTTGAGATGGGAAATCAAAGGGAGAAAACATGATCAATCAGACGGTGGAGATGATCCCACCCTGACATCCATGATAAGACAGGCACGTCGTGCGCCATGTCCGACTTCCAATACAAACTTGTCCTTGTGACAACAAACCCCTTCATCATTACTTTTCGACATGACATTTACTTCATGAGTTGTTTGTTTCTTTATCCTTTGCCCCCACTCATCACCACCGTGGTTCTGAGATCACCGCTCTCACGGGTTTCCATTGGGTCTTTTGGTGATGGTGGTGTACAGATCACCCAAGATGCCTTGTAGCGTGATCGTGATTGGTGGGTTTAATCATGTTGGTTCATCTTTATGTGGTACGCGGTGTAAGGGATTTGACCTTCAAATCACTAAAGCTTAAGTGACGTGAAGATTCGAGATTCCTTTCCACGCGGCTAAAATGTCACGTGAAAAATGAGCTGAATTTTAAGATTTTAAAATAAAATAATGGATTCAACTTCTTATTATAATATTATTTTATTTGAGAGACATAAAACATGTTAATTTGGTCATTTAATGATAATTTTTTTTTTCAGTAAATAAGTTTTTTATAAAAATAAGGCTGAAACAAAACACAAGAAGTACAAACCCAAAGAGAGCGGCTCACAATAAAGAAAATGAATAAGAAATTAGATTCTCTTTCTTCTTACTCTTCTACCCTTGGGCGTCACAAATCCGAAGGACGAGAGGACTAGGTTGGAGTTTGAATCACTTCATGTCAAAGTGGAGGTCCACCTCAACGTCTTCAACGTAATAGCAGGAACATAGCTAATCTTTTGCTATCAATAGAAGAGCTTGTCACTCGATTTTTTAGTTTAACTATTTATTTTGATTCTAGATGGGCTTTTAAATCAGTCAATTTATTTTAAATTAAAAAAATAAAAAGTAGTCTTAATAATGTGAAAATCAACCTTTGCCTTTATCAATATTCATTTTTTAAATAACATATTGATTGGTATTTAATAGATTTTATTTTTTTTAATTTGAATAAATTAACATCATTTTAACTTGATATTTAGATTTTGTTGGAGTTTAAACCGCTAGGTACACTCAACCTACTATTTATAAGAGGGTAATTTCCATTCAACAAGCTTATTGGTGAGGAGTCAGACCCACCTCAAATTTATCATGGTATCAGAGTTAAACCCAATTGAGTGTAGTGTTTGCAACGTGAGAAGTTAGTCAGTAACTACCTCC
The DNA here is from genome assembly GCF_008641045.1 of Pistacia vera. Lineage (NCBI taxonomy): Eukaryota > Viridiplantae > Streptophyta > Magnoliopsida > Sapindales > Anacardiaceae > Pistacia > Pistacia vera. Next base: position 149,539 of record NW_022196545.1, on the reverse strand, counting down.
ATGCCATCACAGGCATGACCACATATGAGCTTGACCGTGAGGGAGAGTGTTGGAGTCCATCGACTCCATCAAAGGCATGACCCAACATATGAGCTTGACCGTTAGAGAAAGTGTTGAGTCCACATCGACTAGCAGCTAGCCTACTGGTTTTAAAAGAGGGAATCCTCATTCAACAAGACCTTATTGGGTAGGAGTCAGGCCACCTCAAATTCTATCATATTTATAAATTAAGAAATGAATATTTAATTTTTTTTGTTTAACATCTTTAATTCCGTAAAATGAATCCAGATAGTTGAAATTCAAACTATCACATTACTTGTGATGGTCATTTAATAAACTTTTTTTTTAATTTATATATTTGATTTTAAATAATAACATCATTTCAACTTGACATTTAGATTTAAACTAAAAAAATAAAAGTTTTTCATTAAATTTACTTAGTTTTAAACTGGCTTTTAAGTAATATATACATTAAAAAATTAATATAGGTATTTTCGTTTAGAGTAAATGTTAATTATACACGCAAATAATTTCTTAAAGAAAAATTCAAAATCCACTCTCACACGGCTAAATTTGCAGTGGGTATAACTCTTTATTGTATGTAATAATAACACTGTCGACCGCGCAAAGAGGATAGGGCGTTATGTCGAACATGTTGGGTGGTCGGAGGCCAAAGTGAAGCTCACCGGCCAGTCCGAGGGCAGTATTGGACCCCACAAAATCCAATCATCCGCCACGTGTTGATCAAGACTACGTATCCCCAGGTTTCGTCTCAAGTATCCAAACCAGATAGAGCCGACACCGAGTTAGGTTCAAAGGAGCCGTGAACCAACCCACCCCGTCACTTGGTTCGAGGCGTGTGGCTAAACCAGTGGTGTGTGGTTAGGTTAACCCTTGGTTTGGGTCTGGGTCTGTTTGGGTTTAAGGTTTTGTGTCTCCTCTTGTCATATGATTGAGGCCACTATGGAAGTAGCAGTAGTGCTTTTTTCAAACTATGGGGACAACTTAACATCAATGCTTGGAAAATGGGCAATTGATTTTGGCAGTGTTTTCTTTTTTTTAAAAACAAATTTTTGTTGAATTGGGTTTAATTTCATTCAATAGAACACAAACATCTTTTTCAATCTCAATTTATTGTTGCAATTTTTGACAATTGATTGTTACGTGGGAGAAAATTAGTCATTGCCCACAATTTTTGTTAAAATATTCCCAAAGAGTAAACGACATGTTCTCACCAGGTTTGGCGAAAAGGCAGGTTTCCAACTTGTGTTCCATAAATTATATTCCACCCTTAAATTAGTTTTTTATCAAATAACCACATCCAAATTTCTCACAAATACCACCCCACATCTTAATGGTAAGGCTGTGGCGGGGTAATGGCCCAAAAAAAAAGCTACAATCAATCAAAAAAACAAAAATACTTCAAAACCAATCATTCTCCTTCAAAACAAACTCTAATCAACCTCCAATCAACTCAAAAACAACAATTTTGCAAAATCCTAAGGGGGGAGGCGAACGACCATCGATGGGCAACTGAGGTCGGGGGTGTTGTTTTGGAGGGGGGATGCTGTGGTGCTATGGGTGTTGGTAAACTATTTTTGGCACAAAGATCTGTCAAATTTGGCTGGAAAGGTGCAACCACAAGCGAAACCCTAAGGAAAGGTGATGGCAATTGCAAGCAATTATAATCAACGATGTTGAGGGTTTTGGTCGGGAGAAGTGTGATGCCATTGGTGGTGTTGGGGGTGGTTTTCGGTGTCGGGATCAACCAGAAATTTGATTAACACGTTGATCAAACTAAGAGTTGCAGCCGTCAATTAGGGCTTATCAGGCAGGGAGGTTTAAGGTTGATAAGGTGGTTGGGCGGGAGGGGGGGGGGGAATCGATGCACTGAGAACAAGCCGATTAGCTTAATCGTGGTATTGCGATGGGTTATTTTTATGAGGTTATTTGAATTTTTATCTTTAAAATGACCATTTAACCTTTAACTGTTACATTAAAATTTTCTTTAATTAAAATGAAATCTGAAATTTATAAAAAGGGGTAGGAACTTGTCATTTGCCAAAAGTTGGTGGGAACATGTCGTTACTCTTTCCCAAATTTAAAGGTTTTCTGTTGTAAAATTCTTCACTAATCAACGTCATCAGGAAAAATCCCACTTCCACACGTGGGGTAAGTAGGATTTGTCTAAAACTAACTTTGACATTTAATAAAAAAATTCCATATTTTGAATTTTTCACTGTAAAAATAAATATAATAATCAATCCAAATGTTATACTTGAAACCGTTGAATTTTATCAAATTAAATTCATGTATCTATTTTTCTTTCATAATATTGTATAACGAATTCAATATCAACTTTTAGGTATAAATATTATATCTTTGTTTTAATTAATTTAAAACTAAAGACTCAAGTGCCTTCTAAGTTTATAAGATTAAATTCTTCATCTTGACTTAATCGAACAAAATCATAGGCTCCGTTTGGTTCACAATTTTGGTGTTTTGAGAAAAGTTTTTTTAAAAAAGTTAAAAAAAAGTTGAATTGGGCGGGTCTACGATTTAGGATTTCCAAATTGTAAAATACCCCTCTATATTTGGTTTTTTTACAAAAACACCCCTTATAATAAAACATTAAGTTAAAAAACACCCCTAATCTACCTCAAATACGGACAGCCGACACCACCTCCTGATGGCCGGAGCGCCATAACAAAAACATTAAAAATTTTTATGGTATTAATTGAATTAACAAATTAGGGGTTTAAAATGTTGAATAAAGTTGATATATTGTGAGTTTTTGGGTATTTTATGTTTAACTTTTTTGGGAATGGGCTAAAAGTAGTATTCCCAAAATCCAATCAAACGCCATATTTTTAATGATGTAAACGACGACTTTTTCTTAACAAATAATGGTAAATACACTTCTCACCTACATTCTTTAAATATCACTCTATTATCTAATTTATACTCTATTTTCGATTTCGTATTTTACGCCTCACACCACTATTCTTATCTTTCTCTTCATCACTCATCAAAACCCTCAAACTTACTCCGTTTACCCCAACAATCGTTGAAATTCGAACGATTAGGGTTTGTCAACTGTCATCTTAGTCAAATTTCGATCAATCCAACCACCAAAGATTTATCTTCTCCCCTCTTTAAAAGATCTAACAACCTAGACTATTTGGGCTCCCCTTTGTTCGTTGCACGAAATCAAAATGGTATTATTCCTTGTATTTAGAATATATAGTGATAGGTCACTAATGAACAATTGTTTTTATAACGGCTTATAATGGGTTCACACTCATCCTATAGAGCTAGTCATTCCGAGCATGTGGGCTTTTAGGCCTATCAAATAAAGATAGATACTTGAAAAGAAAGCACCTTTTATCTTAATTTTCCCATTTTTTTCTTTAAAAAAAAAAAAAAAACACTTTAATGATTCAGAAAAGCACTTCTAATTATTGGAAGTTTAAATGGGGAAAAAAGTTAGCATAATTCCCTTCTAAATATGCTAGAATTTTTTAGGTTTATAAGATATATAAATTCATACACTATATTACAGAATCTATGCATGCGATAATTGGGTAATCTAAAATGGTTTCGTTAAATTCTGTAATCTTTTAGAAACAAAAAATAAGGACATTTGACCATACAAGTATGCATGCATGTTGCGGGGATTATCCTAAAATTTCCCCAAGTGTAAACCAATAAGATTACACCACGTGGTCGCGTAAAAATCGTACACTCTACTTTGCTTCTTGTGCGCATGCTTGTTGTGAGAGACAAAAGAGTCTTCCTTTCCTTTTAATGTAATCTTGACCTAAATCAAGAATCATATTAAACCCATAGAGAGATTTTAATCATCATTAAGTTCAAGGTAACGAGACTTGTTATTTCTTAAACCCTAATCATAAGAGGATTATTCTTAATTAAAATAATCAAAGCTTTGGATTAAACTAATCCAAGACTTTAGTCTTCTTTTGTGGAAACTTTTTTGCCTTTAGAAGGTTAGAACAATCCCCTGTATGCATTGCATCATGGGTACAAATTATAATCAAATAAAAAGCCACCCCCATAATCAAATAAAAGAGAAATACTTTATTGTGATTGTTTCAATAATCCTCATGCTTCTAATTATCACAATCACAGCCCAAATTTATACTCTTAGCTTAAAATAACTTTTTGCTTTTTCTTGGAACCCCCCTCCTACTCCCACCCTACTTCCAAATTTGATACTACAATAATAAATTAACAAGAATTTGCTTATAATAGTGGGTTTTCTTTTTATTTTCTTTTTTTCAATTTAAATGGGTTTGATATTTTTGAATTTATCAATTATTGTTTCCCGATTTAACAGGGATTCTAGTTCTGAAGTTGTTCTTGACTTCAGACTCAAGTTTGCAAAGTGAGTTTGGAGATTTTTGGTTTATAAAAATCGTATATTTGTATTTGAATTTAATTAACATGAAGGTAGATAAACCAACCTCTAAATAACCGAGTGGTTCGATAGGGACTCTTGGGTGTATTACAGTATTACTCAAGAAGTTCTGAGTTTGATTCTCTCCTCGGGTGTTAATAAGGGTGATCATTGAAGCTCTTATCCGGCCAATAGTTTCAGGACCCCGGAAGATTAGTTGAGATACGTATAACCTGACCTAAATACACTTGATCACAAAAAAAAAAAAAAAAAAAAAAAAAAAAAAAAAAAAAAATTGAAGGTAGATAACAGTTTAACTAAATTTGTATGAGGAAGAGCAAGGTTTCATAATTCCAATTCTCAAAAAGGAATTGATATTTTAATTTTAAAAATAAGTAAGAAGAAAAAAAAAAAAAACCCAAGGATGGGTCCTAATAGTGATATTGTACTTGGTAGAGTAGCGGCGCATGGAATAAAAATATGTGGAGAAAGTGAAAGAGGAAACAAGAGAGGACAAGTGATAGAACAATGAATGAAACGAAGAAAAAAAACAAATAGAAAAGAGAGCCGTAGAAAAAGGGATTTGGGAATTTATCAATATCATCAAAGTGAATTGAATTGATCATGATCATGATCATAATATTTTGGATGATGATGATGATGATGCTAAATGAGTGGTGGGCTCTACCAATAATGGATATGGATCAAAGTTTTTATGGCTCTAGTTATTCTTCTTGGTTGTTGCTGAGCAAGTGCATTGAAACTTTGTTGTTTTAAAAACATGTGCAAAAGAGTGCTACTAACTGTAGTCGATGGAGCTAAGACGTAGAAAATATGCTTTATATTCTCAACACTATCGTAAATTAACCTCAAAAGATTGGTCTAGTTAAGAAGGTTTACTCCTTTTATTGACTTTTTGAGTTCAAACCACTTTAAAGTCAATTACCACATTTGTGACTTACTTGAAACATTTGGCTTGTAAAGTATTTATTGAGCATCAGAAATTAGTTAAGATAACACTCTAATTATCCCAAAAAAAATATTGTAAATCAATATGCCATCTAGACGTTATTATACATAAAAATATGATATTTTACGAAGTTAAGTTTAAAACTAGAGTCTACGTCAAATCTTACAATCTTTATAAAGTTGTTCATCGAACCTATAATCTTTGAGAAGTGGGCTTAAACCTCATACTTAATGGGAACAAACACGGGTCTAATTGCTCGACTATCCCTTTTAAATAATGAAAGATATTGGTCATGGAAAAGTGATTTAGTGGTTGAATTTTAGATTTTTTGTGCTAGACAAAGAAACCCTTCGGAGAGCACTCGCAATGGCTTTTTGTGGCAAAAAGGACCAACCAATTATTGAGCAATGTTAAATGCATGAGAGAAAAGAGTGTTTGTTGTGGAGAGCATTATTGTCAAGAGGAACATCAAGAGTTGTTTTAATAAGGCCACTTGTGGGATTTATTGTAAGCGTGGAAGAAATTGATTTCATTTTGGTTACTACATCTGCCTATTTTTGTAACATGGGTTTTATTTAATTCGGATCAAATTATGTAAAATAACCCGAGTGTGGTCAATTTTTATTTTTGTTTTTGGGTTAAAGCAAAGAACAAAGAAATTGATTTCGTTTTGTTTATCACAACTACCTATTTTTGTAACATTTTGCACTTAATTTGGATCAAAATATGTCAAATTATAAATGCGGCCAACCTTTTTTTTTCCTAATAACGGAGGTATTCAGGCACAATTGTCAATCGAACACGTCTAATCCTCAGAACCACGAAACACCCTATAAGTCTAATAAACTAAAGTAATTACATAAAAATGGTAGGTATCTCTCCCGCAACTTGAACACAAACCCCTAGTTATAACTAATCCCAAAGGTTAAAAGGTTCGTCATCCGATAATAAAGAGAAAGATTGATGTGTCCACAAGTTGACCTAGATACTTCCAGTTAAAAAAAAAAAACCGAGAGAGGTAAGTGTGGTCAATTTTTGCTTATACAATCTTTGGAAAACTTTAGTATATCACATTCTTGACTATTTCTTTTATATTTATATCATAAATACAAATTTCTTTCTTAAATTCAAACTCTAATGAGATGGGTCAAGAATCTATTGTTATGAATTAAAAAAAAAAAAAAGGATAAGATATATCTTAACCCAAATGGGATTGGGAATTTTTTAAAATTATACCATTTCTTTTAGCACAAAGATAAATTCAAAGTGGAGAATCAAACATTATATTCAGTAGGAACCCACCTATCCAACACATTTTTATTTCTATTTTTTGTTATGGTGATCACGTTTACATTTCTAATATCCTAGCGCTAAAATTATATATAAATAAAACATAATGTTATATGTTTGATTAAAATTCTAAATGCATCTAAATAATAATAAAATTTATTATATCAAAAAAGTAAAAAAATGTGTTTTTTTATATTTTTATAAATAAAATGTCTCGAAAATAATCAATTTCTTTTTATTAATTAAAGCATACGTGAAATTGACTCTATATATATATATAAAGAACTCCACTTAAATTTAAAAAATAAAATATAAATAGAAAATCCGCCAAAGAAAGTAAACTTAAAAAACCAGAAAAACAGAAGCTTGGCAAGCGATAGTTTAGTACTTTAGTTGATGCTGATTTGAGATGGGAAATCAAAGGGAGAAAACATGATCAATCAGACGGTGGAGATGATCCCATCACCTGACATCCATGATAAGACAGGCACGTTCAGTGCGCCATGTCCGACTTCCAATACAAACTTGTCCTTGTAACAACAAACCCCTTCATCATTACTCTTTTCGACATGACATTTACTTCATGAGTTGTTTGTTTCTTTATCCTATTGCCCCCACTCATCACCACCGTGGATTCTGAGATCAACGGCTCTCACGGGTTTCCATTGGGATCTTTTGGTGATGGTGGTGTACAGATCACCCAAGATGTCCTTTGTAGCGTGATCGTGATTGGTGGGTTTAATCATGTTGGTTCATCTTTATAGTGTGGTACGCGGTGTAAGGGATTTGACCTTCAAATCACTAAAAAGCTTAAGTGACGTGAAGATTCGAGATTCCTTGTCCACGCGGCTAAAATGTCACGTGAAAAAGTGAGCTAATATTAAGAAATTTTAAATTAATAAAAAATAGATATTTAGTAAGTATTTATTTAAAATAAAATAATGGAATTCAACTTCTTATTATAATAATTATTTTATTTGAGAGACATAAAACATGTTAATTTGGTCATTTAATGTAATTAATTTTTTTTCAGGTAAATAAGTTTTTTATAAAAAAAATAAGGCTCGTAAACAAAACACGAAAGAAGTACAAACTCTCAAAGAGAGCGGCTCGACAATAAAGAAAATGAATAAGAAATTAGGATCGTCATCCTTTCTTCTTACTCTTCTTACCCTTGGGCGCCGACAAATCCGAAGGACGAGAGGACTGAGGTTGGAGTTTGAATCACTTCATGTCAAAGTGGAGGTCCACCTCAACGTCTTCAACGTGAATAGCAGGAACATAGCTAATAACTCTTTGCGCTATCAATAGAAGACTTGTCACTCGATTTTTTAGTTTAACTATTTATTTTGATTCTAGATGGGCTTTTAAATCAGTCAATTTATTATTTAAATTTAAAAAATAAAAAGTAGTCTTCAAATAATGTGAAAATCAACCTTTGCCTTTATCAATTATTCATTTTTTAAATATATAACATATTGAGTTGGTTATTTAATAGATTTTTTTTTTTAATTTAAGAATAAATTAACATCATTTTCAACTTGATATTTAGATTTTGTTGGAGTTTTAAACCGACTAGGTACACTCAACCCTACTAGTTTATAAGAGAGTGTAATCTTCCCATTCAACAAGCCCTTATTGGGTGAGGAGTCAGACCCACCTCAAATTCTATCATGGTATCAGAGTTAAACCCAATTGAGTTGAGTGTTTGACCAGCGGGTGAGAAGTTAGAGTCAGTAACTACCTCCATGGCTCCATCAACAGGCATGACCCAACATATGAGCTTGACCGTGAGAGAGAGTGTTGGAGTTCCATATTGACTCCATCAAAAGGCATGACCCAACATATGAGCTTGACCGTTAGAGAAAGTGTTGAAGTCTCACATCGACTAGACACGCTTAAGCCTACTGGTTTCTAAAAGAGGGAAATCCTCCCATTCAACAAAGCCTTATTGGGCAAGGAGTCAGACCACCTCAAATTCTATCATATTTATAAATTAAGAACATGAATATGTTAATTTTTTTGTTTAACATCTTTAATTCCGTGAAAATGAATCGAGATAGTTGAAATTCAAACTATCACATTACTTGTGAATGGTCATTTAATATAACTTTTTCTTTTAATTTAATTATATATATTGATTTTAAATAAATTAACATCAATTTCAACTTGACATTTAGATTTAAAAACTAAAAAAATAAAAGTTTTTCATTAAATTTACTTAGTTTTAAACTGGCTTTTAATTAAATATATACATTAAAAAAATTAATATATTGGTATTTTCATTTTAAGAGTAAATGTTAATTATACACGGCAAATAATTTCTTAACAAGAAAAATTCAAAATCCACTCTCACACCGCGCTAAATTTGCAAGTGGGTATAACTCTTTATTGTATCCGTACATAATAATAACACTGTCGACGCGCAAAGAGGATAGGGCGTTACATGTCGAACATGTTGGGTGGTCGGAGGCCAAAAGTGAATGGCTCACACCGGGGCCTAGTCATGAGGGCAGTATTGGACCCCACAAATATCCAATCATCCGCCACGTGTTGATCATAGACTACGTATCCCCAAGGTTTCGTCTCACAGTATCCAAACCAAGATAGAGCCGACACCGAGTTCAGGTTCACAAGGCAGCCGTGAACCAACCCGACCCCTGGGTCACTTGGTTCGAGGCGTGTGGCTAAACCACGTGGTGTGTGGTTAGGTTAACCCTTGGTTTGGGTCTGGGTCTGGGTTTGGGTTTAAGGTTGTTTTGTCTCCTCTTGTCATTATGATTGAGGCCACTATGGAAGTAGCAGTAGTGCTTTTTTCAAACTATGGGGACAACTTAACATCAAATGCTTGGAAAATGGGCAATTGATTTTGGCAGTGTTTTCTTCGTTTTTTAAAAACAGATTATTTGTTGAATTGGGTTTAATTTCATTCAATAGAACACAAACATCTTTTTCAATCTCAATTTATTGTTGCAATTTTTGGACAATTTGATTGTTACGTGGGAGAAAATTTAGTCATTGCCCACAATTTTGTTTGAAAATATTTCCCAAAGAGTAAACGACATGTTCTCACCCAAGGTTTGGCGAAAAGGAAGGTTTCCAACCCGTGTTCCATAAATTATATTTCCACCCTTAAATTATTTTTTACTCAAATAACTCCCACATCCCAAATTTCTCACAAATAACCCCCACATCTTAATGGTAAGGCTCGTGGCGGGGTGAAATGGCTGGAAAAAAAAGCTACAATCAATCAAAAAACCAAAAATACTTCAAAACCAATCATTCTCCTTCCAAAACAAACTCCAAATCAACCTCCAATCAACTCAAAAACAACAATTTTGCAAAATCCTAAGGTGGGAGGCGAACGACCATCGATGGGCAACTGAGGTCGGGGGTGTTAGGGGTTTTGGAGGGGGGATGCTTGTGGTGCTATGGGTGGTGTTAAGAGCTATTTTTGGCACAAAGATCTGTCATAATTTGGCTGGAAAGGTGCAACCACCAAGTGAAACCCTAAGGCAAAGGTGATGGCAATTGGCAAGCAATTATAATCAACGATGTTGAGGGTTTTGGTCGGGAGAAGTCGGTGATGCCATTGGTGGTGTTAGGGGTGGTTTTCGGTGTCGGGATCAACCGAAATTTGAATTAAACACTTGATCAAAACTAAGAGTTGCAGCCGTCAATTAGGGACTTTAATCAGGCGGGGAGGTTAAAGGTTTTGATAAGGGGGTTAAGGGCCGGGAGGGGGGGTGGGGAATCGATTGCACTGAGAACAAGCCTGATTAGCTTGAAATCGTTGGTAGTGCGATAGGGTTAATTTGATATATGAGGGTTATTTTGAAATTTTTATCTTTAAAATGACAATTTTACCCTTTTAACTGTTACATTAAATAATTTTCTATTAATTTAAAAATGAAAATCTGAAATTTATAAAAATGGGGTAGGAACTTGTCATTTTGGCAAAAGTTGGGTGGGAACATGTCGTTTACTCTTTCCCAAATTTAAAAGGTTTTCTGTTGTGAAAATTCTTCACTAATCAACGTCATTCTAGGAAAAAATCCCACTTTCCACACGTGGGGGTAAGTAGGATTTGTCTAAAACTAACTTTGACATTTAATAAAAAAATTCCATATTTTTGAATTTTTCACGGTAAAATAAATATAAATAATCAAATTCCAAATGTTTATACTTGAAACCGTTGAATTTTATCAAATTAAATTCATGTATCTATTTTTCTTTCATAAATAATTGTATAAGCGAATTCTAATATCAACTTTTACGGTATAAATATTATATTTGTTTTATTAATATTTAAAACTTAAAGACTCAAGTGCCTTCTAAGTTTATAAGATTAAATTCCTTCATCTTGACTTAATCGAACAAAATCATAGGCTCCGTTTGGTTCACAATTTTGTGTTTTTGAGAAAAGTTTTTTTAAAAAAGTTAAAAAAAAAAGTTGAATTGGGCGGGTCTTACGATGTAGGATTTACAAATTGTAAAATACCCCCTATATTTGTTTTTTTACAAAACACCCCTTATAATAAAACATTAAAAGTTAACAAAAACACCCCTAATCTACCCTCAAATACGGACAGCCGACCACCACCGTCGGAGGGTGGCCGGAGTCGCCATAACAAAAACATTAAAAATATTTAGGGGTATTTAATTGAATTAACAAATTTAGGGGGTTTAAAAAATGTTGAATAAAGTTGAATAATATTGTGAGTTTTTGGGTATTTTACTGTTTAACTTTTTTGGGAATACTAAAAGTAGTATTCCCAAAATCCAACCAAACGAAGCCCTGAGTTTTTGGGTATTTTACTGTTTAACTTTTTTGGGAATACTAAAAGTAGTATTCCCAAAATCCAATCAAACGAAGCCATAGTTTTTATAATGAGTAAACGACTTTTTCTTAACAAAATAATGGTTAAATAACACTTTCTCACCTACAATCTTTTAAAATATCACTCTATTATCTAAATTTATACTCTATTTTCGATTTCGGTATTTTTACGACCTCACACCACTATTATTATCTTTCTCATTCATCACTCATCAAAACCCCTCAAACCTTACTCCTGTTGACCCCAACAATCGTTGAAAATCGAACGATTAGGGTTTGTACAACTGTCACTCTTAAGTCAAATTTCGATCAATCTCAACCACCAAAAGATTTATCTGTCTCCCCTCTTTAAAAGATCTAACAACCTAGACTAAGTTTGCTCTTTGTTCGTTGCCAGAATATAAATTTGGATAATGAAGTAGTATTTTAAAAGTCTCTTAGTGAGAAAGTGTTATTAAACCATTATTTTGATGGGAAAAAGTTGTTAACTCTTTTTATAACACAAAAAATTGACCTATTTATAATTTTTTTGACAATAAATTGATTTAATGAAGGGTTGATATTTATAATTTGAAATTTTGAACAACATATAAATCCGGAATAATTTAGAAAAAAACAAAGTTGTGAGATTGTTGAGTCATTATAGAAAACACGCGAGGACATTATGGACATGAAAGTTCGGTTTGTTTGGTGAGCCACTAAGAAATAAGAATGAATGAATGAATGAATTTTAAAATTTGAGAATTGCTTTGATACAGTAACAATAATACTATTGACAAGGATATTTTAGGTATATAATATGCATATATTCTTATTTTCAAAACCGTTGATTATATCGCCATTTACATAAATAAATAATATTTTGTTTTTTATTTATTTTAAAATATAATTATAAAATATTGTGAGAAAGCAGGAAAAGGGTGCCTCCTTTTAAGCTGGGTGTGATGTGATTAGGACTTTGGTTGAAGAGGGGGGAAGTGTCAGATTCTGTTCATGTCAACTCAAATCCCAAGGAATGAATCAGACGGCTACAAATCGTTATGTAAAATCGTGTGATGAGAATGTCGTGTTTTCTTTTTAGATGGTTGTGCTCTACGTTCGATTGCGTGGGCAATAGAGACAATGGACATATCAAATTTAGGAAATACAGGTGAGTTTGGTTTATTATTTTGAATAGGGTTTTAGAAATAATATTGGGTAGTTGAATAGAAGAGTATTACGAAGTAAAATTTAAAAATTTATAAAAAAATCTCTAGGTTTATTAATTTAATTAAACACCTCAATATATAAAATAACAAAAATACCCCCACCACCTACACTGCTAGATTCCGGTCGCCACCGTTAGAATTTGGCCAAAAAATCACGTTACGACATAGACAGGTCGGATCTGTGTCGTAACGCGTCGTTATGGCCTGTTGTGGCTGCGACGGCCAGAGAAGGCCAAAACGACGGTCATCGGCCAAAGATATGGCCGTCGTTTTCGCTCAACGACGGCCAAGATTTGGCCATCGTTGACCGTCAACGACGGCCATTTCTTTGGCTGTCACTAAAGGCCAGATTGGTGAATTATCGGCCAGTTCCGGTTGGTAATTCATCGTTGTGGCAGATTTCGGCTACCACCGACGGTGGTTGCCGGAATCTGGCAAGTATGGGTCACGGGGGTGTTTTTGTTAATTTTTAAACTTTTTTCAGGGGGTATTTAATGAAATTAATAATCTTATGGGGTCTAAAAGTAATTTAAAAAAATATGATAATATTTTTGGAATAATGTGCCAAACATTATTTGAAGAATAGGATTGGGAATATGGGCAGAAATAATAAGCCAAACATGCCTATCAATGTTAGACGAAAATATCATATCATCCAAATATGCTCGATATACTCTATAATTTTCACATTCTCTAATAATTATACTTGATCATTGGAAATATAGAGGTTGACGAAATACTTTTATCTCATCCAAGATTGTAATAATTCAAATCCAATCGGTATAAGATAAGAAGGGTTCACCTGTTTGTGGGTAACTCAGATGTCAGGTCAAATTAAAGATAATGTGGATAGATACATGATATCAAGTTTAATTCTTGATCTGAGAATCTACTATTTAAGTGGGGGCGTGGTGGAGGATGAAATTTTGATTGCAATCGACGAGTGGACGGAAGAGAGAGAAAAGAGGAAGAGGGGACAAAGACGACCATGGGATGTGCATGTTTTTATTGCACAAACCCCTTCATTTCTTTCTTTCTCACATACACAAAATCATTAAATAAATAAATACTAATTAATTAAATGAGGTCCACTCCACCCCCATTTAATTTAATTTGGCTTTAATTAAGCCTCTAATGTCTCTCTAACCCCAAACCAATCTTTGCTTAATAAATACAATTTGTTGACTATAATTAATCTTACCTTTTAAGTACACACATCACTAACATACGTATGTATACCATCAATCCAACACGTGGTGTACTTGTAATTTCTTGTATTTATTTTATTTCAATATAATAATTTTATCAACCTATACAATTTTAGTTTATATACACAAACGTCACATATATACCTTTCATTTTATATATAACATTTTTCTTACCTGTCTCCACTAAACAACAAATCAGAAAAAAAAATTTATTTTTTATAGATTTATTTATAAAATTATATTTTTAAGTTTTTGTATATGTTCTTTATTTAAAGAGGTTCCTATTGCATTCTCAAATTCTATAGTATACCAATTCTCTAAAAATTGTATACGTAAAATCAGCGATGAAACTATGAAGAGACAAGTAGGGGATGGTTACCCAACCGAAGAAAACAAGATTTTTAGTTGATAATCTAAAATTACATGTTAAATTTTTTTTTTCTATGAGCGGGATGTCTAGGCCAGTTCATGCATCTCAACTAATCTCCGAGGCCCATTTAATACCATAAAAACTTAATATTTTACAGTAAGTCACAAATATGATAAATAACTCTAAATTAGTTTGAATTCAGAAAGTTAATAAATAATATAAATTTTTTGTAATCGTCAAACCAACCCTACTGTGTTTACATGTTTAAATTTGTCCTCATTATTTGTAGTCCCTATTCCTATAATAAGATGCATGTACATATATTCTATCTATAGCAAGCATATTGATGGGACATATTTTTATTGACTAGTTGTTGCATAATTCAAGAGAAAATATATTCTCAATATTTTGATTTGCTTTTTGAGACAAGACTTTAATAACAAAAGAGGAAATATTTTATTGTTGCAAGTAAATAAAAGCATAAAGTAGAGTGTAACTAAATTACCTTAATTACCAAGTTAATTAACCTTCAATTAAGAAACATTAACACATTCCATCTTAATCTTGTCACTTTCCATCCCACAAAGCAAACACATTCTCTTTCTCTCTCCCACACAAAGACTCTAATAAAGAGGGGTTGGATGTTTGGGATAGTGTGCTAATCGTAGTCGCTTAAGCTAGTTTTGTTGGGCTGTTGTAGGCATTGTGTATAGACACAACATAAACACGAAGCAAAGAAAAAGATAAATTTTTCTTTTTTCTATATAGAGAAAGAGAGAGGCCTATTATACATTCGCGTTTATACGCGAATTATACGGCTAGCCGTATAATTCCCGTATAAAACGCGAATTCACGTATGTTATGAGGCTGCCGTATAATTCGCGAATTATATACCCTATCCGTATAATTCGCGAATTATACCCGAATTATGGCCGAATTTTTGCCGAATTTTTGCAGACAAAAAAATATTACATGATAAGGCAAAACGACGTCGTTTTGGTGGGGTTTGACTAAATTAAAAAAATCTCCTTCTCCTCTTTCTCGGTTCTCTCTTCCACAGTCTTCATCTCTTCTTCAAATCTTCAACAATTCACTCTTTTTTCTTCATCTCTTGACTCTGAGTCTGATCTCTTCTTCTCTCTCTTTTTAAATTTTAACTCTCTTCTCCAAGCTTTAAGTCCAAGACTTCAACTCTTCAAGCCTCAAGCTACACACTTCTTCTCTTCTCTTTTTACTCTCTTTGAATCTTGATGTTGGTGATTTGTTTGTGTTTGTGTTGGGGTGTGAGTAGTAGTAATAGGGGCTGTGTGATTGATGGATTTGTTATGTTGGTGATTGATAGATTTGTTTGAAACATGTTTGATGAAATGCTTGTGAGAGTTTATTTGGTATCTGTTTTAACATAATATTTCATTTATTTCTGTTTTTTTTGTTGTATGGGTCAAAATGAAAGACTAAAGATCATCTATAAAAGCAAAGGTAAGGCAAAACAACAAAAGAAAGCATGAATTCATAAAATAATATTGTCGGGCTTGGATTTGGATTTGGCAGATACTTAAAGAAGAAGAAAAAAGCAACAAACCATCAGTTTACAACCAACGCCAACTGCAAATTGTAAACCCATGTGCACTTTGTCATGTTTTTAGATTCATAACACTATTATTATTTGACCTTTGAATGTACTGTCCAATTAAATTCAGAAAAAAAACAACTATACTAATTGGAATCCAAACTTTGTATGCGTAGCTATAAAATTAAGGATAAATACTAGTCTTAGTTATTGTTCAAATATACTTTAAATTAAAAGGAAAATAAATTGTAGATCGACCACAATGGATTATTTAAATGGGGATGTTTTGAAAAGTGCTAAAACCAAGATTGCTATTCCGGATTTTTTCAAAACGTATTATTGACAATGTGTCGTATTAAACCCGTATATATCCGAATCGTATTTTTTCCGTATCCGAATTTTATGACCGAATTTTTACAAACGTATTTTTCACCATTTGCCGTATTATACCCGTAAAATTCCCGTACCGTTTTTTTGCCGTACCCGTATTTACTAACTAGGGAGAGAGGGAGGGGGAGAGAGAGAGGTCAGCAACAAACGGCACGCTTTGGCCTTGCTTCCTGAACTAACCAACCAACCTAACGTTTTTATTTGGGGAACCTTTCTCACAATTCTGGTTGCGTGTGTGTTATGCTTCTTCTTCTTCATCATATTCTTCTTGGCCAGCCCCTTCTTGTTTTGTGTTATTGAGTTTAGCGAATATAGAATCTCTATTCTCGTCTTTTATAGCAAACAAAATATATCTAGTTTGTGGTTTTGCTTTATGTTGTTCGTTGAGTCTTCTTCTTTGCTTTCTCTTTTGTGGGTTTGAAGATCTTGCATCTGGGTTTTAGTTTAGAAGGTTGAAGATGTGGGTTTTATTGGTTTTGAGCTCTGGTTAAGCATTTTATTAGGTATGTGAGTGACTGTATTTGGCTTTTGGTTTGTATTTTGTTGTTTTAAGTTTCTAATTTTTAGTGTTTTTTTTTTTCGTTTTTGACAGTTTTTCCTGTTAAATTTTTGGTGTTGAGAGTGGAAGAGAAGGTTGGTTTTAGTGTTGACATGGAGGGTTGTTCAAAGAATGGTGAGGCTAGTCGTCAACTGCTGGATTTGATTCCTAAAGAAAGAGAATGGCTTATGATGGGAGATGGAGAGAGAAGCCAGAGGCCTTTAGAGGAGAAGAAGCTTGAACTGAGGCTTGGTCCTCCAGGGGGGGAAGATTGGTCTATGAATGTGAAAGAAACCATAAAAATGTCAGAAAGGGATCACCATGAGTCTCTTCTTTCTCTAGGCTACTTCTCCTCCCTCACTAACAAAAACAATCACAACAACAACAACAACAACAATGGCTTTTCATTTCTTCAATTCCCATCCATCCCAACAACATCAACAATCGCTACTGCAACTCCACATAGCTTGCCTGTTATGGCAAAGGAATCCTCAAAGCCCTGTTGCACTAAAGTTGTAGACTTGCAGTCTGCACCAGAAAAGAAAGCATTTTCTTCCCCATCTCCTGCTAAAAATATAGCTATGCCCACCAGCTCTCAGAAAAGGTACTTCAGCCTTTTTTCTCCCTCTCTCTCTATCGCTCTCTTTCTGTATTCCTTTTTTAACATTTCTTTGACAGCATATTCGCTCAGATGGTCACATTGTAATTTGTAAGCTCTTGTCTTTGTGGTCCATTCATATTTTGTTTTCAGTTCTTCTGTATTTTCACTTGGTTGTCTCATTTTTGTGCTAGAGTGTCACAGTTTTTACCCCCTTGTTTGAAAATTTACTTTTTAGTTTATTGATGTTATTTCTATGCTTGTTTAGGTAATCAAAACTTTAACTCATCTTCCTTCCCTTTTTATGCAAAGTCTCTTATATTTTTAGTCTTCTTGATGGCTTCTTGAAAATAGGACTGCTCCTGCTCCACTTGTGGGTTGGCCTCCAATTCGTTCATCCAGGAAGAATCTTGCAAACACAAGTGCTTCTAAACCACTTACTGAGTCTCCAAATGTAGTCTCAAACAAGGGTATTAATGAAAAGCCAGTTGAAGCTAACAGGAAGAGTCTGTTTGTGAAGATCAATATGGATGGTGTTCCTATTGGCAGAAAAGTTGATCTCACTGCCAATGACAGCTATGAAAAACTCTCAACTGCTGTTGATGAACTCTTCAGAGGTCTCCTTGCAGGTGATCTACATAATTTTGACCTTTTCAGATACAACCCATGTGGTCAAACTTTTAACTTTGTGGTAAAAGTGAGCAATAATGTTTTTATCTAGCTTTGCCAAAACTATGCACATGCCGTAGATTGTTTTGATTTGATAGTAATGTCCTTGTAGTAATTTTACTGTATTCGCACAGAGAATATGCCACCAGTACAACCTGGATTTAATGGTTAATAATCCATAAATCCTGTAGAAATTTGATGATGCCTACGTCATTAGCTGAAATCAATATTATTTAAAGTTAATCATCTTGGTTAAGGTACAACTAAGGAGGAGACAGTAGGGGTAATCTCTCTCCAAATTGCTTATGTCAAGGGCAAAGTTTTGGACTATTAGTTTGTTTGCTTGCTTAATTTAGGTCCTAGATGTATTTTAATATGACTTTTGAGTATATAATTAGATTATCTATATCTCATTTTGTTTGTTTCTTTGTGTCTCTGTGTAGCTCAAAGAGATTCCTGTGCTGGTGGAATGGTGAACAAGCAAGAGGAAGAGAAAGCGATTACCGGTGTATTGGGCGGAAATGGGGAATATACTCTTGTTTATGAGGATAATGAAGGGGACAGGATGCTTGTTGGGGATGTCCCATGGCAGTAAGCATCTCTATCACTGTTGATCTGTTTCAATTTTTTTATCTTATTATATCTCATATTATATTCCTATACTTGATACTTTCGCTTATGATAATACATTAGTGTATCGTTCTTTGTTGTTTAGTTTGTCCGCGAAAACAGCATTAGATTCCTAATCTTGTTAAAATGATTCCCTCTTTTAGGCCGCTTATTTTGTTTGTTGTCTATGTATTCCAATAATTAAAACCAATGGCATTTAGCGATTGTCGTTTTGCCGGCGACGTGTTTTGGGCTTCTTGGTAACCTGGTTTTTTTTAATATGGAATTTGCAGTATGTTTGTATCAACAGTGAAGAGGCTGCGAGTTTTGAAGAGCTCTGAAGTTTCGACCTTAACCCGTGAGTGTACCTAATCACTTCAACAAAGAACCTAATGTTGATTAATTTGTATGATTTCTGTCCTTTAATCAGAAATTTGTTGTATTGTATTGCAGTTGGAAGCAATAAGCAAGACAAGTTACTAGCTCGGTCCTGCATTGAAACGAAGAAAGAGTTTTTTCTGTGAAGATTCTCCACTAAAGTTTGAAGAAGAGAGACTTTGATTTGTGTTCTCCTTTTGACATTTTGTTTCCTTGTTTTGTATGAACTCTGTTTCAAGCGCAGTAAATATAATATATATAATCAAGTAGCAGCTATGTTATGTGTAATTTTTGACATCTTCCCATTATCCTATTATCTTAAAGCTTTTTGGTGTATAATTTTATATGTGTTTTTTCTTCTTATCTAAACTATTCAATTGAACACAGCCAATCTAAACTTTTCAATTGAACACAGCCAAAAATGAACTGTGCTTTTGAGTGACACTAAGCACCATGGTTAGAACATTTCAGAGTAAATTTGACTTGTCTTTGCTCTTCAAGAATAATGGGTTGTAAAGCTCCTGCTCTTTTTCTTTTTAGATTCCTTGAAAGCTCTGGCTTATCAGCTGGCAAGTTCTTGAGCTATTCAAAGGATCCTTTTGGCTTTGGGTGGGGAGAAAGTTGAAAAAAAAAAAAAAAGTGATTCCCTTTTGTTCAAAATATCCCTCTTTAAGCCGTCTCTTGATAGCAATGTCACTAAGTGATAAACACTTCATCTCTGGTTAATATTTTAAGATTTGATTATTGTTACTTCTGATCAAAAAGGGTGAATTGAATGGCCTAGATCCTTTGGTTTGGTTGGTGGGGTGCATAATGGTGAAAGAGCACAAGAAAAATTGGGTAAAAGTTGAAAGGAAAAACCATATGTTTTGGCCTTGGGGAGGCTTGAAAGGTCATTGTCATGGAGAATTGCCTAACCTGGGAAGAAAAATAAGACTAGTCTAAGTCCAAAAGAATAGTGTGCTCTGTGTTTTGTTGTGTGGCAAGAGATGTTTGGTTATTATTCTATTCTTTTCTCTTTTATTTTTCGTTCTCATTCTTTTCTTCGTGGGTTAGATGAACCATTCACATTATACGCTAACTAGAAGGATTCCTATCGTTGTTTTCCCATTATAGCCTTCTAAGTTAATCTACGTTTAATTCGCTAGTAATGTAAGATATGATTGATAATACGGGATTTCTAATATTGCTTTCGTTTTATACACTAACTAGAAGGATTCTCATCACCGTTTTTCCATTTTAGCATTATAAGTTAATCTAGGTTTAGTATATGATTGATAATACGAGATTCCTGATGTTGCTTCTTGAACTTTCTTTCTTCATTAAAATGAACTCAAATTTGAAGCAATTAATCTTAATTACCTTGTACAGCATATTGCAATAATATATGGTCACATGTTGGAGCTAGGGCTGGAAATTTAGGGAAATTTAAGTGTCTAGAGTAGCTTTAGCTATGAAGACAGTAACTTGTACATTCTTGATCAAGTCAGACACGTCAACACCACATGGATATTTGAGATTTCTTTCTCAATGGGAAGATTGCTACTGACAAGATTCTTGACTTTTAACACCATATAGACATTTGTGTTTCTGTCTCAATACAGTGCACATTCTTAAAGCAGTCAGGCAGGTTTGGCTGCAAACCTTGATATATGCTTAATTTCTGGTAGATGGAAGCTTAAGGTTATGTAATCCATTCCCTTAGCCGGGCAAAACGCAAAACTAGAGGAAACTCTTGGTGGAGACTGTTGTGATACTGACGTGCAAATGGTTCGTCTGACTTTAGTATAGGAGAGAAAGACTAAACATGGAAAGCTCTGCCTCAGGATAACTTCCAGGCCAAGTCATTCTGTATATACTCATTTTTCTATAACGTTTATTTCTAGAGCCTGGAAAAAATGAAAGTTGCATTCCATAATCCATTCAAGCAAATATATAACATAAACTTAATGCTCAGAATATATTTATCTCCTTTAATTGCAGATCTTCTGTGAGATCACAACCTTAATGGGGACAGTGATAATTAAGCCCAGGAGCTGCAGGTTTGCAATAATCAAATCTGGGAGTCATTAATACTCGAAAGATTTGCAGAAGTTACAGACGATAAATGGTGAAAAGACATTCAACTGCAAAGATTCATTAGACTCATCGCCAAATCAAAAAATTTACAGCAGTAATATACTTAAATTAATTACCACCTTTAATGCTCACCAATTTATTATTTGATTTGATCTTTCTGTCACCATTCTAGCTGTTCGTGGTCTAAGTTGAGCATAATTTTGTGTTTGATACTTGTGAAAATTTGACAGTGATGATCAGTTTGAAGTTGTCTTGAATAATATTTACAGGGGTATACAAACTCTTAGATATAAACTCATATAATATATAGTATAAATATTCTATCATATTATATTATTCAGCAAGATTATAATAACTTTATATCACCAAATCGGATTTGGATTTTGGAAATCTATCTCCACTTCAAATGCAGTAGAGTTATAGAGAGAGACTGGGAGTATTCTCAACACCAGGCTGATGGCTTCATTGTCACTTGAGCAATAGCAACCTTTCATTGACTTCATCAATTTTGATTACTTTTATCATTCTCAAAACTAACTTTCTTCGCTGAAGATATAAAATATTAACTCTTGATATCAATATATCGATACAAATCCAATGTTAATTAATCCTTAAGTATGGTAATATTAGTCTGAAAACATATGTAATGAAAAAATATTGCCAATTGAACCACTTAGTTTGTGGTCCGATGACAAGATCTTAGGTTATTCAAAGGCCTTGCGTTTGTGACTTATCTAGTCATTTAGGTTTGTAAGGTGTTCAATGAACCCCGATGATTAGTTGAAGTACACATAAACTTATTTAGACACTCCGGTCACCAAAAGAAAAAAGAAAAAACAATATTGCCAATTGACCACCAATTTTCACAAATAATTCCAAAACCCTTCAAGCTTCGTAGGGAAATAGATTAACCGATAAAAGGATTATCCCCTTAACCACATTGTTTTTAGAGAAAATTGCTGATCTCTTCCAAGTACTATTAATACAAATTCTTCTAGTTTCCAGTAATAATAATAAAAACAATAATTATTCTTGATTACAAGTAATTCTTATACAAAATTATTGAGCGCTCTAAAAGTAGAATTTGAGACATTGCCGGCAGGGCATCTATTAAAAATAAAAAATGTAAAGCTAAATTCTATAATGCACCAAAACCACAATAACGATAAACCTGATTTTTCATTCACACAACATAGAACAATATCCAAGAATTAAGTCTCAAGATTTGTAGTTAATTACAAGGACATATATATATATATAATTCTAAAAGGCCTTATATTAAATTGATCTAAAAACATTAGAAACTGGAGATTATAATACAAACAAGCTTTTATATTTTCTCCTCCAAACCCTAATTAAAAAATCAAATATAGTGAAGAGAGAAAGAACAATAACTTGTAATACGAATAATACATAAACTTAATGTATACCTTTTTCTTTTTCTTTTTCTAGTTAGCTGCTGCCTGGCTAAATCCTGTATGCCATGTACATTCACCATAAGTCTGATCAATATGCCGAAGTGAAGAGTGGGTGAATACATGTATGTAGGAGTCCGTGTATGCTCCAGCTCCACCATACACGGCAGCGGCTGCGGCACCACCAAACATGAAAGAGTTTTAGAGTGGAAAATGCCTTGTGGATAGCCATTGAAAGTGAGTCTCTAGGTCGCTCTCTCCCCCTGTGTCCTTATGCTGTATTTTTTTTATATGTTTTTTGGTGTTTCCGGCTTCTGTATTATGGGGGATTTGAAAGGTCACGTAAGTGGTAGGGTTTTTGTAAGTGGGGTTTTGTTTTGGTACAACTTTTTTTTCACCTTTCCTTAACGCGTTTTGGATGACAGTTGTTTTATGTAAAATTCAAAGCAAAAATATAATATTTACTCCATTCGTGTAAAGTATGAACTATTACAAATATCATCAATATTATGTTTGAACATACATATAATCTTTCTCATATCCTCGTACGAAGATAAGGGAAAATTTGTGTCACATTCTCGTATTCTCAATATCTCGTCGATATATATATATATATATACACACAATAACGATAACGATGATGATAACGATAACGAGAGAATGATAACATAATTTGTCGATATATAAAGGGGTATTTTCTCATATCCTCATACGATAATAAAGGAGAATTTGTATCCATTCTCGTTTCTCAATATCTCGTCAATATATTATATATACACACATACAATACGATAACGAGAGGAGATAACGTAATTTGTCGATATATAAAGGGGTATTTAACTAATCTTGATAGCTGTATACTACATCTATAAAATATATGGCATTTGCCATTATCTTTAATGGTTGTGACAGGGAAACCTTCGCAAAATTTTTCAACCGTGATTTCATTCCCCTTTGAAAGAGTAGCAATATATGGGCACACCCACTTGCTATTGCATATATTCTAATGAGGATCTTTCTCTCTTTGTCAAAATACAATCAATACCTGTTTTTTTTTTTTTTTTTTTAATGACGGGGTGTTCAGATCAGTTTATATGTACCTCAACTAATCCTCTGAGACCTTGGAATTGTCAATCAGATAAGAACTTTAGCAACCGAGGAAGGATTCAAACTCAATATTTGTTAAGTCTCATTCCAGCCCTCATGTGTTAAATTTCAATTCGCAAAACAGATTTGAATTCTACAAATATGGAATAATTTCCTAATCTCAAAGTGGGATTTACAAACTAAGATGTGATAATAATAAAATGAGTGTAAGAGAAGTTAATAATTGAAATGTCTTCAAATACATATCATTTCAAGGTTGCTTTTTATTGGATGTTTGTCGAGAGAGCATTGTCGTTTTCAGTGGTGAGCAAGTCTCCACCATGTCTTTATAAAATTCTTCTGCAAAACACTATTGTCAAAGATGAATGCCTAAGTGATGATTATTTCTTATACAGCTACCATGGCCGTCCATCAAAATATTCTTCCAATGTGACAGACAGGCATCATTCATTTCTGTCTATTGGTTGCAATATGAACTCTCACTTAACTTCCATATCAAGCAATTAACTAAATTGTCTATCTCATTTGTATTAGCGATAAAGTTTTGACTAATAAGAGTAAGTAAGTAACTTCTTTTAAAGATACTAGACCTCTAACATATGCTGTAAAAGTAAGCTCTTTTTATTAGGGCTTAGAGTCTGTCCTCCTAATTCAAACCTTAGATATCATCCTTTTAAATGAGGTAGGAGTAGGGGTGAAATCAAGTCAAGTATTTGGGTACTCGAACTCGACTCAGGTGTTACGGTACCGAGTTCGAGTTCGAGCTTGGTCGAGCCTGATGAATCGAGTTCGAACTCGAACTTTGTACCTAAAAGTCAAATTCAAGTTTTAGTCAAGCTTAATTGAGTTTTTTCGAGTTTTAGTCAAACTTAATTGAGTTTTTCCGAGATTTAGTCAAGCTTTTTGTATAGTAATCGAACTCGACTCGTGGGATTATTCGAACTACTCAAACTCGAACTCGAACTCGACTCGACTAATGCTAAGTCGAATTCAAGCCAAAGCCGAGCTAAGGTTTTCACCCCTAGGCGGGAGGGTGGTATATATTACATATGGTGTCCCTGGGGCTGAGAAATAAGACTTAACTGCAATTACTGTCATAATGTATACATTGGGGTTATTCCAAACTTTTTCTCAGGCTTTGAGCTGTTCATTTTGTACTTTTTACATAAGTTAGTGTATTTAGCAGCTCTCAAACTCAAAATCAAATGCTTGTTCTGATCCTTCTATGGAAAACATGCTCATAGCAAATAGCTAAACGAATGCAGCAGGCTCAACAAACTGATGTACAATCAGTCGATTATAGTATAAGAATATTTTATATGAACAAGAAGAAATATATATGACTGGAGTTGCACAATAAAACAGTAGTCTGCAATTTGAGGGTTATCTGTAATTAGAATGTACCCAAAAAAAGAAACTTGATTTTCCATTTTATTGAGTTCATCAGAAGAATTGCAGGCCGCAGCATAAAAGCATGGCTGCTTCCAGGTCCTGCTTGTAAGAGTTCAATCCACATGTATAACAAACTCTGCCAGCCATAGATCTAAAAATTCATAGCAACAATCCTATACAGAATTCAGAAATGAAAAGCAAAAGGTTCAAAATGATTAGAAGTGAAGGCGGACAAATTTGGAACGAACATTCAACAAAAATGCAGATCATTTTCAAGACTGATCTTCAAGGTACTTGGAGTGTGACGCAGCAAGAAGGGCAGCCCCAATGCCTGAACCGTCATTAGCGTGCTCAATGACTATGCTTTTAAATACATCCTCTCCAAGCAATTCTTCTAGGGTATTCTCCAAGCATTTGCTAAATTCAGTGTAGTGTTCATACAATCCGCCATCCATGGCTATCACTGTCTTCTGTTGATCCCCATCCTTTAATGTATCTCTTCCCATTTTCTTCAGGACACCCAAGATCCCAGCAGCTGCAAGACAAGCCCCACGTGTGGCAACAATGTTGCAAAGCTCAACTATTATTTTGCGCACTCTCAAGGAGGTATTAGATATCTGCAACAAAAGGGGGAAACGAAAAAACATAAATATATATACGCATAAAAATATTTCAGCAGTTGATTATTTATTTTACAAAGAGATTAAATCTCTTTAATCTCTGTCACAGAAACTGGAATGGAATTATGGAAGCCTCTTGGACCCTCGTATACTGACTCTACAGCTGTAAATAAAACGAATAATAGGAACTGTACATACTCTATCAAGGACAAGGCCATACAAATGGAAGCTGGGGTGAAGAAAAAATCTGAGTAAAACACAAACACCTGGACAGGATTTCAAGATTTAGAAAGTACCTCTAGAACCTCCTTCAATTTGTTATCAACCACTTTGAGATCAGAGGATGCGTCATGATGCATAGCTGACGTATCAGGCGTCCTGCAATTCAATCACAATGTAACCATTATGCAGGTCTTAATTCTTTTATCATTACATGAATCCAAGTTCAATGATAAGATAATAAAAGTAAAAAAAACAAACGTTAAGTTAGTACAATCTAAAGACAAAGAATTGATGATAACAACGAGTGGTCACTGTAGAGAAATAGCCATAATTAAAGAGAAACTGGGCAAGTTAACGTGAAGAAATTTGGGAATGGGTTATTTTATCTTCGGATTACATTATCTAGAGATATTAAAACCTTCTCTTAAAGAAGTTGAAAAATACCCTATCAGCCTTGCAGTCTAGGCTTATCCTCTGTCAAATTTATATGATTTCACATTCAACTCTTCTCGCCAACCCCTGCAGTGTAAAAGCTGCAACATGCTTTTCACCTAAAGTTGCCTATTCTTCTTTCCATCTTCAATCAACATCTAAATTTCCCTCTCTAAGCCTCTCTTCTAAACCATAGCAGAGAGAGGAGCAAGAGCAAATGCCAGTGTTATCGAAAGAAACTCCTTATAAAAATAAAAACAATGGTCAAATGAATAACCTGTGGGAATTACCTCAATACAAAAGGCTCTTTAAGCTTTGGTGGAACAGTGTCACCGAAAATTGCAGTTTCTTCAGCCATCCTCAATAAAACTCTGCGTATAATCTCCCCCAAATACATACCGGAAATCATTTTCTCATAAATCTGTCAATCAAATAAAAAAATATAAGAAAATATGTCATATTTGTTAGAGGAACTAAAAAATAAGAAGTTTAGAAGTTTACCTGGTCACCAGGGTTTAAACCCTCAGCATCCATTGCATGATCATAGTCTGTTAGTGGAAGGTGTGATGACCTAAAGTTACCCCACTCCATGTTGATAACCTGCAATCAGTCATTGACAGCACCTCAATTACCATTCTCCTCCTTGTTTGCAGTTTGATAATTCAAACTCTAGATGCATTCTTCTCAATGGCAAATTGCTAGATAATACACAGGGTAAAATTTATAATAGAATTGGAAAATTAAAAAATATCCAAAAATAATTACTAACCATATCACCAGATTTAGATGGACCATGCCATTTTGGAATTGCTTGTGCACGCTCCACATATGCTGCATTTGAACCAGTGCCTAAGATCACAGCAGCAACAACATCATTGTTGTTGTATCTTCCTCCGGCTAGTGTTCCAACCGTGTCATTGACCTAGTATTAACAATGAATATCATCAAGACAATATTTCAAAAGCAAAATTTGTAAAACAATTGCACACCAGATAGACGTTTGAACATAAAACACTGGAAAATCCTCATAAGTTTGCATAAAACTCCTCAAAGTAAATTTACAACTTCAACTTACAAGAGCTGATACACACATATCGAGGCCTAGTTTTTGCATAGCTTTTGACAATTGTGCCACCACATCTTGTCCAACCTATTAAATTAAAGTTAAGTACAAAATCAATAGGAAAATAGTGTTAATAGTTCACCAAAACAAAAATAAAAAATAATAATCAATAGAAAGAATATAATGGCATTCTTTGAAATAAGTACCAACCACGTCATCTATAGAGAAGCCTTTTGTCCACCTAAGCAGGGTTCCAGAAGTGATTGATGTTTGCATCACAGGGAAAGAGAAGGTAAAACCTAGCTCCCTCTGCCTACCCGGAGGAAGTTTGTATTCTGGACCCTCTTGAGCAACAAATTTTGCAAGTTCTGCCGCAATATACTCAAAAAGAGCCTGTAATCACATTCGTTTTTTAGATTTGAGAGATCTTACATATAAATCAACTTACATTTTGCTGAAAATTGGTTCGAGGACACAACACTTACATCTGAAGTTCCAGTCATCAGATTGGGAGGTATTGACGCCTCGGTGAATTCTTGGTTAACTAGACCAACACCCTTGCCTCCCAATTGCACTCTCAACACACGGAAATTGGTTCCCCCAAGGTCCAATGCATAATATACTCCCTCCTCATCACTGAAACAGGATAAACAAAAGAAAAGACTGACTCAAACAAACCAAGGACCCTTCTATAAAGGGATTATAATGTTGCAAAATCACTTTCTGTTATCAATTATCAATTTAGATTATATATTTCATTATCAAAAATTAACCGCCACATATAGTGAATCAAAAACACTTCTATTACACATATAAATGTGCATAAGCACACACACACACACATATATACTATGACTCATGATCAACTTTTTTAATAGATTCCTGAAATGTTAAATCATACGAGTGTTGAAGATAGAATACCCAGATGGGAGATTTTCCTAAATCAATCAAATCTTAATATGCTATCCAATAATCCATATGAATCATATGTATCACAGCCATCAATTAACCCACCACTCCCCACATATAATTAAATAAAAGAGTCGATCAAACAACCTTCCTTTACAAATATAAAAGCACACACATATTCACTCATATATACAATGCTGATCAACTTTTTCAATATATTCCTAACATATTTGGATCATACATGTCATAGCCAAAAGCGGATCAAACAAACTTCCATCACACATATAAATTCACACTCACATGACAAACACATATATGATTTATGAGTATTAGTCCTAACATATTAACTTGGGTTCGGAAAGTGAATTCGGGGGATTTATGGATTATAAAAATTAAAAATTATACATATTATACATGTTTGTGAAAAGCAGAATACCCAGTTGGGAGACAGTCCACATAGCTGATGATCATCTTGAGCTTGCTGCCACCTTCAGAGGCAAGCCCTGCATGCATCTCCACAGTCATAGCATCCGCCACTTGCTTCAACTTCGCCACAGGGATCGCACACTTCTCTTCAAACTCCTTCAATATCCCCATTGCCTTCCCCCACTTCCCTTCCTTCTTCATCCTCCGCCGTACCACCACCGCCGCCGCCAACCCAACGGCCACCGCTACGGCACACCCAACCACCACTGTCGCCTTCCCCATTCTTTCCCAGCGAAAAACACAGTCTTTCCCACGACCCAGTAACCAAAAACAGAAAAAATCAAAGATATATACTAGAGCAACGAGTTAACAATGCTGATGATACATATACATTGATACATGAAATAGGAAGGTTTGACTGTTCATAATGAAAAAAATATTTTAATATTTATTAATGATAATCTAAAATGGGATGCTACCGAAGACTGATTCAAGATTCAGAGAGTGATGCGTGCATATTTAAGGAAAGAAAAAAGGAATTGTTGTAAACTTGGCAAGTGTTTTTTCTGTTTCTGTTTTTGGTTTTTTATAGTTTCTTCTCTACTGTTTACAGTACAAGTGTCATATGATTATTTAATGTAGTTTTGTTTTTATCGGATATGGATATTCACTATTCAGTGAGTGTTTTCAAACCAGTTACTAAAAAATAATTTTTATATTTGAATGTTGTTGGTATATAACAATAATAATACGAAAACTCAATGCATTGATTATTGATATGTTTTCAATAATAAATAAAGATGTTACCTTATTTAGCGCAGTCAATCTCAATTATTATCCACAAGTCTTGTTGCAAGAGCTAACNACATATGACTCATGATCAACTTTTTTAATAGATTCCTGAAATGTTAAATCATACGAGTGTTGAAGATAGAATACCCAGATGGGAGATTTTCCTAAATCGATCAAATCTTAATAAGCTATCCAATAATCCATATGAATCATATGTATCACAGCCATCAATTAACCCACCACTCCCCACATATAATTAAATAAAAAAGTCGATCAAACAACCTTCCTTTACAAATATAAAAGCACACACATATTCACTCATATATACAATGCTGATCAACTTTTTCAATATATTCCTAACATATTTGGATCATACATGTCATAGCCAAAAGCGGATCAAACGAACTTCCATCACACATATAAATTCACACTCACATGACAAACACATATATGATTTATGAGTATTAGTCCTAACATATTAACTTGGGTTCGGAAAGTGAATTCGGGGGATTTATGGATTATAAAAATTAAAAATTATACATATTATACATGTTTGTGAAAAGCAGAATACCCAGTTGGGAGACAGTCCACATAGCTGATGATCATCTTGAGCTTGCTGCCACCTTCAGAGGCAAGCCCTGCATGCATCTCCACAGTCATAGCATCCGCCACTTGCTTCAACTTCGCCACAGGGATCGCACACTTCTCTTCAAACTCCTTCAATATCCCCATTGCCTTCCCCCACTTCCCTTCCTTCTTCATCCTCCGCCGTACCACCACCGCCGCCGCCAACCCAACGGCCACCGCTACGGCACACCCAACCACCACTGTCGCCTTCCCCATTCTTTCCCAGCGAAAAACACAGTCTTTCCCACGACCCAGTAACCAAAAACAGAAAAAATCAAAGATATATACTAGAGCAACGAGTTAACAATGCTGATGATACATATACATTGATACATGAAATAGGAAGGTTTGACTGTTCATAATGAAAAAAATATTTTAATATTTATTAATGATAATCTAAAATGGGATGCTACCGAAGACTGATTCAAGATTCAGAGAGTGATGCGTGCATATTTAAGGAAAGAAAAAAGGAATTGTTGTAAACTTGGCAAGTGTTTTTTCTGTTTCTGTTTTTGGTTTTTTATAGTTTCTTCTCTACTGTTTACAGTACAAGTGTCATATGATTATTTAATGTAGTTTTGTTTTTATCGGATATGGATATTCACTATTCAGTGAGTGTTTTCAAACCAGTTACTAAAAAATAATTTTTGTATTTGAATAATAATACGAAAACTAAATGCATTGATTATTGATATGTTTTCAATAATAAATAAAGATGTTACCTTATTTAGCGCAGTCAATCTCATTTATTATCCACAAGTCTTGTTGCAAGAGCTAACCACTTTTTCCCAACCAAGGTCTTGCCTTAATGACACTTTTTCAACCAAAAAAAAAAAAAAAATTTAAAATACCATTTTTTTCACCCATATTTAATATTTTATTACCACCCAAAGCTAACTCTAACGATAAAAATTCTTTCCGTTATCACCATTGAACCTTTGGTCTCTTTCCTACAAAACCTCTCTCACTTCGACACTTAATTTCTCATCGATTGCCAACGATCGTAAAACTAAGATTTCATGTTCTTAACTGATTTTCAACTGATTTTAACGACGAATATTTAATCAATTATCACTATTCGATCCACCGACCTCTAATCTACAAAACTCCTCTTACTTTGGCTCTTGATAACTTCATCGAACGTCTGCTAAAAAAGTGAAGTACATTTTCAGTATTAACGAAATATAAATTTTGGATGAGAAATGACATTAAGGCAAACCTTAGGTAACATACTAAGCATTTCTAGATTTTTTTGGGAGTGGGATTCCATAATAAACCATTTCTAAATGGACTACATTATTATTTCCTAATTCAAATATAAAATAATGACTTCCACAATATTGCAATTATACCTATCATTCACATAAAAGAAAAAAGCCAATAGAGAATTATCTGAGAGAATTTTCTCACTAAATTTTACACTAATTTTTATTTTTATTTTTACTTTTATCACCGAAAGTGTTTAAACTAGTTTACGTATGCCTCAACTAATCTCTTAAAATCCTAAAATTATTGACCAAGTAAAAACTCCAATAACCACCTCTATTAACAAAAAAAAACTCAAACTTAAAAATTCATAAAATTTCTTTTTACGTTTTCACCATCAAATTACCCTACCTTAATTTCCACGAATTAGTTTTTGCATACTGTACATCAACTATTTATATGTAATTTAATTCTTTATTTACCTCATTTTCATAGATTTATTGAATTGTTTAAAATTTTGATTTTGATTTGATTTTAAAACCCTTTGGTTACACAAGGTACTAGCCAATATACTGTGGCATTATCCACCTTTAAATGTATGATGTAATGGCATAGAATAATGCTACATTCATCCGAAATAGCGCATTAAATTTGTGTATCGAATGACGTGACAGAATCATAACTATTTGATTAATATTAATTTATAATTAATCAACGGTCAAAATTATGTCACGCCATTCGGTGCACTAATCCCGATGTCTATTATTTTCCAATGGCAAATAATAGCCTAGTAATATAATAAAAATAAATTAAAAAAAAAAAAAAAAAAAAAGAGCAACAGAAACAGAGAGAGAGATCCTTTATTACATTACATCAGAGAGTATACACAAGGTGTGTAGAAAAGCACAATAACCTCATTTCATTCTTCCTTGAAGCAAAGAAACCAAATCCTAAAACAAGACACAAAACCCACCCCACGTTAAGAGGCTACACTAGGAGATAATCACACATACCCACTACCAGAAAAAAGGAAAAAAAAAAAAAAAAAAGACCTATAAGGCTATTTTTACTGTCTGCCATTTCAGTATTCACTCCAGCAACACGCTTTCAGAGCTTGGAATACCTCACTGCTTGTGCAGAACAGGATATATTACTAACAAGACGAAGGGGGAAAAAAAAAAGCTGTACAGAAAAGATGGCCAAGCTGCATCCCACAACTAGTTCTCAGATCATGCCTTACAGGTGTCTGCTCGAGAAGATAGACTAACGAGCATGCCTGAAAAAAACGAAAGAAATGAAAGCCAGCAATTAAATAGCACTTACCAGAACTGCTGGCTTCCTCTCTATATTCTTTTACCGATGATATAAGGGTTTCTCATGTAACTTCTGATCTCTTAGGCTGTTGACGTCAAACTCAACCTGCTATAAAGAAAGACAAAAGAAAAGCAAAAAAAAAAAGCAGTATAAAGAAAGGCATTGTAGGAAGAATACATGAAAAATCTGAGATTTCAAATTATGAGGTGCATGCCTTAACACTGGTTTCTGCACGGTTTCTGAGTCAATGCTGCCCATGGATTGAAGAACTTCTCCAAGCCCAGCATTTGGCTTCACAAAAAGAACAAAGAAACAAAATCACAGAGATTAGGTAGATCTTCAAAATGAAGAAACTTTTAAGTTTTGAAAGTATTTCTTACACATGGTCCTCCAAATAGGGTTAAAATACCCAAACTATCCAACTTCTAAGATGTGATCCAAATGACCCAGCCAGGATTTTAGTCATCAATCAAGTAAAATCAAACAAAAAAATAAATAAATAAAGTTTTTCGTTAAATCATTCTTTATGTCTTCAGTGTATTTGATTTTAAAATCTACATGACTTAAGATTATAAGAATTCGGCACTTAACAGAAAGCATTTCACGAATAGAACCAAGAGCTAGTAAAATCAAAACTAAAGCTCTAAAGCATATAATCATGAAAGAAAAATAGAAGTTAAGGAACTTATATTCAAAACCTCTAACTCTCCCTGCAATCTGTTGCGAAATACTCCATTGCCATCAAGATTCCCATTCTCCAAAAGTGATTCAGAATCTGCGTCACAAGAATCGCTTTGAGAAGATCCTAGGTTATTACTCCCTTCAACACTCCCATCAATGCTTCCATTATTTCCCTCAGTGCTACCTGCTACCGACTCATTTCCAACATCATCACTTGTCAGGGATGTGATAATGCTGGAATTTGAGATGTTTACAACCTCCACAATCTCCTGATCCAGTATCTTTTTATTCGAGTTAATTGGGCCTATATTTGATCCAGTCATAGAACTCAAGCTACTTGGTGCCATACGCTCTGGTGATATAGAATCCTGCCTCTGCGGGCTAATAGACTGTCGTTTTCCTGGAGTATCTTGCTCCACAGCATCTGGATCTTTTTTCCTTTTAAGCAACCTATTACCGGACCCAGTCTGATGTGCATCACCATCTTCACAAGATTGCTTATCAGACTGCAGCTGGGACGGAAATCTTGGGTGCCGAGATCGTTTATAACCTTCTGGAAAAACATAAGTAGGAATCTGCTTTCGACGAACATGAGAAACACAAATTTCCATCCCTGGTTTCCAAAACATATACATATTAATTGAATGCTTAAATTCTTCAACTGTCCCACGAATATCAAACTGCTGGCCTTCCTGAACCATCTCTCCTGGTTTTCTTTGTAAACCCATAAAGAATGCACAGTGGGAGCATGGCTTGGATGAATCTACATACTCATGAGGATAAGGATGGCACTGCAATTTGCCATATGTGTCACGCTCAATCTGCATATGTTACAATGGAGGCAGGAGGATACAATTAAGGTATAAAAAACTTGGGAATCTGTTCACACAAATTTGGAAAAGTATAGATAACTTCCAGACAATCTTACTTCACCAGTAACAATCTCAAAGCCATAAACATTACCATCAGAGTTAGCTGCCTTAGCCGAGATTCCACCCAACCTTTCCAAGCTCGCAAATCGTCAACATCAGCTGCAACTATGTCAACTTGGAGGTAGTTCTTGTAGCTTTCAAAAAACAAGTATGGTTCAAACAGAGCACACCATTGAGCTTTATTTAACTCTATTTCCTGAATTTAGGCAACAAGTAGACCAGAGAATCAGAAGTCGACATAGAACATGAAAGAAAGAAAATCCTAACATGAAAGGAAGAAAATTCTCCAGTATCTCACCTCACAAATCTTGTTACCATATTGAAACTGATCCATCATAACACGGAGAGTGCTTGTTGACACATTATAGCTAGAATTCATGCATGGGTAAGCAGGTGTTATGATCGGCATATGATGAGTTTTGTCACGAGGATTTTTACGAGGGTCCCAAACAGAAAACCCAAGCTCAGCCTCCTCAATTGCACATAGCATAACTGGGTTAGGCCAGCGCCACAGTGTGTAAACCCGAAAAAACCGAGCAACAAGCATACTAGGAACAGCATTAGGGTAAAGCTGGCACACACGAGCTGTGAGAAGTGCCCAGTTCACACCACCAAGAAATCCAGTCACCTAAACATGGTAACAAACACGGAGATGGTAAGAAATCAGGAATGCCAATTCAGTCAATAACAGTAAAAATTGATTCACTTACATTAGAATAAACACCACGCCTTTTAGCCCAAAACTTTAAACATCTGAGCGTTGTGCGAAAATGCTACAGTTCATGGAAAAATTTAGGCTTAGCAATATAAGCAGAAAATAGATAGTAAAGTAAAAATTCTAAAGACAAGATCAAATGATCCAGTAAAACCAACATATGAATCATCAGATACAAAGGCATTTCACCTCAACATTTGGAACAAGCTTAAGAATTTGATCTGCAACCCGACATCCATTGAGACTACGAACAGTTGGTTCATCAACATCATACAATAC
Source organism: Pistacia vera (assembly GCF_008641045.1). Lineage (NCBI taxonomy): Eukaryota > Viridiplantae > Streptophyta > Magnoliopsida > Sapindales > Anacardiaceae > Pistacia > Pistacia vera. Next base: position 114,273 of record NW_022196545.1, on the reverse strand, counting down.
AGACATGTCAGAGATGTCCAAATCCTGTCAACAAATAAGAAACCACAAACCAGTTCAGCTGCACCAGTTATTATGGGGAAAATGACAATAAGGGAAGTTATGCTTCCCCAAAATCCCATTCCAAGAACAAAATCAGTCCCATGAAACAAGTTCAACTGCAGCATATACTCCTGCTCAATAAAAGAAAAAAAAAAGCATATAGTTTGAAACATCAGACTCACGCATCTCTTTCCTACCTTATCATTCGCCCATGGAAACAATGTTAAAACAGTACTAATATGCTTCCAAACACAGAATAAGACAAAGTAGCATTCATCACAACATCTAAAATACTATGCACTATCATATCAGCCAATACCATTTCATTTACACTGAAGAAGAGCTCATATTTAAGGGGAAATAAACAACAAATATCTGGTAAGGATACCAAATTGTAATTTGATTTGCATATTAATATCCAAAATGGAACAGCCAAGATGTGCATGCATACTTGAAAAAGGGAGTAACAATCAGCACAGAATTTTTTTTTTTTTTTATTTTTTTTTTTCTTTTTTGGGTAAACAACAATCAGCACAGAAATTTTGGTTATCAATGATAAGAGAATGTAATATACACTCACTTCTGGTACAACCAAGAGAGAGATACTTGCGTATAGAAGGTCAATTGATATTCCATCAAACTTAAATTTCATCACAGGGACATGAGCATCTGGAACAGGCTGCAGTTCTGTAACTTCTTCCATTTCTGCCAGGATGTTATGTAATATAAAGAAAAAATCTTCCTGAAAAACACCAATGGATTAGATACATAAAAAAAAAAAATAGTTAGGAAATTCTGATAAACAAGATATCCTAAATTCAGTATTTACCTCTCGATTAACATAGGATGGTCCGACACATAACGTGTCTATGTCAGCACCAGGACCATGTACCTAACACAGTAACAAGATTAAGCCAGATCCTCAAAGGGTGTAAGATAACACAAGAATCAAATGGCAAACATATGAAAAACTGAAGTGCTAACAAGTAAGTTACACAGTTAGAATACTAGCCAGTACAAGAAGATGGCCAAGGCTCCTTCATCACCAGAACAAGAAGATGATGATGACGAAAAGAACAAGAGAACTCTTCGCCATTATTTTTAAAAAAGAAAAAGAGCTGAAGAGTCATTACACCATAAAGATAAATACACAAAACCATACCCCAAGATGATAAGATNATTGATATTCCATCAAACTTAAATTTCATCACAGGGACATGAGCATCTGGAACAGGCTGCAGTTCTGTAACTTCTTCCATTTCTGCCAGGATGTTATGTAATATAAAGAAAAAATCTTCCTGAAAAACACCAATGGATTAGATACATAAAAAAAAAAAATAGTTAGGAAATTCTGATAAACAAGATATCCTAAATTCAGTATTTACCTCTCGATTAACATAGGATGGTCCGACACATAACGTGTCTATGTCAGCACCAGGACCATGTACCTAACACAGTAACAAGATTAAGCCAGATCTCCAAAGGGTGTAAGATAACACAAGAATCAAATGGCAAACATATGAAAAACTGAAGTGCTAACAAGTAAGTTACACAGTTAGAATACTAGCCAGTACAAGAAGATGGCCAAGGCTCCTTCATCACCAGAACAAGAAGATGATGATGACGAAAAGAACAAGAGAACTCTTCGCCATTATTTTTAAAAAAGAAAAAGAGCTGAAGAGTCATTACACCATAAAGATAAATACACAAAACCATACCCCAAGATGATAAGATCCGAAAGTAAAAATTAAAGCATTTGCGTCCTCCACCATCTGATCAGAGTATCCCCTCAAGCGAGTAAGATCCTTCACCCAATCTTTAACAATCTGAGGGCATAAAGAGTGAGGTTATACGAACTTGGCAAGGCCATACATATATACAAAAATCCCAGATCAAAGAGTGCAGTTGAACAAAAAATTAGGTATGTCAATTTCATGAACTTGGAAATTTATTCTAAAAACATAGTAATCAGAAAATCAAAAGCAAGTAAAAAGTGGAGACAAGTTCAAAGGAATGATTTTTACTAAACCTCCTAGCATATATATACTCTTAGATCATATTATGACTCTAGTAATACAATTAAATACAGATGGATCAAGGGAGACATCACCTGAACAATTTGAGATTCACCTAACAACAACTATTATTTCTTAAATTTCAAAATTTTGAGTATCCTAGTTCATATCTCAACCATTCTTAACTCTTAATTTATTTGATATTTAACCTTGTTATTCTAGAGACGTCCATTGTGCGTCAGTCCAACATATTCCTACTAAACTTTATCACAGTGAAAGACTCGTTAAAAACTTCAAAACAAAACTAAAATTTACAATCGTCCCCAATAAAGAAAAGTTATCAGCTGATACTAACATAATTTATCAAATTTAACTCACATTTCAATTATATATAAATGAATCCAATCTAGACACAACAAACTGACACCATATATATCAAAATCAAATTTCCCTCTATAACTACTGACACATTCCAAAACATTCTCAATTTAAAGCCAAGCCATTAAAAAGAACATATAAATAAAAAATTGTATACAATAAAAACCCAGATTTTAAATTTCAAAATAATTCAAAGATGCCGCAGAAAACAAAAGATTAATATTACCTGTCTAATTCGACCCAGAACCTCTTCTCTCTTCACCGCTTCCTCTTTGCTCTCATAAAGCCCGGCTTCAACCAAAAACTTTGAAAAGAAAACAAAAATGTGAAAACCCCTAATAAAGAAAAAAAAATTCAAACGATTACGAAAATATTACAAAGAAATATTGTCTTTTATTAAAAAAAAAAAAAAGAACCTTCTCTAATTCACGGGTTCTCTGAATATCAGCCTCTGACGGTTCCAAAATCGATATCGGCTTCGTAACTCCATACTGCTTCGGTGGCAGAGACGGTGACGATGCCGTTGTCGGTGTTGGCGACGCGCTCATTCTCTCCGAAGTCACCATCTCCAATAAACCCTAAAAAAGAACCCTAATTTCTCTAATTTTTAATAAAATTGTAAAAATCGAACAACCCAATGTCGCAAACCGAACGCAAAAACACAGAGGTCAACAAACTTGAAGAAACCCTTGAGAATTGAAGACGAATTCGAAACCCTAGAGAAAATTTCCAATCAACAAATTCAGATCTAACTCCATTTGAACCCCAAAAAAAAGAAAAAAAAAGAGAGAGAGAGAGAGAGAAAAAAAAAAGAAAGAAAAAGAGAGAGGGGAAGAGGGCAAGCTCTGGGTTGATTTTTTTTTGGGGGATATTTTAATGGGTAAATCGGTGCTTTTTATAATATCTGGTGTGTTTTTTGTTTTGTTTTTCCTTTTTTTGCTTTTGTTTTTGTGATTTTTGTTTTTCGTTTTCGATCTGGATTCGGAAGGAACATTAATGGGCCGTGCCCTGTAAGGAAAGTTTAGTGGTGTGCTTTCTTGGATTCGGGTTACTCATCGCGTGACACGTGGTAATTTAGGGTAGTTTCGGGATGTCCAAACGATGCCGTTTTCGGTAGGCTGTGAAGATGTGGTCGAGATTGGAGTCTGGACATCTCTTGACTAGTTTGACTTAGAATTTTGTCAGTCATTAATCAAAGGTGTTGTGAAATCTTGGTTAGAAATCTCAATCAATATAGGATGGGACAGAGTATTGATAAGAAAGTCCAAATGAAATTTAATATGAGAATCGCGGTTTATAAATCTTAGATCTAATTAATTAAATTTACGCAGAAAGCATATCTACATAAAACCCAAAAGTAAAATAAAAACAAATGCATCTAAGTTGTAGCCTAAATAGACTATAGTAGTATGTGGAAAGGTTTGGTTTGCACTAGGGGTGAAAATCGAGCCGAGCTACTCACGAGCGACTTGAGCTTGGCTCGACTTAGCTTTGGCTCGAATTCAACTCGGTATTAGTTAAGTCGAGTTCAAGTTCGAATAGCTCGAATAATGTCACAACTTGAGTTTAATAATTGTACAAAAAACTTGAAAAACTTGATTAAACTCGACTAAAACTCAAGTAATTGAGCTTGAATTTGACTTTTAGGTATCAAGTTCAAACTTGAACTCGAACTCGCACTTGGTAATATAGCAACCAAGTTGAGTTCGAGTACCTAGATACTCAACTCGACTCAATTTCACCTCTAGTTCGCACCATACCGTGTAAGTTTAATCATCGAACCATACCGAATTGAAAAAATTGGCACGATATAGTTCAGTTTATTAGTTTTTTATCAGGGGCTTTTTTTAATAGTTTAGGGCTTTTTTTATATTTTATGAGATACTTTTAACAATAAAAAAGATAAAAAGATAAACCGTTCAATATTCTACAATTTGGTTTGGTTTGGTTCGAACAAATTGAGAACCAAAAAATTGTATTGTACTGTACAGTTCTTATGGAAAAAAGGAAAAAACCAAACGTTTTTTTTTTTTTTTTTTTCTGTAAAAAAACCATATGTACCATACCATAAGGTTTCTAGGTTTTTTTGTCCATCCCTAGATGATACGACGCCGTTTTTGGTAGGGGTCGAGATTTCTTGACTAGTTGACTTAGAATTTTATTGATGATTAATCAAAGGTGCAGTGAAATCTTTGCTAGAAATCTCAGCCAATGTAAAGGATGAAGATAAAGTATTGATGAGAAAGTCCAAATGAAATTTAATATGAAAATCTCTGGTTTACAAATCTTAGATCCTCTTAATTAAATTTACGCAGAAAGCATACTACATAAAACTCAAAAGTAAAATAAAAAATAAATGCATCCGAGTTGTAACCTAAAATAGATTATACTGGGGGCTGGACAAATGCGAAAAGGTTTGGTTCGCACTATGGGTGAAGATTGTGCTGAGCCGCTCACTAGCGGCTTCAACTCAACTCGTTTTTGGCTCAAATTTGACTTGACATTAGTTGAGTTCAAGTTCGAGTAGCTCAAATAATCCTACAAGTCGAATTCGACCACTGTATAAAAAGCTCGATTGAGCTCAACTAAAACTTGATTAACCAATCTTGAACTCGAATTCCACTAGGTACCGAGTTTGAGTTTCAACTTGATTCATTGGGCTCGAACTCGATATTGTAGCAACCGAGTTGAGTATCTAGATACTGGACTCGATTTTACCCCTAGTTCGCAACATATTGTGTAAGTTTAATAATCGAACCATATTAAATTGAAAAAATTGGTACAATATAGTTTGGTTTATCAGTTTTTTATTGGGAGCTTTTTTTTTTATAGTTTAGAGATTTTTTTATATTTTTTAGGGGTTTTGTAATTTTAGGAGATTTTTTTAAATAAAAAAGATAAAAAAAAAATGGTTTGATACACTACAGTTTGGTTTGGTTCGGTTCGAATAAATCAAGAATCGAAAATTGTATCATACTATACCGTTCTTAAGGGAAAAAAAGAAAAAAAACGAATGATTTTTTTGGTAAAAAAACTGTAACGTACCATTCAATACGGTTTCACAATTTGTTTGTCCACCCCTAGATGATACCTATTTGATTGAATCGTGTTATTATTTTATAAATTAAAGTTTATAACATATAGTTTAATAGAAATTAAAGATACATTATATTGGTGACATAAGTTATATTTGTTTATGGGTTTGTTATATGAACAATATGATGAAAGATTTGAGTTTGAATTCAATTGGGATAATCATTGATGGAATCATTTGATGATTTTTTACATTAAATTTATAAAATGTAAATTAATTTAAATACCCCACAGCTTGATCTTATAATATTTATTGTCTAATGATACCTTTGATTATATATGTATACTTTATTCTTCTTCATTCCATATTTCCAATTTTCCATTCAGATCTTATAAATAAAATTTTAATTTTTTTTTTTTTTTAAGAAAAGACAGAAAATAGATGTCTTTTTTATAACGTAAAGGTTGACACGTTTCTCTGACAAAGCATTGATGAGGTGATGACCGTTAGGACAGCTTTTTAACACATGCTTCATGCCTTCATCAGCGTAAATCCAGTCAACACGCACCGTTTCGGTTGACTTTTTTAATTTCTAGGTAACCTTCAATTTTTATTCCGATATTTTTTGTTTTATTATTCACCTGTTTTTTTGAATTCTATTCGAAATCTGCTATTGAAAAGCGTTTAGAGCATCTTTGAGGGGTATTTGTCTGAGTTTATGAAAATTAACTTATAAGCAACAATTACTTATAAGCTAAAATTAACTTATAAGCATTTGAAATTTTAAGTAATTACGTGTTTGTTTAAAGTACTTATAAGTGACTAATAAGTAATTGACGTGTTTGGTAAAATGTGGCTTATAAGTATATTTTATTATAAAATTACTAAAAAATGTATTACATTAAATAATGGCATACTATGGAATTTTAAAATTAAATAAGGATAATATGGTAATATACTTGGTCAAACTAGCTTATAAGCAAAGTGCTTATAAGCCAAAAAAAAAAAAGTACCTTCCCCCCCAACTTATTTTTTTTTAGCTTATAAGCTCAACTTATAAGCTTAAAAAAATTATAAACAAACAGGTCAGCTTAATTTTAGAGNTGAATTCAATTGGGATAATCATTGATGGAATCATTTGATGATTTTTTACATTAAATTTATAAAATGTAAATTAATTTGAATACCCCACAGCTTGATCTTATAATATTTATTGGCTAATGATACCCTTGATTATATATGTATACTTTATTCTTCTTCATTCCATTCAAATCTTATAAATAAAATTTAATTAAAAAAAAAAAAAGACAGAAAATAGATGTCTTTTTTATAACGTAAAGGTCGACACGTTTCTTTGACAAAGCATTGATGAAGAGATGACCGTTAGGACAGCCTTTTAACACATGCTTCATGCCTTCATCAGCGTAAATCCAGTCAACACGCACCGTTTCGGTTGACTTTTTTAATTTCTAGGGAGCCTTCAATTTTTATTCCGATATTTTTTTGTTTTATTATTCACATTTTTTTCAATTCTATTCGAAATCTGTTATTGAAAAGCGTTTAGAGTATTTTCAAAGGTGTTCTTTATTTTAAATAGTATATTTTACATAAATAAAGATTATTTTTATTAATTTCTAAATATAAAAAATAAATTTTGTATTCAAGTCCAATAAACTCTTTAAATTATACTTAATATATATGAGAGAGACTTAATAGAAGAGATAATTAATAATAAAATATATGAAAACTTGTAATTTATTAAATAAAATTGAGATAGAGAGTATTCACTCTTTAATTTATATTTAAAGAATAAAGAGTCTATTAAACTCTTGTTTTTATGGATAAACTCTTATAATAAAGAGTTTAACTCATATAAAAAGTCATTTGGAGATACTCTTACAAACTAAACTAATTAACTAAACAAAGTCACGTGATTATCGACCTTTCATAAGGTTAGTAAAGCTAAACCGAAATCCTATGATATTATCTCATGCATATGTATTAAGAACATAAATTGTCTTTATCTTGCGAACAATGTTTTAATAACCAATCTAGGGTGAAACCTAGCAAATGGCCGGTCCTAGGTTGATCGGTTTAACCGATTTGACCAATAGGTCAAACCGGTGTTTAAAGGTTTGAAATCCAACAAAAAAACTCTTAAAAATTACATATAAGTTCCTAGGTTAGAAATCTTGCAAAAACACCTTTATTTTATATTATTTTTAAACTTGCCCCCTTAAAAATTCATTCCTGAATCCATCCTTGACGAGCGTGGGATGGACATTAGACTCGCTACATGTTATCGCCATGCCTCACTTGTTTGCGAGGGTTACCATTGCTCATGTTTTCGTATAAAATTCTAAAGAATTACGATAATAAGTATTTACTTATGGCAAAGTTTTGTACAAAAGAATTTGAGAAATAAATAAATCTACAAAATCCAATTTGATGCTTAACAAAAAATAAATTAATCTTATTTGAACCAATTAAGAGTAACCTCTTGGCCTTACGCAATTAATCAACAAATTATATATATATATATAACTTTAATAATCGTTTATCTATAATGATGGTTGGTCAAGGTCCATTGGGCCTTTGCCGAAAATGGGCCGAGATGGGCTTTAATTTTATGGACCGACAAAAAAATGTAGGGAGGCCAAGTGATGCCGAAATTATGTGAGTCTTATTTTGGTTTTTTCATTTTTGGCAACAATGTTGCTGCCAAAAATGTGAGGGCTGCACAAATCAAAATTATTGGTTTTTAAATTGAGACAAATATTTAAATTTGATCAGATGGTGGCAGTAAAAGCACTTATGGGCAACCAAAAAAATTTAAAAAAAGTACTTTACGGCAACACTTTTATTGCCAATTTAATTGAATGGTTGGTTATAAATTATTGTGACATTGATGATTTGTCTAATAAAGATTGGAAATTTAATTTAATTTTTTTAATAGGATCAGTTTATGCGTACTTGATTAATTCTCAAAGAGAATTATCCTATAGTAACCCACTGTTGTAGCTTCTGAGATAAATTATAGACAAATATATTATATTTGCACTCAACGAGAATATAACATGGGATTGTGGGTTGGAACATTTGCATCCCAATAACCTTAACTTTTAATATGAACAAAGAAGAAATATAAATGAGAACAATAGACAAAGATCCTAATTAGTTAATGAATGATGGTGACATTGGTACTTGAATTGGTGAAAGCTTGGTGAAGAACACTAGAAACCTTACTTGGTAAGAAATTACCATTTTTTTTTATCAATCTTTTTCAATTGGTTTTGGATTTTTATGAATTTGCATGCAACCTAGACTTCTTTTCTAAGTAAACACTAGTTATTTATTTAAATTAAATTCAGTTATCATAAATAAGTTTTTTTTTTTTAGATGAACGGGGGTGTTAAAGTCAGCTTACTACATACCTTAACTAATCTTTTAAAACTTTAGAATTATTGGTCTGGTAAGAGTTTTGATAACTATTTCTATTAGCAACTAAAGAGAAACTCGAATTCAGAACCTCTTGAATCTCTTGAGTAATACACTTAAGAGTCCCTATTGAACCATTTAACTATTTAGAGGTAGTTATTTTTATGATATAACAGGGTATATTATAAGATATATTTCTATGCGATCAATTAATATGAGACGATTTATATAATTTTTTAAAGGGCTATTTTTATAATATCAAAATAAAGATGTATATCATAAAAATGTTCTATTATATAAGGAGGTATTATATCATCGTTAAGATGTATGGTTAATGCACATAGTTTTAAGTTCGAATTTTTTAAGCAAGTGACCATGACAGTGGGATGCTGTGCCAATCACTTTTACGCGCAAGCTAATCTAACACAATTTTTATATCATCACGTTAAGTAGATATTAATTTTAAAAGTTAGTAATAATATTATATCGATAGGATTAGAAAGGTTATGTAACAATTAAGGAAAATGTTGGCTTAACAATTAAGAAAAGTTTAGTGCTAAATATTGCCAAAAAATTCTTACTAAATTTGTGGCCTAATTCCTATAAATTTGGATTGAGTAAAAATATTTTTTAAGTGCCATTTTCAAGTTGGTTTTCATCAATATCAACAATTAATTATGAAATTCAATGGCAAGATCTCCATTCAAAAAATAAACAATTAGGAAGCAAGATCTTGATTCAAAATTTAAACCCATCAAATCAATTTTAAAATCACCTTAATCACATCACTCTCTCAATAACTAATTACTATTTTTATCCTCCTAAACATTAGCTAAATAAATTAATTTTTGGCATCCCAAGAAAAAATATAATGAAATATTTAAATAAATGAAATATAAATAAACAAAGGAAATTACAGTTCTACGCTCCATCCACACCTCTCTCTTATTAATTAGTATCATTGTCACTTTATTGCCAAAAAAAGATTCAAAATTTCGTAAGTCCAAATATAAAAGAAAGCCTTTTAGAGAAGATTGTGTGCAGACGTTAAGTGTACTGAGCTAATGATCATGGAAGATCAGTGAAGAAAAAGATACGGAAACTGAAAGATCTTCTCTTAACCCAACTGGGAAAGGAGAAAGCTCAGACTTCTATTTTTTCTATCTCTTTCCGTAGTCAAAGAGTTGAAAAACGGTGAATAAATGAGAAAAACAAGAATTTGGTTGGTCAATTTGCTTTATAAGTTGTTCAGGTAAAAAAGTTGAACCAAAATAGCAAGAGGGTTAAAGTTATTTTCTTTTGCTTTTGTAGTTTGAGTGGTTGGAAAGAGAGAGGAAGTTCGGTTTTTTTATTTGATTGAAAGGGAGGGAAGTGGAAGGCTTTTTTGGTTTGAATTTGAGAAGGTGCGTCGAATCTTCTTACTGTTGGTTGTTTGTTGTGAATATTGTGATTTATCACAACTTTTTTTTTGTTTTTACTTGCACTTTAACTTTAAATTTTGTATGCTGCTTTGTCTCTAATATTTGTTTTTGTATACTTTTCGTGAGTTTTGAACCTTATTTTATAGTAATCCTTTTATGGCATTTCTGTATCTTTCTGTGACATCTTTTTGTCTTGTAATGCAGAGTTCTTCACGAGGTTGTGTCAGATTTTCTTTTCAAAATAACACTTCAGAACCCCCAAATGTTTATCCTTTTTATTTTTTTTTTATTTTAAGGTTTTGATTCCTTTTTTATGATTATATTTTGCTCCATACTGTTCTCATCAGTTCTCTTCTTGCAACCTGTAAAGATTCTACAGATCTTTCAGTCTATAAACTCCACTTGTATCTTTTGATTCAGTTTTTGAAACACATTTTTTTTTCGTTTCTCTCACTTACCCTTCTTTTAAATCCTTTTATTTCTCAATGAACTCCACTTGTCTCATTGTATCAGTGCTTCACATTTTTGTTTATTCCCTCTAGTTGTGTCACTTCAAACTCTACATAAAGAGAGGGAATAATGTTTCTTAACATATTTTAACGTTTTGTTTTGTTTCGTTTCTCTTGTAATCAAATTCATCTTCTTCAGTGGCAACAAATATGGGCAAAGCTACAAGGTGGCTAAAGGGCTTGCTGGGTATGAAAAAGGAGAAAGAAAAAGACCATTTAGAGAACTCATTTTCAGATTCAAATTCAAGTTTCAGTGACAACAGGAAGGAGAAGAAAAGGTTCAGTTTTGGCAAGTCATTGAAAGACAGAAGTGTGAATTCTCAGATTCGAGCCAACATTGCAGCTAATATTCCAGCAAGAGACATGGACTGGCTCAGGTCATACATTGCAGACTCAGAAAGTGACCAGAACAAGCATGCAATTGCTGTGGCTGCAGCCACCGCGGCCGCCGCAGATGCAGCGGTGGCTGCGGCTCAGGCAGCCGTAGCGGTTGTGAGGCTGACTAGTAATGGTAACAGGGCTCTTTCGGGTGGAGGGAAAGAGAAGTGGGCTGCTGTGAAAATTCAGACCGTGTTTAGGGGCTATTTGGTATGTGGGATTTTGTTTTTGATTCATTTACTCGCCACTTTTTGCTTTAATTTGATTTCACAAATAGATTTTATCAAGTGGGTGGTTTTATTTTATATTTCCAATGTTTCTGTTCACTAAGGCATGTTTGTGTTACTGCCAAATAGTTATGGTAAGTTTTTCGGTTCACTTTTTGCTTAATTTTTACTTATGTTGGTGCCATTAAAATATGGTCCCTAAGATTCAAATGGTAATGGAACAGTATAAATGCTCTTTTTACTTTCTATTCTAGTGCTTTTTAACTTTTTCTTTTGCTTGGAACTGTAAGAGTGTTTGATTTGTGTTTGTGGTGGTGCTTTTCTTAATTGCTACTTTATGTCTGTTCTCTAAAGCTGGTTATGGATTATATTTTGTTGGTGAAACAGTACATATGCTTTTATAGAGTCAATGGATTAGTTGGCTACTTTGACTTAGCAGTTAGCCCAGTTTTTCTACTTCTTGTATTCTGGTCCCCTACCCTGAATTTGAAATTTTGAAATTTGAAGTCTTGTTTTCTGAATTGGGTTTCTTTTGTTGCTGCTTACTTTTTGTGAATCATTCTTGTCATGATTGGTGATTTACAATTGCATTAAGGCTTACCCCGTTTGCTGATTCTGCTTTTAAATGAATAGTTCTGCATTTCTGTGTATTTGAACTTCAGTTTGGTTAATTTCAGGCCCGGAAAGCCCTTAGAGCGTTGAAGGGATTGGTGAAGATACAGGCTCTTGTTCGAGGGTATCTTGTCCGAAAACGGGCAACTGCAACACTTCACAGCATGCAAGCCTTAATCAGAGCTCAAACTGCAGTCAGGTCTCAGCGTGCTCGCCGCTCTTTCAATAAAGAGAATCGATTTCAACCAGAGTTTCGACCACGAAAATCCATCGTAAGGATACTCTCCATAGTCTTCCTTATTTAGAGATCGATTTGATTGGAACATTTGAGTCTCATTTGAGTGTTATGAATGTTTCCAGGAGAGGTTTGATGAAGCAAGAAGTGAAATGCATAGTAAAAGAATATCTGTATGTCTTGAGAGTCCAATTAATGGATTTGATGAAAGTCCTAAAATAGTCGAAATCGACACATTCAAGCCAAGATCAAGGTCTCGTCGCTACAATGCTGCATTTTCCGAGTGTGGTGATGAGCTATATTACCAAGCAATGTCATCACCTCTTCCATGTCCAGTTCCAGCCCGAATCTCAATCCCCAATTACCAAAAACATCCAGATTTTGAATGGTGCTTCACCGGCGACGAATGCAGGTTCTCTACCACCGCGCACAACACCCCTCGTTTCGCAAATTCTGTTCGATCTAGTGCTCCTCTAACTCCGTCCAAGAGCATATGCGGTGATATGTACACCAGGGGTTATTCCAACTTCCCAAATTATATGGCAAACACACAATCGTTCAATGCAAAACTGAGGTCCTACAGTGCCCCAAGGCAAAGACCTGAACCGGGGGTGAAGAAGAGCCTTTCGCTGAATGAAATTATGGCTTCAAGAAACAGCATAAGCAGTGTGAAAATGCAGAGGCCCTCCTGTATTCAAGTTCAAGAAGGTTTGAACTAGGAAGTGATTGTATTTGTGAGAAGAAGAGTTTGATGATAAATTTGGCTAAGGTTTAATTTTTCTAGTTTTTATGTTAACCGCAAGCAAAACAGGATAGAACGAAAAAAAGTGCTTGTGTAAATTCTTTCAATATTTCTTACTGAATCTTTGCCTTATCAATGAAATGAGAGAGCTCTTCAGTTTATGTTGCAAATGTAATTGGTTTGTTCTTCACTTCACAATTTACAAACCTAGTGCTTTCTTTATTTCATCTTTTTTCTTTGGTAATTTTATGTTTAAAAAGTGTTTTTTTTTTTTTTTTAATTTAATTTAATTTTATACTTCTTGGGTTTTATATTATACGCAAAGGTCCTTAAATTTTAAATGTACAAATTAAAAGTTTTTTTAAAATTATAAGCATTTTTTATTTTTTTATAAATTATTCTGTCTTGACTAATCTTTGGGTGAGATTAGCATACCCGAGGAATGCTTAGATGAGCAATCCCCTTCCACTTAAAACTGTGATGTTTAGATGTAGAATCGAAACTTAGACCTTACGCCTATTTACACAACCTCTAATTCGCCCTAACTATACCGCCAATGGATTCTGTAAAATCTTTATTTTGATAAACTATACTCAAAGAATTTGTACCAAATAGACCCTAAATCTTAACTTGCATATTAAAATGTTTCAATATTAGTTAATTTTAATAAGAATATTATCAAACTTTAGAGCAAACAACTTTTTCCCACCCAAGGATTGCCTTATTGACACTTTCCCACCCAAAAAGTTTCAAAATACTACTTTCTCACACAACGTTTATATTCTGTTAATATCCAAAATACACTTCACTTTCTCAACCAGCGTTCAACGAATTACCAGGAGCCAAGGTAAGAGGGTTTTTGTAGAATGGAGGGCGGTGGATCAAATGGTGATGACTGATTGAATATTCGCTGTTGACTGGAAATTAGCTAAGAACAACAAGAAACCTTAGCTTTGCGGTGGCAACAATCGGCAAGAAATCAAGTGCCAGAATGAGAGGGGTTTTGTAGAGAGTAGACCAGAGGTTCAAATGGTAGTGACATAGAAAATTTTCGCTGTCAGAATCGATTAGAATTAGCTTTTGGTAGTCACTGAATATTAACTTTGAGTGAAAAAATTGTATTTTGAAACTTTTTGGGTGAGAAAGTGTCATTAAGGCAAACCTTGGGTGGGAAAAAGTTGTTTACTCTCAAATTATATAAGAAAATACTTGAATATCTTATTTATGTGTCAAGGAATTAACTCTACTGGGGCTGTCTGGAAGGGGCAGATATTATATAACGAGGGTAATATATGTTAAATTGAGTAGATAATCATGTTTGGTTGTTTTGTTAAAAAACATTCCTGGAAAAAAAAGTGTCGAACACTGCCAATTTGGGGGTAAATTGCCAGGAATAATATTACCTGGGGAGAGGCTGTCATTAAAACATTCATCTGGTAATCCAAATTTTTGTCCAATCTTGCCCCAAAACAGTGGACAATGCAAACAAAAATATCCTTTGCTTTGTTAATAATTACAAAACAATAAATTTGCACAAGCAGACAGATTTGTCCACAATTTTTTAATTTTTTGGACGAAATTGTCATGGTTATTCTCATTATTTTCATAAATGCCACGAAATATTGGTGTACCCATATTATCCTCACGTATTTGAATATTGTGACCAATATGCCCTTGGATTTCAATAAAACTATTACTGGCCATTGCTTGCATTTTTGGAGATGTGTTATTACTTGCATTTAGTTGAGAAGATATTGAATGTTGAAAGAAGTAAGTCAGGTGCCTGAGCTTCCTGGCCAACTGTATATTGTTGTAAAGAAATGAAATACACCATTGTTGGGTAATTGCATTAAAAACCTCCATTGAAGATCTTTGTTAATGAATTTATGGAAGAATCTTAATGTGTCGGTCCATAATCAACTATGTCTGCATTATGCTGGACAAGAAATTGTGACAAGTTTTCCATTTCCATCTTTATATCAATAACACTTTGCATGAGAAAATTTAAATGACAGCTATAATGAATTTTCCAAAAAAAAAAAAGGTATTTCAAGAGATCTGTTATTACTGTCAACCAAACACATTAATTATTAATACATCTCAATTGAACCAAGCACACTAATAATTTAAATCCAATAATCTACAACGTAATCTATATTTTCAATAATCTTATTACTAAAATAAAAAATATTATATAACCCATGTTACATGAAAACTAGACCAGTTCGACCAGTAGCTGATGTCATCTTTGGTCTGGTATCCTCTGAAAACTGGTATTTTCAATCAAACTGGATTTAGCAGCGGTTGGACCGTCGGAATAGTGCCTAATCGCGGTCCAATCGTAACTCAATCCCTCAGGATTCCGGCTTCGTTCGAGGGAGAAAACACCACCATTAGACTTAACGACGTCTCCACGACAAAACCCAGCCATTTTCAGTGGCCGTCGTCTAGCCTTTGTCACTTGCCATCCACCTATGGTTCATGCGACCGTCGGACTTCCTTCTTGATTACGACAAGTTCCGACGCTGATGGAACTCCCTAACACCACCATCAGATTCATCGGCACCTATACATCAAAAGCCCTATGATTCTAAACTTTGATTGACCGTCGATTGTCGCTGCCGCCACCAGTCACTAGTCTCTTCACGTGACAGGGGTGTTTTGGACATATTTCAAACCTTAAGGGAGTATTATATAAGTGTTTTTGATGAATTTTAAACATTTAGGGACTAAATAATTTTGCAGGATACTGTCCAACCGACAGATCCAATCGATCAAACTGGAAACCAGACCCTTGACGGGTCATAGTCCGGTCTGGTTTTCATAACATTGTTACAAAGTACAAAATTGGATTTGAATGTCCCTTAAAAATAAATAAAATAAGAAAAGGTGAATCTTTTATTTCTAATCTACAATCATTAGGGTTTTGGTGTGACTGTTATCATATATTTAGGGTTTAATTAAGTTTAACCTAACCCTCCCATCTTGATATTGACTATGCTTGCATCATCCTATTATTGATTGCCCTCACATGCTTCTTATAGTAAAAAGCATAATCATTAAGGGGTATTGTGGGTATTGAATTCTTGACTGAATCATTAGCTCCTTTACTAGACCTGTGTCATGCAACAGCATCATCCAGCGTTTCGTGCAGTGTGATGATAACTGATGAGATCTTCAGTTTTTGTCCTCAGACATTTTGTCATGATTCCACTTTTGCCCACGTTTTGTTGTTCTAATTGCATATAAGTATGTATCCTCTTTTTAAGACATGTTTTATTAGCCCACCCCACCCCACCCCCATCTCATAAATCATAATTATTGCAAAAGGTTCACATTTTTATATATATTATAAGATTATGTTGATAAAATATTATATAAACTATTATTTAATCCATTAATTGAATATTGTATACAATTATCATAAAGTATTGTACATTTTTAGATGTTTTTAATGTCTCTTTGTCAGTTCTTGTTTGTAGTACACAATTATATGGAATTTCAGTAAGGGTTATGACCGATTTGGTTGAAAAAGAATAGTATATATTTTCGTCAGGGATTTTATGAAAAAAATTGTCTCATCTTCCTATCATTCCTTACGAAAGATATTTAATCTATCGGAATAAAAGTGAAAAAGGGTATTTATGTTCGTCGGTCCTTTATATGAAAATTAGAGACTCGGGGGCTATTCTTTTAACTCGTACTAATGAGAATTTGACTCTTTTTTTTTTTTTTTTTAAAATAATGAGTGAATAAAATGAAATATCAATTGAGGATTATGATAATAACCCTAATGTGACCACAAGTTTTTTTCCCATAAAAGACAATATCAACCTTATATAATCATATGACCCATTTTTTAAAAAAAAATTCATTTAAAAAGAATAATTTAAACTGAAATTTGCAATACCAATAAGGTACCTCAAATAACAAACACAAATGATAAAAAAACACTTCTCAATTGTTTAAAAACTTTGAATAGAGGGAAGAGACATTGATAATCACTAAGAGGTTCAAAAGAATTAATTGTTTTTTGGAAGCACATTTACCAATAGTATTTAGGCTTAATGTGTTTGGTTAAACGGCTATGCTTATGTCATTCAAACAATTAAAAACAAATCTAGCCTAATTAATTAATTTAATTAAATACTAATCTAGGATTAGGGCTAGTGCCTTGTAATTCGGACCTTTTAAAAAATAGATTTTAGATAGATTGAACGAGAAACGACCTTTTCCCACTCAAGTTTTGCCTTAAATGACACGTTCTAATCCAAAAAGTTTTAAAATATCATTTTTTCACCCAAAATTTATATGTTATTAATACCTAAAATACATTTCACTTTCTCAATCGACATTCGGTGAGTTACTAGGAGTTAGAGTCGACTGAATATTTGTCATCAAAATTAGCTAAGAACAAAAAATCCTAACTTTGTCATGACCGACAATCGGTGAAAAATCAAGTGTTACGGTGAGATATGTTTTGTAAAAAGAAGACCGAAGGTTCAAATGGTAATGACAAAAAGAATTTTTGCTATCAAAATCAGCTTTAGATAGTAATAAAATATAAACTTTGAGTAGGAAAATGGTATTTTAAAACTTTTTGGATGGTAAAATATCATTAAGATAAACCTTGGGTGAGAAAATGTCGTTTACTCTAATAGATAATACAATTTGAAGATTTTTACCGAGTCAAAATTGCATTAATTACTATGCGAATTTCTATTAGTAATTGTGTAATTTGATTGGAAGTTTCAAATAAAAACAAAGTGATGATAATATCTTTCTTTGACTATCTTGAAATGTGGCTTATTGGACATTGTTGAAACTCAAGAAGAAACAACGATGTAGTGTGCTTGGGCTTAATTAACTACCCTATCCTTGTGCTTAGCACTAATTAAACCCTAATTAATATTTTGATAAGTTCTTAATTACTATACAAGTTTTTGATTGTAGTGCTATTTAAATGGTAGCTCTAATTTCCAATAAGAATAAGAGAGAATGAGGGTGATTGGAAGTATAAGAGGGATTTGTCGATATAGTTCATTTATTTTAAACCTGCATTGTCTTTTGTGATTGGGCCAAAATGGGCTTTTTCAGGGCCTAGAATGACCCACAAGCAAGGAAAAAGAAAATAATTTATGTATTTAAAGAACTTATTTTTAGATGATGTAGTACAATGCTTTATTTTGTTTTTTTTTTTAATTGTAAATAAAGTTGTAATATTAATAAAAATATATAACTTCAAAATCTAATTAAATAAATACTGTAGGTTTGAAAAAACAACTGGCCTATTAGCTCAGTTGGTTAGAGCGTCGTGCTAATAACGCGAAGGTCGCAGGTTCGAGACCTGCATGGGCCAAATTTTTAAATTTTAATTTTTATGGGCTGGGTCAAATTTCACGGGCCGGAGAAACTGAACTGACCGTTGGGCAACGGTCGAAAACACAAATTTAAAAATTTCAAACACAATTGAATAATTTGGAAGTCACCAACGGTCATCTGCTAACCAATCTCTCTGGCTCTCGCTATTCTGCAACTTTCTCCCTCCAATTTTTCTTGCGTCTTTCCTCGCTAAATATTTTCACTCTTTTTTCTTACTAAATTCTGTTTCTCCCTTCAAATTAATCTGCTTCTTCAGATCTTAGGGATTTGATAACTGCCACTGAAGTTACAAAAAAAGTCAAACAAATGGAGGGTTCCAATGGCAAGAGTGTCTCCTCAAAAGCCTTTGTCAATATCAAAACATCTTCAACTAGTAAGTTTGCTTCTCTTTTCCTTCTTGATCTGTTTGTTTGTTGAGAAAATAGTCTGAAAATCAGAGGAATTGAATTAATTGTAAGAACTTTTTGCATTTTTTATTCAAGAAATTTTGTTTCTAATGTATAGGTACAGATGAGAATGATGAAAGTATAAGTTTGCAAAACTCAAAGAAATCAACAACAGCAAAGCATTTTATGTCACCGACTATATCAACAGCTTCAAAAGCCGTTGCTCCAAGAAAGAAAATTTTAGCTGAAAGGAATGAAAATTGTGATACCCATATCCCAAATCCTTTAAGTTTCAGCCTTTGTGATGATTCTTTGTCACTTAGTGATGATTCATCTTTGAAATCTTATGACCCTTCAAAAAATTGTACCTCACCAAGGCCTAAGTTTCTTAGGTATAAGCCTAATAGAAGAAGAGAGATAGTCTTAAGGCATGAAAATAAGGTCAAAGAAATGAAAGAGGATGCTTATTTAGTCTGTGCTTCTCTAGATGTTTTGGTGAAGGATGAAGTTGAAGTTGAAGAAGTAGAAGATGATGATTATGAAGTGGAGTAGGAGGAGGAGGAGGAGGAGGAGAAAGAGGGATTTTTGAGAAGGTTTTTGAAGTTTGTTTTTGTATTTTTTGTTTTGGTGTTATTTACTTTGTATATTTCTTCAATGAACTCTCCAACATCTTCTCATGCTTTTCAAGCTATTGAGGGTCTTAAAGATAAGTGGTATCCTAAGATTCATGATGGTGTATACGAGGCTATGAGGAGTCTTAGGGGTGAAGATAATATCTTGAGAACAATGGAGTTTAAGGATTTTGCGAAGATATTTATGGGTGGTAGTGAGTTTGTGGGAGATAATATGGGTTTAATGAAGTTAAACCAGACTTTTATTAATGAGGGATTTAAAGAAGAAGAGATGGTTGAAGATGTTAACTTTGAAGAAGTGAGTGATAATTTGGGTGAAGTGGTGGAGCTACAGGGTGGAGAGAGTAAAGATTTTGGTGAACTGATAGAACTACAAGCTGGAGGAAGTGAAAACTTAGAGGGTTTTGATCAGATTGTTGAAGATGTTAACTTTGAGAAAGTTGATGAAGTGATTGATAATTTGGGTGAAGTGGAGGAGCTACAGGGTGGACGGAGTAAAGATTTTGGTGAAATGGAAGAGCTACAAGCTAGTGAAAGTGAAATAGTAGAGGGTTTTGATCAGATACTTGAGAATGCTGAGTTGAAAGGGACAGAAGAAAAGGTAGAGAAGCTTGAATCTTTTGAAGATAATCAAGAAAGTGAGGTTGTAATGGAACCGGTTCAAGAAGTTAACAATGTGGTGGCCGGGGGCTCGAAAATGGTTGAAAGTGAACGCATCACTGACATTGAAACTCTCAATTCTGAAGCAGAGAGTAGTTCGAAGGAGGGGCTTATGGAGCAAATTGAAATGATCAGTTTCATGGCTGTGGTGGGTGTTGCTCTACTTTTCGTGGTTAAGGTATCTTTGTTAATGGCTTTTAACCTTACGAAGAGAAATATTAGAAAGGAAACTCCTCCAATCATTAGGCCTTGCAGTAATGAATCTGGGGTAATGGAGAAATGCAACCCAGAAATTCCTAAAGAGAGAGAGGAGCATGCCAAATGTGTCGATTCTTTTTCGAGTGCTATCCCCTTGGTTAATTCCATAGTGGCAGATTCTAAAGATACGAACCAAAGCCGAGGGCCATCGATTGAATTGCTAGCTGAATTTGAGGTGGGGGAGATAAGTTTCTCTCTTAGAAGTTGTGGTATGAAAAAAAGTAGGATTGAAGAAAGTGAAGTGAGCAGCCATTCTGTTCCCTTGGACAAGGAGTTTGGTAATTGCAGCAAGGCTCACTCAGTTTCTAGTCATGAAAATTTCTCTGAGTTCTCTGCCATGAACTCCTTTTCCTATGCATACATTACCCCTGAGAAGAAAATTTCAAAGAAAGAGGTCAGGTTCTATTACAAGCTACCCTTCAATTTTTGTTACTTGTCTAGATAATTAACTAGTTTCCATTAACAGTTGTTTTGTTTTGCTTCATAGAATCATTACTTAATCCCATACTTAAAAGTTTTTTTGATTTAGTATAGTTTTATAGTTCTAGATTACTTCTGATTAGTGCTATGATTTAGTCCCTTGAAGCTTTTGTAATGGTTAAATCAATTTGGACTTTTGTTGTGTATGTTATAACAGGATGTTCGAGATGGGGAGGCAAAGAAGGTGGTTATAACTCCAGTGAGGAGATCAAGCAGACTCCGAAACCGCACAATCACATCTCCATGAATGCTTCTCACTTGCAGCCATAAGAAACAGCACTCTCTGTTGTTTCCATATTAAAGCCTGTTTCCACTGAGAATCATTGCAGAAAATGCTTACTTACTTTGTAGGAGCTGATCAATATTGTAGCTTATCCAAACTTACTTTGCCTATCAAGATAATGATAATCAATTAATCTCCCCTTCCTTTTATCTGCCCTTTTTACTATTCTCTTTTGTTTCGCTTTTTGTGCATATTTGTCATCTATCAGAAGTTGGAATGATTAGCATAAGCTAATACTGAAGTTGGATTGGTTATCAAAGCACCAATGATATTGTATATATTGAATGTCTGTGGGTGAAGTGGATTCCATGATCAAGCAGATAATGTTGAAAAGAGATGACAATGTTAAAAGTATTGAGACAAGGTGGGGAAGACAACATTGTTTAAGGTGTTATTTCAAGCTAAAAAGAACATGGTTTTCGGATGTGCTTTTATTAAATTCCATATGCTAGAACACAGTTTCAGGTGTTATTTAATAAAGTTGATATTGGGGAACATGGTTTTTGGAAATGCTCTCTGATTCATATTTGCTTTAAATCCTATGTTATCTTGAAAAACAAGATTATTACTCATTTCCCTTTGTTTCCAAGTGCTTGATTGACTTTTTGGGTGGCTAACTATTTCTTAAATTATCCTATGATAAATTAATGATCACATAACTTCTATGAACTTTTACCTTAAGAAGCAATTTTTTTCTGTTGTAACCAAGGTATTCGGGTCAATTTACGTTCACTTCTATCGACCAATCCTCGGAAGAGACTAACGCAATAACCCATCGCTACGGTCTGCCACTTAAAATTGTGGATGTTCAGATGATGAATTGAACCTGAGACCATACGTCTATCTATACTATCTTTAATTCACCTTAACCATCCAAGTTACCTAAGGATGGGTATTTTGCCTTTTTGACTTCTATCTATTGAAGCCATTTCAAGATAATAGATAAACATTATGGCTCCGTTTGGTTCATTATTCTGATAGTTTTTAGAATAATCTTTTGAAAAAAGTTAAATTGGGCAGGTATTACGATGTATGATTTGAAATTAACAAAAATATCCCATATGTTTGTTTATTTACTAAACCCCCCTATAATAAAATATTAAAAGTTAACAAAAATACCTTTAACCCACCCATTAAATACGGATAGTCGGCCACCACCGTCGGAGGGTGGCTGGAGTATTTTTACAATTTCTAAAAAAAAAAATTTGAGGTGTTTAGTTAAATTAACAAATTTAGGAGGTTTAAAAGAAATTGAAAAATATAAAATAATATTTTGAGAATAATGACATTTTACTGTTTAATTTTTTTGGGAATACTAATAATAATATTCCCAAAACCGAACCACACGAAGCCTATAACACCAAGATCAAAATATCCTCCATCAAATATGCTTCAAATGATTGAAGGGAGCCCGTATATGGCATGCCATAATTTTATTATAGCTTGGATTGGAGAACCATATGACATGAATAGAAAATTCCTTGACCACAGAATTGGATGCCTTAAATTTTAGAGTATTAAAACATGGTAAGAATAACTATAGGTTTTTGTACATGAGTGGATTATTTATTTAATTTGGAAAGATAAGAGTGGATAATAATCAATATTCTAGCTTTAGCAAAGCCTGGATATGTTCAAAGATTTTAGAGCCATTAAATATATTTAGAATCTTTCCTTTTCCCTTTCATGATAGGATATTCTCATAAACTATCAGAAACCTTTATCAGAAAATTTGTAACACTCATAACATTAATTGCTCTCAAATATTTGTGTATATGGTGAATCAAATCATTCAACTGGGATTGGTTTGATAAGTTTACAGATCACAATAATCAAAAGTGCTTTTGTACAGGAGCTGGAGGAGGCCTACTATTAGCTAGAAAGGAGATTCTTCTACCAGGAAAAGATAAAGAAGAATAAGAACTTCTTGAAGATTTCTTTGATATGGTGGCCTTTGGATCAAGAACATATGATTTATGACTATCCAATCCACCGGCATAACTTTTACATGTCTTCATTTTCTTTCTGTAAGGACTCTCTTTCTTTGCCAAGTCTTCTATGCTCTTCACTCTGGACAGAGATGTGAAAGACTGTGACTTCCCTTGGAAAAATTTAGAAAGCCCTCTCCTGCATATACAAAACAATCACTCTTTAGCATAAATAGTTCTTTTAAAACTTTTTCAAGCGTCAAACTATGAACTAAACCTAAGCAGGTATCACCTCTTGTATAATCCCTATGGATCTAACCAGTTGAACTAATTAGTGCCTACGAAAAGGGTTTATATATATAATTCAAGAACACATAAATGAGCTAGAGAACTGTTTAGATTACTTACTTGATGGGGAGTTGAGCCATGAGGTCTGAGAATTCAAACAAAGGTCCATTATTAGAATTTGAAGAAGAGTTTGAAGAAGAAGCATCATCAACCAAGTCCGAAGAAGATGTTGATCCATGGGAATTAGTTATACTTGAATCTCCAAGGGATGAAGAAGAAGAAGAAGAAGACATGTTAGTGTAGGCATCTTCATGATCATCATCATCTCTATGCATGATCATCCAATTATGATCTTCTTGTTTTGCAATTGCATGCTTCTTCTTGTTATTATTATTATCATCATCATGCAGCCCTATGAAGCATGGAGCTTGCAGCAAATTTTGCTCACCTTTGGAAGCCATTAATGGAGCATCAAAAAATGAAATGATACCTTGAGAAGAAAGAAGGGTTTTTTGAAGATCATTAACACATATAGGACTTTTGTTGGAGTTCATTGAGTTATATATACACAAGAAAATGATATGCATAAAGTGTACATGGATTAGGTTGGTCATTTTCTAAGGAAATGCTTCCATCACACCTTAACACATGGAGTTTCCATGCTTTTTGACAGGATGTGTCACCGCCCACCACATGTAACATGGAGTCTTTGTGATATAATAAGGTAGACTATTCAATTAATTAATACATTTAACAAGCTTTAATTTCCACAATTTTTTTTGTTTTGATGACCAGAGTGTTCGGCTCAGTTTATACGTATCTTGATTAATTCTTGGAGTCCATTGAATACCCTACAAGCTTAATGTTTCAAGATAAACAACAAATATGATATGTAACCCCCAAAGTTCGAATTTAAGAAGTCAATGAAAGAAGCAAATCTCTTGACCGTCAGGCCAACCATTTGGGGTTAATTTTTACAATATTTATAACTAATATCCTTTGTCTAATACAATTAAAAATCTTTCCAAACAGTTAAAAAATTTTGTTTCCTCTGGGTTGGCATCATTTTAACAATCTTCGTCGTGGCAACAAATATGGGCAAAGCTACAAGGTGGCTAAGGGCTTCTGGGTATGAAAAAGGAGAAAGAAAAGACCATTTAGAGAACTCATTTTCAGATTCAAATTAAGTTTCAGTGACAACAGGAAGGAGAAGAAGGTTCAGTTTTGGCAAGTCATTGAAAACAGAAGTGTGAATTCTCAGATTCGAGCCAACATTGCAGCTAAATTCCACAAGAGACATGGACTGCTCAGGTCATACATTGCAACTAAAAGTACCGAGAACAAGCATGCAATTGCTGTGGCTGCAGCCACCGCGGCCGCCGCAGATGCAGCGGTGGCTGCGGCTCAGGCACCGTAGCGGTGTGAGGCTGACTAGTAATGGTACAGGGCTCTTTCGGGGGAGGGAAAGAGAATGGGGCTGCTGTGAAATTCAGACCGTGTTTTAGGGGCTTTGGTATGTGGGATTTGTGTTTTGATTCATTTACTCGCCACTTTTGCTTTAATTTGATTTCACAAATAGTTTATCAGTGGGTGTTTTTTTATATTTCCAATGTTTCTGTTCACTAAGGCATGTTTGTGTTACTGCCAAATAGTTATGGTAAGTTTTCGTTCACTTTGCTTATTTTTACTTATGTTGGTGCCATTAAAATATGGTCCCTAAGATTCAAATGGAATGGACAGTATAAATGCTCATTTTACTTTCTATTCTAGTGCTTTTTACTTTTTTCTTTGCTTGAACTGTAAGAGTGTTTGATTTTGTTGTGGTGGTGCTTTTCTTAATTGCTACTTTATGTCTGCTTCTAAAGCTGGTTATGGATTATATTTTGTTGGTGAACAGTACATATGCTTTTATGAGTCAATGGATTAGTTGGCTACTTTGACTTAGCAGTTAGCCCAGTTTTTCACTTCTTGTATTCTGGTCCCCTACCCTGAATTTGAAATTTGAAATTTGAAGTCTTGTTTTCTGAATTGGGTTTCTTTTGTTGCTGCTTACTGTTGTGAATCATTCTTGTATGATTGTGATTTACAATTGCATTAAGGCTTACCCCTTTTGCTGATTCTGCTTTTAATGAATAGTTCTGCATTGTGTGTATTTGAACCTCAGTTTGGTTAATTTCAGGCCCGGAAAGCCCTTAGAGCGTTGAAGGGATTGGTGAAGATACAGGCTCTTGTTCGGGAATCTTGTCCGAAAACGGCAACTGCAACACTTCACAGCATGCAAGCCTTAATCAGAGCTCAAACTGCAGTCGGTCTCAGCGTGCTCGCCGCTCTTTCAATAAAGAGAATCGATTTCAACCAGAGTTTCGACCACAAAAATCCATCGTAAGGATACTCTCCATAGTCTTCCATTTTAGAGATCGATTTGATTGGAACATTTGATCCATTTGAGTGTTATGAATGTTTCCAGGAGAGGTTTGATGAAGCAAAAGTGAAATGCATAGTAAAAAATATCTGTATGTCTTGAGAGTCCAATTAATGGATTTGATGAAAGTCCTAAAATAGTAAATCGACACATTCAAGCCAAGATCAAGGTCTCGTCGCTACATGCTGCATTGTCCGAGTGTGGTGATGAGCTATATTACCCAATGTCTCACCTCTTCCATGTCCAGTTCCAGCCCGAATCTCAATCCCCAATTACCAAAAACATCCAGATTCGAATGGTGCTTCACCGGCGACGAATGCAGGTTCTCTACCACCGGCACAACCCCCCTCGTTTGCAAATTCTGTTCGATCAAGTGCTCCTCTAACTCCATCCAAGAGCATATGCGGTGATATGACACCAGTTATTCCAACTTCCCAAATTATATGGCAACACCAATCGTTCAATGCAAAACTGAGGTCCTACAGTGCCCCAAGGCAAGAACCAACCGGGGGTGAAGAAGAGCCTTTCGCTGAATGAAATTATGGCTTCAAGAAACAGCATAAGCAGTGTGAAAATGCAGAGGCCCTCCTGTATTCAAGTTCAAGAAGGTTTGAACTAGGAAGTATTGTAGAAAAGATTTGATGATAAATTTGGCTAAGGTTTAATTTTTCTAGTTTTATGTTAACCGCAAGCAAAACAGGGAACGAAAAAAAGTGCTTGTGTAATTCTTTCAATTTTCTTACTGAATCTTTGCCTTATCAATGAAATGAGAGAGCTCTCAGTTTATGTTGCAAATGTAATTGGTTTGTTCTTCACTTCACAATTTACAACATAGTGCTTTCTTTATTTCATCTTTTTTTCTTTGGTATTTTATGTTTAAAGTGTTTTTTTTTTTTTTTTAATTTAATTATTTTATACTTCTTGGGTTTTATATTATACGCAGGTCCTTAAATTTTAAATGTACAAATTAAAAGTTTTTTAAATTAACATTTTTTTTTTTTATAAATTATTCTGTCTTGACTAATCTTTGGGTGAGATTAATACCCAGGAATGCAGATGAGCAATCCCCTTCCACTTAAAACTGTGATGTTTAGATTAGTCGAAACTTAGACCTTACGCCTATTACACAACCTCTATTCGCCCTAACTATACCGCCAATGGATTCTGTAAAATCTTTATTTTGATAAACTATACTCAAAGAATTTGTACCAAATAGACCCTAAATCTTAACTGCTATATGTTTTCATATTAGTTAATTTAATAAGAATATTATCAAACTTTGAGCTACAACTTTTTCCCACCCAAGGATTGCCTTATTGACACTTTCCCACCCAAAAAGTTTCAAAATACTACTTTCTCACACACGTTTATATCTGTTAATATCCAAAATACACTTCACTTTCTCAACCAGCTTTCAACGAATTACTAGGAGCCAAGTAAGAGGTTTTTGTATAAGGAGGGCGGTGGATCAAATGGTGATGACTGATTGAATATTCGCTGTTGACTGGAAATAGCTAAGAACAACAAGAAACCTTAGCTTTGCGTGGCAACAATCGGCAAGAAATCAGTGCCAGAATGAGAGGGTTTTGTAGAGAGTAACCAGAGGTTCAAATGGTGTGACATAGAAAATTTTCGCTGTCGAATCGATTAATTAGCTTTTGGTAGTCACTGAATATTAACTTTGAGTGAAAAAATTGTATTTGAAACTTTTTGGGTGAGAAAGTGTCATTAAGGCAAACCTTGGGTGGGAAAAGTTGTTTACTCTCAAATTATATAAGAAATACTTGAATATCTTATTTATGTGTCAGAATTAACTCTACGGGCTGTCTGGAGGGCAGATATATATAACGGGGTATATATGTTAAATTGAGTAGATAATCATGTTTGGTTGTTTTGTTAAAAACATTCCTGAAAAAAAAGTGTCGAACACTGCCAATTTGGGGGTAAATTGCCAGGAATAATATTACTGGGAGAGGCTGTCATTAAAACATTCATCTGGTAATCCAAATTTTTGTCCAATCTTGCCCCAAAAACATGGACATTGCAAACAAAATATCCTTTGCTTTGTTAATAATTACAAAACAATAAATTTGCACAAGCAGACAGATTTGTCCACAATTTTTTAATTTTGGTGCAAATTCATGGTTATCTCATTATTTCAAAATGCCACGATTGGTGTCCCTTTATTCCTCACGTATTTGATATTGTGACATATGCCTTGGATTTCAATAAACTATTATGGCCATTGCTTGCATTTTTGGAGATGTGTTATACTTGCATTTAGTGAAAGATTATGAATGTTGAAAGAAGAGTCGGTGCCTGAGCTTCCTGGCCAACTGTATATTGTTGTAAAGAATGAAATACACCATTGTGGTAATTGCATTAAACCTCCATGAAGATCTTTGTTAATGAATTTATGGAAGAATCTTAATGTGCGGTCCATATCAACTATGTCTGCATTATGCGGGACAAGAAATTGTGACAAGTTTTCCATTTCCATCTTTATATCAATAACACTTTGCATGAGAAAATTTAAATGACAGCTATAATGAATTTTCCAAAAAAAAAAGGTATTTCAAGAATTCTGTTATTACTGTCACCAAACACAATTAATTATTAATACTCTCAATTGAACCAAGCACACTATAATTTAAATCCAATAATCTACAACGTAATCTATATTTAATAATCTATTACTAAAAATAAAAAATATATAAACCCATGTTACATGAAAACGAGACCATTCGACCAGTAGCTGTGTCACTTTGGTCTGGTATCCTCTGAAAACTGGTATTTTCAATCAAACTGGATTTAGCAGCGGTTGGACCGTCGGAATAGGCCTAATCGCGGTCCAATCGTAACTCAATCCCTCAGATTCCGGCTTCGTTCGAGGGAGAACACCACCCCATTAGACTTACGACGCTCCACGACAAAACCCAGCCATTTTCATGGCCGTCGTCTAGCCTTGTCACTTGCCATCCACCTATGGTTCATGCACGACTTGCGCACTCTTCTTCTTGATTACACAAGTTCCGACGCTGATGGAACTCCCTAACACCACCATCAGATTTCATCGCACCTATACATCAAAAGCCCTATGATTCTAAACTTTGATTGACCGTCGATTGTCGCTGCCCGCCACCACAGTCCTAGTCCTCTTCACGGACAGGGGTGTTTTGGACATATTTCAAACTTAAGGGAGTATTAATAAGTGTTTTTGATGAATTTTAAACATTTAGGGACTAATAATTTTGCAGGTACTGTCCAACCGACAATCCAACGATCAAACTGGAAACCAGACCCTTGACGGGTCATAGTCCGTCTGGTTTTCATAACATTGTTACAAACAAAATTGGATTTGAATGTCCCTTAAATAAATAAAATAAGAAAAGGTGAATCTTTTATTTCTAATCTACAATCATTAGGGTTTTGTGTGACTGTTACATATATTTAGGGTTTAATAAGTTTAACCTAACCCCCCATCTTGATATTGACTATGCTTGCATCATCCTATTATTGATTGCCCTCACATGCTTTTATAGTAAAAAGCATAATCATTAGGGGTATTGGGTATTGAAGTTCTTGACTGAATCATTACTCCTTTACTAGACCTGTGTCATGCAACAGCATCATCCAGCGTTTCGTGCAGTGTGATGATAACTGATGAGATCTCTCAGTTTTTGTCCTCAGACATTTTGTCATGATCCACTTTTGCCCACGTTTTGTTGTTCTAATTGCATATAAGATGTATCCTCTTTTTAAGACATTTTTTATTAGCCCAACCCCCATCTCATAATTATTGCAAAAGCTTCACATTTTTATATATATTAAAGATTATGTTGATAATAATATTTATAAACTTTATTTAATCCATTAATTGAATATTGTATACAATTATCATATAAATTGTACATTTTTAGATGTTTTTAATGTCTCTTTGTCTTTCTGTTTTGTAGTACACAATTATATGGAATTTCAGTAGGGTTATGACCGATTTGGTTGAAAAAGAATAGTTATATTTTCGTCAGGATTTATTGAAAAAATTGTCTCATCTTCCTATCATTCCTTACGAAATATTTAATCTATCGGATAAAAGTGAAAAAGGTAATTTATGTTCGTCGGTCCTTATAGAAATTAGAGACTCGGGCTATTCTTTAACTCGTACTAATGAGAATTTGACTCTTTTTTTTTTTTTTTTTAAATAATGAGTGATAAAATGAAATATCAATTGAGGATTATGATAATAACCCTAATGTGACCACAAGTTTTTTTCCCATAAAAGACAATATCAACCTTATTAATCATATGACCCATTTTTTAAAAAAAATTCATTTAAAAGAATAATTTAAACTGAAATTTGCAATACCAATAAGGTACCTCAAATAACAAACACAAATGAAAAAAAAACACTTCTCAATTGTTTAAAAACTTTGAATGAGGGAGAGACATTGATAATCACTAAGAGGTTCAAAAGAATTAATTGTTTTTTGGAAGCACATTTACCAATAGTATTTAGGCTAATGTGTTTGGTTAAACGGCTATGCTTATGTCATCAAACAATTAAAAACAAATCTAGCCTAATTAATTAATTTAATTAAATCCTAATCTAGGTTAGGGCTATGCCTTGTAATTCGGACCTTTTAAAAATATTTTAGATAGATTGAACGAGAAACGACCTTTTCCCACTCAAGTTTGCTTAATGACACGTTCTAATCCAAAAGTTTTAAATATCATTTTTTTTCACCCAAAATTTATATGTTATTAATACCTAAAATACATTTCACTTTCTCAATCGACATTCGGTGAGTTACTAGAGGTTAGAGTCGACTGAATATTTGTCATCAAAATTAGCTAAGAACAAAAATCCTAACTTTGTCATGACCGACAATCGGTGAAAAATCAAGTGTTGGTGATATGTTTTGTAAAAGAGAACCAGAGGTTCAAATGGTAATGACAAAAAGAAATTTTTGCTATCAAATCAGCTTTAGATAGTAATAAATATAAACTTTGAGTAGGAAACTGGTATTTTAAAACTTTTTGGATGGTAAAATGTCATTAGATCAAACCTTGGGTGAGAAAATGTCGTTTACTCTAATAGATAATACAATTTGAAGATTTTTACCGAGTCAAAATTGCATTAATTACTATGCGAATTTCTATTAGTAATTGTGTAATTTGATTGAAGTTTCAAATAAAACAAAGTGATGTAATATCTTCTTTGACTATCTTGAAATGTGGCTTATTGGACATTGTGAAACTCAAGAAGAAACAACGATGTAGTGTGTTGGGCTTAATTAACTACCCTATCCTTGTGCTTAGCACTAATTAAACCCTATTAATATTTTGATAAGTTCTTAATTACTATACAAGTTTTTGATTGTAGTGCTATTAAAATGGAGCTCTAATTTCCATAAGAATAGAGAGAATGAGGTGATTGGAAGTATAGAGGGATTTGTCGATATAGTTCATTTATTTTAAACCTGCATTGTCTTTTGTGATTGGGCCAAAATGGGCTTTTTCAGGGCCTGAATGACCCACAAGCAGAAAAGAAATATTTATGTATTTAAAGAACTTATTTTTAGATGATAGTACAATGCTTTATTATTTGTTTTTTTTTTATTGTAAATAAAGTTGTAATATTATAAAAATATATAACTCAAAATCTAATTAAATAAATACTGTAGGTTAAAAAACAACTGGCCTATTAGCTCGTTGGTTAGAGCGTCGTGCTAATAACGCGAAGGTCGCAGGTTCGAACCTGCATGGGCCAAATTTTTAAATTTTAATTTTATGGGCTGGTCAAATTTCACGGGCCGGAGAAACTGAACTGACCGTTGGGCAACGGTCGAAACACAAATTTAAAAATTCAAACACAATTGAATAATTTGGAAGTCACCAACGGTCATCTGCTAACCAATCTCTCTGGCTCTCGCTATTCTGCAACTTTCTCCCTCCAATTTTTCTTGCGTCTTTCCTCCTAAATATTTTCACTCTTTTTCTCACTAAATTCTGTTTCTCCCTTCAAATTAATCTGCTTCTTCAGATCTTAGGGATTTGATAACTGCCACTGAAGTTACGAAAAAAGTCAAACAAATGGAGGGTTCCAATGGCAAGAGTGTCTCCTCAAAGCCTTTGTCAATATCAAAACATCTCTCAACTAGTAGTTTGCTTCTCTTTTCCTTCTTGATCTGTTTGTTTGTTGAGAAAATAGTCTGAAAATCAAGGAATTGAATTAATTGTAAGACTTTTTGCATTTTTTATTCAAGAAATTTTGTTTCTAATGTATAGGTACAGATGAGAATGATGAAGTATAAGTTTGCAAAACTCAAAGAAATCAACAACACAAAGCATTTTATGTCACCGACTATATCACAGCTTCAAAAGCCGTTGCTCCAAGAAAAAATTTTAGCTGAAAGGATGAAAATTGTGATACTCATATCCCAAATCCTTCAAGTTTCAGCCTTTTGATGATTCTTTGCACTAGTGATGATTCTCTTTGAAATCTTATGACCTCAAAAATTGTACCTCACCAAGCCCTAAGTTTCTAGGTATAAGCCTAATAGAAGAAGAGAGATAGTCTTAAGGCATGACAATAAGGTCAAAGAAATGAAAGAGAAGCTATTTAGTCTGTGCTTCTCAGAGGTTTTGGTGAAGGAGAGCTGAAGTTGAAGAAAAGAAGAAGAAGAGAAGAGGGGAAAGGAGGAGGAGGAGGAGGAGGAGAAAGAGGGATTTTTGAGAAGGTTTTTGAAGTTTGTTTTTGTATTTTTTGTTTGGGTGTTATCTACTTGGTATATTTCTTCAATGAACTCTCCAACATCTTCTCATGCTTTTCAAGCTATTGAGGGTCTTAAGATAGTGGATCTCCTAAGATTCATGATGGTGTATCGAGGCTATGAGGATGCTTAGGGGTGAAGATAATATCTTGAGAACAATGAGTTTAAGGATTTTGCGAAGATATTTATGGTGGTAGTGAGTTTGTGGGAGATAATATGGGTTTAATGAAGTTAAACCAGACTTTTATTAATGAGGGATTTAAAGAAGAAAGATGGTTGAAGATGTTAACTTTGAAAGTGAGTGATAATTTGGGTGAGTGGTGGAGCTACAGGGTGGAGAGAGTAAAGATTTTGGTGAACTGATAGAACTACAAGCTGAGGAAGTGAAACTAGAGGGTTTTGATCAGATTGTCGAAGATGTTAACTTAGAGAAAGTTGATGAAGTGAATGATAATTTGGTTGAAGTGGAGGAGCTACAGTGGACGGAGTAAAGATTTGGTGAAATAGAGAGCTACAAGCTAGTGAAAGTGAAATAGTAGAGGTTTTGATCAGATACTTGAGAATGATGAGTTGAAGGGACAGAAGAAAAGGTAGAGAAGCTTGAATCTTTTGAAGATAATCAAGAAAGTGAGGTTGTAATGACCGGTTCAAGAAGTTAACAATGTGTGGCCGGTCTCGAAAATGGTTGAAATGAACACATCACTGACATTGAAACTTTCAATTCTGAGAAGAGAGTAGTTCGAAGGAGGGGCTTATGGAGCAATTGAATATCAGTTTCATGCTGTGGTGGTGTTGCTCTACTTTTCGTGGTTAAGGTATCTTTGTTAATGGCTTTTAACCTTAAGAAGAGAAATATTAGAAAGGAAACTCCTCCAATCATTAGGCCTTGCAGTAATGAATCTGGGGTATGGAGAAATGCAACCAGAAATTCCTAAGAGAGAGAGGAGCATGCCAAATGTGTCGATTCTTTTTCGTGCTATCCCCTTGGTTAATTCCATAGTGGTAGATTCTAAAGATACGAACCAAAGCCGAGGCCATCGATTGAGTTGCTAGCTGAATTTGAGGTGGGGAGATAAGTTCTCTCTTAGAAGTTTGTGTATGAAAAAAAGTAGGATTGAAGAAGTGAAGTGAGCAGCCATTCTGTTCCCTTGGACAAGGAGTTGGGTAATTGCAGCAAGGCTCACTCAGTTTCTAGTCATGAAAATTTTCTCTGAGTTCTCTGCCATGAACTCCTTTTCCTATGCTTACATTACTCCTGAGAAGAAAATTTCAAAGAAGAGGTCAGGTTCTATTACAAGCTACCCTTCAATTTTTGTTACTTAGTCTAGATAATTAACTATTTTCCATTAACAGTTGTTTTGTTTCTTCATAGATCATTACTTAATCCCATACTTAAAAGTTTTTTGATTTAGTATAGTTTTATAGTTCTAATTACTTCTGATTAGTGCTATGATTATTCCCTTGAGCTTTTGTAAATGGTTAAATCAATTGGACTTTTGTTGTGTATGTTATAACGGATGTTCGAGATGGGGAGGCAAAGAAGGTGGTTATAACTCCAGTGAGGAGATCAGCAGACTCCGAAACCGCACAATCACATCTCCATGAATGCTTCTCACTTGCAGCCATAGAAACAGCACTCTCTGTTGTTTCCATATTAAGCCTGTTTCCACTGAGAATCATTGCAGAAAATGCTTACTTACTTGTAGGAGCTGATCAATATTGTAGCTTATCCAAACTTACTTTGCCTATCAAGATAATATAATCAATTAATCCCCCCTTCCTTTTATCTGCCCTTTTTACTATTCTCTTTTGTTTCGCTTTTTGTGCATATTTGTCATCTATCAGAGTTGGAATGATTAGCATAAGCTAATACTGAAGTTGGATTGGTTTCAAAGCACCAATGATATATACGGAATGTCTGTGGTGAAGTGGATTCCATGATCAAGCAGATAATGTTGAAAAGAGATGACAATGTTAAAAGTATTGAGACAAGTGGGGAAGACAACACTTGTTTAAGGTGTTATTCAAGCTAAAAGAACATGGTTTTCGGATGTGCTTTTATTAAATTCCATATGCTAGACCACAGTTTCAGTGTTATTTATAAAGTTGATATTGGGGAACATGGTTTTTGGAAATGCTCTCTGATTCATATTTGCTTTAAATCCTATGTTATCTTGAAAAACAAGATTATTACTCATTTCCCTTTGTTTCCAAGTGCTTGATTGACTTTGGGTGGCTACTATTTCTTAAATTATCCTATGATAAATTAATGATCACATAATTCTATGAACTTTTACCTATAAGCAATTTTTTTCTGTTGTAACCAAGGTATTCGGGTCAATTTACGTTCACTTCTATCGACCAACCTCGGAAGAGACTAACGCAATACCCATCGCTACGGTCTTGCCACTTAAGGAAACTATCATATAGTAACCCACTGCTGTAGCCCCGAGATAAATTATGGACAAATATATTACATTTACACTAGAATAGAACATGGGATTGTGGGTTAGACCATTTGCATCCCAATAATCTTAACTTTTAATATGAACAAAGAAGAAATATAAATGAGAACAATAGACAAGATCCTAATTAGTTAATGAATGATGGTGACATTGGTACTTGAATTGGTGAAAGCTTGGTGAAGAACACTAGAAACCTTACTTGCTAAGAAATTACCATTTTTTTTTATCAATCTTTTTCAATTAGTTTTGGATTTTTATGAATTTGCACGCAACCTAGACTTCTTTTCTAAGTAAATATTAGTTATTTATTTAAATTAAATTCAGTTATCATAAATAAGTTTTTTTTTTTTAGATGAACGGGGGTGTTAAAGTCAGCTTACTACATACCTTAACTAATCTTTTAAAACTTTAGAATTATTGGTCTGGTAAGAGTTTTGATAACTATTTCTATTAGCAACTAAAGAGAAACTCGAATTCAGAACCTCTTGAATCTCTTGAGTAATACACTTAAGAGTCCCTATTGAACCATTTAACTATTTAGAGGTAGTTATTTTTATGATATAACAGGGTATATTATAAGATATATTTCTATGCGATCAATTAATATGAGACGATTTATATAATTTTTTAAAGGGCTATTTTTATAATATCAAAATAAAGATGTATATCATAAAAATGTTCTATTATATAAGGAGGTATTATATCATCGTTAAGATGTATGGTTAATGCACATAGTTTTAAGTTCGAATTTTTTAAGCAAGTGACCATGACAGTGGGATGCTGTGCCAATCACTTTTACGCGCAAGCTAATCTAACACAATTTTTATATCATCACGTTAAGTAGATATTAATTTTAAAAGTTAGTAATAATATTATATCGATAGGATTAGAAAGGTTATGTAACAATTAAGGAAAATGTTGGCTTAACAATTAAGAAAAGTTTAGTGCTAAATATTGCCAAAAAATTCTTACTAAATTTGTGGCCTAATTCCTATAAATTTGGATTGAGTAAAAATATTTTTTAAGTGCCATTTTCAAGTTGGTTTTCATCAATATCAACAATTAATTATGAAATTCAATGGCAAGATCTCCATTCAAAAAATAAACAATTAGGAAGCAAGATCTTGATTCAAAATTTAAACCCATCAAATCAATTTTAAAATCACCTTAATCACATCACTCTCTCAATAACTAATTACTATTTTTATCCTCCTAAACATTAGCTAAATAAATTAATTTTTGGCATCCCAAGAAAAAATATAATGAAATATTTAAATAAATGAAATATAAATAAACAAAGGAAATTACAGTTCTACGCTCCATCCACACCTCTCTCTTATTAATTAGTATCATTGTCACTTTATTGCCAAAAAAAGATTCAAAATTTCGTAAGTCCAAATATAAAAGAAAGCCTTTTAGAGAAGATTGTGTGCAGACGTTAAGTGTACTGAGCTAATGATCATGGAAGATCAGTGAAGAAAAAGATACGGAAACTGAAAGATCTTCTCTTAACCCAACTGGGAAAGGAGAAAGCTCAGACTTCTATTTTTTCTATCTCTTTCCGTAGTCAAAGAGTTGAAAAACGGTGAATAAATGAGAAAAACAAGAATTTGGTTGGTCAATTTGCTTTATAAGTTGTTCAGGTAAAAAAGTTGAACCAAAATAGCAAGAGGGTTAAAGTTATTTTCTTTTGCTTTTGTAGTTTGAGTGGTTGGAAAGAGAGAGGAAGTTCGGTTTTTTTATTTGATTGAAAGGGAGGGAAGTGGAAGGCTTTTTTGGTTTGAATTTGAGAAGGTGCGTCGAATCTTCTTACTGTTGGTTGTTTGTTGTGAATATTGTGATTTATCACAACTTTTTTTTTGTTTTTACTTGCACTTTAACTTTAAATTTTGTATGCTGCTTTGTCTCTAATATTTGTTTTTGTATACTTTTCGTGAGTTTTGAACCTTATTTTATAGTAATCCTTTTATGGCATTTCTGTATCTTTCTGTGACATCTTTTTGTCTTGTAATGCAGAGTTCTTCACGAGGTTGTGTCAGATTTTCTTTTCAAAATAACACTTCAGAACCCCCAAATGTTTATCCTTTTTATTTTTTTTTTATTTTAAGGTTTTGATTCCTTTTTTATGATTATATTTTGCTCCATACTGTTCTCATCAGTTCTCTTCTTGCAACCTGTAAAGATTCTACAGATCTTTCAGTCTATAAACTCCACTTGTATCTTTTGATTCAGTTTTTGAAACACATTTTTTTTTCGTTTCTCTCACTTACCCTTCTTTTAAATCCTTTTATTTCTCAATGAACTCCACTTGTCTCATTGTATCAGTGCTTCACATTTTTGTTTATTCCCTCTAGTTGTGTCACTTCAAACTCTACATAAAGAGAGGGAATAATGTTTCTTAACATATTTTAACGTTTTGTTTTGTTTCGTTTCTCTTGTAATCAAATTCATCTTCTTCAGTGGCAACAAATATGGGCAAAGCTACAAGGTGGCTAAAGGGCTTGCTGGGTATGAAAAAGGAGAAAGAAAAAGACCATTTAGAGAACTCATTTTCAGATTCAAATTCAAGTTTCAGTGACAACAGGAAGGAGAAGAAAAGGTTCAGTTTTGGCAAGTCATTGAAAGACAGAAGTGTGAATTCTCAGATTCGAGCCAACATTGCAGCTAATATTCCAGCAAGAGACATGGACTGGCTCAGGTCATACATTGCAGACTCAGAAAGTGACCAGAACAAGCATGCAATTGCTGTGGCTGCAGCCACCGCGGCCGCCGCAGATGCAGCGGTGGCTGCGGCTCAGGCAGCCGTAGCGGTTGTGAGGCTGACTAGTAATGGTAACAGGGCTCTTTCGGGTGGAGGGAAAGAGAAGTGGGCTGCTGTGAAAATTCAGACCGTGTTTAGGGGCTATTTGGTATGTGGGATTTTGTTTTTGATTCATTTACTCGCCACTTTTTGCTTTAATTTGATTTCACAAATAGATTTTATCAAGTGGGTGGTTTTATTTTATATTTCCAATGTTTCTGTTCACTAAGGCATGTTTGTGTTACTGCCAAATAGTTATGGTAAGTTTTTCGGTTCACTTTTTGCTTAATTTTTACTTATGTTGGTGCCATTAAAATATGGTCCCTAAGATTCAAATGGTAATGGAACAGTATAAATGCTCTTTTTACTTTCTATTCTAGTGCTTTTTAACTTTTTCTTTTGCTTGGAACTGTAAGAGTGTTTGATTTGTGTTTGTGGTGGTGCTTTTCTTAATTGCTACTTTATGTCTGTTCTCTAAAGCTGGTTATGGATTATATTTTGTTGGTGAAACAGTACATATGCTTTTATAGAGTCAATGGATTAGTTGGCTACTTTGACTTAGCAGTTAGCCCAGTTTTTCTACTTCTTGTATTCTGGTCCCCTACCCTGAATTTGAAATTTTGAAATTTGAAGTCTTGTTTTCTGAATTGGGTTTCTTTTGTTGCTGCTTACTTTTTGTGAATCATTCTTGTCATGATTGGTGATTTACAATTGCATTAAGGCTTACCCCGTTTGCTGATTCTGCTTTTAAATGAATAGTTCTGCATTTCTGTGTATTTGAACTTCAGTTTGGTTAATTTCAGGCCCGGAAAGCCCTTAGAGCGTTGAAGGGATTGGTGAAGATACAGGCTCTTGTTCGAGGGTATCTTGTCCGAAAACGGGCAACTGCAACACTTCACAGCATGCAAGCCTTAATCAGAGCTCAAACTGCAGTCAGGTCTCAGCGTGCTCGCCGCTCTTTCAATAAAGAGAATCGATTTCAACCAGAGTTTCGACCACGAAAATCCATCGTAAGGATACTCTCCATAGTCTTCCTTATTTAGAGATCGATTTGACTGGAACATTTGAGTCACATTTGAGTGTTATGAATGTTTCCAGGAGAGGTTTGATGAAGCAAGAAGTGAAATGCATAGTAAAAGAATATCTGTATGTCTTGAGAGTCCAATTAATGGATTTGATGAAAGTCCTAAAATAGTCGAAATCGACACATTCAAGCCAAGATCAAGGTCTCGTCGCTACAATGCTGCATTGTCCGAGTGTGGTGATGAGCTATATTACCAAGCAATGTCATCACCTCTTCCATGTCCAGTTCCAGCCCGAATCTCAATCCCCAATTACCAAAAACATCCAGATTTTGAATGGTGCTTCACCGGCGACGAATGCAGGTTCTCTACCACCGCGCACAACACCCCTCGTTTCGCAAATTCTGTTCGATCTAGTGCTCCTCTAACTCCGTCCAAGAGCATATGCGGTGATATGTACACCAGGGGTTATTCCAACTTCCCAAATTATATGGCAAACACACAATCGTTCAATGCAAAACTGAGGTCCTACAGTGCCCCAAGGCAAAGACCGGAACCGGGGGTGAAGAAGAGCCTTTCGCTGAATGAAATTATGGCTTCAAGAAACAGCATAAGCAGTGTGAAAATGCAGAGGCCCTCCTGTATTCAAGTTCAAGAAGGTTTGAACTAGGAAGTGATTGTATTTGTGAGAAGAAGAGTTTGATGATAAATTTGGCTAAGGTTTAATTTTTCTAGCTTTTATGTTAACCGCAAGCAAAACAGGATAGAACAAAAAAAAGTGCTTGTGTAAATTCTTTCAATATTTCTTACTGAATCTTTGCCTTATCAATGAAATGAGAGAGCCCTTCAGTTTATGTTGCAAATGTAATTGGTTTGTTCTTCACTTCACAATTTACAAACCTAGTGCTTTCTTTATTTTATCCTTTTTCTTTGGTAATTTTATGTTTAAAATGTGTTTTTTTTTTTTTTTTTTTTTTTTAGTTTATACTTCTTGGGTTTTATATTATAAGCAAAGGTCCTTAAATTTTAAATGTACAAATTAAAAATTTTTAATTTTTTTATAAATTATTCTATGTCTTGACTAATCTTTGGGTGAGATTAGCATACCCGAGGGATGCTTAGATGAGCAATGCCCTTCCACTTAAAACTGTGATGCTTAGATGGAAAATCGAAACTTAGACTGTACGCCTATTCACACAATCTCTAATTCGCCCTAACTATACCACCAATGGATTTTTCGTAAAATCTTTATTTTGATAAACTATACTCAAAGAATTTGTACCAAATAGACCCTAAATCTTAACTTACGTATTAAAATGTTTCAATATTAGTTAATTTTAATAAGAATATCATCAAACTTTAGAGTAAACAACTTTTTCCCACCCAAGGATTGCCTTAATGACACTTTTCCACCCAAAAAGTTTCAAAATACTATTAATATCCAAAATACACTTCATTTTCTCAGCCAGTGTTCAACGAATTACTAGGAGCTAGGGTAAGAGAGTTTTTGTAGAGTAGAGGACGGTGAATCGAATGGTGATGACTGATTGAATATTCGCTGTTGACTGGAAATTAGCTAAGAATAAGAAACCCTAGCTTTATGGTGGCGACAATCGGCATGAAATCAGGTGCCAAAGTAAGAGAGGTTTTGTAGAGAGTAGACCAGAAGTTCAAATGGTGGTGACATAGAGAATTTTCGCTGCTGGGATCGATTAGAATTAGCTTTTGGTAGTCATTGAATATTAACTTTGAGTGAAAAAATTGTATTTTGAAACTTTTTGGGTGAGAAAGTGTCGTTAAGGCAAACCTTGGGTGGGAAAAGTTGCTTACTCTCAAATTATATAAGAAAAAACTTGAATATCTTATTTATGTGGCAAGGAATTAACTCCATTGGGGCCGCCATTTGGAAGGGGTTATGTTAAATTGAGTAGATAGCTATATTTGGTTGTTTTGTTAAAAAACATTCCTGAAAAAAAAAGTGTCAAACACTACCAATTTGGGGGTAAATTGCCAGGAATAATATTATGTGGGGGGAGGCTGTCATTAAAACATTCATCTGGTAATCCAAATTTTTGTCCAATCTTTGCCCCAAAACAATGGACAATGGGAACGAAAATATCATTTGCTTTGTTAATAATTACAAAACAGCTAATTTGCACAAACAGACAGATTTGTCCATAGTTTTTTAATTTTTCGGACAAAATTGACATGGTTATTATCATTATTTTCATAAATGCCACGAAATATTGGTGTACCCATATTATCCTCACGTATTTGCATATTGTGACCAATATGCCCTTGGATTTCAATAAAACTACAATATAAAAGGAAAAAAAAATTGGGGAAAGCTTGATGATTTGGCATGGGATTGGCCAAGGCAGGTAATTGGGGATTGTTTACTGGCGCTTTCTGGGTCTTCTTTTTGGTGAAAACTTAGAGAGAAAAGTATGATTAGTTTCTACTGATAAATTTGAAACCAGATCGAAGGTTTTGAGTTTGTGGTCTTAGTTTTGGTGAATTAATTATGGTGTTTTGAGGCTTTAGTAAATGATTTTGAGATTGGTATTTTGTTTAAAGCATTTTTGGAGATGTGCTATTACTTGCATTTAGTTGACAAGATATTGAATGTTGAAAGAAGTCAGGTGCCTGAGCTTTTTGGCCAACTGTATATTGTTGTAAAGAATTGAAATACACCATTGTTGAGTAACTGCATTAAAAACTTCCATTGAAGATCTATGTTAATGAATTTATGGAAAAATCTTAATGTGGCGGTTCATAATCAACTATGTAGTATAACAATGGTGTTGTGCTTTCTTATGTCTGCATTATGCTGGACAAGGAATTGTGACAAGTTTTCCATTTCCATCTTTTATGTCAATAACACTTTGCATGAGAAAATTTAAATGACAGCTATAATGAATTTTCCAACCAAAATAAGGGTATTTCGAGACATTTGTTATTACTGTCAACCACACACATTAATTATTAATACATCTCAATTGAACCAAGCACACTAATAATTTAAACCCAATAATTTATAACGTAATCTATCTTTCCAATAATCTTATTACTAAAATAAAAAACATTATATAACCCATGTTACGTGAAAACCGGATCAGATCGACCTGTAGCCGGTGGAATCTCTGGTCCGGTATCCTCTAAAAATCGGTATTTTCATTCAAACCGGATTGAGCAGCGGTTGGACTATCGGAATAGTGCCAAATCACGGTCCAGTCGCAACTCAATCCCGCCAAATTCCGGCATCGTTTGAGGGAGAAAACACGACCATTAGACTTGACGGCATCTCCACGACAAAACCCAGCCATTTTCAGTGGCCTTCGTCACTCGCCGTCCACCTATAGTTCACGCAACTGTCAGACTTCCTTCTTGATTCCGGCAAGTTCTGACGCCGATGGAACTCCCTAACACCACCATCAGATTTGTCAACACCTGTACATCAAAAGCCCCATGATTCTAAACTTTGATTGGCCGTCGATCGTCATTGCCACCACTAGTCTCCAGTCTCTTCACACGACAAGGGTGTTTTGGACATATTTCAAATCTTAAGGGAGTATTATAAGGGTATTTTTGATGAATTTTAAACATTTAGGGACTAAAAAATTTTACAAGATACAATCCAACCGACCGATCCAACCGGTCAAACTGAAAATCAGACCCTTGAACAGGTCATAATCTAGTCTGATTTTCGGAACATTGTTACAAAGTACAAAATTGGATTTGAATGTCCCTTAAAAATAAATAAAATAAATAAAGGTCAATCTTTTATTTCTAATCTACAATCATTAGGGTTTTGTTTTGGTGTGGTTGTTATCATTTATTTAGGGTTTACTTAAGTTTAACCTAACCACCCCCCCATCTTGATATTGATGATGTTTTCATCATCCTATTATTGATTGCCCTCACATGCTTCTTCTAGTAAAAAGCATAATCATTAAGGGGTATTATAGTTTAGAGATTTTTATATTTTTTAGGGGTTTTGTAATTTTGAGGAGATTTTTTTAAATAAAAAAGATAAAAAAAAAATGGTTTTTGAACACTACAGTTTGGGTTTGGTTCGGTTCGAATAAACAAGAATCGAAAATGTATCATACTATACCGTTCTTAAGGGAAAAAAAGAAAAAAAACGAATGATTTTTTGGTTAAAAAAAACTGTAACGTACCATTCAATACGGTTTCACCAATTTGTGTGTCCCCCTAGATGATACCTATTTGATTGGATCGTGTATTATTTTATAAATTAAAGTTTATAACAATAGTTTAATAGAAAATTAAAGATACATTATATTGGTGACATAAGTATATTTGTTATTGGGTTTGTTATATGAACAATATGATGAAAGATTTGAGTTTGAATTCATTGGGATAATCATTGATTGGAATCATATTGATAATTGTCTACATTAAATTTATAAAATGTAAATTAATTTAAATACCCACAGCTTGATCTATAATATTATTGTTAATGATACCTTGATTATATATGTAACTTTATTCTCTCTTCCAATATTCCAATTTTCCATTCAGACATTATAAATAAATTTAATTTTTTTTTTTTTTTAAGAAAAGACAGAAAATAGATGTCTTTTTATAACGTAAAGGTTGACACGTTTCTCTGACAAAGCATGATGAGGTGATGACCGTTGGACAGCTTTTTAACACATGCTTCATGCCTTCATCAGCGTAAATCCAGTCAACACGCACCGTTTCGGTGACTTTTTTAATTTCTAGGTAACTTCAATTTTTATTCGATATTTTTGGTTTATTATTCACTGTTTTTTTGAATTCTATTCGAAATCTGCTATTGAAAAGCGTTTAGAGCATTTGAGGGGTATTTGTCTGAGGTTTATGAAAATTAACTTATAAGCAACAATTACTATAGTCTAAAATTAACTTTAAGCATTTGAAATTTTAAGTAATTACGTGTTTGTTTAAAGTACTTATAAGTGACTAATAAGTAATGACGTGTTGGTAAATGTGGCTTATAAGTATATTTTATTATAAAATTACTAAAAAAATGTATTACATAAATATGG
Organism: Pistacia vera; assembly: GCF_008641045.1. Taxonomy (NCBI): domain Eukaryota; kingdom Viridiplantae; phylum Streptophyta; class Magnoliopsida; order Sapindales; family Anacardiaceae; genus Pistacia; species Pistacia vera. The sequence continues at coordinate 70,412 of NW_022196545.1, read as the reverse complement.
CATACTATGGAATTTTAAAAATTAAATAAGGATATATGGTAATATACTTGGTAAATAGCTTATAAGCAAAGTGCTTATAAGCCAAAAAAAAAAAAGTACCTTCCCCCCCAACTTATTTTTTTTGCTTATAAGCTCAACTTATAAGCTTAAAAAATTATAAACAAACAGGGTCAGCTTAATTTAGAGTTTAAGCAAGTTTGACCAGCTTATAAGCTAGACAACATCTTCTTAAGTGCTGCTATTTATTTTACCTAGTATATTTATATAAATAAATAATATTTTATTAATTTGTAAATATAAAAAATAAATTTTGTATTCAAATCTCAATGACTCATTAAAATAGACTTAATATATATGAGAAAGACTTAATAGAAGAGAGAATTAATAATAAAATGCATGAAAACTTATAATTTATTAAATAAAAATTGGGATAGAGAGTGAAATTTGACTTGTAGATGTAGAGAATCAAACTCACTCTTTAAATTTATATTAAAGAAGAAGAGTCTATTAGACTTTTGTTTTTATCGATAAACTCTTATAATAAAGAGTTGAGCCATATAAAGAGTAATTTGGAGATGCTCTTACAAACTAAACTAATTAACTAAACAAAGTCATGTGATTATCGAGCCTTCTAAGGTTAGTAAAGCATAAACTGAAATTTTATGATATTATCTCATGCCAATGTATCAAGAAAATAAATTGTTGTATCTTGCGGACAATATTTTAATAACCAATATGGGATGAAACCTAGCAAAATGCCCGGGTCTAGGTTGACTGGTTTAACCGATTTGACCACATAGCTCAAATGTGTTCAAAAGTTTGACATCAAAACAAAAACTCCTAAAATTTATATAAGTTCCTAGGTTAGAAATTTTGCAAAAACACCCCAAACACCACCGTCGGTGTGTTGGTAGAGAGAGCCTATTTCTGGTGACCAAACACTCTCTGTCACCATGAAAACACTCCCCCCCCCCCCCCCCCCCCCTCCTCTCTCCCTAACCAAAACTATCTCACTCTTAACTTCTAGGGTTTTAATGAATAGTAAAATTGGTAACCTAACTGGTGAAGCTCCGAATCTCAGTTCATCTAGGGTTTTTAATGAATAGTAAAATTGGTAACCTAACTTGGTGAAAGCTCCGAATCCCAGTTCAATCGGTCAGGCACGATCGGGTTTTAAAACACTACTTGCAGTGCTTTTAACGGGGTCCATAGACAAACCTACATATTGATGTAGTGGTGGTGGTGACCGAGTAATTTTTTCTTTAATTTTATTTTATTTTTTGCCCTGGCTATGTTATATTTGCATTTAAAATTTATGGATTTGACCCTCTAATTTACTTTTCCTTATTTTATATTATTTTTAGGGTTAGCCCCCTTAAAAATTAATTCCTGAGTCTGTCCTGAAGAGTGGGGATGGACGTTAGACTCGCTATATGTTACCGCAATGCCTCACGTGTTTGCAAGGGTTACCATTGCTCATTTTTCGTATATAAAATTCTAAAGAATTCGATAATAAAGTATTTACTTATGGCAAAGTTTGTATAAAAGAATTGTGAAAAAAAAATCACAATTTGATGCTTAACAAAAATAAATTAATCTTATTTGAACCAATTAAGAGTAACCTCTTGGCCTAGGCAATTAATCAACAAATTATATATATTAACTTAATAATCGTTTATCATAATGGAGGTTGGTCAAGGTCCATTGGGCCTTTGCCGAAATGGGCGAGTGGGCTTTAATTTATGGACCGACAAAAAAAATGTAGGGAGGCCAAGTGATGCCGAAATTATGTGAGTCTTATTTTGGTTTTTTCATTTTTGGCAACAATGTTGCTGCCAAAAATGTGAGGGCTGCACAAATCAAAATTATTGGTTTTTAAATTGAGACAAATATTTAAATTTGATAGATGGTGGCAGTAAAAGCACTTATGGGCAACCAAAAAAAATAAAAAAAGTACTTTACGGCAACACTTTTATTGCCAATTAATTGAATGGTGGGTGGTTATAAATTATTGTGACATTGATGATGTCTAATAAAGATTGGAAATTTAATTTATTTTTTAATAGGAAGTTTTGCGTACTTGATAATTCTCAAAGAGAATTATCTATAGTAACCCACGTTGTAGCTCTGAGATAAATTATAGACAAATATAATATTTGCACTCAACGAGAATATAACATGGGATTGTGGGTTGGAACATTTGCATCCCAATAACCTAATTTTAATATGAACAAAGAAGAAATATAAATGAGAAAATAGACAAAGATCCTAATAGTTAATGAATGATGGTGCATTGGTACTTGAATTGGTGAAAGCTTGGGAAGAACACTAGAACCTTACTTGGTAAGAAATTACCATTTTTTTTGTTTTATCAATCTTTTTCAATTGGTTTTGGATTTTTAGAATTGCATGCAACCTAGACTTCTTTTCTAAGTAACACTAGTTATTTATTTAAATTAAATTCAGTTATCATAAATAAGTTTTTTTTTTTTTTTTTTTTTATGAACGGAGGTGTTAAAGTTAGCTTACTATATACCTCACATATCTTCCAAGACTTTGGAACTACTAGTTGATAAGAGTTCTAATAACTATTTCTATTAGCAACAAGGAAGGTTCGAACTCAAAACCTTTTGAATCTTTTGGTTATACATTCAAGAGTCCCTATTGAACCATTTGACCACTCAAAGGTAGTGATTTTTATAATAACAGGGTATATACAAGATATATTTCTTGCAATCAATTAATATGAGATGATTATATAATATTAAAGGGCTATTTTTATAATATCAAAATAAAATGTAATCATATGATAGAACAAACGTTAAGATGTATGATTGGCGCATAGTTTCAAGTTCGAATTTTCCCTAGCTTTCAGATTAAGCAAAGTGACCATGCAGTGGGATGTTGTGCCAGTCACCTTTACGCGCAAGTTGATCTAACAAACTTTTTATATCATCACGTTAAGTAGATATTAATTTTAAAAGTTAGTAATAATATTATATGATAGGATTAGAAAGGTTAGTAACAATTAAGGAAATGTTGGCTTAACAATTAAAAGAAAGTTTAGTGCTAAATATTGCAAAAAAATTCTTACTAAATTTGTGGCCTAATTCCTATAAATTGGATTGAGTAAAAATATTTTTAAGTGCCATTTTCAAGTGGTTTCATCAAATCAACAAATAATTATGAAATTCACATGGCAAGATCTCCATTCAAAAAATAAACAATGAGGAAGCAAGATCTTGATCAAAATTTAAACCATCAATCAATTTTTAAAATCACCTTAATCACATCACTCTCTCAATAACTAATTACTATTTTATCCTCCTAAACATTAGCTAAATAAATTAATTTTTGGCATCCCAAGAAAAAATATAATGAAATATTAAATAAATGAAATAAAATAACAAAGGAATTACAGTTTACGCTCCATCCACACCTCTCTCTTTAATTAGTATCATTGTCACTTTATTGCCAAAAAAAGATTCAAAATTCGTAAGTCCAAATATAAAGAAAGCCTTAGAGAAGATTGGTGCAGACGTTAGAGTGTACTGAGCTAATGATCATGGAAGATCAGTGAAGAAAAAGATACGGAAACTGAAAAGTCTTCTCTTAAACCAACTGGGAAAGGAGAAAGCTCAGACTTCTATTTTTTGCTATCTCTTCCGTAGTCAAAGAGTTGAAAAACGGTTGAATAAATGAGAAAAACAAGAATTTGGGTGGTCAATTTGCTTATAAATTGTTCAGGTAAAAAAAGTTGAACCAAAATAGCAAGAGGGTTAAAGTTATTTTCTTTTGCTTTTGTAGTTTGAGTGGTTGGAAAGAGGGAGAAGTTCGGTTTTTTTTTGATTGAAAGGGAGGGAAGTGGAAGGCTTTTTGGTTTGAATTTGAGAAGGTGCGTGAATCTTCTTACTGTGGTTGTTTGTTGTGAATATTGTGATTATCACAAACTTTTTTTTTGTTTTACTGCACTTTAACTTAAATTTTGTATGCTGCTTTGTCTCTAATATTTGTTTTGTACTTTTCGTGAGTCTGAACCTTATTTTATAGTAATCCTTTTATGGCATTTCTGTATCTTTCTGTGACATCTTTTTGTCTTGTAATGCAGAGTTCTTCACGAGGTTGTGTCAGATTTTCTTTTCAAAAAAACACTTCAGAACCCCAAATGTTATCCTTTATTTTTTTTTTATTTAAGGTTTTGATTCCTTTTTTATGATTATATTTTGCTCCATACTGTTCTATCAGTTCTTTCTTGCAACCTGTAAAGATTCTACAGATCTTTCAGTCTATAAACTCCACTGTTCTTTTGATTCAGTTTTGAAACACATTTTGTTTGGTTCTCTCACTTACCCTCCTTTTAAATCGTTTTATTTCTCAATGAACTCCACTTGTCTCATTGTATCAGTGCTTCACATTTTTGTTTATTCCTTAGTGTTGTCACTTCAAACTCTACATAAAGAGAGGGAATAATGTTCTAACTATTTTAACGTTTTGTTTGTTTCGTTTCTCTTGTAATCAAATTCATTCTTCAGTGGCAACAAAAATATGGGCAAAGCTACAAGGTGGCTAAGGGCTTGCGGGTATGAAAAGGGAGAAAGAAAAGACCATTTAGAGAACTCATTTTCAGATTCAAAATCAGTTTCAGTGACAACAGGAAGGAGAAGAAAGGTTCAGTTTTGGCAAGTCATTGAAAGACACAAGTGTGAATCTCAGATTCCAGGCAACATTGCAGCTAATATTCCAGCAAGAGACCTGGACTGGCTCAGTCATACATTGCAGACTCAGAAATGACCAGAACAAGCATGCAATGCTGTGGCTGCAGCCACCGCGGCCGCCGCAGATGCAGCGGGGGCTGCGGCTCAGGCAGCCGTAGCGGTTGTGAGGCTGACTAGTAATGGTAACAGGGCTCTTTCGGGCGGAGGGAAAGAGAAGTGGGCTGCTGTGAAAATCAGACTGTGTTTAGGGGCTATTTGGTATGTGGGACTTTGTTTTTGATTCATTACTCGCCACTTGTGCTTTAATTTGATTTCACAAATAGATTTTATCAAGTGGGTGGTTATTTTATATTCCAATGTTTCTGGTCACTAAGGCATGTTTGTGTTACTGCCAAATAGTTATGGTAATTGTTATCTGACTTGCTTAATTTTACTTATGTTGGTGCCATTGAAATATGGTCCCTAAGATTCAAATGGTAAGGAACAGTATAAAGCTCTTTTTACTTTCTATCTAGTGCTTTTTAACTTTTTCTTTACTTGGAACTGTAAGAGTGTTTGATTGTGTTTGTGGTGGTGCTTTTCTTAATGCTACTTTATGTGTTCTCTAAAGCTGGTTATGGATTATATTTTGTGGTGAAACAGTACATATGCTTTTCTGGAGTCAATGAAGTAGATGGCTACTTTGATTAGCAGTTAGCCCAGTTTTTCTAATTCTGTATTCTGGTCCCCTACCCTGAATTTGAAATTTTGAAATTTGAAGTCTTGTTTTCTGAATTGGGTTTTTTGTTGCTGCTTACTTTTTGTGAATCATTCTGTCATGATTGGTGATTTACATTGCATTAAGGCTTACCCCGTTTGCTGATTCTGCTTTTAAATGAATAGTTCTGCATTTCTGTGTATTTGAACTTCAGTTTGGTTAATTCAGGCCCGGAAAGCCCTTAGAGCGTTGAAGGGATTGGTGAAGATACAGGCTCGTGTCGAGGGTATCTTGTCCGAAAACGGGCAACTGCAACACTTCACAGCATGCAAGCCTTAATCAGAGCTCAAACTGCAGTCAGGTTCTCAGCGTGCTCGCCGCCTTTCAATAAAGAGAATCGATTTCAACCGAGTTCGACCACCGAAAATCCATCGTAAGGATACTCTCCATAGTCTTCCTTATTTAGAGATCGATTTGACTTGAACATTTGAGTCACATTTGAGGTTATGAATGTTTCCAGGAGAGGTTTGATGAAGCAAGAAGTGAAATGCATAGTAAAAAATATATGTATGTCTGAGAGTCCAATTAATGGATTTGATGAAAGTCCTAAAATAGTCGAAATCGACACATCAAGCCAAGATCAAGGTCTCGTCGCTACAATGCTGCATTATCCGAGTGTGGTGTGAGCTATATTACCAAGCAATGTCATCACCTCTTCCATGTCCAGTTCCAGCCGAATCTCAATCCCCAATTACCAAAAAAAAATCAGATTTTGAATGGTGCTTCACCGCGACGAATGCAGGTTCTCTACCACCGCGCACAACACCCCTCGTTTCGCAAATTCTGTTCGATCTAGTGCTCCTCTAACTCCGTCCAAGAGCATATGCGGTGATATGTACACCAGGGGTTATTCCAACTTCCCAAATTATATGGCAACCACAATCGTTCAATGCAAAAATGAGGTCCTACAGTGCCCCAAGGCAAAGACCGGAACCGGGGGTGAAGAAGAGCCTTTCGCTGAATGAAATATGGCTTCAGAAACAGCATAAGCAGTGTGAAAATGCAGAGGCCTCCTGTATTCAAGTTCAAGAAGGTTTGAATAGGAAGTTTGATGATAAATTGGCTAAGGTTTAATTTTCTAGCTTTATGTTAACCGCAAGCAAAACAGGATAGAACAAAAAAAAGTGCTTGTGTAAATTCTTTCAATATTTCTACTGAATCTTTGCCTTTCAATGAAATGAGGAGCCCTTCAGTTTATGTTGCAAATGTAATTGGTTGTTCTTCACTTCAAATTTACAAACTAGTGCTTCTTTATTTTATCCTTTTCTTTGGTAATTTTATGTTTAAAAATGTGTTTTTTTTTTTTTTTTTTTTATTAGTTTATACTTCTTGGGTTTATATTATAAGCAAAGGTCCTTAAATTTTAATGTACAAATTAAAAATTTTTTTAATTTTATAAATATTCTATGTCTTGACTAATCTTGGGTGAGATTAGCATACCGAGGGATGCTTAGATGAGCAATGCCTTCACTTAAAACTGTGATGCTTAGATGGAGAAACGAAACTTAGACTGTACGCTATTCACAAATCTATATTCGCCCTAACTATACACCAATGGATTTTCGTAAAATCTTTATTTTGATAAACTATACTCAAAGAATTTGTACCAAATAGACCTAAATCTTAACTTCAGTATTAAAATGTTCAATATTAGTTAATTTTAAAAAGAATATTCATCAAACTTTAGCGTAAACAACTTTTTCCACCCAAGGATTGCCTTAATGACACTTTTCACCCAAAAAGTTTCAAAATACTAGGACTATCCAAAATACACTTCATTTTCGCAGCCAGGTTTGTTTTTCGTTTTCGATCTGGATTCGGAAGGAACATTAATGGGCCGTGCCCTGTAAGGAAAGTTTAGTGGTGTGCTTTCTTGGATTCGGGTTACTCATCGCGTGACACGTGGCAATTTAGGGTAGTTTAGGGATGTCTAAACGATGCCGTTTTCGGCTGGCTGTGAAGATCTGGTCGAGATTGGAGTCTGGAGATTTCTTGACTAGTTTGACTTAGAATTTTACCGGTCATTAATCAAAGGTGTTGTGAAATTTAGGTTAGAAATCTCAATCAATATAGGATGGGATATAGTATTGATAAGAAAGTCCAAATGAAATTTAATATGAGAATCTCGGTTTATAAATCTTAGATCCTCTTAATTAAATTTACGCAGAAAGCATATTTACATAAAACTCAAAAATAAAATAAAAAACAAATGCATCTGAATTGTAACCTAAATAGACTATAGTAGCACGTGGAAAGGTTTGGTTTGCACTAGGGGTGAAAATCGAGTCGAGCTACTCACGAGCGACTCGAGCTCGGCTTGACTTGGCTTTGACTCGAATTCAACTCGGTATTAGTTAAGTTGAGTTCAAGTTTGAATAGCTCGAATAATGTTACAACTTGAGTTCAATCATTGTACAAAAGACTTGAAAAACTTGATTAAGCTCGAAAAACTCAACTAAAAATCGAGTAACTAAGCTCGAATTCGACTTTTAGGTATCGAGTTCGAACTCGAACTCGAACTCGCTATGTACTATAGCAACCAAGTTGAGTTCGAGTACCTAGATACTCGACTCGACTCGATTTCACCTCTAGTTCGCATCATACCGTGTAAGTTTAATCATCGAACCATATCGAATTGAAAAAATTGGTACGATATAGTTCAGTTTATCAGTTTTTTATCAGGGGCTTTTTTTTAATAGTTTATGAGATACTTTTAACAATAAAAAAGATAAAAAGATAAACCGTTCAATATTCTACAATTTGGTTTGGTTTGGTTCGAACAAATTGAGAACCAAAAAATTGTATTGTACTGTACAGTTCTTATGGAAAAAAGGAAAAAACCAAACGTTTTTTTTTTTTTTTTTTTTTTTTAAAAAAACCATATGTACCATACCATAAGGTTTCTAGGTTTTTTTGTCCATCCCTAGATGATACGACGCCGTTTTTGGTAGGGGTCGAGATTTCTTGACTAGTTGACTTAGAATTTTATTGATGATTAATCAAAGGTGCAGTGAAATCTTTGCTAGAAATCTCAGCCAATGTAAAGGATGAAGATAAAGTATTGATGAGAAAGTCCAAATGAAATTTAATATGAAAATCTCTGGTTTACAAATCTTAGATCCTCTTAATTAAATTTACGCAGAAAGCATACTACATAAAACTCAAAAGTAAAATAAAAAATAAATGCATCCGAGTTGTAACCTAAAATAGATTATACTGGGGGCTGGACAAATGCGAAAAGGTTTGGTTCGCACTATGGGTGAAGATTGTGCTGAGCCGCTCACTAGCGGCTTCAACTCAACTCGTTTTTGGCTCAAATTTGACTTGACATTAGTTGAGTTCAAGTTCGAGTAGCTCAAATAATCCTACAAGTCGAATTCGACCACTGTATAAAAAGCTCGATTGAGCTCAACTAAAACTTGATTAACCAATCTTGAACTCGAATTCCACTAGGTACCGAGTTTGAGTTTCAACTTGATTCATTGGGCTCGAACTCGATATTGTAGCAACCGAGTTGAGTATCTAGATACTGGACTCGATTTTACCCCTAGTTCGCAACATATTGTGTAAGTTTAATAATCGAACCATATTAAATTAAAAAAATTGGTACAATATAGTTTGGTTTATCAGTTTTTTATTGGGAGCTTTTTTTTTNAAAAAAAAAAAAAAAAAAAAAAAAAAAGAATGATTTTTTTGGTAAAAAAAACTGTAACGTACCATTCAATACGGTTTCACAATTTGTTTGTCCACCCCTAGATGATACCGATTTGATTGAATCATGTTATTATTTTATAAATTAAAGTTTATAACATATAGTTTAATAGAAATTAAAGATATAGTATATTGATGACATAAGTTATATTTGTTTATGGGTTTGTTATATGAACAATATGATGAAAGATTTGAGTTTGAATTCAATTGGGATAATCATTGATGGAATCATTTGATGATTTTTTACATTAAATTTATAAAATGTAAATTAATTTGAATACCCCACAGCTTGATCTTATAATATTTATTGGCTAATGATACCCTTGATTATATATGTATACTTTATTCTTCTTCATTCCATTCAAATCTTATAAATAAAATTTAATTAAAAAAAAAAAAAGACAGAAAATAGATGTCTTTTTTATAACGTAAAGGTCGACACGTTTCTTTGACAAAGCATTGATGAAGAGATGACCGTTAGGACAGCCTTTTAACACATGCTTCATGCCTTCATCAGCGTAAATCCAGTCAACACGCACCGTTTCGGTTGACTTTTTTAATTTCTAGGTAACCTTCAATTTTTATTCCGATATTTTTTTGTTTTATTATTCACATTTTTTTCAATTCTATTCGAAATCTGTTATTGAAAAGCGTTTAGAGTATTTTCAAAGGTGTTCTTTATTTTAAATAGTATATTTTACATAAATAAAGATTATTTTTATTAATTTCTAAATATAAAAAATAAATTTTGTATTCAAGTCCAATAAACTCTTTAAATTATACTTAATATATATGAGAGAGACTTAATAGAAGAGATAATTAATAATAAAATATATGAAAACTTGTAATTTATTAAATAAAATTGAGATAGAGAGTATTCACTCTTTAATTTATATTTAAAGAATAAAGAGTCTATTAAACTCTTGTTTTTATGGATAAACTCTTATAATAAAGAGTTTAACTCATATAAAAAGTCATTTGGAGATACTCTTACAAACTAAACTAATTAACTAAACAAAGTCACGTGATTATCGACCTTTCATAAGGTTAGTAAAGCTAAACCGAAATCCTATGATATTATCTCATGCATATGTATTAAGAACATAAATTGTCTTTATCTTGCGAACAATGTTTTAATAACCAATCTAGGGTGAAACCTAGCAAATGGCCGGTCCTAGGTTGATCGGTTTAACCGATTTGACCAATAGGTCAAACCGGTGTTTAAAGGTTTGAAATCCAACAAAAAAACTCTTAAAAATTACATATAAGTTCCTAGGTTAGAAATCTTGCAAAAACACCTTTATTTTATATTATTTTTAAACTTGCCCCCTTAAAAATTCATTCCTGAATCCATCCTTGACGAGCGTGGGATGGACATTAGACTCGCTACATGTTATCGCCATGCCTCACTTGTTTGCGAGGGTTACCATTGCTCATGTTTTCGTATAAAATTCTAAAGAATTACGATAAGAAGTAATTTACTTTGGCAAAGGTTTGTATAAAAGAATTTGTGAAATAAATAAACTCAAATCCAAATTTGATGCTTAACAAAAATAAATTAATCTTATTTGAACCAATTAAGAGTAACCTCTTGGCCTAGGCAATTAATCAACAAATATATTATATTAACTTAATAATCGTTTATATATAGGAGGTTGGTCAAGGTCCATTGGGCCTTTGCCGAAAATGGGCGAGTGGGCTTTAATTTTATGGACCGACAAAAAAAAATGTAGGGAGGCCAAGTGATGCCGAAATTATGTGAGTCTTATTTTGGTTTTTTATTTTTGGCAACAATGTTGCTGCCAAAAATGTGAGGGTGCACAAATCAAAATTATTGGTTTTTAAATTGAGACAAATATTTAAATTTATAGATGGTGGCAGTAAAAGCACTTATGGGCAACCAAAAAAAATTAAAAAAGTACTTACGGCAACACTTTTATTGCCAATTTAATTGAATGGTGGTTATAAATTATTGTGACATGATGATTGTCTAATAAAGATTGGAAATTAATTTAATGTTTTTAATAGGATCATTTATGCTACTTGATAATTCTCAAAGAGAATTATTATAGTAAAACACTGTGTAGCTTCTGAGATAAATTATGACAAATATTATATTTACACAGAATAAACATGGGATTGTGGGTTGGACATTTGCATCCCAATAACCTTAACTTTTAATATGAACAAGAAGAAAATATAATGAGAACAATAGACAAAGATCCTAATAGTTGAATGATGGTGGACATTGGTACTTGAATGTGGTGAAAGCTTGGGAAGAACACTAGAACCTTACTTGTAAGAAATTACCATTTTTTTTTTTTATCAATCTTTTTCAATGGTTTGGATTTTTGGAATTTGCATGCAACCTAGACTTCTTTTCTAAGTAAAAATAGTTATTTATTTAAATTAAATTCAGTTATCATAAATAAGTTTTTTTTTTTTTTTTTTTTTATGAACGGAGGTGTTAAAGTTAGCTTATACATACCTTAATATCTTTAAACTTTGGAACTACTATTTGATAAGAGTTCTTAACTATTTCTATTAGCAACTAAAAGGAAACTCATCAAACCTTTGAATCTTTGAGTAAAACAAGAGTCCTATGAAACATTTGAAATATAGAGGTAGTTTTATAATTAACAGGGTATATTACAAGATATATTTATACATCAATTAATATGAGAGATTTATATAATTTAAAGGGTATTTTATAATATCAAATAAAATGTATATCATAATATAAGAATTAAGATCGTTATGATGTAGTTAATGCCATAGTTTAAGTTCGAATTTGTAAGCAGTGGACCATGGCAGTGGGATGTGTGCCAATACTTTACGCGCAAGTTGATCAACAAATTTTTATATCATCACGTTAAGTAGATATTAATTTTAAAAGTTAGTAATAATATTATATGATAGGATTAGAAAGGTTATAACAATTAAGGAAAATGTTGGTAACAATTAAGAAAAGTTTAGTGCTAAATATTGCCAAAAAAATTCTATAAATTTGTGGCCTAATTCCTATAAATTGGATTGAGTAAAAATATTTTTAAGTGCCATTTTCAAGTTGTTTCATCAATATCAACATTATTATGAAATTCAATGGCAAGATCTCCATTCAAAAAATAAACAATTAGGAAGCAGCTCTGATCAAAATTTAAACCATCAATCAATTTTAAAATCACCTTAATCACATCACTCTCTCAATAACTATTACTATTTTTATCCTCCTAAACATTAGCTTAATAAATTAATTTTTGGCATCCCAAGAAAAAATAATGAAATGATATAAATAAAAAAATAAATTACAATTCTACGCTCCATCCACACCTCTCTCTTATTAATGTATCATTGTCACTTTATTGCCAAAAAAAGATTCAAAATTCGTAAGTCCAAATATAAAGAAAGCCTTTAGAGAAGATTGTGTGCAGACGTTAAGTGTACTGAGCTAAGATCATGGAAGATCAGTGAAGAAAAAGATACAGGAAACTGAAAGATCTTCTCTTAACCCAACTGGGAAAGGAGAAAGCTCAGACTTCTATTTTTTCTTCTCTTTCCGTAGTCAAAGAGTTGAAAAACGGTTGAAAATGGAAAAACAAGAATTTGGTTGGTCAATTTGCTTTATAATTGTCAGGTTAAAAAAGTTGAACCAAAATAGCAAGAGGGTTAAAGTTATTTTCTTTTGCTTTTGTAGTTTGAGTGGTTGGAAAGAGAGAGGAAGTTCGGTTTTTTTTATTTGATTGAAAGGAGGGAAGTGGAAGGCTTTTTTGGTTGAATTTGAGAAGGTGCGTTCGAATCTTCTTACTGTGGTTGTTTGTTGTGAATATTGTGATTTATCACAACTTTTTTTTTGTTTTACTTGCACTTTAACTTTAAATTTTGTATGCTGCTTTGCTCTAATATTGTTTTTGATACTTTTCGTGAGTTTGAACCTTATTTTTTAGTAATCTTATGGCATTTCTGTATCTTCTTCATTTCTGTGAACTTTTGTCTTGAATGCAGAGTTCTTCACGAGTTGTGTCAGATTTCTTTTCAAATAACACTTCAGAACCCCCAAATGTTATCCTTTTTATTTTTTTTATTTTAAGGTTTTGATTCCTTTTTTAGATATATTTTGCTCCATACTGTTCTCATCAGTTCTCTCTGCAAACTGTAAAGATTCTAAGATCTTTCAGTCTATAAACCCACTGTATCTTTGATTCAGTTTTGAAACACATTTTTTTTTTCGTTTCTCTCACTACCCCTTTTTTAATTTTATTTCCAATGAACTCCACTTGTCTCATTGTATCAGTTCACATTTTGTTTATTCCCTTAGTGTGTCACTTCAAACTCTACATAAAGAGAGGGAATAATGTTTCTTAACATATTTTAACGTTTTGTTTGTGTTCGTTTCTCTTGTAATCAAATTCATCTTCTTCAGTGGCAACAAATATGGGCAAAGCTACAAGGTGGCTAAGGGCTTGCTGGGTATGAAAAAGGAGAAAGAAAAGACCATTTAGAGAACCATTTTCAGATTCAAATTCAGTTCAGTGACAACAGGAAGGAGAAGAAAAGGTTCAGTTTTGGCAAGTCATTGAAAGACACAAGTGTGAATTCTCAGATTTCAGGCAACATTGCAGCTAATATTCCAGCAAGAGACCCGGACTGGTCAGGTCATACATTGCAGACCAGAAAGTGACCAGAACAAGCATGCAATTGCTGTGGCTGCAGCCACCGCGGCCGCCGCAGATGCAGCGGTGGCTGCGGCTCAGGCCGCCGTAGCGGGTGTGAGGCTGACTAGTAATGGTAACAGGCTCTTTCGGGGGAGGGAAAGAGAAGTGGGCTGCTGTGAAAATTCAGACTCGTGTTTAGGGGCTATTTGGAGTGTGGGACTTTGTTTTGATCATTTACTCGCCACTTGTTGCTTTAATTTGATTTCACAAATAGATTTTATAGTGGGTGTTTTATTTTATATTTCAATGTTCTGTTCACTAAGGCATGTTTGTGTTACTGCCAAATAGTTATGGTAATTTTGTACTTGCTTAATTTTTACTTATGTTGGTGCCATTGAAATATGGTCCCTAAGATTCAAATGGTATGGAACAGTATAAATGCTCTTGTACTTTCTATCTAGTGCTTTTTAACTTTTTCTTTTCTTGGAACTGTAAGAGTGTTGATTGTGTTTGTGGTGGTGCTTTCTTAATGCTACTTTATGTCTGTTCTCTAAAGCTGGTTATGGATTTATGTTTGTTGGTGAAACAGTACATATGCTTTCTGGAGTCAAGTGATAGTGGCTACTTTGACTTAGCAGTTAGCCCAGTTTTTCTACTTTTGTATTCTGGTCCCTACCCTGAATTTGAAATTTTGAAATTTGAAGTCTTGTTTTCTGAATGGGTTTCTTTTGTTGCTGCTTACTTTTGTGAATCATTTTGTCATGATTGGTGATTTACAATGCATTAAGGCTTACACCCTTTGCTGATTTGCTTTTAAATGAATAGTCTGCATTCTGTGTATTTGAACTTCAGTTTGGTTAATTTCAGGCCCGGAAAGCCCTTAGAGCGTTGAAGGGATTGGGTGAAGATACAGGCTCTTGTTCGAGGGTTCTTGTCCGAAAACGGGCAACTGCAACACTTCACAGCATGCAAGCCTTAATCAGAGCTCAAACTGCAGCAGGTCTCAGCGTGCTCGCCGCTCTTTCCATAAAGAGAATCGATTTCAACCAGAGTTTCGACCACGAAAATCCATCGTAAGGATACTCTCCATAGTCTTCTATTTAGAGATCGATTTGACTGGAACATTTGAGTCCATTTGAGGTTATGAATGTTTCCAGGAGAGGTTTGATGAAGCAAGAAGTGAAATGCATAGTAAAAGAATATCTGTATGTCTTGAGAGTAATTAATGGATTTGATGAAAGTCCTAAAATAGCGAAATCGACACATTCAAGCCAAGATCAAGGTCTGTCGCTACAATGCTGCATTTCCGAGTGTGGTGATGAGCTATATTACCAAGCAATGTCATCACCTCTCCATGTCCAGTTCCAGCCCGAATCTCAATCCCCAATTACCAAAACATCCAGATTTGAATGGTGCTTCACCGGCGACGAATGCAGGTTCTCTACCACCGCGCACCAACACCCCTCGTTTGCAAATTCTGTTCGATCTAGTGCTCCTCTAACTCCTCCAAGAGCATATGCGGTGATATGTACACCAGGGGTTATTCAACTTCCCAAATTATATGGCAAACAACAATCGTTCATGCAAAACTGAGGTCCTACAGTGCCCCAAGGCAAAGACCGAACCGGGGGTGAAGAAGAGCCTTTCGCTGAATGAAATTATGGCTTCAGAAACAGCATAAGCAGTGTGAAAATGCAGAGGCCCTCCTGTATCAGTTCAGAAGTTTGAACAAGGATAGAGAAGTTTGATGATAAATTTGGCTAAGGTAATTTTCTAGCTTTTATGTTAACCGCAAGCAAAACAGGATAGAACAAAAAAGTGCTTGTGTAAATTCTTTCAATATTTCTTACTGAATCTTTGCCTATCAATGAAATGAGAGAGCTTCAGTTTATGTTGCAAATGTAATTGGTTTGTTCTCACTTCACAATTTACAAACCTAGTGCTTCTTTATTTATCCTTTTTCTTTGGTAATTTTATGTTTAAAAATGTGTTTTTTTTTTTTTTTTTTTATTTATTTTATACTTCTTGGGTTTATATTATAGCAAAGGTCCTTAAATTTAAATGTACATTAAAATTAAAATTATAATTTTTTTATTTTAAATTATTCTGTCTTGACAATTTTGGGTGGAGATTAGCATACCGAGGATGCTTAGATGAGCAATCCCTTCCACTTAAAACTGTGATGCTTAGATGGAGAATCGAAACTAGACTTACGCTATTTACACAATCTCTAATTCGCCCTAACTATACCCCAATGGATTTCTGTAAAATCTTTTATTTGATAAACTATACTCAAAGAAATTGTACCAAATTGACCCTAAATCTTAACTTGATATTAAAATGTTTCAATATTAGTTAATTTTAATAAGAATATCATCAAACTTTAGAGTCAAACAACTTTTTCCCACCCAAGGATTGCCTTAATGACACTTTCCACCCAAAAAGTTTCAAAATATACTTTCACACAAGTTTAGATTCTGTTAATATCCAAAATACTCATTCTCAACCAGCTGTTCAACGAATACCAGGAGCCATGAAGAGAGGTTTTGTAGATGAGGAGCGGTGATCAATGGTGATGACTGATGAATATCGCTGTTCTGGATAATTAGAAAAGAAAAAACCTTAGCTTTGGTGGCACAATCGGCAGAAATCAAGTGCCAGAATGAGGGTTTTTGTAGAGAGTAGACCAGAAGTTCAAATGGTGGACATAGAGAAATTTTCGCTGTGCAAGAATCGATTAGAATTGCTTTTGGTAGTCATTGAATATTACTTGAGTGAAAAAATTTATTTTGAAACTTTTTGGGGGTAAAGTGTTCATTAAGGCAAACCTGTGGTGGGAAAAGTTGTTTATCTCCAATTATTAAGAAGAAAATACTTGAATATCTATTTATTTGTGGAAGGAATTAACTTTGCGGCCTAAATGACGATATCGAGGGATATATGTTAAATGAGTAGATAATATTTGGTTGTTTTGTAAAAACATTCCTGGAAAAAACGGGTCGAACATATGCCAATTGGGGGTAATTGCAGAAATATAAATGGGGAAGGCTGTCATTAAAACAGTCTATTGGTAATCCAATTTTTGGTCCAATTGCCCAAAAACATGGCAAGAACAAAAAAATATCTTTGCTTGTTAATAATTACAAACAATAATTGCACAAAAGACGATGTGTCCAATTTTTAATTTTTTGACGAATTGTATGTTTTTATATTTAAATGCCAGAATATGTTTTATCTCACGTATTTGATATTGGGACAAATGATCCTTGGATTTCAATAAAACTATTGTTGCTTAAGCATTTTTTGGAGATGTGTATTACTTGCATTTAGTTGAACGATATGAATGTTGAAGAAGAAGTAGGTGCCTGAGCTTTGGCCAACTGTATATTGTGTAAAGAATATGAAATACACCATTGTTGAGGTAACTGCATTAAAAACTCCATTGAAGATCTTGTTAATGAATTTATGGAAAATCTTAATGTGCGGTATCACTATATACAATTCTATGTCTGCATTATGCTGGACAAGGAAATTGTGACAAGTTTTCCATTTCCATCTTTTATTCAATAACACTTTGCATGAGAAAATTTAAATGACAGCTATAATGAATTTCCAAAAAAAAAAAGGTATTTCAGACGATTGTTATTACTGTCAACCAACACATTAATTATTAATACATCTCAATTGAACCAAGCACACTAATAATTTAAACCAATAATAACGTAACTTATTTTTCATAATCTTATTACTAAAATAAAAAACATATATTAAACCATGTTACATGAAAACTGACCAGTATGACCGTAGATGAGTCATCTTTGTGTATCCTTAAAACTGGTATTTTCAATCAAAGGATTTAGCAGGGTTGGACCTCGGATAGTGCCATCCGGTCCAATCGACTCAATCCCAAATTCGGCTCGTTGAGGGAGAAAACACCACATTAGACTTGACGACGTCTCCACGACAAAACCCAGCCATTTTCAGTGGCCCGTCTAGCCTGTCACGCTATAGTTCAGCGACCGTCAGACTTCCTCTTGATTCCGGCAAGTTCTCGACGCGATGGAAACTCCTAACACCACCATCAGATTCTCGGCACCCTATCATCAAAAGCCCTGATTCTAACTTGATTGCGTCGATTGTCGCTGCCCCACCAGTCATCAGTCTTCACACGGACAGGGGGGTTTTGGACATATTTCAACTTAAGGGGTATTATAAGGGTATTTTTGATGAATTTTAACATTTGGGACTAAAAATTTTCAGATAATTCAACGACAGATCCACATCGAATCAACTGAAATCAGACCCTTGACGGGTCATCAGTCTGGTTTTCAACATTGTTACAAAGTACAAAATTGGATTTGAATGTCCTTAAAAATAAATAAAATAAAAAAGGTAATCTTTTATTTCTAATCTACAATCATTAGGTGTTTGGTGTGTGTTATCATAATTAGGGTTTAATTAAGTTTAACCTAACCCCATCTTGATATTGATATGTCATCATCCTATATTGATTGCCCTCACATGCTTCTTTAGTAAAAAGCATAATCAAAAGGGGTATTTGGGTATTGAAGTTCTTGACTGAACTCATTAACACCTGTGCATGCAACAGATCATCCAGCGGTTCGTGCAGTGTGATGATAACTGATCGGATCTCAGTTTTGTCCTCAGACATTTTGTCATGATTCCATTTTGCCCACGTTTTGTTCTAATTGCATAAAGTATTTATCCTCTTTTTAAGACATGTTTTATTAGCCCACCCCACCCACCCCCATCTCAAATTATTGCAAAAGTTCACATTTTTTATATATATATAAGATTATGTTGATAATAATATTATATAAACTATTATTAATCCATCTAATATTGTATACATTATCATAAATTAGGTGTAATTTTTAGATGTTTTTAATGTCTCTTTGTCAGTTCTGTTGTAGTACACAATTATATGGATTCGTAGGGTTAGACGATTTGGTTGAAAAAGAATAGTATTTATTTCTCAGGATTTTATGGAAAAAATTGTCTCATTTCCTATCATTCCTTAGAAAGATATTCAATCTCATAGGAATAAAGTGAAAAATATTTATGTTCGTCGGTCCTTTAATGAAAATTAGAGACTCGCTATCTTTTACTCGTACTAATGAGAATTTGACTCTTTTTTTTTTTTTTTTTAAATAATGAGGAATAAAATGAAATATCAATTGAGGATTATGATATAACCCTAATGTGACCACAAGTTTTTTTCCCATAAAAGAAATATCAACCTTATATAATCATATGACCCATTTTTAAATTCATTAAAAGAATAATTAAACTGAAATTTGCAATACAATAGGTACCCAAATAACAAACACAAATGAAAAAAACAATTCTCAATTGTTTAAAAACTTTGAATAGAGGGAAGAGACATTGATAATCACTAAGAGGTTCAAAAGAATTAATTGTTTTTTGGAAGCACATTTACCAAGAGTATTTAGGCTTAATGTGTTTGGTTAAACGGCTATGATTATGTCATCCAAACAATTAAAAACAAATCTAGCCTAATTAATTAATTTAATTAAATACTAATCTAGGATTAGGGCTACTGCCTTGTAATTCGGACCTTTTAAAAAATGGATTTTAGATAGAGTAAACGACCTTTGCCCGGTCAAGGTTTACCTTAAATGACACATTCTCGTCCAAAAAATTTTAAAATATTATTTTCTCACCCAAAGTTTATATGTTATTAATATCTAAAATACATTTCACTTTCTCAGTCGACGTTCAGTGAGTTACTAGGAGTCAGAGTAGGAGGAGTTTTGCAAGTAGAGGCCGATAGATCAAATGATAATCGACTGAATATTCGTCCTTAAAATTAGCTAAGAACAGGAAACCTTAACTTTACCGTGATCGACAATCGGTGATAAATCAAGTGTTGCGGTAAGATGTGTTTTATAAAGAGGAGACCAGAGGTTCAAATGACGATGACAAAGAGAATTTTTGCCATCAAAATCAGCTTTAGATAATAATAGAATGTAAACTTTGAGTGGGAAACTGATATTCTAAAACTTTTTGGGTGGTAAAATGTCATTAAGACAAACCTTGGGTGGGAAAATGTCGTTTACTCTTTTAGATAATAGAATTTGAAGATTTTGATTGAGTCAAAATTGCATTAATTACTATGCGAATTTCTATTAGTAATTGTGTAATTTGATTGGAAGTTTCAAATAAAAACAAAGTGATGATAACATCTTTCTTTGACTATCTTGAAATATGGCTTATTGGACATTGTTGAAACTCAAGAAGAAACAACGATGTAGTGTGGTTGGGCTTAATTAACTACCCTATCCATGTGCTTAGCACTAATTAAACCCTAATTAATATTTTGATAAGTTCTTAATTACTATACAAGTTTTTGATTGTAGTGCTATTTAAACGATAGCTCTAATTTCCAATAAGAATAAGAGAGAATGAGGATGATTGGAAGTATGGGAGAGATTTGTCGATATAGTTCATTTATTCTAAACCCGTATTGTCTTTTGTGATTGGGCTAAAATGGGCTTTTTCAGGGCCTAGCATGACCTACAAGCAAGGAATTTTTTTTTTTTATTGTAAATAAAGTTGTAATATTAATAAAAATATATAACTTAAAAATATAATTAAGTAAAAACTGTAGGTATGAATAAGCAACTGGCCTATTAGCTCAGTGGGTTAGAGCGTCGTGCTAATAACGCGAAGGTCGCAGGTTCGAAACCTGCATGGGCCAAATTTTTAAATTTTTATTTTTATGGGCTGGGTCAAATTTCATGGGCCGGAGAAACTGAACTGACCGTTGGGCAACGGTCGAAAACACAAATTTAAAAAATTCAAACACAATTTAATAATTTGGAAGTCACCAACGGTCATCTGCTAACCAATCTCTCTGGCTCTCGCTATTCTGCAACTTTCTCCCTCCAAATTTTCTTGCGTCTTTCCTCGCTAAATATTTTCACTCTTTTTTCTTACTAAATTCTGTTTCTCCCTTCAAATTAATCTGCTTCTTCAGATCTTAGGGATTTGATAACTGCCACTGAAGTTACAAAAAAAGTCAAACAAATGGAGGGTTCCAATGGCAAGAGTGTCTCCTCAAAAGCCTTTGTCAATATCAAAACATCTTCAACTAGTAAGTTTGCTTCTCTTTTCCTTCTTGATCTGTTTGTTTGTTGAGAAAATAGTCTGAAAATCAGAGGAATTGAATTAATTGTAAGAACTTTTTGCATTTTTTATTCAAGAAATTTTGTTTCTAATGTATAGGTACAGATGAGAATGATGAAAGTATAAGTTTGCAAAACTCAAAGAAATCAACAACAGCAAAGCATTTTATGTCACCGACTATATCAACAGCTTCAAAAGCCGTTGCTCCAAGAAAGAAAATTTTAGCTGAAAGGAATGAAAATTGTGATACCCATATCCCAAATCCTTTAAGTTTCAGCCTTTGTGATGATTCTTTGTCACTTAGTGATGATTCATCTTTGAAATCTTATGACCCTTCAAAAAATTGTACCTCACCAAGGCCTAAGTTTCTTAGGTATAAGCCTAATAGAAGAAGAGAGATAGTCTTAAGGCATGAAAATAAGGTCAAAGAAATGAAAGAGGATGCTTATTTAGTCTGTGCTTCTCTAGATGTTTTGGTGAAGGATGAAGTTGAAGTTGAAGAAGTAGAAGATGATGATTATGAAGTGGAGTAGGAGGAGGAGGAGGAGGAGGAGAAAGAGGGATTTTTGAGAAGGTTTTTGAAGTTTGTTTTTGTATTTTTTGTTTTGGTGTTATTTACTTTGTATATTTCTTCAATGAACTCTCCAACATCTTCTCATGCTTTTCAAGCTATTGAGGGTCTTAAAGATAAGTGGTATCCTAAGATTCATGATGGTGTATACGAGGCTATGAGGAGTCTTAGGGGTGAAGATAATATCTTGAGAACAATGGAGTTTAAGGATTTTGCGAAGATATTTATGGGTGGTAGTGAGTTTGTGGGAGATAATATGGGTTTAATGAAGTTAAACCAGACTTTTATTAATGAGGGATTTAAAGAAGAAGAGATGGTTGAAGATGTTAACTTTGAAGAAGTGAGTGATAATTTGGGTGAAGTGGTGGAGCTACAGGGTGGAGAGAGTAAAGATTTTGGTGAACTGATAGAACTACAAGCTGGAGGAAGTGAAAACTTAGAGGGTTTTGATCAGATTGTTGAAGATGTTAACTTTGAGAAAGTTGATGAAGTGATTGATAATTTGGGTGAAGTGGAGGAGCTACAGGGTGGACGGAGTAAAGATTTTGGTGAAATGGAAGAGCTACAAGCTAGTGAAAGTGAAATAGTAGAGGGTTTTGATCAGATACTTGAGAATGCTGAGTTGAAAGGGACAGAAGAAAAGGTAGAGAAGCTTGAATCTTTTGAAGATAATCAAGAAAGTGAGGTTGTAATGGAACCGGTTCAAGAAGTTAACAATGTGGTGGCCGGGGGCTCGAAAATGGTTGAAAGTGAACGCATCACTGACATTGAAACTCTCAATTCTGAAGCAGAGAGTAGTTCGAAGGAGGGGCTTATGGAGCAAATTGAAATGATCAGTTTCATGGCTGTGGTGGGTGTTGCTCTACTTTTCGTGGTTAAGGTATCTTTGTTAATGGCTTTTAACCTTACGAAGAGAAATATTAGAAAGGAAACTCCTCCAATCATTAGGCCTTGCAGTAATGAATCTGGGGTAATGGAGAAATGCAACCCAGAAATTCCTAAAGAGAGAGAGGAGCATGCCAAATGTGTCGATTCTTTTTCGAGTGCTATCCCCTTGGTTAATTCCATAGTGGCAGATTCTAAAGATACGAACCAAAGCCGAGGGCCATCGATTGAATTGCTAGCTGAATTTGAGGTGGGGGAGATAAGTTTCTCTCTTAGAAGTTGTGGTATGAAAAAAAGTAGGATTGAAGAAAGTGAAGTGAGCAGCCATTCTGTTCCCTTGGACAAGGAGTTTGGTAATTGCAGCAAGGCTCACTCAGTTTCTAGTCATGAAAATTTCTCTGAGTTCTCTGCCATGAACTCCTTTTCCTATGCATACATTACCCCTGAGAAGAAAATTTCAAAGAAAGAGGTCAGGTTCTATTACAAGCTACCCTTCAATTTTTGTTACTTGTCTAGATAATTAACTAGTTTCCATTAACAGTTGTTTTGTTTTGCTTCATAGAATCATTACTTAATCCCATACTTAAAAGTTTTTTTGATTTAGTATAGTTTTATAGTTCTAGATTACTTCTGATTAGTGCTATGATTTAGTCCCTTGAAGCTTTTGTAATGGTTAAATCAATTTGGACTTTTGTTGTGTATGTTATAACAGGATGTTCGAGATGGGGAGGCAAAGAAGGTGGTTATAACTCCAGTGAGGAGATCAAGCAGACTCCGAAACCGCGCAATCACATCTCCATGAATGCTTCTCACTTGCAGCCATAAGAAACAGCACTCTCTGTTGTTTCCATATTAAAGCCTGTTTCCACTGAGAATCATTGCAGAAAATGCTGACTTACTTTGTAGGAGCTGATCAATATTGTAGCTTATCCAAACTTACGTTGCCTATCAAGATAATGATAATCAATTAATCCCCAATTCCTTTTATTTCCCCTTTTTACTATTCTCTTTTGTTTTGCTTTTTGTGCATATTTGTCATCTATCAGAAGTTGGAATGATTAGCATAAGCTAATACTGAAGTTGGATTGGTTATCAAAGCACCAATGATATTGTATATATTGAATGTTTGTGGGTGAAGTGGATTCCATGATCAAGCAGATAATGTTGAAAAGAGATGACAATGTTAAAAGTATTGAGACAAGGTGGAAGACAACATTGTTTAAGGTGTTATTTAAAGCTAAAAAGAACATGGATTTTGGGTGTGCTTTTATTAAATTCCATATGCTAGAACACAGTTTCAGGTGTTATTTAATAAAGTTGATATTGGGGAACATGGTTTTTGGAAATGCTCTCTGATTCATATTTGCTTTAAATCCTATATTATCTTGAAAAACAAGATTATTACTCATTCCCCTTTCTTTCCAAGTGCTTGATTGACTTTTTGGGTGGCTAAATATTTCTTAAATTATCCTAGGATAAATTAATGATCACATTAAAGAATTCTAAATTGAATTAATTCAATGATACTATGAACTTTTCTCTTAAAAAACAATTTTTTTCTTTTGTAACCAAGGTATTCGGGCCAATTTACGTATACTTCTATCGACTAATCTTTGGGAGAGACTAGCACAACAACCTACCGTTACGGTCCCCAACTTAAATTGCGGATGCTCAGACGGAGAATTGAACTTGAGACTATGCGTCTATCTACACTATTTCCAATTCGCCTTAACCATCCAGGCTAACCAAGGATGGGTATTTTGCCTTTTTGACTTCTATCTATTGAAGCCATTTCAAGATAATAGATAAACATTATAACACCAAGATCAAAATATCCTCCATCAAATATGCTTCAAATGATTGAAGGGAGCCCGTATATGGCATGACATATTTTATTATAGCTTGGATTTGAGAACCATATGACATAAATAGAAAATTCCTTGACCACAGAATTGGATGCCTTAAACTTTAGAGTATTAAAACATGGTAAGAATAACTATAGGTTTTTGTACATGAGTGGATTACTTATTTAATTTGGAAAGATAAGAGTGGATAATAATCAATATTCTAGCTTTAGCAAAGCCTGGATATGTTCAAAGATTTTAGAGCCATTAAATATATTTAGAATCTTTCCTTTTCCCTTTCATGATAGGATATTCTCATAAACTATCAGAAACCTTTATCAGAAAATTTGTAACACTCATAACATTAATTGCTCTCAAATATTTGTGTATATGGTGAATCAAATCATTCAACTGGGATTGGTTTGATAAGTTTACAGATCACAATAATCAAAAGTGCTTTTGTACAGGAGCTGGAGGAGGCCTACTATTAGCTAGAAAGGAGATTCTTCTACCAGGAAAAGATAAAGAAGAATAAGAACTTCTTGAAGATTTCTTTGATATGGTGGCCTTTGGATCAAGAACATATGATTTATGACTATCCAATCCACCGGCATAACTTTTACATGTCTTCATTTTCTTTCTGTAAGGACTCTCTTTCTTTGCCAAGTCTTCTATGCTCTTCACTCTGGACAGAGATGTGAAAGACTGTGACTTCCCTTGGAAAAATTTAGAAAGCCCTCTCCTGCATATACAAAACAATCACTCTTTAGCATAAATAGTTCTTTTAAAACTTTTTCAAGCGTCAAACTATGAACTAAACCTAAGCAGGTATCACCTCTTGTATAATCCCTATGGATCTAACCAGTTGAACTAATTAGTGCCTACGAAAAGGGTTTATATATATAATTCAAGAACACATAAATGAGCTAGAGAACTGTTTAGATTACTTACTTGATGGGGAGTTGAGCCATGAGGTCTGAGAATTCAAACAAAGGTCCATTATTAGAATTTGAAGAAGAGTTTGAAGAAGAAGCATCATCAACCAAGTCCGAAGAAGATGTTGATCCATGGGAATTAGTTATACTTGAATCTCCAAGGGATGAAGAAGAAGAAGAAGAAGACATGTTAGTGTAGGCATCTTCATGATCATCATCATCTCTATGCATGATCATCCAATTATGATCTTCTTGTTTTGCAATTGCATGCTTCTTCTTGTTATTATTATTATCATCATCATGCAGCCCTATGAAGCATGGAGCTTGCAGCAAATTTTGCTCACCTTTGGAAGCCATTAATGGAGCATCAAAAAATGAAATGATACCTTGAGAAGAAAGAAGGGTTTTTTGAAGATCATTAACACATATAGGACTTTTGTTGGAGTTCATTGAGTTATATATACACAAGAAAATGATATGCATAAAGTGTACATGGATTAGGTTGGTCATTTTCTAAGGAAATGCTTCCATCACACCTTAACACATGGAGTTTCCATGCTTTTTGACAGGATGTGTCACCGCCCACCACATGTAACATGGAGTCTTTGTGATATAATAAGGTAGACTATTCAATTAATTAATACATTTAACAAGCTTTAATTTCCACAATTTTTTTTGTTTTGATGACCAGAGTGTTCGGCTCAGTTTATACGTATCTTGATTAATTCTTGGAGTCCATTGAATACCCTACAAGCTTAATGTTTCAAGATAAACAACAAATATGATATGTAACCCCCAAAGTTCGAATTTAAGAAGTCAATGAAAGAAGCAAATCTCTTGACCGTCAGGCCAACCATTTGGGGTTAATTTTTACAATATTTATAACTAATATCCTTTGTCTAATACAATTAAAAATCTTTCCAAACAGTTAAAAAATTTTGTTTCCTCTGGGTTGGCATCATTTTAACATTTCAAACAATCTTAATTATACATAGATATTAATTATGTTCAACCAGTACTATATGTTCGAAATGAGAGTTTAAATTTCTTATTTCAAATAATGTATCATCTTATACAACGTAAATATATCACTAATTAGATCAAATTTACGTGTCAATAAAATATTTAAATGTCATAAAAATTCTTAAAATTCAACAAAGATAAAAGTATAAGAGCATCCTAATTGGTACATGTGGTGATGTGGGTAGAATAGAAAATTGATGCATTTAAGGAGGTCCCTTTCAAATAGAGTAATCTTTTAGCCATATTTAAATGATGGCCTTATCCTAGAGATTCGACATTATCTTCATGGTTGCTTGACCTTTGCGTTGCGTTTGTACTAAAACAAAAGGATAAGCTCTATAGCTTTGAAGTTTGAAGCCATCCATTTTGAGTCACCATCTATTACCCACACATCACCCTTCTTCTTTTTATTTTTTAATTTTAATTTTAATTTTAAATAAAATGATCATCACCTTCTTTTGTCAAAATCTTATCAAATACTTCTTCTACATTTCAACTATTGGTATAGACAGAATATTTTGTTGTCCATATAATAATACCAACCCCCTTAGATTATTATATTCATCCAATAACATTTTCTTCACGTAATATATTGAGGATGTATTCTTATGGAAAATAAAAAAGGTAAATGATATTTAAAGATGGATATAATTAATATGTAAGGATGTACGTTGATAAATTTACAAAAAAAAAAAAAAAAATGTGGGGTCAACATTGTAAATATTATAAAATATAAAACATTTGCAATTTTTTTGATTTTTTTGGAAGTTTGAGTGGGTTCAATATGAAATTAAATGGGTCAAAATTGTTTAAATACTATAAAATATAAACCCTTTTTCTATTTTAAAAATTTGAGTGGGTTCAATTGAACCTATATGCTATAGTGTGGTTACGTTCTTGTGAATATGTATGTTAATACTTTGAGCCTAGATCAAGAAGTTAATGACTGGACGCTCACCTTTGATTGATATTCACAAGAGTTGTTGTTGGTTTTTTTTTTATATTTTTTTTTTATGATCAGGGGTGTTCGGCACGGTTAACCGCTTTCTTGAAACGAACCGGTTTTTCGGTTAAGGAATTTTCCTGAACTGAAACCGAACCGGTTTGGGGGAAAAATCGGTTTTTCTATTAACCGAAAAACCAATTAACTACTTTGAAAAAACCGATGAATCGGTTTTGAACGGTTTTCCCCTTTTTATTGGATAAAACTTTTTTTTTTAATTTTTCATAAATTAAATTGCAAACATCAACAATACATATCCAAATAAAATTAATCATTCATATATATCCATTGACAACAACTAACAATACCTTAAAAATTGATATAAATAAAAGTCCGAAATTAAACAAAAATAAAAGTCCGTAATGAAACGTCCATAATAAAACAACAAAATAACTAAATAAGTCCCAATGGAAAACAACAAAAGAAATTGTGCAAATTTAGGGATTAAGATTATTATTATTATTATTTATTATATATATATATATATTTAGTAAACCGGTTCAAAAAACCAGTTTCGGTTAACCGGTTTTCATTTTTACCTGAACCGAAGACCGAACCTAAAATCCATTTTTTTAAATTCTTTAAACCGTAACCGAACTGTTTTTTTGGTTTGGTTACTGGTTTGGTTTTTGCATTTTTTTTCAACACCCCTAGTGTTCGGGTTAGCTTATGCGCACCTCAAATAATCCCCCAAGACCCTAAAACTATCGGCTGGGTGAGAGCTTCAGTGACTACCATTATTAGCACATAATGAGGGATTCGAATTCATGACCTCTTGAGTAATACACCCAAAAAATCCCTATCAAACTAGTCGGCCACTCAGAGGTAGTTTATTCACACAAGGGCTTGATTAATATATAAATATATTACATTATAAATTAGTAAAGTAAAATTAAACTAAATCTATAAGGATACGCTGATAGCTTGAGCGTGTAATATTTTGTCACTTTAGATTATTATAAGAACAGAATTTGGGTAATCTACCTGAACAAGAATCCTACGAAAAATCTCATGTATTTGTTTTGAACATTGATCAAGCATGAATTTTTCCTCCTTTTGGCCTTTGGTTCAAACATTATTTATTGCTAATTGATGACTTATATTAAAGGGTTACCCATAGTAGGAAGATTATGAAGAGTTTTTCAAAATAGAACATCAATATAAATGTCAATATCAATATCAATGAGCATTATCCTTCAACAAGAAAATGAAAATTTTCTCCATTATCAAGTTCCCTAATGGGAAACATGATGGTCAAAAGTTGATACTCCATTATCTTCAATTCCTTAATTCTTTAGATAATTATTTGTCTAATCCAAGGTTTCAAAATTTCTCAACTGAGGATAAGGATGCAAGTTGACTTGGGTTCAGCCCACCATGCCCAAAATACAAAAGCAAAGAAAAAGGTTTGGTATAAGTCTCTAAAGAGTAATCGACTTTTTCCCACCCAAGGTTTGCCTTAATACATTTTCCCACCCAAAAAGTTTTAAAATATCACTTTTTCACCCAAAGTTTATATTTTATTAATACCCAAAGCTGATTCCGATGGCGAAAATACTTTTCTTTGCCACCATTTGAACCTTTGGTTTCTTTTCTGCAAAACTTGTCTCACTCTAGCATCTGAGTTCTTATTGATTGCTAGTCACTGCAAAACTAGCATTTACTGTTTTTAGCTGATTTCTAACTGATTCTAGTGGTGAATATTCGATTTGTTACCATCATTCGATCCACTGTCTTCCATTTTACAAAACCTTTTTTACCCTGGCTCCTAGTAACTTGTTGAATGTCAGTTGAAAAAATGAAGTGTATTTTAGGTATTAACAAAAATTAAACTTTGGGTGAGAAAGTGATATTTTAAAACTTTTTTAGTGGAAAAAGTCTTTTAAGGCAAACCTTGGGTGGGAAAAGGTTGTTTACGCTTAATCTAAAATGCAGAATTCGATGGACACACTAACCACCACAAGTTCACATGATATTTAAAGACGGACCTCTTATTTATGGCCACATATTAAAACCCTTAATTTTATCATACCGAAAATTAAATAATATTCAATGAAAGAGACTTTGCTTTATGTTGAATATTGATTGGATCAAGTCAAAATATCATCTCAAATTGATTGTATCTAATTTGCCACCACGGAGAATACAATGGGCAAAAAATTGGGTTATATAATATAATAAAAAATAAATCATAAAATGTCCATAATATTTTTTTAATTCATAGTAAATAATAAATAGAGTTGATAATGAATCCAATTCAATGAAATTAGGATTAGGGTTTAACCTTAAAAACTAATAAATGGATTGGAAGCCCAAAATCTGGCCCATTATGGGCCTTCTCATATTTCCCTTTCACTGTAACCTTACTTCAACCTCACAATGGAGTAACGTTGATTTTATTCATCATTATCATGGTCAATTAAACATCGGTGCTGTTCCTTTTAATATATAGTAACCGTCAAGTAATGTCTCCTTCACTTCCCGGTAAGTTACGTCTACTTACCGTACTGTTTACTAACTTCGTTAAGCTGTCACCGCTAACTAACTTTGATTTCTGTTACCATTTATTAATGTCTCTAAGACCATCTCTGACCCATTGCACTAATTTGATGTAATTTTATATTAAATTGATGTAAATTTTGGTGTAAAATACTATTCTATCTCTAACCCACAACACCAAATATTACATCAAGAAAAATATTCCTTAACATATTCTTTTTTTCTTTTATTGTAATAATCAACAATTAATCTATTTTACTTATTATTTTTGTACATATTAATTAAATATTGAGAATGATATTTTTATTAAATAATAATTATTTTGAAAATTATACTAATTTAATAAAATTAAGTATTTATTTAATCAAATAAATATTATATTTAATATAGAAAAACATTACATATAATCTAAAATGATAAAAAAAAAAAAAAAAACAACAACAACACAAAAGTAAACTTTCATATTGATAGTAATTTAATTTTCCGAATTAGTATGTTCTTCCCACAAATGATCAATTAATGCATTTCGAAGAGTATAGTGAGCCTCTGTATCCTTGATTTGTTTATGTCGAGCAAGAAAATTTTGAAATCGGACATTCTCATCTGCGACAATTTCAACTTCAGGAGTTGGCGCTTCCATCTAATTCTCAATCGATGCATCAACATTACGTTTATCCTGGATCCGGAATTAATCTACCGGAATACTAAATTGTTATTTTAGTTTATGTTGTATTTTTTTTAATTTTAATGTTTTTAAATTAGTGTTAATTTTTTTTTGAGTTATTGTAGTTTAATATTTGCATTGAATAAAGTCTATTTTTAATTTTTCATCATTTTTTGAATTATACATTATTATGAATTTATTATATAATAATAATCAAATTAAATTAAATACAAATAATCAAATTTGGTATAAATTTAATACCCAAATTAACTTAACAAAAATAAAAAAAAAAAAATTATTCCGCTATAATACCACGCCATGGTGAAGTAACATAAACGATAAATAGAAATATTTTTAACGGCTTAGGGCATCTCCAACCCACGCTAAAGCGCCCCACCATTTTGGCGTGGCACTACAGTGCTGCACCAAAATGACGTGACGCCAAAATGACGTGAGGCCTTGGAGTAGGTTGGAGCATCAACCCACGCCATTTTGGTGTAAAAACACCAAATGGCGTGGGTTGGAGATGCCCTAAGCCGTTAAATATTCTATTTATTGTTATGTTACTTCACCGTTAGTTGACTAATATTACTTCGCCATTATATTATTTCACCGTCAACGCCAACTTACTGCACCGTTACAAGGTCACGCACAATCCAAATGCAGTTTCATTGTTTAAAAATAGAACTTATATTATGATGTTTTTCAATTTTATTGTTTTGATTTTTTTTTCCTAAATTTTCTAAGAAGACATATAAATAATAATAAATTTATCATTATATTCAGAGTTCAGCTGACAACCATTAGTTTGGGTTGTTTGATTACTTATTTCTGCAAACATTATTTATAATCAAATATTTTATTTTATTTTCAATAAAAAATTTCACATCCAAATCCAGTAATAAAACAGACCAAGCAATCCAGCCTACATTAATGACTCAAAAATAATTCTCACCATATAATAATATCAGCAATATCCAGACACTCGAATACTTCAAAGTTCAAACTGCAATACACATAAATTACGGACACATGGAGGATTTGAGTAGAAAAAATTATAAAAAAAAAAAAAAAAAAAACCTAAAAAACCAAAAAGAATCACTCTTGTCCCCACACACTTATTTATCGAGCAACAATTATAGTGCCATTTCATCACCGCAATATGGAAGAAGAGGCAAACCCAGAAACCAAATAGCAATATATGGAAACCTTATGGAGTTGTCTTGGGGGGATCTACAGGCCTTGATCAATGAGGTAATCTCCCAACCTCTCAACGATCATGTTACACTGTCCTGGAGTCAATGGTTCATCGTATATCCCAAATATCAGAGCTTGAGCGGTTTTCTTCACAGTGATACCACCAGGTCCCTGCAAAATGAATGATGGAAGATTATGAATAACATCTTCAATGATTCTGGAGTTAAAATTACTGATCACAGTAAAACAATATGTCCAAATTGTTTCTTAGTTCTCAATTATCCACAATAAGATAATGTTATGATTCTTTTTTTGATGTGATTGAAAGGACGCCATCCATAAGAAATCTAGTTTGAAGGAAACTTAGGATTCAATCCTCACTGGTTAGATGGGTCCAGCCACATGGAGAAGCTGAAAGGCAGAGACTGAATGTTCATATTTCATCATCGAAGGGCAAATGAAAAGGATCTTAGAACATAATTAGGTCTATCAAGTGTACCCACAAAAAGAAATGAATGATTTATCTCTTCGTACAATAAAGGATATTAAAAGGAAAAGCATAGGCAATCTATCTGTCATCCATTTGATTTGTGTTCTCGGATGCCAAGTAACTTTCATCAATAAGGACTATGAAAATCTGTCCAAATGCAATTAAGGCTCCTAAAGGAGGTCCCACAGTCATACCCATGGAAACTTTATTATTGTTTTTTCAAAAACATGCCTGGTCCTAAAGTATACGATCCACAACAATAAAGTCTTAAATTAGTAGTTAAAATTTCATGAAAGCATCAAATTGGACAGCGTGAGATTCTAACAACTGTATAATTCAAAAATTGCAACAGGTATATGACTATCATATTTGACAATTGTAAACATATAAAACTTTATCAGAAATTTCATACCACATCTATGATAAATCCTTGAGCATTAGGTGATTGTCTAATAATGAAACAAATAATAGCACAATAAAACGAACCTTCTTTCCACGAATCACAGCGCCAGGCTCACCCTGGATAACCATGTACTTAGTGCCACCTAGGTGCAGCCCGGTCGGGGCAAGAGAACCAGGTTCATCAAAATCTTTATTGATAGCAGTGATCTCTTCAGGCTTGAACTGCAGACAACCCAGCAAACAATCAAAACCTAAAATAACACTCACGTTTAGCAATATATTAAACCCGAAAAACAGGCTTCTATCACAGTCACTTCCTGACTCAAGACTAAAATTGAATCACAATCTGATCATCATAAAATCACAAGTTTTCCTCAGCATTCGTCAGACTGCTGTATAGTGTATACCAGATATTAGTGGATCCAGAAATTTCTGTTAGGGTGAGTCAAAATAAAAACTAATTATATATTAATATTTTTGTCCATTAATATTTTTGTTAAGATGGGTTAAAATCTAAAAATTATATATAGTAGTATTTAAAAAAAAAAAAAAAAAAATTTGAGAGTGGGCCACTAGCCTGGATCCGCCCCTGATACCAGCTAACATAATATAATAAATTAACGTACATTTTAACATCATTTCAATTTTCAACAGAACAACCATCACATATGCACATATCAATTTATTTTCAAACGGTTCAATCATTTGTTTTAAGCCTTTAAAAACTTTCATTTCTTACGATCAGATACAATAACTTTACAAGTAAATTCTCATGAAACGTAAACGCTAATAAAAAATTAGCACAAATTACGCGATTTAAATACATAAATATATATCATCAAGCATTGTCAGCATGATTTTTTTTTTTTTTTTAAAAATCCAAATAAAATATTAATAAGCCAAATAAACAGATCCTCTAATATATTTAAAAGAAAACTGAACCTATCAGATCCAGTCAGTGTAAAGTAATTAATTAATAAATTAAGAAAATCAAATAATTCAAACAAAACAGATCGAAACAGAGAGAATCTAAGACCTTAGGGAAGTTGGCGCTCTGCGCCCAAACGCTGCCGTCGAGGCCGATGATCGCGGCGGAGGTGAGATGCTGGCCTTCGATATCGCACATTAGATGCTCATCAACGTACGTTTGCCAAGACATTTTTACCGATCAAATCCTCACAGTTGGATCAAGCTTTGTTTTTTCTTGGGAAATTTTTTCCGGTTTCGTTGTTTGTTTGAGTTGTTTCCGTTCGAAGGAGAGAGGTATTTATAGTTATTTTTGTGTGTGTTTGGTGGGGTCCAGTGACGGATTATGAGTGATGATGGTGGTGATGTAATCTTAACCGTACATTATAACATGATTGAATGAGTGCCGTTCACGTTCGGCCTTCGTTTAAGGGGAAAAACAAAAGTGAACACGTGGTCGTAAATATTCAGTTTATATGTTACAATTGAGGAATTATCAGATGCTTCGATCTTATATTCCATTTGTGAAACCAAAACCATCTTACTATCCACCCGTGAGTCCGTGACCCGTACTTTAAATAAAATCACTATTGAAGATGAGTTCTTATATCTCTTTAATAGTTTTTTTTTTTTTTTTTTTTGACTCGAAATGTCAATACAAAATTATAGCATAGGTGTTGTTAATAAAAGTAAATTTAACTTGTATAAAAATTAATTATGAAATGATAAATTTGTAGTATCAACATTATATTTATAATATTAGATAGCACATCTTTTTTTAACCAAGGTATCTGCACCAGTTTACGTATATTTCAACTAATCTTTAAAGGAGTCTAATACAATAACCTATCGTTACAACCCTCTACTTATATCGTCGATACTCAAATGGAGAATAAAACCTGAGACTGTATACCTATACATACTATCCTCAATTTGTCCTAACCATATGAACTACCCACTGATGGATAGATGGAACATTAACATTAACGAAATTTATTTCCATTCTCATAACCTTGCATCGTAAATTGATGGACTTACCTCTTGTAACAATTGCTACTTTGATATGATATTCAATATGACAACATTCAACGAAAAATTAAGTCGTTGAAACTTACAAACCTATCGTTTAATATTACAAGTTCATCGTTGCTATATATATATATATATATATATATATCGACATCAGCGTAAAAAAAGGCAATAAACTGCATGAATTTTACGCATACTGATAATACGCAAGCTCTGAACTAAGGCCATGATTCAATTTGCTAGACCGTAAATTTGAAGAATAATGTAAAAATCCTCCTACTCAAAGCATTAAGCTTTTACCAAAATTTCTTGCAGTAAATTTACAAGGTGGCTGTGACAAAACAAGCCACATCATTCTATCTGCAGAATTTGCAGCAAGAGAGATGGTTGGAGGATCAGGGCAGGCAAAAATTTACCACATAGCAGTTAGTATGTTGCTTCATCTGCAAGATCATAAAACTCTTAGCACCTGAAGTTGCCAGATTCTAAAATGCATGTAGCAACTCAGTGTGCCATTGAA
The DNA here is from genome assembly GCF_008641045.1 of Pistacia vera. Lineage (NCBI taxonomy): Eukaryota > Viridiplantae > Streptophyta > Magnoliopsida > Sapindales > Anacardiaceae > Pistacia > Pistacia vera. The sequence continues at coordinate 35,379 of NW_022196545.1, read as the reverse complement.
GAGAAGACACTTACCATCGTTCCCATCGTCCATGTTAAAATCATCTTCATCGTCATCAAAATCAACATTCTGCAAGGATGTAAGAGCATTAGATATTCTTATTTTCCTAGGGTACAAGTGAGTGAGGAAGCAATGTCCCATATGAACAAGAAGAAAAATCCAAAGTTCTTAAGGAGACCTGATTATAATCTCCATCATCACTGAATTCTTCATCAGCTTCTCCGGCTGCTTCTTCATCATCTTCGTCCTCGTCCTTGTCTTCGCCTTCTTTCTTTTCCTTTTCATCTTTTTCCTCTTCACCCTAAAGAAAATGAATAAATCACCAACATGGACTTAGAGAAAAGGTCATATACCTCCTTTAGGGAAAAAAAATCGATAGAAGAGATATAAGCTTTTCTAATGAGTTTTTCACAAAACTATTGCGCAAGCCACAAGAAACAATTGAACAAATAATTGGCAGAAAAGTTATTGATGCTAGGAAAGTTTACCTTATTTTTCTGTTCAAGTTTTTCAAAGAGATCTAACCTCTGCAGGCCTGTCATATGAACAGCTAAATCAGTTTAACTAGATCTTTGAAGGCTTAAGATTGTAAGACAGTGTTGATAACAAACAATGCATTTCTAGTTTTGATTCAAGAAAGGAAAAAGAATGAGAAGATTCAATTTATCATTATGACAAGGAATTTCTCATTGGCAAAAAAAGATCTCAAGGACACTTAGTAATTGGGAAACCCCACCGAGGTACACCAGTCTATTGAATCGTATGTGATGAACACATAACACCAATTTCTACTTAAGAAATAATAGGTACCGTTACTGCTGTCTGTGGATTTGAAAATACTTTTCCAGTCCATCTAAACATAGACACTCGGTGAAAAACAAGTTATGAGCTTCAGAAATGAAGTCAACAATACGAGTTCTTAACATACAAAACACGAGATATGGTAGAATACAGATGGCTTGGTAATAGTATCCAAAATATTAATACAAAAACGATCTGATGACTGCAAATCTAGAACTCTGATGTGAGTTATTCTTATATTAGTTTACTCAATAATGTTTTTAAGATTAATAATTGAGACANACTGCATGAATTTTACGCATACTGATAATACGCAAGCTCTGAACTAAGGCCATGATTCAATTTGCTAGACCGTAAATTTGAAGAATAATGTAAAAATCCTCCTACTCAAAGCATTAAGCTTTTACCAAAATTTCTTGCAGTAAATTTACAAGGTGGCTGTGACAAAACAAGCCACATCATTCTTTCTGCAGAATTTGCAGCTAGAAGAGATGGTTGGAAGATCAGGGCAGGCAAAAATTTACCACATAGCAGTTAGTATGTTGCTTCATCTGCAAGATCAGAAAACTCTTAACACCTGAAGTTGCCAGGTTCTAAAATGCATGTAGCAACTCAGGGTCCCATTGAAGAGAAGACACTTACCATCATTCCCATCGTCCATGTTAAAATCATCTTCATCGTCATCAAAATCAACATTCTGCAAGGATGTAAGAGCATTAGATATTCTTATTTTCCTAGGGTACAAGTGAGTGAGGAAGCAATGTCCCATATGAACAAGAAGAAAAATCCAAAGTTCTTAAGGAGACCTGATTATAATCTCCATCATCACTGAATTCTTCATCAGCTTCTCCGGCTGCTTCTTCATCATCTTCGTCCTCGTCCTTGTCTTCGCCTTCTTTCTTTTCCTTTTCATCTTTTTCCTCTTCACCCTAAAGAAAATGAATAAATCACCAACATGGACTTAGAGAAAAGGTCATATACCTCCTTTAGGGAAAAAAAATCGATAGAAGAGATATAAGCTTTTCTAATGAGTTTTTCACAAAACTATTGCGCAAGCCACAAGAAACAATTGAACAAATAATTGGCAGAAAAGTTATTGATGCTAGGAAAGTTTACCTTATTTTTCTGTTCAAGTTTTTCAAAGAGATCTAACCTCTGCAGGCCTGTCATATGAACAGCTAAGTCAGTTTAACTAGATCTTTGAAGGCTTAAGATTATAAGACAGTGTTGATAACAAACAATGCATTTCTAGTTTTGATTCAAGAAAGGAAAAAGAATGAGAAGATTCAATTTATCATTATGACAAGGAATTTCTCATTGGAAAAAAAAGATCTCAAGGACACTTAGTAATTGGGAAACCCCACCGAGGTACACCAGTCTATTGAATCGTATGTCATGAACACATAACACCAATTTCTACTTAAGAAATAATAGGTACTGTTACTGCTGTCTGTGGATTTGAAAATACTTTTCCAGTCCATCTAAACATAGACACTCGGTGAAAAACAAGTTATGAGCTTCAGAAATGAAGTCAACAATACGAGTTCTTAACGTACAAAACACGAGATATGGTAGAATACAGATGGCTTGGTAATAGTATCCAAAATATTAATACAAAGACGATCTGATGACTGCAAATCTAGAACTCTGATGTGAGTTATTCTTATATTAATTTACTCAATAATGTTTTTAAGATTAATAATTGAGACAGCCAACAATCACAACTACTATTAGCTGATTTTCAATATCTATCCTACTGTGTGTACAACCTGCAGTTATAGTAGATCAAATGGCTCTTGCACAAAAGAAAATTTCAAATCTGAATTCTCGCCTAACCAGTAAAGATGCATTGGACATATGACATAGAGATACACCTTTTTGAAACAAAATAAAAAAAAGGAAAAAAAAATTGAAGCTAAGCGTTTTATCTCTTCAAACCTGCATCTGTCTTCCATCGCACTCTTTTTGAGCTCCGCTGTCCCCTTGAACCTAAAATTTCATTGCACCATCAGATAAATCTCTAAAGTTATTCTCATGAATACTACAATATTTTCACAAATCATAGATTGCCAACCTTTGATCAGTTCTTGAGGAAAATTATTTGCTGTGAGCTGTAGAATTTGGTCAATTGAATCACGAGTTGTTGAGGTCCTTGGCTTATTCAAGTCAGAAAATCTTTCTATGTCCATGCTTTGGCTATCTGATATCGCACATCATGAAAAAAGTAAAATTGCAACAAGTTAATACAAAAGTTTAATGCGAGTAACTAGATATCTTGCAAATTTACTAATACAGACTTGCATGTCAGAAACTAGACAACAAAATCTACAGGATTGAACTAAACAATATACTATATGAATATTGTAAGAGAAGAAAAGTGACAAAAACAGCAGCAAGTATAACAAGTAAGGTTTCCAATCAGTCAAAATAAGTAACCAAAATCAGTGCATAATTTTGTGGAATAAAGCCAATTTCAGCACGGTGAGACAACTACTGATATGGTCTCTTCTGAATTGCATACAAATATAGCTCTGTGCACATTCGTAGCAGAAGTAGAATATCCAATGCCTAAACATCTTTCCTCAAATTGAGCCCAGAACATCATTTCTGTTACTACTTCACTTGCTGCTTCTTCTGAACAAGTCTCAGTTTACAGAAAAAGTAGCGAAGAAGACAGACACAAACCACTCACACAGGACATATAGATGACATCAAGAAAAACAGGCTGGGAAGAAATTTCTCAAAGCAATTTTCTTCAATTGGAACACCTGGGGCCTTTATGATTATCAATGCCTACAGTATTGTGGGTTGAGGCAAAAGGCATAAGCTATTAGCATTACCTGCCCATGCATTGAAATGCTGATGGCAATGACAACATAATGGTGGTTATAGTAGGTGATAAAAAAATCTAGTTGCAATAACTTATTATCCAAAACTTTAAACAATTACCACCTATTTATTTATTTAAACAAAATGCTTCTTTGATCAAGCTCTCAGACTATCCCGGACAGCAATGTACAATTAGCACAAAAAATCAGCTATGTTAGAATAGGATCTTCCTCTACGACTTTGCTACTTCATTTCGATGAAAAATTAAGAACCGTGCTATTGATATTGAATTCCCACTTATATTTTTCTTTCTTTTTCCTTATTAGTTTCTCAGCTTTATTAGTCATAAAACATGAAAAAAACAGTACTTGAATAACTTAATACTCACTCTTTTCAACATTTTCTTCAAGATAGTAAGGAGAAGACTTCCAATAATTCAGCAGCCTTGAATTCCAAATGATTAAGTTCTTGTCCACTGGCACATTTTTGCTATTAGGTAATTCAATATCCTGCATTGCACAATGAAAATTTTCACTTAAAATTTAATTAAGTCAAGAAAATAATTAAAAAAAGAAAAAAGAAAAGAAAGAATGAGATTTATACTAACAGGAAAGAGTTCAAAAACTTCTTGTTTAGCATAGCTAAAGCCACCACCTCCAAACCCGCGACCACGTCCACGCCCTCTATAAGCCATCTAAAAGACAAAAAAAAAAAAAAAAAGTTAGATTTATTTGTTTTATTTGTTTCACAAGCAAATTTAAGGCCTTTAAATATGCTAAAAAATTGGTATAAATCACTCATCAACTTATAATTTCTTTAACATAAAAAGAAAAAAAAAAAAATGTAAAAACGAAAAGGGGTTGAAGGAAATCAACTCAATAAGTGGATTTTGATTCTTTATCAAACACTGACAGTCAGCCACTGTAATGAGGGTATTTACTCAGACATACATCAGAACACTGAGCTCAACTATTTTCAAAAAATGGCACTTAACCTTTTCAAATTGATGGACTAGTGCGATTTAACTCTTGAAATGAAATCTTAAATATAATTAATTCTTTACCCTGTTACGTGAGTAAAACAAAAATAAGTTAACAATCTGAATCAAAACGCATTAGGAATCTAACACAAGCAATAAAAATTTCAAGTTATAAACTAACAAAAATGAAACTACAAATCTAAATAAAAATTACTTTACTAGTTTAGATTAAAAACACAGAACAATAAAAGAAAATTATATCAAATCACTGTGATTAACAACATGACATAAAACAACAAGAAAATATCAAAATCAGAAACTAATGCAAGATAAGAAAAAAACCACCACATAATACAATCAAACAGAGGACAAAACAAATATTTAAGATAAAAAGCCACCACAATCTTCACCTATGGAATCGCTGGTCTACTCCTCGTTGGAGCTGGCCGTCACCAGAGCTGGGTTTCTAGATTTGGTCCTGATTTTTGTAATTGTGCTCGGCAAGCTAAACTACTTTGGGTTTTGGAATTAAAGAAGATGGTAATGTATTGGCTAGATTTTTATTTATTTATTTTATTTTAGTTGTTCTTCATATGGGGTTTTTCTTCGCCCTTCAAATAGCTAGACTTCACTAACTTCTGTCAATTTAAGCGGGGTAACTTTTATCAATTGATCACAATAAATAGCTAATTTAAACAAGCGCGCTGCATTCACCATTTTATCTACTTCAAAACTACCACAATACCAGTATAATCCCATAAAAGCACAACGGCAACAAACTCTTCTCAGATATGACATTTGAAAAACAATTACCATTATCAATTATCAATACTTGATTAAAGCAATGATTTCTAACTGGGCACCAAGCTTCTCCAGAAGTGCTTCTCACTTGTACAAACCCACTCTAAGATTCTACCGAAGTAATTAAGTCAGCTTTCAGAAACCAACTCCATTGAGACATTTTATCAAACAGTTATTGTGGCCCAATTAACTTTTAACATAGACGGAATAAACTCAGATGTTTTCTACCCGATTATAAGTATAAACCTAGGCATTATCCATATACCTAATGAAAATGCAAACTCATACCTAAAAGCCTTGGAAACTGGGAAACCGTAAAAGATGAGAGCCAAATGACAAATTGCTGTTGCCCGGTGCCCAGTTTCAGCGACGGCGGCTTGCGACGTCTGCGGTGGTTTCAACAGCGGCCTGAGCCGAACATTTTGCGGCGTATTTATTTACTAAACTGATTAAATTTATTTATTTTTATATAATATAGCTTTTAGTATAAGTTCAGGTGGGTGGGTTGGACCATATGGGTAGCCCAAACGAGTTAAAACTTAAAAACCTCCGTGAACCCAACTCAATACCCCACTTATTTTGTTTTAATTAATTAATTAATTTATTTTATTTTATCACCAGGAGGATTCAAACCAGTTTACATATATTTTAACTAATTTTTAGGATCCTATAATAGATAGTCAGGTAAGAGTCTTAATAGCCACCCCTATTAGTGCTTGGAGAGATTCCAATTTAAAAACTCATAGAACTTTCTTTTCTTTTTTACCATCAGATCAATTAGTACTGTTCTTAATATCCCACGTATGTGTAACAAAAAAGAGGGAAACTCAGTTCAATTTCAAAAATATTTTTATTTCAGAATCTTAACAAAATACAAAGTGAATAGTGAAATCTCCTTCTTATTTACATTATTAGTGATTATCACATGATCAACTATACTTAATTCTTTTTTGCTTCACTAATGGATTCTTAATTACAAATAGATTAATTATACATATTAATATTCAGTCTTGGTGAAATAAAAAAAAAAAAATATATATATATATAACCCATACATATTAAACTCTTCATTATTATAAAAAATGTAATTTTCCTTTCTATTGATAATAATAAAATTGAATAGATGATCAAACAAAGCATAGCATATATGTATCTAACCGGGAGAACAACAATAATGCGGATTTTGACTTTCAGAATCAGCTAGAATTTGGCTGGAAAAATCAAGATATATGTGAGTCACAAGTCACAACCGATGAATAGGAGGCTACCAAGTGTCGGGGTTAGAAGGGTTTTATAGAGTGGAGGTAGGTGGTTCAGGTGGTGGTATCAGATTGAATTGTGGCCGTCGAAATCAGTCAAAATTTGGTCGGGAAAAACAAAAACCTAATTGTTGTAAGGGTGTATTTGCTGGATTTCAAACCTATAGGGATTGATATTTATCAGGGTTGCATTTGTTAAGATTTTAAACTTATTGGATCATGGGGACATTGGGAAGTTGTTGGTTTAACAGGTCAATTTGGGACCTGACCCCTTGGCCAGATGACACCCTGGTTTGAGTTTAAGAACATTGGACTTATAGTAATAACATAAATCTTTTATCGATAAGTTTTTGGTGTTAAAATTAACGATAGAGGGACAATTAGATAAATATTTATTAGCACTATCATATAATAAATTTTTAACGGTGAACTGAAGACTAACAGCAAGAGAATTTGTGTTATAAGAAATGAATGGAATAAAAGTACTTCCGATATTATTGAAACATTCAAATTAATGAACTCTGAAATCTCAATCTTTCTTCTTGTCCACTGATTGTGCCTGAATAAATTTATTTGATTGATGGCAGAGTCAAATTTGGAACCACAAATTGCTCTTGCATATAACTGCATTTTAATTAGCTGATGTAGTACAGTGGATCAGGCAGCTTGAACATCCGGTTGCCAGAGTGGCCGCCGAGGAGATCGCTCCATTGATCTCCAATGTTTCCGACCACCCTATATCCATTCCTCTCAAGCTTTCTTCTTTCAGTCGATTTGTACACAACTGCTGTTTTTCCTGAATAAGATGATCCCCTGCACCCAAAAAATAAACCAGTAATTAAATCTGATGAGGGCCTGTAATTATAATGTAATTAACTTTAGGTTTTGATGAATGGCGCAGTGGTTACTTGAGGATGAGTTTCTCCCAAGAGTGGTATCCAGCATTCTTTAAATTTGTTGTTGTGACTGTTCTTTGGTCATTTGGTCTTCCAGTGAGAAAGACAACCTTAATCCCAAGTGATAAAAGCTTTTTGTACAGCTTCAAACTCTCTGGTAGTGCTGGTGCTTTCACTGTGTTCACCCATTCATTCGACGATGTATGGTTAAATTGCTCCACCCTGCACGGAAAAAGACAACCGAAAATTCTCAAAGTGCTAACCTCTGTATACTAAGCGAACAAAAAGTACACAAAACACATGATGCTACAGAGGAGAACAGTATCGGCATGTTACCATGAACCGAAAGTAGTTGAACAGGCAGCACACATAATTTATAGGGAGATTATCATCAAACCTAGCTAGCTGTCTATACATAAAGGGTTGACGGCTGGTCCCGATCGAACTCATTATGTTCTTCACTTTATGATGGGAAAACAAATTCTGTTTCCGATTTACATATCAGCATAATATCTATATATGATAGAGGTTCACATGATTTCTTAAACTTCTTTTTTTTTTTTTTTTTAATAATCAGGATATCTAGGCCAGCTCACATGCATCTTAAATAATCTCGGAACCCTAAAATGATCGGTTAGATAAGAGTTTTAATGATTATTCATATTAACAACCGAAAAGAAACTTGAACTCAAGATCGTTTGAGTAATACACTAAAGAATCTCTATCAAACAATTTAATCATGTAAAGATAATTAAATTAATTTCTTAAAGTTGATAGAAACTACGTAAAGAAATTAAAAAAAAAAAAAAAAGAATGTATATAATAGCTAAAGTTTTGGACAATTGATCCTTGACCACTCAACTTCCCGGAATTCTTATCGATGCCGAGTCTTGAGTATTTTCCAAGTTTAATATCATTGTTTGACATTGTTATAATCTCAAACAACAGTAAACAACTCTAGGCTTAGATGTGAAGGAATATATAGGAGATAATGTATAATAATAATAATAATAATAATTCAACTTAAATGAATTATTTTATGATTACGTACCCGAATCCATGCTTAGCATAATAAGGCAAATTAGAGAGTGATGTTTCATCTATGTCAAAGATCCAAACGTCCTTGCCCTTGCCGCCGAGTTTCAGGCTTTTAGCGTAGAGGTAAGCTTCATTAGTAACGACGGCCGAATCTTTCCTGTATTGGTCACCTAACATGTAATGCCCCACGTAGTTTTCACACTCTTTTGGAACTGTTTTCCATCCGACCATGTTGTTAGTTTCCACGGCAAGGCGCCAGCTCACGCATGACAAGCTCGGCACATCGTCTTTTCTGGCGCCGGATTGCGGCCGGAGAAGGTGAATCTGATGAGCGATATGATCACCCTGGGCCTGGGATGTTGCTACAAGTGTAGCTAGGAATAATAAGAGCAGTGGGAACATTGGCAATAATATTGTTTTTGTAGGGAAGGGAAATATTTGAGAGTTGGTACTTCAATTTGTTGCCAATTTGCCTCCTTTTTATAGCCTCTTTCTTGTGCAATGACCTCTTTTTTGTAATTTCTAGAACTTGCTAAATTGATGAATGAGTAAAATGGAAAGTGCATGTTCATCCTTTGAAGTGGAGCTTTTGGGGGTGTATTTTTAATTTTTTATCATTGGGTTTGTTTAGGCTGATTCCTACATCTCAATTAATCTCTTGGATTTTTGGAGTTATCGATTGGATAAAAATCTCAATACTCACTTCTATTAGTGTCTCGAGCATATGAAGAGTAGCTCATGAAAAAGAAAGATAATTTTCACAATTTCTTTGTCATTTCTCTTAGTTTCAAATTCACAACTGACAATTATTAGAATGAATATCGAGAAAAGAGGGTAATACAAAATTAAGTTCAAATTGAGATCGTCAGATAGGCACCCTGACAGTGGGTGTTTTTTTAAATCATTTATGTGATTAATTAATTAGATTATGTCGATGGATATATCGAAAAACATATTTAATCATGCATGTGAGAGTACGTAATCTGTTAATTTGATGGATACGACGGTGTTTATCCTTTAAATTACGCTAACTTTGAAGATCAAGAGGTGTGATTTTAAAAAACTTAATTTAAAATTAAAATTTTTTATGATTATTTGTGCAGAATTCACGTTGAAGAACTAAAACTCAGTCCTTTTTGTTAACCTCATTTCGATATGACAAAACAAAAACCAAAACGTTTCATCGAGGAAGGATTCTTCATTAATCCAAAAGGAAGAAAAGAAAATGCTCAGCTTAATTTGTATCGAAGCATCATCAGGGTGTGGTTACTGCTAATTGGTCCTTGTGTGGGGGCAAATTTCAATGACGAATCCACTGTTGCTTTGAATTGTAGCACAGTGTCACTTTCAGTTCATACAACATATATATCCAATTGCAGAATAATTTTCTTTTGTGGATTCTTTTTCTTTTCTCTTTGTGTTCTAGTGATGCATATTGACTCTGTAAATTAAAGTGGTTGGCTTTTGGCCCTTCAAGATACCAAAGTAAGCTATAGCTTCTTTAACCCTTGCCGAAAGTCTCAAATTGCATTATATATTTCTACAGTTGTTTTTAGGCAATCTAGCATTCTCAGAGTCAGAGCTTCTAATAAAATAGGTAAAATGAAAGTGATGGATACACTGAACCAAATGTTAAATCAGAAATTCAAGATTATTACAAGCACTTATATCGAACAATAGAGCTTGTTGACTAGAAAAAAATATATGATTGATAATACTTGTAACTATAGTACTAGTTGAATGCATCATGGGAGAATCCTGAAGCGATCAGCCCACCATATGAAGAGAAAATCTTAACAGTTGGGATGAGAAAAATATAATTTAATTAGATGAGCTCTAAAATATCTTCTCTATAGTTATAGAGTGATCATATTTGCCCCCATCATTTATCTTTATAAACCCTATTTCTAAGTTCACCCTTTTAAATTTTTTAAAATCTAAATAAACCCCATCCATTTATAAATTAATCCTTACATTTATATTTTCATTATTCAATCAAACATATAATTAGTTGTGCACGTTGTTAAGTTCCAATCATGGATTCATATGAATAACAAACTTATAAAATTTGAAAAAATGTGCAAATTCAATTGAAAGTTAGAAATAATAAAAAAAGGGATAAAAATAAACCCAAAAAATATAATACTATATGTTATTTTATTTTTGTAACTAAGGTGTTTGCGTCGACTTATGAATATCTTGACTAATCCTTGGGAGAGACTAGCGTAACAACCTATTGTCATGGCCTCCACTTAAATCGCGGATGTTTAGATAAGAAATTAAACCTGTGATCTTGTGGCTGTTATACTATCTTCAATTCGCTCTAACTATCTGACTACCCACGGATGGGTAACTTGTTCAACCATGACCTATATTATTTTGGATTTATGATGTAGAAAGTAAAATAAGAAACTTAAATTAATAGTAAAAGATTTATTCTAGATGAATTGCGCATAAATACTTTTATCTTCCTTGGTAATTTTTTTAAAGGTTGAAAATATAATAAAGAAGAAAATAATAATTGGGATCTCAATGACATCCCCCATAGTTATATTGGCTTATAGCCTAATTAGCAATTAGCAATTAGCTAATTATATTGATAGCCAAATTTGACCATCAAAGTGTTCAATATTTTAGGCGAAAATATATAATTTATTTTTATTTTCATTTAATATTATGTAAAAAAATCACATGGTAAATGAGTCTTATATTAATATAAGTTAGAAGATAGAAAATATTTTTACATTTATTTAATAGGATTAATTTAGACAGATTTTCCATATCAAACGTCGCACATGTTATAATAATCTTTATCTTATTAGTCAATATAAGCTGGTTTTTCGTTCTAATCAAACTTAATAAACTAGCTAGATGAGTTCAAATAAGAGAAGATTGAAAATATTTATTAATTTAAATATCGTATCCAATCGTATCCACTAAGCCAATATATTCATTGGTCATTAATTACGTGAACATTAATTCATAGCTAGATAAATTGGACTATACGTACACACTGTTCTATAATAGTTGATTGAGCAAGATCATTAATCCCCTTAATTTTACATAAATCATATAGGTAGACAACTTTTTCCCACACAATGTTTGTCTCAATAACAGTTCCTCAGCTAAAAAGTTTCAAAATTTCACATTTCCACCCAAATTTTATATTCGTTAATACCCCAAGTGGATTCGGATGGCAAAAATTCTCTCTGTTGTCACCTTTTGAAGCTTTGGTCTCTTTTTTATAAAACTCCTCTCACTCTGACACCTAATTTTTCTCCGATTATCTGTCACCTCAAAGCTAATGTTTACTGTTCTTAGTTGATTTTCGGAATGATATTCAATCTGTCACCACCATTCGATCCACTAGTCTCTACTTTACAAAATCTCTCGTACCTTGGCTTCTGTTAACTCGTTGAACACCGATTGAGAAAGTGAAGTGTGTCTTGGATATTAACGGAATATAAACTGTGTGGGAAAGTGATATTTTGAAACTTTTTGGATGAGAAAGTGTCATTAAGGCAAACCTTGGGTGGGAAAAAGTCGATTACTCAAATTATATATAACATAAGTTGTCTATCATCAGTTTAAAATATTAAAGGGATTGTGATTTTATTAATTCTTCATAAACCGAATTCATAGTATTTGGAATTGAACGTGAGACCATACACATGTTCAAACTATCTATAATTGGCCCTTACCATTTGGGATATCCAAAGATACGTTAAATTTGACCATGTGTACACACTATTCTATGGTAGCGGATTGAGCAAGATCATCAATCCCCTTAATTTTTACATTAAAATATATATGACAAAGTTTTTTTATTCTCCGGAAACCGAATTCATAGCATTTAACTATGGTGCGTAGTACATTGGATTAGGCAGCTTAAACGTGCGGTTGCCTCGATGGATCCCCTGAATATCAGCCCATTGATCACCTATGTTTCCGATAATCCTGTACCCATAAATCTCCTCAAGCTTCCTTTTTTCATTTGATTTATATGATTCAACTGTTGCATTTGTCGGATAAGATGACGCCCTGCAACCAAAAGGGTTAATTAAATGAAAATGATTTAATTAAGAAAAAGGAATAATTGGTTGATTAAAAACTTTGGTTACCTGAGGATAAGTTGCTCCCAAGTGTGGTATCCAACGTTCTTCAGATTGGTTGCAGTGACCTTCCTCCATTCTTCAGCTCTTCCCGTCAGGAACACGACCTTGATCCCAAGAGACAATAGCTTCCTGTAAAGCTCAAGACTCTCCGGCAAAGCTGGCGCTTTGCTTTTGTTGACCCATTCATACGCCAACGTTTTGTTAATCGGTTCTGCCCTGAAATTTTCAGACCATGGTCATATCTCTATGTTATCACACGTACTTAAACCCTTATACTATCATGATTCAATCAAATCTTTTAATTATATTTGTTGTAACGTAACGGTTTATGAATACATACCCGAATCCATGCTTGGAAAAAAAAGGCACATGAGAGATAGAGGTCTCGTCAACGTCAAAGATCCATATGTTTCTGCCGTCGCGGGGGAGCTTGAGGCTTTTAACATAGCGCCACGCCTCATCAGTGACGGCTTTGGAGTCTTTCCTGTACTGATAGCCTAGCATGTAATGCCCCACGTACTTTTCACATTCTTTGGGAACTGTTTTCCATCCTCTAATATTATTAGCTTCCACGGCAAATCGCCAACTGAGGCATGATGAGTCTGAAGAATCCTGGCTACCGCGGGACGTTGCTACAACTGTAGCTAGCAGGAAGAAGAATACTGAAAACACTTTCATGGTAGCTGGCTATAATAATGTTTTTTTTAATTTTGAATTTGCATAATTTTTCTTCTGTATATAGGCTAAAGCAAGGTGTATATTCGACCTGATCAAACTAATGAGAAGAGAAAATAGAGATGAACAAGTTCAAACTTGATTTTTATACATGCACATATTAATTTCAGATTTGAATTTTCTCCTCATCTAAGTCTTTACTTAGGAAAAATATCAGTCTTCATAGTTGTTAGTTAATTAAAAAATATTGATTATAAAAAAAAAAAAAAAAAAAAAAAAAACACCTGTCCTGTATCAGAAAGTTCTTCGAAGTTAAAAGATAAGCTTGGACGTCGTGGAAAAGTTGGATTCTTTCTCCGGGCATGGAGCCCTCTGTAGCATGCCTTTGTTGACAATTGAAAATATTAAAACGATTGAGGTCAGAATTTGGGCACGTATTTCTACTAGCCACATTAATTTATATGAAATATGAAATAGCAATTGAATTGAGTGGATCTCAGGGAAGCCGCGGTTGATCTGATATTTATGTGAGACAATATTTATTGGGGGACCAAAGGGGTCTGATATAAAGTGTACCTCTCTGAAGCTTAAGTCAATGGTTTTTCTAACAAAAATATTCACAGTTTAGCATATATATTTTGGGCAACAAAATTAAGCTACACAGGTGCAGACATATTTCTCGAAATTTAAATTTGTATATATAATATGGGTGTTGACTGTAACTTATGGTTTTATGAGTTGAATACTTACTGTAATAAAGTTTTTTTTTTTTTTTAAATTTAACATTAAATATGTATCAGTATCTAATTTTTTCAGTATGAGAAATGAAGGAAGAATAATGTATTGTTAAAAGTATTATATCAAACAAGCAAGCAGAAATGAGAAAAAAAATAAAAATTAAAACTTAAATAAATAAATTTCATATTTCTTGCCTCAATCGTTTTAATATTTTCAATTGTCAACAAAGGCATGTTACTGAGGGCTCCATGCCCAGAGAAAGAATCCAACTTTTCCACAACGTTCAAGCTTATCTTTTAACTTTGAAGAATTTTCTGATACAGGTCAGGTTTTTTTTTTTTTCTTTTTCTTTTTCTTTTTTGGTATAATCAATATTTTTTTCTTTAATATATTTTTTAATTAACTACTAACTATGAAGACTGATATTTTTCCTAAATAAAGACTTAGATGAGGAGAAAATTCAAGTTTGAAATTGTTGATGCTTGATTTTGATACCAATTTTTCGCATGTGAGAAATGTTAAGTGGACTCAGAAGTCACACGTGGTTATGGAAGTATTTAGTTGAATAAAGGATGAAGAACAATGTTTAAAGTGATTTGGATGCTTATAAGGTGAATTCTACGCCCATTGATATTGTATTAATGAGTAAAGTCAAGTCGCGTTCAGCATATAAACATTATATGTCCCCTTTGTATGTGTCTTTGTAAAACTAGCATTGCTCTATCTTAAAATGATCAGAATATAAACATTATTGAGCAAGAACCTATAAGGATCATGAAAGTCATATGCCATTGAATCAACACAGTCCCTTCCATGTATAACATTACAAATTCTATATCAAGAACAACCTATAATGTTTCTTAATGGTTCAAATAATGTCCTTATCAAGACAAATGTTAACCAAAACACTTTCATTTATCAATCAACAACCAGTCCCACTAATTGACTGGATTTCTTTTCACCAACTCAAACAGAAATCACTACAACAATAATATTCGACCACTCCATTCAACATATGTTTGCACCGCATGATATACAATTAATCAACCCTGACCAATATGAATCTATTACAAGTCACACATCCAACACACTGAAATAATAACATACTACAAAAAGGCACTCCACAACCAACCAACACAATTTTTTCATTCATCCAGACACAAAAATAGAAAATATGCAAAAGTCATGCCGATGCATAATTATATATACAAACATACACGTAATACAATGGGGTGCAGGGGTTACATTTATGCCTAACATAATTTTGATTTAGATAAAAATTTATTATTATTAAAACATAAATGTATATTGAAAATCTCTTTTGGGAGATAAAACAATATATGATAATTAAACTTAGTTGATGTATTTTCTTAATTGGTAATCAAATGTACTTCGTTAGACATGTTCGTTATCTTTGATGTACTAACACCCTAATCAAGTACATTAATTAACCTCAGTGATGTTTATAATTATAGGTTATAATCTACTACTGTAGGATCCTTACTATCCTACAATTTATGAATTTCAAATTATTCATGTCAATACATCATGTCATCTCCCTAAAGCATCTAATGATCTTGATAATTGAATCTAAATTAGTTGTATCTATGGGATAATCATTCTAATTTGGCCACTTTCGTGACTAACAAATTATACTAATATAGTTATCAACTTAAATAATAACTAATTATATCCTAAGTGACATTCTATCTTTCCTAAAGAAAATTATACTTTATAAACCTATACACATCCTTCACGTGCCCTCATGCACCCTGCGCCCTACCCCGCACTGCCACATGCCCTCACGCGCCAGACACATGTCGTCACATATTGTCGTGCATTGTCCCATGTTGGGCATGTGCTCTCACATGTTGGGCACATGCCCTCACGAGTCGATTAGCCCTTTTTGCCCTTTGACTAGTTTAGTCACGGCTGACTGGTTTGACCCGTTGATCGGTTTGAACTATTGACGTTGGGCCGGATCAGTTTCACTCGTTTATACTTAATGAGTTGGGCTTTTATGGATTATTCTTAATGGTTTTGGGTTTGGGTTGTGAATTGGGCTCTGGCTCACTTAATAAACGGCTTGGGCTTTTTTATTTGGTTTTATAAACTTTAAAAAAAAAAAAGCTTTAAAATGATCTGATCAACAAAGAAATAGTGTTATTATATGGTCAATGTTTGACCCAAACTTTTGGAAATTTTATTGAAAACATGTCTGGAAAATCATGTTTCAACATCAGAAAAATTCGATTCCATTCAACTTTCCACCATTTAAGAGATTTACAAATCCAATCTAATTTGACAGTCATCTTATTTGTCATTTCCAAACCCAATCTAATTTTTTTATACCATAAGAACCCTAATATATAAAATTAATTAATGAAAAATACTCAGCTTCTAAACCTGGATTTACTCTGTACCACAGGTAAAAAAAACTTAATATCATTTCATCAATGACAAGAATTAGTAATATAATCATATTTATATGCCTTAAATTGTATAAACATAAATCTAATATCGGAAACTTAATGAATTTTTACTATTTATTAAAGAAGTAATACATACCTAGTTTCATGATTAAATTTCTTGATGATGTGAAAGAAAGTGTGTATTTTCTCCCTTTGTTCCCTTTCTGTCAATTTCTTTTGCTGATAAAGAAAAACATATATTAAGGAATAGAGAGAGAAAACCCATTTTAATAGCATGCGCTTTATAATTGCCAAATTGCAGTTCTTTTATTAATGGTAATACCTCACAAATGAATCACAAGTAATGAGTCATGCCTTAGCTAATTTAATTATTTCAAAACACCATGTGCCACCTTATGTGATTAAAAACTTTCCACATCATGGTCAATATATATTCATCATGAGGTGATATAATAAAAAATTAGATGAATTTTGGATACTAGAAGATACTGAAATGAAAAATAGGTGTCTAACTTTAATTTACTGAAGTTTAATTTATGAAATAATTTTACAAAGTAAAGCTTGGTTTATACATGTTGTGTCCTTGCCGCGTGCTCAACAATAATACTTAGCCAAAAAGTCATATTAAATTCAAAAAGAAAAAATAGTTAACCTCACCTAAAAGTTATGAATAATGCTATAAATTGTTTAAAGTTAAATAATCTTAATATTTATTTATAATGTCATTAATATCACATCACTATTATTTATATGTTTTCATTTTTACTAATAACATAAAAACTAATATTCCTAATTAATTAAATAAATAAAGAAAAAATATATCTTTATACTTGGACTTAGAGATGGCAATGGGCCCGATATTTTCGGGTACCTGGCCCGACCCAAAAGAGGCGGGTTTTACCCGAGGTTGGCGGGCTTGGGCTTGGGCCTGGGCTTGATTTTAAGGCCCGACCTCGGTACGGGTGGGCATAGGTATATCTTTAGTCGACCCCCTAGCCCGTCCCAAAAAATTTAGTATTAATTTTACTAATTTACCCTTTACTATATATTTATTGCAATATTATCCTATATATATATATATATCCATTTTTCCCAAACTCTACCCTCAATTTTCTCCCATATTGAAGGTTTAACCTGTTAAATTGCCTTTAAATGAGTTAGATGGGTTTGGTTCAACTTAAAAGTGGATTTCCCATAACATATATGCACAGCTGAAAAGTTAGTATAATCAAATATTAGAAGTTTTAATTGTTCACTTATTGCTTAAATTATTGCAGAAATAGCTCAATTATATTTAAAATTATTTCTAAAATTAAAAATATAAAAGAAAATTTGAAATTTATTAATATTTAAAAAACATTATTAAAAAGGCGGGCTTGGGCCGGGCCTGCGTTATAAAAAACCCGTCGGGTCGGGTTTGGGCTTTGCCTATCATACTCGTAGTGGGCTTGGGCCGGGCTTGGGTCTGTGTTATGAGGCCGGGCTTGGGCTTGGGCTTGGGCCAAGGGGTACCCGTCCCGGCCCGCCCATTGCCATCACTACTTGAACTAATAAATAATCGAATAAGATTTTGAATTAACTATTTTAATTTGTAATACTAATTAAGAAATAAACTATTTAGGGTATTTCCCGTGATATCGGACCATTGATCACCTATGTTTCCAATAATTCGTATCCATCAATCTCCTCGAGCTTCTTCTTTTTCATTTGATTTGAATTCACATTTATAGCTTTGATGGAGACTCTGATCCCCTGCACCCAAAAAATATATTAGAGGATCCAAATACAATCAATAAAATTTCAATTTAAATATATAACTTACTTGAGGATAAGTTTCCCCCACTTGGTGTACCGAGATTTCTTGATTGATTTCTGTAGCATCTTTCAAGCTTTCAGATTTTCCTGTGAGGAAGGCAACCTTTATCTCAAGACGCAATAACTCATTGTACAACCTAAGACTCGCCGGCAAACTGGTGCTCGCTTTCCTCAAACCATTCCTTCTCGATGTCGTGTCCCTCGGCTTAGTCCTGAGATATTATTTTCACACCATATCAATATAAAATAAATTGTAGTAATTAGAATTATATAATAACATTATCTAACATAATCTGATAAAAAAATATAATTATGAGTAGGTACCCATATCCCATTTGAGCCAAAAGAGGCAGATTAGAGAGAGTGGTCTCATCTAAGTCAAAGACCAGTTTTCTGCCGTCCTGGGTGAGGTTCAGGCAAACTTAGAAGTGTTCAT
Source organism: Pistacia vera (assembly GCF_008641045.1). Lineage (NCBI taxonomy): Eukaryota > Viridiplantae > Streptophyta > Magnoliopsida > Sapindales > Anacardiaceae > Pistacia > Pistacia vera. The sequence goes on along the minus strand of NW_022196545.1, from coordinate 16,565 downwards.
CATCTAAAGTTTTATACAAATAATCTTGGTCACTCAACCACCCGGAATTTCTAGTCATTAATTAGAATATTGAAGACTAGACTTTTATCTATGCCGAATCTTCGAATATTTTCTAAGTTTAATATCAATTGTTACATTGTTATAATCTCAAACAACAGTAAACAAATCTAGGCTTAGATGTGAAGGAATATATAGGTAATAATGTATGATAATAATTCAACTTAAATTAATTATTTTATGATTACGTACCCGTATCCATGCTTAGCATAGTAAGGCAAATTAGAGAGTGTTTTTCATCTATGTCAAAGACCCAATGTCCTTGCCGTGGCCGTCGAGTTTCAGGTTTCTAGCGTAGCGTAAAGCTAGATCAATAATGACGGCCGAATCTTTCTTGTATGGTCACCTGCACTTATTGCTCCACGTAGTTTTCACACTCTTTTGGAACAGTTTCGAATCCGACAGTGTCGTTAGTTTCCATGGCAAGGTGCCAGCTCGGGCATGACAGCTCGGAATATCGTATTTTCTGGCGTCGGATTGCGGCAGGAGAAGTGGATATGATCACCTTGGGCTGGGATGTTGCTACAAGTGTAGCTAGAATAATAAGAGCAGTGGGAACATTGGCAATAATATGTTTTTGTAGAGAAGGGAAATATTTTAGAGTTGATACTTAATTTGTTGCCAATTTGCCTCCTTTCATAGCCTCTTTCTGTGTAATACCTCTTTCTTATATTTTCTAAAAACCTGCGACTTTGACCATAACCTTATAACGCATAGATATGCATGGTGTATTAAATATATACTCCAAAGATCGATATATATAATCTTATATAATTTATTTAGAATATACGATCTACATTTTGGTTGAGTTCTCACAATTTCTTTCCATATTTTAAGATTTATGTCTTTTTATTTTACTTGATTCGAAGGGTTAAATATACTGCCTGAAACTGGTGAGTGGTGATCGATTGATTAAATCACCAAATTGATGAATAAGTAAATGGAAAGTGCATCTTGATCCTTTGAAGTGGAGCTTTTGGGATGATACTTAATTTTGCCAGTTTCTTTGTCATTTCTCTTGTTTCCAAGTTCACAGAATCAATGAATATCGAGAAAAGAGGGTAATATAAAATTAAGTTCACATGGAGATAGCCAGATGGCACCACATGAGTAAAGACAGGGGTTTTTTTAGATCATTTGTGATTAATTAAATAGTTAAGTCGATGGATGTATCAAAAACGTTTTAATCATGCATGTGAGTACGTAATCTGTTAGTTTGCAGGATACGGCAATGAAAACGCTAACTTTGACTCAAGAGGTGTGATTTTCAAAAACTTAATTTAAATTTAAATTTGTATGAGTTAGAGCTTCAATTTTAGTTTTTTTTTTTTTTTTTTTTTTTTTTTGGTTTAATAAAATAGGTAATATGAAAGTGATGGATACACTGAACCACGTACAAAATGTTGTTTCCTATGGTAATGATTTATTGCTATGTTTTGAAGAGGGTTAAAAACTCATAATAAGGGGTAAAGACGTGAATTAAACTACAGTACAATTGTAAAAGCTTATAATAATAATATTTTGTAATAATTATAAAAAAAATATGAGTATTTATTTATATACTCTTTATAAATAATATATTTATGATTTTGTTTACAATATGGAAATAATTGTGTAAAACAAACTAAAGAAATTTATTAATGAACAAGTTTAAGCCACACAAATAATAACACCTTCAAATTAAACTACAATAAAATTCTTATTAATAAAATGTTCAATATTTATCTAGCTTTTATAGTAAATATCATAACTTTTATATAATTTCATTTTTATGTTTCGACCTCTTAAATAATGCATCAAAATATAGATTTTTGATATTTGTCTTTTTTTTCCTAACTTCAATATTTTGATGTGACTATCTTGTAGTTCTAATAGTTAAAACGAAGTGGGGAAGTGTGGATAAGTACATAGTCTTAGGTTTGATTTTCCATCTGAGCATTCGCAATTTAAGTGAGAGGTTGTGGCATGGGTTGTAAGCTAGCCCTAGAAACATGGCGGGATCCAGCCCACTTGGCCCACCCTCAATTTTTTTTTCTTTAATATTAATATATATATTTTGGATTTTGGCTCACCCTAACAAAAATATTAATATATAATTAGTTTTTATTTTGGCCCACTCTAAAAAAATTTCTGAATCCGCCACTGCTAGAATATATATAGTAAGAAGTATTGAAATCCAAAACAATTGACATAATTAGTTTGACAAACAATTTTAGAAATGATATTTATTTATAAATATGTAAAAAAATATACAAACTTTCTTCTGTTGTTCTTTGTACAATTAAATAATAGATAAATTCATTATATATTTTTAAATGTATGTGTGGGTTTTTTTTTTTGCAAAAACTAAGAATTTAATTTTATATATTTGAATATTTGATGAATTTAAAAGTAAAGTCCATATATATATTTGATAATTTTTCAAAGTCAATGAAGGTCAATGACCCTCCTTGACCCCCCCTCCTCCGTCCATGTGGTCTTGTATAGCTTTTGTCTCGTCCTAACCCACTGCTTGTCCGATGGTAAGATGTGTTTGGAAGATAGTGTTTTTTGTTAACTCTTTAATCTTGGTTAAACTTTTATTTTTGATTCTATATTAGGAGTTTGTCCTGTGTTATTGATTGCCTTTATAGGCCACTGTATACATTATTTTTCCTTTTCTATTTAAAGCTTAATTACCAAAAGAAAAAGAAAATACTAAATGATGTGTTTAATCGAAATTCAAGATTATTACAAGCACTTATATTGAACAATAGAGCTGTTGACTAGAAAAAATATTTGTTTAATATTCATCTAATTGTAGTATTAAATGAATGCATCATGGATTCATGGGAGAATCTTGAAGCGATCGCCCCATATGAAGAGAAACTTAACAGTTGGTATGAAAAAAATTAATTCAAGCAGACGAGCTCTAAAATATATTTTCTATAGTTATAAAGTGATGTTATTTGACCCCATCGTTTATCTTTATAAACCCTATTTCTAAGTTTATCCTTTTAAATTTTTTAAAAAACATATCTAAATGTCTAATAAACCCAGTCCATTATAAATATCTCACCATTCATATTATATTTTCTCTTTATATATACTATTATCTTTATCTTCAATTAATATCAATCAAACATATAATCGGTTGCACACTTTGTTAAGTTTCAATCATGATTCATATGACAATTTTCTTAAAAAAGAAAAATAAAGAATAAAAAATATATAAATATATAACTGATAAATGTACAAATACAATTGAAATTAAAATAATAAAAAGGATAAAAAATAAACCCAAAATATATATTCGTACTATTAGCAAACTCGTTCATTCATGATCTATATATTTTGGATTTACGATGTAGAAAGTATAAAAAAATTTAAATTAATAGCAAAAGATTCATTCTAGATGATTTGTGCATAAATACAGTATACATATACATATTTTCATACACATTATTGACATATGATTGGTTAATTTAAAGTTAAAATTAAATTTCATATAATCATAGTTGTATGAGAAATGTTGTATGAAAATTGTAAGAAATATGTATGTAAATATTCAAATACTTTTATCTTCCTTAATAATTTTTAAAGGATAAAACATAATAAAGAAGGAAATATAATCGGAGTCAGTAGATAAAATGCGAAGAGCCATAAGCATCACTCAGTTGCAATGCTAAAGTTTAACCACAAGTGTTTCGATTTATATAGGTAGCTTATTTTGACCATCAAAGTGTTCGATATTTGAGGCGCAAATACATATTTTATTTTTATTTTTCATTTAATATTATGTACTAAAATCACATGGTAAATGAGTCTTATATATATAATTAGAGATAGAAAAATTTTACATTTATTTAATACAATTGATTTAGACAGATTTTCCATACCAAACGTCGCACATGTTAAAAGAATCTTTACCTTATTAGTTATAAACTAGCCGAATAAGTTCAAATAATAGAGATTGAAAATTTTGTTAGATAACGACATGTTCCCACCAAGGTTTCCTAAATCTATAAGTTCCCACCCCTAATTTCATATATTCCATATTCATTATTAAATAATATCTTAGTGACCGTTAAATTCTAACATATATACCGAAGTGTTATTATTAAACTGCCTACTATCTTCTACTTCTTCATTCTCCGTCTTCCCATCATCTTCTTCTTCATCTCCGCCTCCTCCTCCTGTATCACTTCTTCATCTTCCCATCCAACCATTCAAGACCTTAAGTAATCAATTCAAGACTTAAAAACACAAACAAGATCTAAAGATAGATGACATTTGCAGTGAAATTTGATATATAAAAGGTTAGACTCCTCATCCCATAGATCTTCAAGGGTCTTGAAATTTAATTCATAAAAAACACAAGAAAATTTTGATGTGGATAAACCTCTTCATTGTGAGAGAGAAAAAAACCGAGAATCTAAAGATTCACTTAAATCCAATATAATCAAAAGAGTTTACAAGCAATTACAATCCACTAAAAAATATTCACCAAATTTAAAACTCAATCACAACTCTGAAACAAATAAAATACATAAATGTTATAAGAGATGGATTAAAATCGCCAAAGAAGCAATCAAACTTAAGCTGTATAACTCTATCCAATCATTAAAATCAAAACTCACAGTCTAGATTAAAATTTTAACAAAACGTTTCCTCATTTACTCATAACCAAACAGACTTAATTGTGAAGCCATTAAATGTTCTGTATTGGTTAACACCATGCGTTGCCGTTTTGGTCCTTTATTGTTTGCAATCTTGTCGTCAATCTGTAACTAATCCAATGGTTGGACTCCCACTTGTTGGTCAAGGTATATAAGCGTGTGATTTTTCAGCTTTTAAAGAACACTGTCGCTCTCTTCGATTAAAAACTTTCTCTTTGCTAGGTTCATCTGTACACTCTAAATCTTGTAACCATTGTGCAATCTGTTGAATCGTGGTTAGAAGGTTGTGTCCCTTCAAGGGTAGAGAAGCTAGGATAGTTTTCTCTTAGGATTAAGGGTTATTGTGGTTGATTGAGTGATTAGTCTGTATAGAGGGTTTTGCGATTGTTTGGTTGTGATTGTACTCTGTTAACTCTCAATATCCTAGTGCAGTGAGTCTTAGTATTCTAGAGCCCACGTGGACGCAGTTTGTTCAATTTGAACGTGACCATGGTAAAATCGTGTATGTTCTGTTCTTGATTGGTTTTGTGTATGATGTTAAAGATATAATTGATATTTAGGCTCTAATCGTAACATAGACTAAAAGAATACTTGAATAACAAAAAAAAAAAAAAAAAAAAAATGAATTCAGAGCAATATTACTAAACAAAAAGGAGGTAAAAAAACAGCAAAAGTTTGTCTCATTTTCTCACAACTAACAGACTAAAAATAAAAGACCATACAATTAAAATAAAAAACCGTAGTATTAAGAGAAAATACAAAACAAAAAGACTTAAAAAAATGAACAAAACTTAGCCTCATTATCTCATCAACCTAACTGACATTTAATCAAAATAAAATAAAACCGTAGAATTAAGAGCAAATTACAAAGATAAACAGAAAAAATAATAATAATTATGAAGAAATAGAACAAAATATTTTTTAATTATGTTTTTATTAATTTAATCGTATCCAATCGTGTCCACTAGCCAATCTATTGGTCTATTGCGTGAACACAATTCATAGCTAATTTATTTCTTAATTCTAAGCACATATCCATATGAAAAATTGGACTATCTTTTTTTTTTTTTTTTTTTTTTTTTTTTTTTGACCAAGTGTTGGGTTAGTTTACATGCACTTCGACTAATTCTCAGGAAGACTAGCCAATACAACTAGGGGTAAAAATTGAGTTGAGTTGCTTGTGCAACTCGACTTGGCTTGAATTCGACTCCATATTGTCGAGTTGAGTTCCAATAGCTCGAATAATCCCACGAGTCGAGTTGATCATTGTACAAAAAACTCAAAAACTCGATTAAACTCGACCAAACTTGATTAAGCTTGAAAGCTTATTAAAACTGATTAACCGAACAAATTCGACTTTTAGATACCATTCAAGTTCAAACTCAATTCATCAAGCTCTAGCTTGAACCAAACTAGAACTCAGTACTGTAGCATCGAGTTCGAGTACCCATATCACTAATTGATTTCACCCCTAGCAACAACCCACCACCACAACCTCTCGTTTAAATTGTGGATAAGTAGATAGAGAATCGAACTGAAATTATATGTATATTCACACATCTCTAATTTGTCCTTACCATTGTGATACCCACAAATAATTTAATTGGACTACAAGTATATACTATTCCATGATAGTGGATTGAGCAAGATCCCCTCCCTTATTTTTACATAAAATTATATGACATAATTTGTCTATAAGGAGTTTAAAAATTGCATGTACAAGTTTTTTTTTTTTTAATGAAATTATCAAAGGGATTTGTTTTTTTATTAATTCTCCGGAAATCTGTCCTTTATCAGAAAGTTCTCGAAGTTAAAAGATAAGCTTGGACTTTGGGAAAGTGGGATTCTTTCTCCGGGCATGGAGCCCTCTGTAGCATGCCTTGTTGACATTGAAATATTAAAACGATTGAGGTCAGAATTGGGCACTTATTTCTACTAGCCACATTAATTTATATGAGGGAGAACGACTTATACGTACCCAAGGTTTATCGTACGATAAGTTAGTATCTAAAAGGTTTTGAAATGATAAATAGGTACTTTTCGTCATATTTTTTTAGTGATTCTGTTTATTACTGTTTATTAATAATGAAAAGATTAAATGCCCTAAAAAAAGTTTGAATTTAGTTTTTTATAATTTAAAAATTTTTAAAAAACCCCCTAAGTTTACAAATTAATAAATATACCTCAATATATAAAATTTTTTATAAAATAACAAAAACACCCCTGCCACCTGCAGTGCCAGATTCCGGCCATCACCGCCGGAATCTGGCCGGAAGTTGCGTTAGACACAGACCCGTCGGATCTGTGTCGTAACGCTTCGATCTGGCCTTTTCCGGCCAGATCCATGGCTGATCTGGTCGCAAAAGGCCAGATCTACGGCCAGCTCTGGCCGTCGCCGCCGTAAACTCCATCTACGGCTTCGACGGCCAGATCTGGCAGTAGATCTGGCCTTTTCCAGCCAGATCAGCCCGGATCTGGCCGAAAAGGCCAGATCTGGTGCTGCTTTGACGGCCAGATCTTACCTTTTCCGACCAGATCCATGGCGGATCTGACCGAAAAGGTCAGATCGGCAAGTTACGACACAGATCCGTGGATTTGTGTCGTAATGCATTTTTTCGGCTAGATTCCGGCGATGATGGCCGGAATCTGGCACTGGGGTGGTGGGGGTGTTTTTGTTATTTAACAACTTTTATATATGGGGTGTTTAATTAAATTAGCAAACCTAGGGGGCCTTTTAGAAATTTTTAATTAAAAAAACTAAAATTGAAACTTTGAAGGGCATTTTAGTCTTTTCCTATTAATAACAAAAATCACTAACAATATGACGGAGGACCTATTTATCGTTTTAAAACCTTTTGAGTACCAACTTATCATTACAGTAAACCTTGAGTATGCACAAGTCGTTCGGCCTTTTATAAATATGAAATAGCAATTGAATTGAGTGGATCTCAGGGAAGCCGTGGTTGATCTGATATTTATGTGAGACAATATTTATGGGGGGACCAAAGGGGTCTGATATAAAGTGTACCTCTTGAAGCTTAAGTCATGGTTTTTCTAACAAAATATTCCCAGTTTAGCAATATATTTTGGGCAACAAAATTGTACACAGTGCAGACATATTTCTCGAAATTTAAATTTGTATATAATATGGGTTGACTGTAACTTTTTTTATGAGTTGAATACTTACGTAATAAAGTTTTTTTTTTTTTTTTTTAAATTTAACATTAAATATGTATCAGTATCTAATTTTTTCAGTATGAGAAATGAAGGAAGATAATGTATTGTTAAAAGTATTATATCAATAAGCAAGCGAAATGGAAAAAAAAGAAAATTAAAACTTAAATAAATAATTTCATATTTCTTGCCTCAATCGTTTTAATATTTTCAATTGTCAACAAAGGCATGTTACTGAGGCTCCATGCCCAGAGAAAGAACCAACTTTTCCACAACGTTCAAGCTTATCTTTTAACTTTGAGAATTTTCTGATACAGGTCAGGTTTTTTTTTTTTCTTTTTCTTTTTCTTTTTTGTTATAATCAATATTTTTTCTTTAATATATTTTTTATTAACTACTAACTATGAAGACTGTATTTTTCCTAAGTAAGACTTAGATGAGGAGAAATTCAAGTTTGAAATTGTTGTGCTTGATTTTGACACCAATTTTTCATATGTGATAAATGTTAAGTGGACTCAGAAGTCACACTGGTTATGGAAGTATTAGTTGAATAAAGGATAAAGAACAATGTTTAAAGTGATTTGGATGCTTATAAGGTGAATTCTACGCCCATTGATATTGTCGTAATGAGTAAAGTCAAGTCGCGTTCAGCATATAAACATTATATGTCCCCTTTGTATGTGTATTTGTAAAACTAGCATTACTCTATCTTAAAATGATCAGAATATAAACATTATTGAGCAAGAACCTATAAGGATCATGAAAGTCATATGCCATTGAATCAACACAGTCCCTTCCATGTATCACATTACAAATTCTATATCAAGAACAACCTATAATGTTTCTTAATGGTTCAACAATAATGTCCTTATCAAGACAAATGTTAACCAAAACACTTTCATTTATCAATCAAACAAACCAGTCCCACTAATTGACTGGATTTCTTTTCACCAACTCAAATTAGGAAATCACTACACAAATAATATTCGACTACAACTCCATTCAACATATGTTATGCATACGCATGATATACAATTAATCAACCCGTAACCAATATGAATTCTATTACAAGTCACCAATCCAACACACTCCAAATAATAAACATACTACAAAAAGGCACTCCCACAACCAACCAACACAATTTTTTCATTCATCCAGACACAAAAAGTAGAAAATATGCAAAAGTCATACCGATGCATAAATATATATACAAACATACACGTAATACAATGGGGTGCCGGGGTTACATTTATGCCTAATACATAATTTTAGATTTAGATATTAAAATTTATTATTATTAAAACATAAATGTATATTGAAAATCTCTTTTGGGAGATATAACAATATATAATAATTAAACTTAGTTGATGTAATTTTCTTAATTGGTAATCAAATGTACTTCATTAGACATGTTCGTTATCTTTGAATATACTAAACACACTTAATCAAGTACATTAATTAACCTCAGTTATGTTCATAATTATAGGGTTAATTAATCTACCACTGTACGATCCTTAACTATCCTCTAATTTATGAATTTCAAATTATTCATGTCAAATACATCATGTCATCTCACTAAAGCATCTAATGATCTTGAGTAATTGAATCTAAATTAGTTTGATATCTATGGGATAATCATTCTAATTTGGCCACTTTGGTGACTAACAAATTATACGTAATATAGTTATCAAACTTAAATAATAACTATAATTATATCCTAAGTGACATTCTATCTTTCTCTAAAGAAAATTATACTTTATAAACCTATACACATCCTTCACGTGCACCCTCACGCCCTACCACGCATTGCCACATGCCCTCACGCGCCAGACACATGCCGCACATATTGTCGTGCATTGTCACACGTCGGGCATGTGCTCTCACATGTTGGGCACGCGCCCTCATGAGTCGATTAGCCCTTTTTACCCTTTGACTAGTTTAGTCAATGGTCTGGATTGGTTTGACCTGTTGATCGGTTTGAATTGTTGACGTTTGGCCAGATCAGTTTCACTCGTTTATACTTAATGAGGTGAGCTTTTATGGATCATTCTTACTGGGTTTGGGTTTGAATTGGGCTCATTTAATAAATAGTACTTGGGCTTCTTTAATGGCTCACTTAATAAAAGGCTTGGGCTTTTTCTATTTGGGTTTTGTAAACTTTAAAAAAAAAAAGGCCTCAAAAATGGGCTGGATCAAGTAAAGAAATAGTGTTATTATATTGGTCAATGCTTGACCCAAACTTTTGGAAATTTTATTGAAAAACATGTTTGGAAAATCATGTTTCAACATCAGAAAAATTCGATTCTAGCCAACTTTCCAACCATTTAAGAGATTTACAAACCCAATCTAATTTCTTTGTACCATAAGCACCTAATATATAAAAAATCAACTTAATAAAAAATACATCTATTTGATTTGCTCTGATACCACATGTAAAAAACAACTTAATAGCAATTTTATCAATGACAAAGAATCAATAATATAATTATATTTTTATGCCTTAAATTACATAAACATAAATCGTAATATCAGAAACTAAATGATTTTTCACTATTTATTAAAGAAGTAATACATACTTGGTTTCATGATTAAATTTCTTGATGATGCGAAAGAAAGTAGTGTATTTTCTCCCATTGTTCCCTTTATGTCAATTTATTTTGATGGATAAAGAAAAACATATATTAAGGAATAGAGAGAGAAAACCCATTTTATATAGCATGCAGTTTTATTAATTGCCAAATTGCAGTTCTTTTATTAATTGTAGTAACCTCTCCTTTAAAGGTAAATGACTGTCATGACTCATGCCCTTTAACCAATTTAATTATTTCAAAACAACCATGGGCCTCCTTATGTGAATTAAAGTATTTCCAACATCATGATCAATATGTATTCATGACGTAGGTGGAATATATATAAGAAAATTAGATGAATTTTGGGATACTAGAAGATATCTGAATATGACAAAACTTAGGTGGTCTAACTTCTAATTTGCTGAGAAGTTTAATTTATTGAAATAATTTTACAAAAGTAAAGCTTGGTTCAAATATATATATAAATTAACATTATTCTAACATAATCTTGATAAAAATTATAATTATGAGTAGCTAGGTACCCGTATTCCATTTGAGCGAAAAGAGGCAAATTAGAGGGAGTGGTCTCATCTACGTCAAAGACCAGATGTTCTTGCCGCCCTGGGTGAGGTTAAGGCTTGTAACATAGCTAATCATCTAAAGTTTTATACAACTGATTCTTGATCACTCAACTACCCGGAATTTCTAGTCATTAATTAGAATATTGAACACTAAACATTTATCTATGCCGAATCTTCGAATATTTTTCTAAGTTTAATATCAGTTGTTGACATTGTTATAATCTCAAACAACAGTAAACAAATCTAGGCTTATATGTGAAGGAATATATAGGTAATAATTTATAATAATAATTCAACTTAAATAAATTATTTTATGATTACGTGCCCGTATCCATGCTTAGCATAGTAAGGCAAATTAGAGAGTGTTGTTTCATCTATGTCAAAGACCCAAATGTCCTTGCCGTCGCCGCCGAGTTTCAGGTTTCTAGCGTAGCGTAAAGCTAGATCAATAATGACGGCGGAATCTTTCTTGTCTTGGTCATCTGACATGTATTGCTCCACGTAGATTAAAGACTCTTTTGGAACTGTTTCGAATCCGACAGTGTTGTTAGTTTCCATGGCAAGGTGCCAGCTCAGGCATGACAAGCTCGGAATATCGTATTTTCTGGCGTCGGATTGCGGCAGGAGAAGGTGGATATGATCACCCTGGGCCTGGGATGTTGCTACAAGTGTAGCCAGGAATAATAAGAGCAATGGGAACATTGGCAATAATATTGTTTTTGTAGAGAAGGGAAATATTTTAGAGTTGATACTTTAATTTGTTGCCAATTTGCCTCCTTTTTATAGCCTCTTTCTTGTGTAATGACCTCTTTCTTTATAATTTCTAAAAACTTGCGACTTTGAGCATAACCTTGTAGCTCATACGATATGTATGGTGTATTAACCATATGCTCCAAAGATCTTTATATATATATAAAGATATCTTATATAATATTTATTTAGGAGATACAGATTTACATTTTGGTTGAGTTCTCACGATTTCTTTCCATATTTTATAAGATTTATGCCTTTTTATTTTACATTGGTTAGAAGGGTTAGAAAATATGACTGCCTGAAACTGGTGAGTGGTGATCGATTGATTAAATCACCAAATTGATGAATAAGTAAAATGGAAAGTGCATCTTGATCCTTTGAAGTGGAGCTTTTGGGGTGATATTAATGAAAAGATGATACTTAATTTTGACATTTTCTTTGTCATTTCTCTTGTTTCCAAATTCACAAGAATCAATGAATATCGACAAAAGAGGGTAATATAAAATTAAGTTCACATTGAGATAGCCAGAGAGGCACCACATGAGTAAGAACAGTGGGTGTTTTTTGGATCATTTGTGTGATTAATTAAATAGTTAAGTCGATGGATGTATGAAAAACGTTTATAATCATGCATGTGAGTACGTAATCTGTTAGTTTGCAGGATACGTCAATGAAAACGCTGACTTTGAGATCAAGAGGTGTGATTTTCAAAAACTTAATTTAAATTTAAATTTGTATGAGTTAGACCTTCCAATTTTAGTTTTTTTTTTTTTTTTTTTTTTTTTTATCATGGGAAATGAAAGGATGTTGTGAGCTTCAATTTTTTCTTTTTTGGTTTAATAAAATAGGTAATATGAAAGTGATGGATACACTGAACCACGTACAAAATGTTGTGTTGTCCTTTGGTGATGATTGTATTGTGTATGTTTTGAAGATGGTTTTGCATAAACATAGCTAAGAACTCATTCTAAGGGAGTGAAGACATTAATTAAACTTAACAATACGATTACAAATAAACTTATAATAAATAATATATTGGGTATAAGTCATACAAAAAATATTAGTATTTATTTATAGTGCTCTTTATAATTAATATATTTATGATTGTGTTTGACGATATGGAATAAATTTATAATACAAGTGTAAAACAAAACTAAGAAAATTTATTAATGAACAAGTTATTAAGCCAACACAAATCCCAACTCTCATCCCGAGGCCAATCCTCTTCTGCAGCTAATGAGAATAAAAAGTGGAAGAAGCTATGGAAGCTTCCCATCACTAATGCCGAGAAGCTATTTTTGTGGAAAGCTTGCTAAGACATTCTTTCAACCAAGTGTAACCTTGTCAAGAAAAGGGTGATTTAGGATCCTTTTTGCCCCTTCTGTTGCTCAAAAGAAGAAGATGTCTTGCATGCTTTATGGGGCTGCGCTGTTGCCAAGGATATTTGGTCAAGCTGTTTCTAACCTTCCAAAAGATGAATAACAATTTCACCGACTTCAGAGAGCTCGTTATGGTTTTTCTATCCAAATTAGAGGAAAAGCATTTAGCTGAATTTGGAGTGGTGGTCTCAAAAATCTGGCAAAGGAGGAATGAGTTTACTTTCAAACATCATATTTCTACTCCATCCCAGATCATTCACCATGCAACTCAAGAACTGGACATGTTAAAATCCTTACATCAAACGAGGACCTCTCCTAATGCTCATCCTTAGATTCCTGATCCCAGCTCACTAAGATGGCAGCCACCACCTGAAGGTATCTTCAAGATAAACTGGGATGCAAGTGTGAGAAAAGAAGACTGCACAATTGGGGTTGGAATTGCAATTCGGGACTGGCAAGGCAGGTTTATGGCAACTATGAGAATGAAGAAAACCATGTTCCCAGATGCACACTTGGTTGAGTTTCGCAGCTCTTCAAGCAGTATTCTAGCAGTAGATATTGGGATCAACCAAATTATCCTGGAAGGGGACGCACTTCAAGTAGTCAATGATCTCCTTAGGGACGAAGAGAATTGAGGCCAAGCTGGTCTTATCTCTATGGATACTAAGGCGATTTTTAGGAATTTTCAAACTTTTTCGATTCATCATGTTAAAAGAGCATCCAATGTGATTGCTCATACTCTAGCTAAAGATGCTCTAACCATTGATGATGTATTGGTTGAGCTTAAAGATGTTCCAAATTGTATTGGATCCTTAGTCGATCCTCCTGAATGAATATAAAACTCATTTGATTTCCAAAAAAAAAAAAAAAAAAAAACACAAATAATAACACCTCCAAATCAAACTACAATAAAATTCTTATTAATAAAATATTCAAATATTTAACTAGCTTTTATAGTAAAATATCATAACTTTTCTTGTAATGTCATTTTTATGTTTCGACCCCTTAAAATAATGCATCAAAATATAGATTTTTGATATTTATCTTTTTTTTTTTTTTTTCCTAACTTCAATATTTTCCATCTATAGGTAGTCTAGTGGTTAGAACGAATTGGGGATAGTGTGGATAGACACATAGTCTCAGGTTTGATTTCCCATTTGAGCATTCGTAATTTAAGTGAGAGATTGTGGCGGTGGTTTGTAAGCTAACCCGTATAAATATATATAGTAAGAAGTATTGAAATCCAAAACAATTGACAATAATTTAATTTGACAAACAAATTTTAGAAATGATATTTATTTTATAAAATATCTAAAAAAATATACAAACTTTCTTCATTTTATTCTTTGTACAAATAAATAATAGATATAAAATTCATTATATAATTTATTAAATGTATGTGTGGGATATTTTTCTTTTTGTAAAAACTAAGAATTTAATTTTATATATTTGATGAATTTAAAAGTAAGATTTTCTCTTAGTACTTTCTTCATTTTTTTTTTTTTTTAAAAAAAAGGGAAAATGAAGTTTTCTCTTCAAGACTCTCCCATGAATCCATGATGCATTCATTTAATACTACAATTAGAAGAATTATTAAACAAATATTTTTTTCTAGTCAACAAGCTCTATTGTTCAATATAAGTGCTTGTAATAATCTTGAATTTCTGATTTAACACACATCATTTAGTATTTTTTTTTACTTTTGGTAACTAAGCTTTAAATAGAAAAAGAAAAATAATGTATAAAGTGGCCTATAAAAGGCAATCAACCTACCACAGGACAAACCCCTGGGATAGGATCAAAAATAAAAGTCTAACCAAGACTAAAGAATTATACAAAAACACTATCTCTCAAAGCACATCCTACCACAAGACAAGCTGTGGGTTAGAACGACACAAAAGCCTATACAAGATCACAAAAGCCTATCAGCCCAATATGAAGAGAAAATCTTAACAGTTGGGATGAAAAAAATTAAGAGTAATACTATACATACTGTTAAGAAATATGGGTTATTTTGTTTTATTGTTTATTAAGGGTAGATCTGTCTTTTCATTATTTCCTTTGTTTAGCCTATATATATATCTTTGTATTTAGGTTAAATCATACTTTTTGTAATCAATTGAATTGTGCAGTATCAATGAAACCCTAACCTCCTCTTTTTATTATTTCTTTGGATTGTTTAACATGGTATCAGAGCAGAGTTTCATCGGACGAGGCTTAATCTTAAAAATTTGGAGAGGGTATTTGTTCAGTTTCTGCAATCTGGTATTTCGTTGGTATTCGTTCAATTTCGGCAATCTGGTATTTCGTTTTCCTTTCTTTTGCATTCTGGTTTTCTTTGTTTTTTGAATATGGCTACTGAAAGAGACGATTCGTTTCAGTCTGTAAGTGTGAGGTTAGATGACAAGAATTATTCGTATTGGAGTTATGTGATGAGAAATTTTCTTAAGGGTAAAAAGATGTGGGGATATGTTAGTGGAACTTTTGTGAAACCTAAGAATACTAATGAGGGTTATGATGCTTTGATAGATTCCTGGGAAGCAAACAATGCAAAAATTATTACTTGGATTAACAATTCTATTGGGCATTCCATAGGTACACAGTTAGCGAAGTATGAGACAGCAAAGGAGGTTTGGGATCATCTACAAAGGTTATTCAATTAGTCAAATTTTACAAAGCAGTATCAATTGGAGAATGAAATACGAGCTCTTCAGCAGAAGAATATGAGTGTTCATGAGTTTTATTCTGCAATGACAGATCTTTGGGATCAATTGGCTCTTACAGAATTTGTAGAATTAAAGGCATGTGGTGCCTATATTGCTCATAGGGAGCAGTAACAGTTGGTACAGTTTTTAACGGCACTTTGCAGTGATTTTGAAGGACTTAGAGGTTCAATTTTGCATTATTCTCCAATGCCTTCTGTTGTCTTAGTTGTCAGTGAGTTAGTGGCTGAAGAAATACGTCTTAAGTCTCATTCTAAAAAGAAAATTCTTTCTGCTTCTACTTTTAATCCTTTTGTGTTAGCAGTACCTTCGAAGCTAGTCTTTAATAATCAGAATAAACCTTACACAAGGGTTGCCTTCGACGAGTGCAGTTTCTATAAGCAAAAAGGTCATTGGAAGGCTTAGTGTCCTAAGTTGAGGCAGCATAATCAATCACAGCAGCAATCTCAAGCTTGGAAGCCTGGCAACCAGTCACAATCTAATGCTCATAGACCACCTCAGGGTTACAAATCACCACTGTCTAATACTGCAGCAGTAGTTTCATCAGGTCCTTTCACCGATCCTAGTACTTTGGCTGAGCAATTTCAGAAGTTTCTCTTCTTATAGCCACAAGCTATGTCTGCTTCTTCTTCCGTAGGTCAGTTACCTCATAGTTCTTCAGGTATGTCAC